>NC_134959.1:10248804-10884082 GCF_965638725.1 Aptenodytes patagonicus
TGGTACTAGGCTATCATGGACATAACTGGTCAAACACACAAGAGACAGCTAAGTGGCATATGTCAATATTTTTAAAGATGCCAGTAAAATCTGATGTTGGTCACATAGTCTGAATGGACTACAGCAAGGGGAGTAGAATGACAAGTTTAGCTATTCTCAAATTACTGAATCACTGAACAGATGGACTGGTTTGATATAAACCTACTATAGCCTTTCCAAAATAAGGAGTATCAGACATATGCACAGAAAATTGTACGCATAAAAGTGTACTCAGCTATCTTGACGCTTACAATTTTGGCAACTCATAGACAAATCTGTTGTTTAACCAGAGGAAAAAAGTGGTATTTCTTTTCCCTTACTTTCATGGCAACTTGGTTGTCCACAGCAGAGATGATTTCAGGTAGAAGAAAGTTGTTATGTATT
This sequence comes from Aptenodytes patagonicus, assembly GCF_965638725.1. NCBI lineage: Eukaryota > Metazoa > Chordata > Aves > Sphenisciformes > Spheniscidae > Aptenodytes > Aptenodytes patagonicus. The sequence continues at coordinate 10,249,228 of NC_134959.1, forward strand.
TACATGACACTGAGCACAGTATGTTGTAGGCTGAGAACACACCCCAAGCACTTCACACCATCTACCTCCCCAGCTCAGGAAAAGGCTTAAAATGACTACACACGTAGTCCTCCACTTGAAGGTAAACTAGAGAGAAGGCCTGTTTGCAACACCATTCATTAGGTCTAGAAACTGTTACGTAGCAGCACTAGGTGTACAAAACAAAGCAGGTCCAGAAGTGGGAGCCAGGACTACTTCGCTGTATACAGGAGGATCTGCCCTGAAATTGTAGATCACAGAATCATAGAACAGTTTGGGTTGGAAGGGACCACTAAAGGTCATCTAGTCCAAACCCCCTGCCGTGGGCAGGGACATCTCCAACTAGATCAGGTTGCTCAGAGCCCCGTACAACCTGACCTTGAATGTTTCCAGGGATGGGGCATCCACCACCTCTCTGGGCAACCTGTGCCAGTGCTTCACCACCCTCGGCATAAAAAATTTCTTCCTTATATCTAGTCTAAATCTACCTTCTTTTAGTTTAAAGCCATTCCCCCTTGTCCTGTCACAACAGGCCCTGCTAAAAAGTCTGCCGCCATCTTTTTTATAAGCCCCCTTTAAGTACTGATAGGCTGCAATAAGGTCTCCCTGAAGCCTTCTCTCCTCTAGGCTGAACAACCCCAACTCTCTCAGCCTTTCTTCAGAGGAGAGGTGTTCCATCCCCCTGATCATTTTTGTGGCCCTCCTCTGGACCCGCTCCAACAGGTCCGTGTCTTTCTTATGCTGAGGGCCCCAGAGCTGGACACAGTCCTCCAGGTGGGATCTCAGCAGAGCAAAGTAGAGGGGCAGAATCACTTCCCTCGACCTGCTGGCCACGCTCCTTTTGATGCAGCCCAGGATACGACTGGCCTTCTGGGCTGGGAGCGCACATTGCTGGCTCACGTCCAGCTTTTCACCCACCAGTACCCCCAAGTCCTTCTCGGCAGGGCTGCTCTCAATCCCTTCATCCCCCAGCCTGTATTGATAGCAGGGGTTGCCCCGACCCAGGTGCAGGACCTCGCACTTGGCCTTGTTGAACCCCATGAGGTTCACACAGGCCCACTTCTCCAGCTTGTCCAGGTCCCTCTGGATGGCATCTGTCCCTCAGGCGTGTCAACTGCACCACTCAGCTTGGTGTCGTCTGCAAACTTGCTGAGGATGCACTCGATCCCACTGTCTATGTCATTGATGAAGATATTAAACAGTACCGGTCCCAATACGCACCCCTGCGGGACACCACTTGTCACCAAGATAGATTACTTCTTGGGAACTAATATTTAGGCATGGCCTGGCTTTGGCACTGAGATTTTCCTTCCTCACCATTTTAGCCAAGTGGCACTCAGATTTAGAACTATGCCTTCTTCCAGCAATCACACTAGACAGGTTGGCTGTTACTTCCCACTCAAAGATCTGTATCAGTCATCAAAATTCAGCCAAGCGGGTGAATTTTTTAAAAGTGAGAGGTATCTATCAGCTGTGATGTTTGATCCGTTAGTCAGTCAGTTCCACGACAAGTGGTACACTTAAAACATTGTACTAAAGACAACTAAACTTCCCAATAACTATGTAGTCCATAGACATAGTGGTCCAGAGCTGGGTATACAACCCTGATCTGATCAGGACCTTCCTTTAAATGGAAATTCAGGCCAGGTCAGTTCTGGGCCCAAGAGCCCAGTGAACACAAGCAGGTTGTTTGCTGGTGTTTCTCCCCACTCCTCTCTGTCAGCCTCAGGCAACAGAAAGGCAGCCAGGATGAGGAAAAATGCTGCAGTGCCAAAAGTGTGGAGTAGGAAGGAAACAAGAGGGAGCAAGGAGTACGAGAACACAGCTAGAAGTTGGACATACCAGAGACCCTCACTGCTGATCAGATCAGGAATCAAAAGACAGAAGCAAACTAAGATTGGAGACACCAGTGGAAATGGAAGAAATAAACACTATTACTTAAATAAGATTGTATTGTTTGGATATATATGAGGGGTTCAAACTCAGACTGTACAGGAAACCACAGTTCTGATATTTCCTATATTTTGAGGGTGGGACCATGACCTTTATAAGGCTTTCATGATATGATTATTATGGATGTGGGTGTGAACTACAGATACAAAAGGTGTTGTCTGAGGTATCTGAATTCTGACAGTGTTTCGAATTTGAAACTACTCAGAGCTCAGATCCAGGGGATTTATTTGGGCTCATTTCTAGTTAAAACACTCTCAGCTGAGGTCACGCGATTCCATGGAATAAGGGCAGTTTCTAAATCAAACCACTGCAGTATGAGTAATAGATAGATAGCTCCATCTTTCTGTCAGGAGCCTTTTTATTTTTCCTGCCTCAAAGGAAACAACCAGAGCTGATCCTGGATGCCTCTGAGCCTGGTGAACAAGTTACATTAAACCTCTGTTGAAAATAGCCATGCTGGCTCGAATGCTTTGTTTCAGGAAGAATCTAACCCAAATAAGAGGCTCGTATCTCAGAAAAGATCTTACGGTACTCTGCATTAATTAAAGACAAGGTGATATCATTACAGAGATAGGCATTGTTGTCTTCCCCCCCTAATGTTATCAAGGTTGCTTTTATGCCTATAGATGAACACTTCCAGACAAAGACATTTTTGAAAACCTCCCATTGTGTTTGAAAGCAGCTGCTAAATGGAATTACAAAGTTTCACAGGGAAGCATATTTCTGGGTCTGATCCACAGTTCACTGAAGTCAAAGAGAAGGCATGTAAAATCATACTTAACTGTCTCTACTCTGGAAAGCTATTTTTCTTTAGCAAGTGCATGTATAACATCAAATGCATAGTGAGTTTCTTTCATTTTGTTGGCTGTTAAATAAATGTTCAAAGGAGATACTTTCAAGAATCTACCTGGGTTAAGCTTGACAATAAACCAATACTGGGGCAAGGGAGGGGGGGAAAAAAAAAAAAAAAGGCTGGGAAGGTTTCAGTTGATGCCAAAATTTCAAACTATACAGTGCTGAAAGCACTGAGAACTCAGGATGCATTTTTTTCTTCAGCACCAAACTCAAGCAATGAATTTTTTTAAGTGTACCTTGGCTTCAGTTAGTGCCAGTATCTAAAGATGCAATCTAACTATACTTCAGATGAGAAGTTTACACACAATAGCAATGATTTACCTAACTTTATGGGGAAGCACAAGCAAAGGAGTATTTAAAGTAGGTGAAAAGGGGTTGTTGGTGTTGACTTAGCTGAATTCCTGTTAAAATTATTTTTATTATTTGACACCTAATACATAGTCAATCTCAATATATGCAGCAGGATCCTGACTCCCACATGTGCATGCACTGTAGCACACAGTCTGCTGAGGTGCATATATGGGGAAATGCCATTATGAAACATCAGAACAGAGCAATGAATCCTCCCTAAAATGGGGAGCTCAACCCTGTCAAGAGACGGAATTGTTGAAAAGAAACCAGTGGTGAAAACCAGATGGTGTTTATGTTGAACTTTGTATATTTACAAATTAATTCAGTTTTGCTTTATTGTTTTTCAGGTCTTTTATAACAAAGAAGAACTCTGTAAGTCCATAGCTATATAGTCAGTAAGTACACAGTATGAAAGAATCTCTACATATGTCTTCATTCAGTTAAGGACGATTTAGAGCTATTGTTTGAATTATTATGTAAGTGTACTAGAGCAGTAACAATTGATTAAGCCACTTTCTCTCTCAAAACTCAAAATCTGCATTTTCCCCTACAGTTCAGGCAGACTGTTAGGTGATGCCTAACAGAGCTTTTGGGTTTTTTCCCTCCATCAGTGTTAAAGCAAGCAGCTATCATACAACTTCCTGCTTCTGGGGCTTAAGGGAAGTCCGAAGGAAAAAGTATTACCTAATTTCCAGATTTAACTCTACTTTTGTTTGGAAAATTCCAATCATAAGCTTGACTTAGTTCATGCCAATCCAGGTTCACAAGTAGGCTGGGAAAAAAAAAAAATCATAGCAAGAGGAGCCATACCTTGGGAGATATGTTACCATGGTTGCTACAGCATATGCCCAGATCAAAGTGATCTTGTGCTCTCAGAATGCCCTGGGAGTGAAAGCCCTTATACAAGGTAATAACAAACAAGCTTCATTTAGGTCTATGGAAACACTTAAAGTGGCACAGAGCTATCCCTACCAGGAACTGTACTGCACTCAGATATAAACCAGGCTCTGGGCTGGATGAGCTACTGTAATTCCAAAACACAAAATTCCTTCCTGCTTAATTTTCAGAAATACATGGCCTGTATCAGTTAACATGTTTCCAAACCAATTCTGCTTAAGATCTAGTGAAGGTCTCCAATAAAACAAGTTTGGTAAAATACTAAACTTCAAACTTCAAACAAAATACTAAACAACTTCAAAGTTCTGACACTTTATGAAAAGGGTCAGACAACCATAGTAAAAGTGCTACTAGCCTCAGCTGAAATTCTGATACATGCCTGGCTGAGAAAGAATTCAAGGCTAACATTTAGAATGCAAGGTGAAAAACAGCTGAAACAATCATCTTCCATTTTGGAATTGCAGACAGATTTTTGATACTTACGTAATGCAGTTAGGTGTTGAGTGTTTTTTCCAACAGTATCTGAACACCTAATTGCCAAGAAGAAACACCCAGGCACTACTAAAATTCCCCAGAGACACCTATTTCTACCTCTAGCCTAAAAATCTGGCTTTTATGGATTCCATCATCCTGTGAAAAAAAGAAGCCATGAGCAAGTGTAACAACCTGAATCTTCAGTATCTCAAAAGAATTTGTATGCTACATGATAATAATACCATAACAACAGTTTGTATGCTAACCTATGCTGCAAGTGCATGTGGGTGGATCCTAGCAGCTTGGAACGCAACCCTGAAACCTTTTTAGTGAGATGAAATTAAAAGACAGACTAGAAAGCTACTGTAAAGTAGCTGAAAGAGACATAGATTATGTTTCAACGACCTTCCTGAGATGTACTTCTTACTTGGAGTCATTTAAACATGTTTGCATCCAGAAAGAATCTGGAACAGAAATTTTTCTGTGCACAGAGGCCAAGAGCTGACACTGTTCACCTATGGAGTCGGTGAGCTCTTGTTTGTGCTCTCGATCTCTTTTCTAAGATTTTTAAAAACTGAAGAGTCAGAGAGGTTAAAAGTATTTTTTAAAGCAGTAAGTTCTTCACAATCTCTTTGGAAATCAAAAGAAAATTGTTACAAGTGTTATATTGTTTCTTATAGCGAACTCTAAAAGTGCAGAAGTGTCTTTTGGCAAATTTAGGTCTGGTTTATGGGAAAATTTTTCTAACACCATATCAGCTGTATCAGTTTCAGAGCCACATGCAGGGTCAGCACAGTATTAATGACCAGGAGCACCTCCTACCAGCATTCCCTGCTTACCTTTCCCTACCATAACAGCTACAGCAACATGCTGTGTCTTTGCATCAGTATAATTATACTCACATTAATGGCAGAAGACAGGTAGGAAAGGTGCTGGAGGGAAAGAGAGGACTACTGTCTCCAATACCACATTACTAGTAAAGTTCAAGAGAGAAATCTTTTCTATAGCCGACCCCCTCTATGGCATTCTCTCCTGATATCCTTTTAACAGTGTTTGCTTAGGGAAGACCAGTGCAGACATCAGAACGCACACTGGAGCAGAGCAAGCCTGCAGAATTAAAGAAAAGGGGTGATATTGCCACTGATCATCTCCTCCCTTTAATCTCTGAAAGCTTTGGGAAGGAAGCCTCTAGTTCCCCTACAATCAGACCCTTTACCCTGAGCTGCATCCCTACCTCAAAACTAAAATATTCCCCCTGTGCCCAGGTCAGGGATGTCTGCAAGCAGTAGTAGGAGCCTGGCCCAAATCCCATGTGCATAGAGAGGCAGACATGTGCTCCATTGCCTGCTCAGAGCTTTTCCTGCTCCACTTGCAACTGCGAGAGCACCATCAGCATTCAAACTGCAGGGGAGACCTTACCAACAGGCCCTGCTCTCCTCCACAGCAGCGAGTGGGAGTCTTTCACTAATCAAGGACTTCTAGGGCAGGGATGCAGGAAGGGGAGGCAATGGGGATTATCTGGGCTGCTGCTCTTTGATGATTAAAGGTTTTCAAGTGTCAAGAGCAATTTCCAAATATCAGTTGTTTTCCTCTGCATGGCCTCACTGCCGCTTTCTGTGTTTAAAAGTTTAGTTACATATTTTGAGAAGCTCATCTGTAGAAAAGGCAAATGCCTCAGATACAGTGAATCTGATTTTGTGACAACTGACTTCTGAAAATAGCACATTTATTCAATGAGCTTAAGCACAGCAGTCCCAGTTGTTGACTCTCCTCATGAAAATATTGATTCTAAGCTCCCTAGCTTATAATGTTTTGATCCACATTCTGGGCCTATTGATTTACCTTTGATACTTCAATCAAACTGTTGTTTATATCAACAGCAAATGCATCTGATCTCTCCAAAATAATTAGATTAATCGCAGGAGGATCTACGAAAGCCTTGTTTTGATTATGTCTTTATGCTCTCCTGGCGAAAACAGGTAAATTTGAAAATGTAAAAAAAGAGACAGTTGTTAGCCTTTTTCTTCTAACATCTTTGAAATGTTTTTACTCCCAGTTTTCCTTTTATGATATCAGGCTTTTACAAGATTGCAGGCTTGCAGTATGTTTAGTTACGATTTCCTCAGTGGCTGACATTTTGCAAGACATAATGATTTAGCCAATCTGAGCAGAACTATCATTACACAATTTATTGTTCCCCAAAGCATTATTTGTTATAGAGACTATTAGGCCTATGAGTTACATTTTATAGAATTTTTATTAGAATTATTTTAAACTCCAAGGAAATTAATCTCTTCCTTCCACACCTCCTGCTCCAAGATTTCCATTGTGCAAAGCAAAGTATTCAAGCACAAAAGAGGTGGGAGTGGTAGGTACTTCTAAAATCATCGGTACTTCTCCTTGCATAAAAAACAAGTAAAGACTCCAGGATTTTACTTTTAAGAGTAAAATTCTCCTTTAATTTGCACCACAGAAACACCAGCGTTGCCAATGGGAGTTCTGTGCGAGTGCTGAGCCCAGCTGCAAAAAGAATGGTGGATACAATGCCACTGTTTAAAAATGTATTTTTTATTTGATGAATGAATTGCTAAAGAAAAAAAAAAGGCACTAAAATTTTTTCCATTCTGGAAACAATGACTTTGTACAATAGTCCTATTGTTCAATCATCAGTACAGTCTCTACTGGAACCATGCCCAGAAGGACTAAACATTTTGCGCTAAAACTGTTGCGTACCTTTTCTAGGGGCCTTATACATTAATCAATAGTTTTGATTACTCAATCCTATTATTATTCCATTTTTTGGAACAAACCGTTAGGGTTATTAATTACACTGAGAAAGTTATTTATCTTCTAGCAGAACAAAAAGAGCTCATACTGTCACTGTCAGAGAGCTCTTTAATGCACTGTGACATGTTGAACTTCGCTCAGCTTCATGCTCTTTCTGTCCCCTCTGATAGTGTCATTGAATGATAGGATCAAACCTTGGGTTATGGAGCCACAGGAGGCTTTCCTGAAGATCAAAATGCTGCTGCTGCTGCTAAAGGTCACTTCTGGGAATGTATTTCTCAATTTGAGAGGGAGCTCGGCTACTGGAGGGAGTGCAGGAAAAACAAGGCTTGTCTGATGTTGAAAGTAAGCTAGGCCAAGGGCACATTAAAAATCGGTGAACAGACGCCAAAGAAAGGATGCATATAATTGAAGAGAAGGAGGGAGAGAGGAGAGATGGGGGGGAGAAAAAGCACGTAGGAGAAACGTTGCTAATTTTGGGGGTTTGTTTTGCTTGTCATGCATGCATAATGAGGGGTAATTAGCTCTCCATGTGAAGTGAATTTTTTCATCTCAGTCAGGAAACAAGAAAATCTTGGAACTACTCTTATTCAGAAAGAGTACAGCAACATTACAGAGCAGACCAGGACTGAAGTGGACCAAGAGAAATAATTTTCTGTGCAATACAGTACTGAAGAGCTGAAAGAGGAAGCAGAAGTGCTGCAATGACACACTTAATGTTTCTTGAATATAGAAAGAGAACAAAGGAGTGGGTGGTTTCTAGACATTTCCTTTCCATATAAAAGCAGACTTGTATTTATGAAAACAGTCACTCCCCTGAAAGGGCAACCTTCTCTTACCGTGATAATTATGTAAGGTTCTTATGATTTTTATTAGTTAAGAAAACAGTCTTTTTCTTTCACTCATGGCAAGAATTATCATATGGTTGTGCAATTCAGAACTTACAAGTGTAAGAGAGCGTGGGAGCCACCATCTAACAGCTTGTCAGGTCTCATGCATATTCTATGCTGGCTTCTGCAGTGTGCTTGGGATGACGTCATACCCTGAGCTGCCGAGCATCTGACATCACACCTTCTGGAAGAACGTCTTCTGCCTGAAAACAGCATGCAAAAGCTCAAGCCAGAACGTTCAGTACCTATTCAAAGTGTACAAGTAGCACAGATTGGACACATGTGGGATCCAGCACTGCTGAAGGAGAAGGAGGACATAATATCACACATCTACCTCACACAGAGCTTACAAACTTCAATTCATTAGAAGCTGCAAGTCATTTTGTAGTACCTGAATGCCAGATATTGCAAAATTCTACTGCTGTTATGACGGCAAGCATAAATACTCTACCTTCATCCCTTTAAGAAGACTGCCTTTTTTCTCTTTTCCAGGGATTAATTTCTCTTTCTTTATACAATTCAGTGGATAGTGTTCTGCCTTTCTTCTCCAAGTGGTTTGGTATTGATACTTCAACCACCGGTGTCTCTACAGTACACAGCATAACAGAAGCCCTTTACATACTTCTAAATATTAATAAAAAGAGAATAGTATGGCACTTAACTTGGATTTGGGAAAGGCTTCATTGCACAAGATGCTAAAACCAAAGTAATCTGTTCATTTCTGTCTGAAATAGTTTGGGTTTTGTATGGCTCAAGAAGTGAGGATAAATTTACAATCTATAGTTTTCTGAAATGAACAGAGAAAAAGAAAAATTGATTAGGAGAATTTTTGCAGCTGTCTTGGATTCACATCTCTAGTGTTTTAAACCAGTTTTTCCCTGCAATGTCTAAATTGACAAATTCACAAATTCACATTACAAGTTAGAAGAAATCTCAAGAAAGATATATTAACTTTTATAGAGGATTGGGGGCAAACCACTTTTTCCTTCTGCTACAACTGAAATGAATCTTAAATATTTTATGGGATAAAAATATCTCTACAGAGTTGAAAGTAACACTAATAAGAAAGGTCCTGCTTAAACTCCAGTGAGCTCATTCAGGAGCTGGGGAGAGATGACTTTTCATTTATCTAAAATTTTCAAATAATGGGAAAAGTATTAAAACTAAAAAGCAAAACTCAAATGCCCACAGGTTTGCAGATTACCATGCCTTCTACCTGTGAGCCACTGGCTGCTACTGCTGGGTGCTGAACACCCAAATCACTTAGAACCACAGCATTTTAAAGGCCCATTAGACAAATTACTTTTCCCTGAATAGTTAATGAAACATAGCTCTGCACATTCCTCTAATTTCACATATGGCAAAGAGAACTGAAACCACCAGCATATTTTAAAGATCCTGTTTTAAAATGTCATCTTTTGATATGCAAATACTAGGCCAGAAATAATACCACTTCTTCCACTAATGCTCTATTCCTTAAACCTAAGGAAAAGAAGAATCAAATCAATACACAGCTTCAATTTCTACTCCTTCTGTCAAGTTGCTTTTAAAACAATATGCAGCTAAAATCTCATAGTTAAATATGCCAGGCCAACATATTGCTTCAATTACTGTCATATAACCTTGTTCAACTTGATATCTGTTATCTTATCTCTAATAGATAAATACCCACCCTTGGGAAAGGACCTGTGCATAATAAACAAGAAAACTGAGTCGTTCTCTTAAGACAGCTGTCACCTGGCACAAAAAGTGGCAATCAAATGATACAAACTAGCACTCAAGCAGATCAAATTAAGGAAAAAGCTTTTTTTTTTTACTTTTTTTTCCCCCCACAGATGTCACTTAACAGGGTCAGTTCCTCTTACCTGCTGTTCCTAAAAAAATTAGTTCCTAAAATGCAAGTTTGAAACAAATGTCCTTCTCCAGCAAAGCCTGACTCCACCTCAACAGGCACTAAACCTGATGTACCGGACAAAAGGAAACTAGGCAATGTAAATCATTTGTTAAAGACGGTGCAATCTGGACAAACAGTAGATTCATATTCAAACTTGGCAAGAAAATCAGAGGGAGAGGCCTCTCCATTTTGCAGGGATCTGGAAAAAGTGAAAAGTCTATGGAAGACTAATAAAACTTTTTTGGCATACCATCTAGAAGTATCAGCAGTTTCCGATTTTGGAAGAATGCATTCTGCTTTTAACTTCACACAATGCCTCTTTTCTGCTTTCATGTACTCAAGACCAAGAAGCCTTTTTACAAACGGCCCAAAAATCAATATGTGTTATTCTGTCTCACCTAAATATGTGCTCTTTGAAAACACACTGAGACATCTTGCAACTTAACTAAACATCACACAATAGGTCAGCCAATTCTGCCACCAGGAAGTATGAGTACAATACAGTCAAGACCTGCAGACTTTGGAAAGGTTGTGGAGCACTAAAAATGAATGGAGGAGGAAAAAACAAAGGGAAGAAAGCCCTTCTTATTCTTCTCTCGAGGGACATAACCTGCAATATGACAGCTTTCACCTATGACATCAGCCAGTCTGTGCTTCAATCCAACAGAGTACTTAACTCATACTTTACTTTAAGCCTGTGAATAGACTGAATTCCTCCCGATTTTGAATAGAAATTCATACCTGTTTAGTTATGAATGCCTGACTAGATCAAGGGCCAAGTTTCTCAGATGATGCGGTTTATTGCCAGACTGTATAAAGAACAGGAGCAAAGGTTATACAGTTTCCTACTCCTTAGACGGAAAAAGGATGTCAAAGAAAGATGAAAGCAGGAAATCTTCCTTAAACGTAAAGCCCACAAATGGCACTACCTCCTAACAAACCTTGACACTGCAGCAATAGGTATGCAGACCGGCTTGTGGCTGTAATACAATCAAAGTATGCTTTAAAAACTTACTCCATTCTTGCAAGAATTAAATAAAGGAGGAACCTGGACGAGAATACCCCATGTACCAGAGCCACATAATAACCATCTGATCCAGGACAAATGGCACAGTCCTCCATGAACCCAGATGCTCCTACGCTCTAGTTTAAATCTGAAAACAGGTTTTTCACCAGTTCAATTTACATGAAGAGTTCAAAAGGCTTATTTTTCATTCCAACAGAGAATTAACACAAATGTCAGAAGTTGCCAGGGAACAGACTGTCACCCTCCAACTGCTTCCCTCCCTTCAAATACTTGGAGGATATTGTACTTCACGTATCGCCTTTTAATCCTGTGTTCTGGTGTAGGCTTTTTAATATGTACTTGCTGTATCTGTACAAAATCTGAAAATGCAGAGTAGCCTACCAGACAGAGCTTTGGCTTGGGATTTAGGAGACCTGTGAGCTGTTAAAAGCTGTTAAGAAGGCTGCAGTAAGTCACTTCCTTACTCTGTGCTTCAAGCTCTGCATTTTGGCAGCATAATATTGACATGCTTTGAAATTGGTGGATGAAAAATCTCTCAGACTTTAAAACACAGGAGAAAGCATAAACACACACAAAAGACACTCTTGCTAGAAAGGAAAGATGCAAGCAATCTGTACAGAACCATCAAGAAGTCAGTCTATTTCTAACAACTACAACACACAACTTCCACAGATCATTTCTTAAGGTACACCAACCTTGCAGTCAAAAGCATTACTCTGACTGGCAGGCCATCCCACAAGCTTGCTTTAGGCTAACCAGTTCATGAGCTGCAGGGAGCCTCTCACTAGTAGTGGAGTTCAGCGTGGGCTGCAAAACTCACCTGAAAAGCTTTGGATTTTCATTGCTAAGGCCACTGTGCTGCTCTTAGTGCCCAGCCAAGGTGGCTTAAAGTTAGCCCAGTTATACACCAGATTTCCATTTGCAATACAGACGAACACTTAAAGAAAAGGTGGTTCAGTTTTACTAGCACTGAGTCAATCTGTGCTTTACCTGAGACCACCTGAAGACTAAATAGTCACAGCTAACACTTAAGGACACTGCTCCAGAAGAGTCTCCATTCTGTCCACTGCACCACAGAAAACTTCAAACAAAGCTAAAATTTATCACAAGCATTGTACTAAATGCTCTCCAGCTCTGAGGTACTCTTGCAGGGATAAAGGAACAGCATAAGCAGTTTAAAGGTCTCCAAGCCTCTGCCAACTGCTTCTGATGCAGGGCTCAGAGGACTGCAGCATGAAATGCCGAACTGTGCTAGGTAGGCTTAAAGTACGTTGAAGGGTAAGTGCCTTCATAAAACACTGTTTTCTATTAATTATTTACTAAAGCTCAAGTTTCATAGGTGCTTTTAAGGTAGAACACATTGTAAAGCGTACAGTGTAAAGCCTGATATTCAGCATTTAGACACAGGCAAGTCTAACTTTGCTAAATCCTATTCTTTCTAGCTCTCACTCACTGTTTCTTCTATCTTAAATACCCAACCGAAGATGGTAACTCTTTTCCGCATAATAAGTTAGCAATGATAAGCTGTATTCTTATGGCTTGTGCTACCATAATCACACATTATTATTTCAAATATGAAAATACGTTACTAGAAAACACATCTTTAAAACTGTATGCTCAATATATTTGACGTGTGAGCTTGCAGCCTCTAGATTGTTAATTTAAATTTAAAGCAAGCTCATAGTGAAAGAAAATTCTGCCATCTGGCAGAAGTTAAAGCAATCCACAGTGTGAGTGGGCAGGTGTTGACATCCCAAAAAGACTGTCCCAAAGACTCTGGGCTTTCTCAGCTGAGGTACAAAGTTTGAGCAGGCCAGACACTAGGCTGCTTATTCCACTTCTGTAAGTGCCCAGGAGAGTAAAAGAGAGCACACACAAGCAGAGCAGTTAAACAGAGCCTTTCGGTCTCTCGGTGTACTTCACTGGAAATCAAATGAACACTGAAAAGGGGAGGAAAACTCTTTGTTGATGAGTACAGGCTGCCTGATGTCAGTTCCAGTGACAATCACATCGGGCTGACTGAGCAAATATGTAGAGAGTTCATGTCCTCCCAGACAAACTCTGCACTTACTTATTTTCCAAAAGATAAACATGCTGAATGAGTTGTACAGAAGGCAACTCCAAAATATTGTCTGTTTTTGAGAGCCAAGGAAGAGAAGATAGACAGACAAGCACTAATTAAAGATGAGATTTTGAAAGCACTAGATAAGTGCAATGCCTGTGAAACCCAGGCTCTTGTCCTTCTAGAAAACAAGGTCTGATGGTGTTGTCCTCATGAATTACTTTTCATCTGATCCTCACCACAGCCTTGGCTAAAGAAGAAAGCAAGTCCACTTCCATCTCTCTCATATCCAGATATTGCACTGGAAAAACTGTACATGCCAAAAGCATTTCTCCAACACTATGTAGCACTTTTCAATATAAACAACAAGATTAAGGAGCTTAGGGAGTCAGGCATCCAGTTCCTCTTACAAAAAATAGCTGGTTAGCTCCCACTGACATAGGAGCTTGGGTTTACACAGTTCAGTAAAGTTCTGGTTTATCATTTTGGGACTGTTTAAAGTTCATTAACAAAGCAGGCAATTTACTCCCTTTGGACTTCTTAGGTTCTGGGCACCTATGTCCTTTGGGTTCTTTACTGCAGGGGAAGCTGATATAGAGCAGCTTACTGACCTGCCACTAGGCATATGTATGTATGCCACGTTTTGCATGTCACATAATTTACATGCATAAAATACTCTTTTCCCTCAACTTTACAGTATAATACGCATGTTTCAAAATTGCAATGCATTGCAGACTATCATAGGACAACACAAAGTGTACAGGCTGCAGAACTCACCTGCCAACACAACTTGCTGGAAAAATTCATATTTGTCTTTAGAGATGACTGATTTTAAAAAACAAACCAACAACCTAAAATCCTGCTCCATAAGGGCTTCCACGCTAAAACCTGGATTGTACTAACGTATGTTTTGTGTGTAAAGTGTGACAGAGCTGTAGTCAGCAGAAACTGAAATCAGAAGTAAATACTTTGGGGAACTCTTCCTGATGTGGTTGGAAAAGAATGCTGTCTGGAGAAAGAGCACTGGGCGCATATTTATTCAGAGGTCAAGAGCATGGCTCAGCTCAATGTTCTGCCTTCTAATGCACAGAGAGAACAAGACCTTGCTGGCCAGAGAAATAGTTTCTGTACTGTACATCTGGTTATATCATCAGTGCTGCAGCCTTTTTGTTATTCATGACAGGTTTTAGGGGATTATAATACTGTTTTCTTTTTATTTCAATTATTCTAGTAGATGCTAAGTCTGCTCAGAGACTGATGGTTGCTTTGAAAGAATTAGGAAAGCTATGCCCTTTCATATATATCAAACCACTCCATAAATGTCCTTTTGAAAGATGAGGCAATTCTAGAGACTTTTACAAACAATCCAAACAATGTATTTAATAGTAACTGAAATGGACCTGAGCAATTTGATGACTTTCCGGTGTTTAATTCTAACAGCGTTTACAGATGCATGATTAGGGAAAGTAATTTACTTTCTTCGAAAGACCAGCCTAGTTAGTTTGGACTATGATTACAAACTGGTCATTGAAACTGCAGCCAGTTCAACAGTATCTGTAACTTGCCTTCACACACAGAGACTGCTTTATTTGCCAAATCTGAGATGAGGAAAGGATGTTTGCTTTGAAGGAGTGTAAATCTAGCAGCTCAACAGACATAATAGATGGGGGCACAATTTGGGCAGCTGTTTGTACAACCCAGAGACACTGCAGCTAGTGCTGTGATGCAGGATGAGTGCTTTACCAGGAAGCCAAGTATTTCATTGCCTTTCTCCACGTACTAAAGAGCCCCATGTCTCCTACTAGGAGAACCCTGAGGGAAATGTGATCATCTGACAAAAATGTTACACCTTCAGGGAGTTACCAGCTGTAGGAAAGCTTTTGCTTAAGGAAAAGTTCTCCCTGGGGCTCTTCAGGCCTGACAGTTTCAATGATGTGCTTTTAAATGTTTCACTTAAAAATGCTGCAAATGCCTTCATGACAGGAAATTACATACTTAAAATAAAAAATTAAACAAAAATCACCCAAACCTGCCTTACGATGGATCCAAAACAAACGAGTTCCTTGGCAGTCCTAGTTCTTGCTGCCCCAGCTATGCTCACAGACCGTCTCCTTCAGTGTGACACCTCGGTATGCCAGCAGCCATTCCCATTTGTCTCTGACTAGGAGACAAACAGCTTGCCATGTTTTCTGAAACAGGTAGAATGTGAGCTCTGAATGTTACATCCTCTAAGGCTCCACAGTTTCATTTTAAGAAAAAAATTTAAGGAAGTTCCTTGAGTAGATTAAAGTTGCATTGGTACAAAGGGAAATGCTCGCTCACTCTATTAAAAGCCCAAAGCCTTTCTCAGATATGTCCTTATAAAGGCAACTATGAATCCACTTTGTATCTCGATACATTCAGTCTGGACTTCATTTTCACCACAGCCATTTGCTCCCTCCCACACACCATGATGGATTAGTAGGAAGCACAGTTAGTGGAGGCTTGGATACTTTTCCCACTCAACTAAAGGTGTAGAAAGCCACAGGAATAATAATTTGATAACGAGAGAAAGGATGAAAATTACCTTGATTCTTTTTTTACTGTACTTGTGTCTAAGTACTAAAACTAATTCCATAGCTTGAAACATCCTTTGAGGAGAAGGGGAAGGGGAAAAAAAAACCGGAAGAAAAAAAAACAACAGGGTTGAATAGTATGAAGATGAGTTCTGGTTCCTTCTAACCAGAAATGGGACCATAAGGGTTGGGCAGAGCAATGGAATTTTGCATTACTGCTCCATTTTAGAATTTGCTATTAAAAAAAAAAAAGTCCTTTTCCTAGATTTTTAGCAGTAGACACTTTTGAGATTTTCCTGCTTTTTGTCTTCCTGAAACATCTGTCTTTGCGTTTTGCCATGTACCCTCTTCCACAGCAGGCTTCTCTTCTCCGTTCCCTCTCTACATTTGGAATTCTTTGGCCCTTTACCCATTTAAAGGAGGAGGCCTCTTGCTGCTCTGACAGGCACTGCTTGCTCCCTGAATATTTAAATAGCCCTGCTCCTTTCATGAGCTGTAAGACACCTACATCAAGGACTAAAGGATCTAAGCAGTGACCCTGATATTTAGATATAAAAAGTTGTTGATAGCCAAGTTCACCCTCAGCATAGTTTCACTGAATTTGAAAAACTCACATGTGGGATACATTTGGTCCTCTGTGTTAAAACTGTAGGGCTGATCTAGTGATACATAATAAGCAAAGACATTTGAGGGAGTTCAGCATCTTTCATGGTAAGAATTTTTAGATCTGTACCTTTGTTCCCAAAAGGGTTAAATGAATAATGAAATCTCCCTGCAGTGAGAACAGCTGAACTTAATTCAGAGGAAATTTCTCGAACTGCCTTGGTGCCTAGCAAATGTGCCTGTCAAAAAGGGTTGCTCCTTCCTAGGTATTTGTTTTAGAAATTCCCTGCCTATAGGATTACACGGGGTAGCTCAGGATAGATTTATGCTTTAAGCAGGTTTTCATTTTGTAGGTTTGAAAATTATGCTTTCTATTATCATAAATGTGACAGCAGTTTAAAGACCAAAATTCTATTTAACAAAATGGATTTCAAGCTAATAACTCTTCAGATAACCAAAATACAAACTTCTGAAGATCAGCACAATTTCTCTGAGCAGTTAATCCTTTCTTCTCTACAATAGCAACTGTTAATTTATATTGTATCTGTAAGATTGTCACTATATCAGATTGGATGCTTCCATTCTTAGGCTTCAAGTGTTTTGGACAAATGACAAAACTACCTGGATATCTGATTACACAAACCATACCTCAGGAGAAAATTACATACTTTGCAATTTAGAAGGGACCAAGTTAAACCCTGGTGTCATTCCTTACAATCACTAAATTGACCTAACAGGTATGTTAGAATTCTACTATCCCATCTTAGGCAGAAATACCAATTCTTATCTTTAATAATCATCACAATCCTTGATAAGTGCAGGCTGCAAGAATACTGAAATTAGCATCAAAATTTGTAAGATACTTTGATTTTTAACTCTTCAGGAATTACAGTGCACATGTCGACATTGTTTTAAAACACCACCAGCAAAAAGACATTTATAACAGTGTAGCATTTTAATTAGATTTTTCAGACCCTAAAGAGGTTACCTAACTATAGGACATTTAATCTTGATGTTTTCGGTAGGATGGCTCATCTTCTAAGCAAGAGGGTAGGTGTAGAATTACCAGAGATGAATCCTCCTACTGAACCCATTCCTTTGTCAATCCCCGGGTTCTTTAAAGTTTCAGAAATTATTTCCAAGCTACCGTTTACTTTTGCACTTTTGTCAGCCAATCCACAGAAGGAAAACAAATTGGGTAGATTAGCTCTAAACAGACTGCCAATAAAAAATTTAAGCACCACTATCTAGAAGTAGAGTTTAAACAGAATTTTAAACTAAATCAAAATGTCAGAGTAAAGGACCATCAATGTAACAAGCTCTGAGGCACTGCACTTTACCTAAGATATTGCAAAAGAGCTTCCTCCTTCCTGAATTTGAGAAACTGTAATTCAAATGTTGAATCCTTTGTGCAATGGCTTGATGCTCAATGGCCTATGGAGCATATAAAAAGTAGCATGCAATTGCCTGTGCTCTGCATAGATGCCTCTTCAGCAGAAAACTTAGGCAGAGGAAATGGATTTATTTAAGAAAAAAAGCCATGTTGAGGCAGGGGAAGCCTCGAATTTCACTGTATGTGGAACTTGGCAGAGCATCTGGGAAGAGCGCTTTCTTCTTACTGTCAGTAGTTTCTTTAAAACCTGGCATTTTAGGCCATGTGTCTGAGGTTTGTCTACACGGGAAATTTCCCATCAGTCATAACTAAATTCTGCCAATTCTGCTATGCTATTCTGGTCTAACTCCCAGTATAAACATAGCACACAAAAGGAATTTTTTTTTTTTCCCAGGATAATTAACTCCAGTCTGGATTAATTGCTTTTATTCTGGAATACAGTTTCTAGATGGAAAGGTATACAGGGTAACAACTTTGCTGCATGGACAGGTCTTTAAGAGTTAAAAAAATTTGTTCCCAAGGAACTTCCCAGGAAACTTCCTTTATTCAGTACAAAGTGTCAGTGCCAGCTATATGAAAGTCAACAGCAGATGAAACAACTTGAATAAAGCAGGTTGGGGGAAAAGGTTGCTTCAGGTATGGCTGTGAGACTGAAGGGCAGGGATGTGAGAGTTACGAATCTCTCCTTGCTATAAATCACTCAGTGGTGTTCCAGCTGAGTTGAAAAATAAAAAGAAAAGCGCTGGGCTTTACAGCACGCTCGGCATTATTTGTTTTGTCTGCCAAGTCTATTCCTCTTCCTTCAATGGAGTGCTTGTGGTTTCAGAATGACTTTTTAGCCAGTTCTGTCTGTCTCTGAGGCCCCAAACTCGCATTTCTGAAGTGTCATATAAGCTGAAAGTTTGTACTTCTGTTCTCCAACCCTTAGCAAACACTGGAGTGTTTGTGTCTCAGTATTTATGCCATTTCAGCAAGTACTTAAGAGAATGAAAACATCAACTCTTCCATATAAGCAGAGATTCAGAAAACAAAGTTTAATTTTGAAAATACAAACATACAAAGGAAAGCAAGCCACTCAGCAATGCTGAAGCCTCCCACTAATTGGAACCATTCCTTTCCATGCTATTTATCAACTGCAGATCCTGTTTCCTCCTGCACCACCTGCAGTCAGCACCACTAAGCTCGGTTTCAAGTTTCTCAAATCTCATAGTGCCAGGAATGACCATGGTGCCCAGACACTTCCCTGGAGTTCATTAACAGCCTTTCCCAGTTTTACTTTGGCTTAAAGAAGAAATGGGGGAGAACAGGAAACAAAGACATTGCAATAGTTGTCATGCTCAAAATCCCCAAACGGGTTTGGTGGGAGGCACTGCAGACAGCGTATGGGCCCGTTCTGCCAAACACAACCACGATCCCCATCAGGATGGAAGCAGCAATTACACTGTGAGAGAAACAGAGCCTCACAAGGGTAAGGGCTGACAGAAGGCAACCCTGGCAAGTAAGGGGAAGATTATTTTTATATCTTTTTAATACATTTTTCTTTTAGTGATGGAAAAAAAAAAAAATCCTTAAACCACTATGATTCAAAGTGTTCAGTTTTCAAGGTCTGGATGGAGGCAGAACACTGAATAAAAATCCCATGACGTGCCAGCTTCCATACCGGCTATTCCCATTGCTTACACAGAATGGATTACTCTCAAAATGTATTTGTAAGGAATATCAATAAGACTCACCAGACAACAGACCTCAGAATTCCTAAGATTTGTCAAAATGTTCTCCCTCTCCATCCCAGTGAAGGGAAAGCAAGGAAAACCTTTAACCACCTAAAATGTAATGATTGATCCTTCTTTATGTGGCTTTTGACAACTCAAGTAGAAGTATTTGTTAAAATATGGAGTATGAAACATCAGTATTCAGAACAATTCTTTGCAAAATTAAAGGAAATTTGCAATTAAATTTGATCATCTGATTATTCAAACTTTATTTTGAACCACATTTTTCCTTAGACAGAAGATTTAATCCAACAGGAAGCACATAACCAATGGATAAGGGAAACCTCTAAGGAAGCAGTAACAGATCTGCTTGGATCTCAGATCCTCTTGGTCTTTAATAATCCTCTAAAGGACAAATTAAGTTATGCTTCCGTGATCATAGAATCATAGAATCATTGAGGTTGGAAAAGACCTCTAAGATCATCGAGTCCAACCAGCAACCCAACACCACCAGGCCCACTAAACCATGTCCCTAAGCGCCTCATCTACGTGTCTTTTAAACACCTCCAGGGATGGGGACTCCACCACTTCCCTGGGCAGCCTGGTCCAATGTTTCACCACTCTTTCAGTAAAGAAATTTTTCCTCACATCCAATCTAAACCTCCCCTGGCGCAACTTGAGGCCATTTCCTCTCGTCCTATCGCTAGTTACTTGGGAGAAGAGACCCACACCCACCTCGCTACAACCTCCTTGCAGGTAGTTGTAGAGCGCGATGAGGTCTCCCCTCAGCCTCCTTCTCTCCAGGCTAAACAACCCCAGTTCCCTCAGCCACTCCTCATAAGACTTGTTCTCCAGACCCTTCACCAGCCTCGTTGCCCTTCTCTGGACACGCTCCAGCACCTCAACGTCCTTCTTGTAGTGAGGGGCCCAAAACTGAACACAGTATTCGAGGTGCGGCCTCACCAGTGCCGAGTACAGGGGCAGCTTTCCAGCCACTCCTCCCCAAGCCTGTAGCACTGCATGGGGTTGTTGTGGCCGAAGTGCAGGACCTGGCACTTGGCCTTGTTGAACCTCATACAATTGGTCTGGGCCCATCAATCCATCAATCCCCTCTGTCCAGGACCAACTGAGATTGGAAAAGGAGAATAAAAAAGAAAAAGAAGTCATTGCTGTTGCTTATTTTCATTATGGTTCTTAAGAAGGTAATCTAACAGTTCAATTTTTTCCATACTTCTTCTGTTGAGTACAATTAGTTATACTGAGAAACACCACTCTCTTCTCTGTCAACTTTAAAGTGTGTGGACCCGCACACAAAGTGAGTGTGATGTTCTTGTTGTGAGGAACACCCAGGTACACACTGTCCCTTTTCAAGTGACCAGCCTGACACAACAGTCAGCCTTTATTCAGATTTTAGTATTAACGTCACTGTTAAGACATGGACAACTTAGCTATTTCAATTTTTTGCTCATATGGATTTGACTTACTAAAGTGCTTCATAAGTAATAACAAGATAAGACTTTGAAACTCCTTGTACAATAGCTAACTATTAGTAGTATTATTATCTGGCAGAGATGACACTGAAAACAGCCTGAGTTTAGGCTATGCTTCAAGAAAATCAGCAGAACAGGGGAGCAGACCAGGCTTCCATGGTGCAGCCACCCTACAGTGGTCTCACCTTCACAAGAAGGACATGTTCATGTGAATGCTGGCATACAGAGAAACTGCTTTTATTTTGTAGATCAGCCTGCATGCAGAAATATGCTTATGTGAGCAAGGTTAAGCAAGCATATTATACATAAAATGCTGCTTTTATGTGAACTGTATGGGAACTTAACCCTAGAGCGCTCTAAAGCCTTCCCTCTGTGGTGTGCATTTAATACTTGAAACATTCGCTGGTATTTCACTGCTTTGGAGAAACATTATTTATTTTAAAAGGCTTCTCCAACAACCATGTTAGAAGTGCATACCTTGAGACAGGTTCGAACTATAATTAAAACAATCTTTCTAAGATTGGCAAGACCTTAGACATTGCTAAGAGGCTAGATAACACCACCATTTTGCTCGCTAGTAACACTTACAGAAATCTTAAGTAAATTAGTAACTATTAATATGCTTTTGTGTGCAGAGTTCTGTATAACACTTGCTATTATAATGAACAACTATATTAGTAAGAAGGCAACTGGTGTTAAAACTTCTGATATTCACTTACAACCTAAAGCACCAGTCCTTGCAGGCACCTCTGATGTTACAAGAGCAGTATGATTGACATTAACAAGCCCATCCACATGTGCACAATTAAATATCCAGGTATACGTTAGCTGCAGGCGGGATACAATGAGGTTTGGACTACATTTAACTTCCGGTGAGCCAAAGGTTTGATACTCTTCAACTTGCTGATGTAAATTAGTTTGTGAAGCACTTAATTATTAGCTCACTTCAAATCAATAGAATTCTTTCCAGTAATTTCAGTGGGCCCTGTATCGATAATGTAACATTTCACCAGTACTAAAGTAATTTAATCTAGAAATTGTTTCCCCAAAACTTGATAATGATTTAAGGTACAACCAGTTAGATTTTTTTTGAAACCTGATAAATAATAGCTAAAAGGCAGACATCTCTAAAATTAGTTGTTATGCTTCACTGAGGCTGTCACGAAACCCAGAAAGCTTGTTCTCTTTTCCTGTATTGCACCATACAGTAGGTTTCAAAATGATCTATATTTATTTGCTTGGTCTTTTTCTATAAGAAAACTAACAAATTATTATAATGCACATTTAATACCTTATTAAATTAGATGTCACCTGCTCTTTGAGTAAGAAGTAAAGATCAAGTTCTGTCTAGTCAGAGGCATAAACTCAATCAAGTATTAATAGCTGAATTACTTCCAGCAATAAGATGCTAAGGCCAAACAAAATGTCCAAGGTCACTACGCTCCAGATGGTACACTAATATATTTACAGGACTGATGCCTCCTGGCATTTTCAATTTCTTATGTTGGGTTGTTTTTGGAACCAATAAAATTGAGGAGCTGGCAGCTGCAATTTGCCCACAAAATTAAATTTAAAGGATTATAACTCCAGTTTTAAGCAGTGATTTGACTGTATTGATGTGAAGCCACTATTCCCAGCTCTTGATTTTCACTGAATGATGACCACAGCATATCATAAATTCAATCAGGACAAAACAGACTGGTTGTCCGTAGAGAGTTGTTTGTTGGGTTTTTTTTCATGTTCACAGCCATTGATTTAAACCTTAGCTAACACAGTCAACAACCAGGAAGATAACAAAATGACCGTACATGAAATAACTGCTTCTGATATGGGTGCCTGAAATATTCTGCATTCCTCCACACTAAGGGAATTTTAAATGACAGGGGTTTTTCATATGGGCAATTAAGCTCAAGCAATGCATATACACACACGATTATACATATTGATGTTCCTACCTACAGGTGTGGAATATGTAAACACAAACTTACAACTGTATACCAAAATTTTTGCATTTGTGCACAAGTGAATGCACTCTTTTCTAACTGCTGTACCAGAATCCTAAGGCTCTATTTGCCAATACAGCCAAAAAATTCCTAGAAGTCTGTCAGTCAGAGATCACAGTGCCCAGCTTTGCATCCACGCAACCAAAGCCTACCTACAATAACAGCATGTTCTGGGAAGGGATAAGCACTTATCCCAACAGTAGCCTGAGTAGCCTGCTCAGGTTAAAGATGATTTGTGGAGCACAAAAAGCTCAGACAGACTCTAGGGTATCCTATTCTATAGGATAATATCATGAGCTAGCAGGAAGGGAGGAAAAAAGAAAGAAAAAGAAAAAGCCCAACTGATTGCCTAACACAAAAAGGAAACAATTCCAGCTCTCTAAAAATAAACAATGGAAGATGCATCCCCAAGCTTCGTTACTTGAGCTGAGCAGTGTGGCCTGATCTTTTTTTTATATATATATAAATATATATATTAAAAAATGTAAAATACTGTGTGTGTGTACATATATATATATTTAAACACATGTTACTATCAAATTTTAAGTTGGAAAAACACTGTTCTCAATTTATTCCTAGGCTTTCTTAGGCAGTAAATCCTGCAGGCTGCTTATCTTTAAGCACCTAGCTTCAGCTCTTAAGTTTACAGTCTCAGTTGTTTCAATAGGCAGCAAGCAGAGGAAGGCAGCAACAGACTGTCAGGCAACATGACTTCAGAAGTAAAAGACGCAGAGCAAGAACTTTGCTCTCTGTGCTGTCACAACCTTTCCCAACAGACACCTGAAGTTTCCACTGACGATCTCTACCGAGAAGTCCTGTGCTTTGGGAAATTCTCAGCCCTTCAACAAGTTTCTGAACTACATTCGGGAACCAAGGCAGCATACTCCTTCAAGGCAAATTTCCTTTATGCACTGGCATCTTTCAGAGCAACCACTACAACTCCTGTGTTGATATGCCATCAAGTTGTTCCAAATGATTTACCAGTAAACCAAGTAAAATGCTATTTAAAACTTCCAGTTCCTCCAGGTTATTCTATATGGTTTTTTTATTAAAATATGCACATTTAATATAGTCGTCTTCCTATCCATCCTTCCAGTGACCTTACTATAAGTATCCATATTTTGCCACATTTAGCTTTTGTCCATGTCACTGTGGGTCTTACCTCTCTGGTTTTTGCTTCTGACCTCCATCAGTTCCAGTTTAAAGCTTTTATTACTGCATTAGCAAATCTGTGACCAAAGGTGTTTTCCTCTTTAAATTTTTTATCTTGACGAAACCCTTAACTATTGCAGTATGATATTGATATAAATATTCCAGCCTTCATAAGTTATCAAGAGTGTTCTATTTATATTTCCATGTACATATACACAAATACATAGAGTTAAAAACAAAAATTACTTTTAAGGTTTTTGTCCTGAAGCTCCTGAGCAGCTTCAGAAGAACGGGGCGGGGGGGGGGATATCTTTAAAAATAAATGCACTGGTACTGGTTAAATCAGGATCCACAACATACCCGGATGGAGCTGGTGCAAAGAAAATGGAAGCATCAAGGTTTTTCTTTTGGAAAAGGCTGACAAAGTTTGGGAGAGGGGGCTGCACTGAGCAACCAGCAATTAGGTAGTTTACACTAGATACCTTCAGACAATAAGCGCTCACACACTGAGGAGAAAAATACCAGTAATTTTTCAATTGGACTTTTTAGTATTGGACAGAAAGTGAAGCACACAATGATTCTTAAATTATTTAACTGAGAAATAATTCCCATACTTACAGAAATTAAGCCTTCAGTAGTGATGTCTCTCCAACCTCTTGCTTTCCAAGCAGGAAAAGGAAAGCAAAGATCAGAGCGATCTGCCAAAAACAGATGACTCAAAATGTTATTTAATAATACATGGCTTCTCTTGTCAGAAATCTCCCTAACATTACCTCAGGAGAAACAGACATTGTACACGATCGAAGATGCACCATTTGTTTTTACCTCAGAATGTGACCCAAATAGCGACTTGTGCACCCATGCAACATAAAAGCCCCAAGTGGCTTTGGCGGGAAGCCAGGCAGTCCATGGCCGAGGCGGCATCAGCATCATTGCAGTGCACTCACAGCTCTGGTCACAGCGAAGCCTCCCCCAGCAGTACGTTTAGGACCCTCAGGCACTTTAAATGCTTTAGTTACTCACATGTTATTTATTCCCCTGTTGTGAGAGCAACAGGCACATCAAAGCAGGTAACATCTCTCTTTCAGAGTGGAGTTATAAAACAAACAATTCGGAAATGGTTATGCTCTCGGAGATTAAAAAATCCTGGATGACAAATTAATTCCTCAAAGTGATAAAGTGGCGTGTTTTCACAATTTCTTTGTAGTGAAGATCAGGAGGCACAAACCTGACAAGACTCGTGTATTGGCAGCACTTATATAAGACTGTGATACGTCTTGGCCCATTTGTATAAATGGTTCTTATGGAAATATTCTGTTTCAAAATGCAGAAAGCCGAAATTCAGCTATCTTCCACTTGCAACTGCAGCACCCTTAATTCCCAAATTCAATTTGAAAGTGAAATATAATCTGCAACTATTCTGAAGAGAAGGCATTGATTATATTTGTAATGCCTCTAATATAGCACTCATTTAAGAACTCAAATGCTTTCTTCAAGGAGGTGTAATATTGAGCTTCAGTTTTTCGTGTATTAAAAATAAAAAGCTGTACCGACCAAGGGTGAGTGTAGGGATTTCACTAAGATTTGAGGTCTCCATCTAACACACACTGCTGTAGCTGCATTAACATAACGATGCATGTGGGATGCATCACTGCATGGAACTGATTTCATGATGTCCAGATAGGGAAAGCTGAGGAATAACAACTGGAAAAGAGGAGGTTGGGAATGTTTCTTTCCAAACAAGGGATGGGGCACCAGACATTGAAATAGGAAAATATTCTTGACCAACTTGATTAATGATGGCACATCTCTGTTCAGACCCGTGTATAATCCATGAACTTCCAGTGACAAAGTTTAGATGTCCTTTGAAATATGAAAGATCTATCAGCCTACCCTTCTCACCACAGTATCTGAGCATTTATATCCAGAAAATTTCAAAGCCACATTTTATATTTGCAGGGGAAGTGTTTGTGTCCATCTGCACAATATTAAGCAGCATGGTTTAGAGCAGAGGATGAAAGTCAGGAAAAACACTAAATAATATATATTAAAACAATGAAAAAATATGGAGAAATTGTACAATCTTTGACTAGAACAGAGAAAATAGCATCAAAGAAGTGCTCCTTTGCATCTTCCTGTAAATTATTCACTTGTTGCTGCATACTCAAGCCAAGGGTCCTTTGTCATGCAGGTGCTATAGGAGTCTTTTGTCCATCCTAGCCAAATTTAAGAAAGGAACTGAAAGGAAACCTGGAAAATTTGGGGTTGCAATGCCAATATGCAAGTCTCCATCTCCTTTTCAGCATATTTCCCATCTTTCCCAGCACCTGGCAATGATAGACTCCCCCACAAGAATCACCTGTGATACATTACTTTCACTGTGCAAATTAAGGAGAATTTAAATGTGCGTGCTTAATCATAAGCAACTTGATCTGCTAATTCTCCATCTCTCACTGCTTGCACAAGGGTCTGAGGCCCATCCTACCCCAGCTCATACAATTTGCATTTTGTTCAATGTAGGTGAAATTCAATAAATATTGCAGCTTAAAGTACAACCAGGGCTACAGATTCCAGAGTAAGATCTCTCAAAATCTCATCAAGTAATGCCTTATAAAGAGATGCAAAATCTCACAATACATTCATATTGTGAGAGTAGAAATTAACACTGCCATTTAATGCATTACTGCCTGATAGGAATTTGCAGGTACCATCTTTATAATAGTTACCAGTATCTCTGGATCTTACCCTATGTATTCTAAGAATCAGCAAGGAAGCATTTAGGCTTTGACAATTGTTCTTGTTTTTCAGTCCTTGCTTTGTTTCTGGATCGATGGACAGATAGCTGTAAACAGGTTTTTGCAATGCTGTCTTAACACAATTACAGTACACAGAATTGATTGACTGTCTACGGGATAGGCTATTTTGTAAAGGCAAGACCCTGAAAGCAAAATCTGAATCATAGTTTGTGATGTTTGGATAGTAATGCAGAAAGCCAATCATCGTGAACCATCCCTTGAGAATTCAAAATGACTGTGCATCACTTTTTTAAGATACTGTGCATTGATGATAGCTACTATTTATAGGAAAAAAAAAAATAAAACTATATCATGCACTTAAAGTTCAGGTTATGCTGCATTTTGTCCTATTATCTTAAAGCGAGTGAGCCAGCAAAAAATAAGTTAATATGATGTGATATTTCACGATACACTAACAACACTGTAAAACAAACAAAAAAACCCCTTGTTCCAAAGTGTTCCACATTGTTGATTTTCTTTTTTTTTCTTTTTTTTTTTAGAAAATCTAAAGGAGCAAATTCACACACTGGTAATGAAACTTTCAGCATTCACATATGCAAGAGACAAATGCTTTGCCATGAGTAATGAAGAACTATTTTGAATTTTTAAGCCTTCAGGAGGTTTTCATTAGATGATAACATCATACTAAAAGTTATTTACACATCTATAGGTATAGGTAATCATATGTATAAGCAAAAAATGAAAGTATATAAATACGGGAATTTTGGAGATGATGCTACCAAACTGATGTGAGAATTAATAAAACAGAAGTCAGTTGGTATTGTGACTCAGTGAGTTTCTTTGAATAAAATAACCTTTCAGTTTTAAAAATATGCTTTATCTCCACCTACATAACTATGTGACACAAACATGGAATGGAGGAGAAACTTATTTTAAGAGGACAGAATGTGTATAATCCTACCTCAGAGGATTTGCCCAAAGCTGAAACACTGTATCCCCACAGTAAACGTTTGTTTCTTGCATATCAAAAAGCTGGTTCCATTACCAGTCAGTAAATTTGGTTCTTTAGATTAAAATTACTAACAACTATATATTCTTAAGCTTTTCAGTAACTCTGTATATGAATAGCTGATATCCTTGGTGTCCATTCTTTAGCAAGTGACAACCAATTATTAAAGCACTTACAAATGCTCTGTCTCCCATTTTTATTTTGAGGGTATAAAAAGCTATACAACAATGATAGCACTTAGGATTCTTAATAACTAGGTTTTGCACGAATGCTTATTTTTCCTTAAGATAGGAAGGAGAAAATTATAAATTATTATCTTAATTGTAAAAATACAATAGAACAATCTCTATTTAGGGTTGGGGTTTGGGGGGCTGGGCTATTTTCTTTCTTACAGAGCACTGTAGGGCTCAGAGTAACCTATTTTATTCAGACTTACAGAAATTATTAAAAAAGACACCTATCTCTATACATTAGCTGCCCTTCACCTCACCCAGAAATATTTCCTTGTAAGTGCAGCAGTATACTGGAAAGCTAAAACTCTAGTCCCCTCCCCAGTGAAATCTTAAGGGGGAGCGGGGGTGGCGTGTGTCAAGCAAACCCCTTGTGCCCTGTGTCACAAGAGGATAGGCGCTCAGGGGTAGTTATCTTAACAGAGCTGAGAAGCAGATAAAACTGCTCTTAGTGCTCTTCTGATCACAGTCGTAGTAAAAGGACATCTGCAGACTTTGGCCATACACAGGTTCTCTACAGCCTACGCGCATGCTGGACGTTAACTGCACTTCCGATCTCGCACGACTAACTCGAAAGATTTCAGTAGCACGAGAGAAAAGATCGGCCCTTCACAAGTCACCTGAAGAATTGCACTGGATGCAGCTTGCACGCTGCATCCTGGGTGAGAAATCAAGAGCAAAACAGCTTGAAAAAATTGCACACTATTTAAAGGCATTGTTTAGGCTTTGATATAGATTCCTATTACACAATCCTTGCACTACTGCTAGTTCAACTCATCTTTTGCCCCAATTTATGTATGAAAAATAACAGTTCAATAAACGGGTCAATTCTCAGCTGTCAAAGAATCGTAGTGCCCTTCTGCTTTTAACTTTCCCTCAAACAATTCTCACTCTGTATCAGGCCCCTCGCTTG
The DNA here is from genome assembly GCF_965638725.1 of Aptenodytes patagonicus. Taxonomy (NCBI): domain Eukaryota; kingdom Metazoa; phylum Chordata; class Aves; order Sphenisciformes; family Spheniscidae; genus Aptenodytes; species Aptenodytes patagonicus. Next base: position 10,278,252 of record NC_134959.1, read on the forward strand.
GGGAAGCAGAATGTCTCCATGCGCATTTTTAGAAAGAGAAGCTGTGATGGTTTCGGGAACTCTCTTTGCACAGTGTGATGGATAAGCCAGAATAAACGATGCATTTTTAGTAGGTTACTAAAACTGCTTTTGCTGTGTATCTTAACTGTTGGCCCTGTGTACCAATGACCTGATAGTCTAGTTTTCCCAAAATGCTTCTGGGGAAGCATTTCATCTACTACTTTATTTTTATAGCAGCCTTCAGGTTAAAGCACCTTGGGGCACCCTACAATATCAAATAAAATAAAACGTCAAAGCATATAAAGCAAGTTGAAAGCGCAGTCTAAGCTATAACACAAGACTGCTGCCTAATTCCAAAAAGCTGCTAATTATTTTTCAGTTCTTAATTATAAGGGTAATGAATTTCTTTGATAAAAGCATGAAATTTAATATGACAGAGCCAGAAGAGGTCATCTAACTTGGATTTTGAAGGGTCTTTCTGAGTGCACAGAAATGTTCGTCAGTGAAGAGGAGAGAAACCTAGTAATGGATACAACTGACTGGCCTTGAGAAAGTTCGTGAGAAATTACAGTAACAGTTCACAGGAATCCTTTTGCTCTCCACAATAAAAACTATTCCTATTTGAAAACTACATGTCCCTTTGGCAAGCTGAAATAGCAAACTCTACTCATTATACAACTCTTAGTTAAGAGCAATTTTGTTGATGTCTTTTCGATAACTTATCTTTTACTATAATGTTAAGCTCACTCGCCAAGTGCATATGCTATATAAGCAGTGCGCTTCTGTTATTGCATTTCCTTACACAACTCTGGATTTGATTTTTGTATGTCACATGTTCAGTTGGAAAGAAACAACCAACCAACCAAAACACACACACTTTTATTCTTGTTCCTGTCAGACTGAGAAGACAGATAACATAACTCTTCCTGGAGTTACTTGTTATTTCTCTAGAAATGACAAAGTGGGCATTCATATAACAGATAGAGACTATATATATTACTGCTAGAAATAATCTTCAGTGTAATCCATACTACTAAACCCAGCAGGTCTTCTAGCTTCTAAGACATTTTGATTTGAATCCAATGAATTAACAGAGCCCATAATCAGCTTTCTGCCTCGTACTAGTTTAAGCTGTCTATATGTACTTCTCTAATCTTATTGTGCTTTGCTGTGCCAGAGTCCCAGGCGTGGGTTCTCCTCCACCAAACTCACAGTGCTAGGAACATGTTCTAGGAGAGCTCTTGCATCCCAAAGGGAAGGAAGGCTGCAGTCCTTCCTCTTCCTCATGTACACTGTCCCCAGGGACTCATTCTCATATTTGAAAAACCATACCAAGATGCTGGCAGAGATGGCTTCTTACCTCTGAGACTAACATAAATAAAACCTGACCTTTTATTTTGTGGACAACTCATCACTTCCGTTCAGCTGAAGACACACAGGAAAAGATGAATAGCAAAACTGTCCAGCTGGCTTATCTTTGATGTCTGCTATGTTCCCTGAGTGTAAACTCTAGAGGACCTGCAAATACACTTGACCATAAACGATGAGTAACTTATTGATGAATTGAATCCACCCATATAGAATTTCAAGTGCACAGAATACAGGCTGCAAAAATACTGCACATATGCAACCTTGCATATGCAAGCATCATGTCACTTCATGCCAAACACTGCTCCAAATGCCTGAGCAACACAGAAACTTCAGCTAGCACAGCAAGATCATGATGGGAGCCTGTGAGTCAACTATCACAGAAAGAGTGAATTATAATGGAATTCCTCATAATGTCAAACTTTCGAGATTTTTCCATACTCTAAGGGAAAGATATTTTAAAGTGAATTCTGCTCTTTCAGATTTGTTAGTACTCCCACTGCGTACCCTGAATTCCTACACAAATCAGCTGCATTCATTTCACATATCTGACACACTGACTTTATGCTGGATCATAAAGTTTATCAGATTTTGTATTTTATGTAGTCAATAAACTGTAGTAGGCACAGAAACCTAATAACATATAGAGAAATAAATAAATTAAATTATGTAAATGAAATTCATCTAAACCATGAACTTGCCCACATTTAAAGCCAAGCAACAGGAAAGCGTTCACACACTCAGGAACTCTCACTAGATTCTCCGAAGAAAACTGAAAGTTAAAAACTCTTTAAAAGGCAACAGCTCACACAACACATGGGCCTAAAAGATATTCTTAGGCCCTTGGAAAAAGTCAAGTCTAACTCTATGGGGGAAGGTTTCCTCACCAAGATTCAAATCTCTGTCTGACAGGTTCTTCCTACTTTCCACAACATATGCCACATGAAAGACGCCATTTTACTAAAAGATGTGCATGTCAAAAAAAGCACATTAAAGGTACTAGCTACTGATTCTGGACATCAGCTGCATAAATAATCTTTCAGAACCACATTACCCAAAGGAAGCCCTTTCTGCAATGAAAAAGTAGTGTAAAAATTTTTATTTAAAGTAACAGCAAGCATGGAAATGGTGTGCTTTTGTGGGGATCTCATTTTAAACAAGATTTTGAGCAACTATACCCAGGCTCTTGTTATTTCAACTTTATGGATAGCAAATCCTCTGCTATTCTCAATGCATATCCCTAGCTGGTTTCAAATGTATCGTGCTGCCCACTGTTCCTAGCTCGGCTTGGCTCTGACTGGGTCAGTTGCTGTGTTGCTCACTTCATTCCAAATGTTGTATATCAGATCACCACAGTTTATTCTAAATGCTATTTAATGACATTAGAATTTTTTCCCAACCAGAAAAGAACTACAAATCATAAGGTAACAATGCAGCAGAACTTATGAAAATAAATGTATTTAGTATAAGCCCCACTTAATATATCATATTCTATCACAAGTATAAGACAATGTTATTAGGTACTAAGGAAGATCTGTGCTTTCAATTCTCTCTCTCTGAGACACACACAAAACAAGATCTAAAATTACTAATCAGCAGAAACGATCAAAGGACTCACATTCTTTTTGCATAGATGTAACAGGAGCCAAATCAGCACTTTGGTGCATTTTTGACTCATTTTAATCCCCAACTCTAATAGCTAGACAATAACCATGCAGTTAAAAGCTGCAGTACAAAAGTACAGGTTTATATCCATCCTTTGAAGCAAAACATGGAAAATTAACACAGATAATACTTGTGTCAAAGAAAAAGTGAAGACTTTTTTTTAGTTTGCTTTTGCAGGTGCTGTCAACAAAACAGACAATAATATACTATTTAGGCTTCACTAGGACTAAAAGTGACAACAAGCTCTACGGCAATTGCCCGCTACACTCACTTTCTAACCATTTGTACTCTAATTTAGAAGTGCTATAAAGCCTGTCATATTTGATGAGAAATGCCATGAAGCTGCAATATCAGCAGCCTACATCATGAAATGGGATGCTTTTTCACTGAGGGCCACCTTCCCTATCAGCTTGGGTTTCTTTCCTCTTCCATTTCAGAGCTTCTTTCTCTTTCCTCTTTGCCTTCACTTCCCAAGCAAAAGCAGGAGATAAATTGGGAATGGTGCTTTCCTCATAAATATTTTCCTTTTTCTCAAAACGAAAGGAACTATTTGCAGTATGTGCGAGATTTTCAGAGATAACCTTTCCCTGTTCTGTTTATGAAAGGATATCACATATGCAATCATACACGCATTATATTATTGTAAGATCCTCTAGGGCAAAAAGACACTGTAAAAGAGAAAATGCTTCCAGGTATTAACCAATACAAAAGTAATTATCTGGATTCCAAAGAAGTTTTTGCACCAGTAGATATGCATATGCCATTACTCTAGATACAAATTATACATGCAAATGAGTTGTGATTATTTCCATGCACAATTATCCCATCTGCACCTGCAAGCACATTATTTGCATATGCGAATTAAGTTGTTGTACAGGTTTTGTTTGTTTGGTGTGTGTTTGTTTTTTAAAAAACACATTGTCCATGTTTCTTTAAATTCCAGTCCAAATCCAACATTTTAATCACTTACTAGCATATTCTCACTGTAATGGCAATAAAACACTACCATGTGTAACTAGCCTGTCTACACTTCCTTCAAGAAATGTAACAATAGAGCAGCAGTGAAAAACTGAAAGAACAAACAAGACACTGAGTCACAGTAGCTACACCACTTAAAAGTACAAACAAAATTTTAAACATGGGTGAAAGGGAGCATTTACACCTGTTAAAAGCTAGGAAATATTCAGGAACATATCAAAATACCTCTCTGAGGTATTTGATATCTCTGAGATATCAAAAGGCAGCTCCTCGGGTAGGTGGTTTTGACTAGTGACCACCAAGTACACTCCACACAGACCTACTTAGCCATGCCCTAAAGCAGGAAACCCGCTCAGCTCCTTTCAGGCATCTCTCATGCAACTGTTTTACAATAAATGGTCTTTATTTTTCAGAGAGACTATTCATCTTTTCTTGTCTATCCATTCCATATACAATACTAGAGAATGGATTTACTATGATTATTTGAGAATTAAGTCTATGAGCCTACATATAGTACTAAAGTAAATAATTTCGGTGCTCTTCCTCTTTACAAATAACTAACTCAGCCATTACTTGTAACAGAAACAATGATTTGTGGAAATCAGACTCATGTAGTCACTATTTCATTATGAAACAGTTTATTCCATACTTGCAATGTTGCTCATGGAATTGAAGAAAACACCCTATAGTACAATAAACAGATTATAAAACGTTGCATCAGAGCCTGGATCTTCAGTTCATTAGAAATAAAAATTCAGTCCCATTAGCTCCCTCCTTGAAGATGCTCCCTCTTTTACACTAACCATGTTTAGCAGCAGTTTGCTCCAGCTGACCTTAATTTAATCTATTTTTCACAGAAGTATTGCTTCAGGGTTAAAACATTTTTGTTGCTAACCACTGCACATGTTCTAGTACTTAGCCCTAAAGATCTTATATCTTTCTGGGAACACCGTGGGAGTTATCATTTTTTAAAACATATAACATAATTGATTTGTAATTATCAACAGGGAGAAATACCATTGCTTGTGTTTGCTAACCTAATTGTAAAATATATTGTTCCTTTCAAGTCTTAATGTATTGCCTCAAGTGATCACCACTTAGGCACCAACAGGCTACAGTAAATAGAGTGACAGCAGGAAATCAGAGAGATAGTATTACCCAATTCTCACCATAATAAATGCTGTTCTCTTTCTGACTATTGTTCAGTCCATTAATGTAACTTCCGAGGGGTTTTCCCCGCCATGGGATGCAGACCAGGTGTCAGTGCTTTGAAGCAGGATCATACTTTGTAACATAATTTACCTTGCTGGAAATTTTGTGCCATATGCTTAGTTACATGTGGAGACTGTCTAATTAATGCACAAACATCACTTTGCATGCACCCATGGGTGCACTCCCATCTGCATGTGTGGGCACCCACACACACTATGGCCCTTGCTGTAGAAAATTCCATACTTGAAACCATTTCAAACAACAATACTGAGCTATATATCAGTCTGCATCTTACTTTTCTGATATTCTCTGCCGAGTGCTTTGTGATTCTTAAGGCAACACTAATCTGAGACTGGCAATTTCCTCACAGCTAAAAATCTGTCAGTATCAGCACCACAGTTAAACTTCAGTACCTGTCTTTGTCACTAACAAAGAAAATAAAGAGATTAAAAAAATAGGTATTAGCTGGCCGGGGTGGGGGGGTGGGTCATGGGGCATACCCTAAGTTGTATGAAGTCAAAACAGTACCCATGTTTCAGTAGTCTTTGGAGCAGTTCCCTAGGGCATGGTTCATATTTACATTGGGACATTTACAATGTCCCCATTTGATCAGAAAATATCCTTAAAAGTAGGAAAATGGCCACTTTATTTGTAGCTTCTAGATTTTTTCTTCAATATCTCCATTCCTCACACTTCCAGCCTTCATTTTTGTATCAGCTAACATGTTTAATAGACCTTTCTTCCTATTTTAGGTTCCTATGAGGGCTATGTGAAGAAAGGTCTCCCAAAGGATCGATTATGAGGTTTTCTTTAATTTTTCTATCCTTTTAACTATTAACAAGACTTGAGCTAGAAGTCTTAGGCAACACAAATTGTTTGAGCTGGATTCTGATTCAAATTTGGTGAAAATGCAAGCTCTAGGGTTTAGTGCCCAGAACTGTTTTATGTTCAGTATGAATAATTTTGGTACAGACTTTAAAAACATTCAGGTTTTTTCACTTGCAAACTAAGTTTCCAGTTCACCAATATGGCAGATTTCAGGCCATTTTCATACAGCAGTTTTTTCAGTCCTAAGATCCACGTGGCTGGATTCTTGCCCAAAGACAACTTCTTCGTATTTGTATGGATTATCAATATAGTATTTTATGAAGATACAGTTTTGTTTTAAAATCAAGTTCTCATGACATCATAAAATAAATACAGCTACATGATTTATAGGAATTAGACCTTTATTAAACATGTATAGACTAATTTCTTGTAAAAATTAAGAAAAGCTAAATTAAATTCATAATTACTCTCATGAGGCAATTTTATATTAATAGTTGTTTTGTTGATATGAACAGTCTCCTTGTTGCTCTGAGGTTGCCATCACTTAGTCACTGTATTCTCTTTATATTACCAGTAGCTTGCTAAACTGTGAATGCAGCTTTAAACTCAAAGGGTGGAGTGGATGTAAGAATTGTCACTACGTTGCATTACTGAGCCAAGAGGAGATTCAAACTGCTCCAAGTGTAGTACTCAATAGATATATAAGGTCACCACAGTCCTATCACCATCAGACGATGATCTTTTTTTGTTGTTATTACTGTACAAAAAATATGCTTAATGCTGAACTTACAAACATCATCTTGGAAGAGAGAGACCGTACGCCAAGCCAAAAAGCAGTAATATCAGCACCTGATAGAAGTTTGTTTTTCCACAAACATTAGAAGGGCTGGAGAGATGGAAAGCAGCTTCCTCTAATTCAGCTCTTGGTGTTTGTAGAGCAGCTGCCTGAAATCCATCCCCAGCTCCACGGGGCCCACCCATACCAGACTGGTGAGTGCCCGTCGGGCCGTGCAGCAGTTTTGTGCAAGGAGGGCCTGAACAACTGTTGCTCAAGGTCAGGCAGAGCTGAACAGCAGCACTGTTTTACGAGCAACACCAGTTGGCAAGAACATTAAAACCCCACTGCTTTAACCACTTGCTGTGACTTTATGGGGAGAAAAGAAGTTATAATTACCAGTAGTTTACGTTCACAGTGCACTTTCAAAGCCATGAGATGCTTTAAACACAAATGTAGAAACAAGCTGAAATGCCCTCAAACGGGTTTCATCACTACACAGCTCTGCTCGATGATAGTCTTTTAAACTGGCACAATGCCCCCATGTAAGGGTGTTTCACGCCGGCATGCTAAGCAGCACCCCCATGCTGCTGGTGGGCTCTCACATGGCTTCCAGAAACAACGCTAGCCAGTGCACAATGTGCCTCACTCTCCTCTGCCCGCCCCACGGCTGAGAAAGTCACCCACTGAAGACCAGAATACCCTGGCCTTGATGAAGAACAACTAATAGCAAGGTTTAAATTGAAAGGGGAATTCCACAGCATTTTATACTTATGGACAAGGCTATGTTTCTTTCCCTCATTTTGAACAGTGGTCGCACAGAGCGCTATGGTGCCCTGGGAGTTCAGGGAGAGCACTCCCCCCAACCCTGCCACCATACAAAAACAGGGTCCCCCAGTCACGTGAAAAATACAGAATCAAATTATGGTAGCTGCAATGGAAAAATGTAACACAATTTCTTCATTTCAAAAATCTTTGTATCTGGCAGAAACAGAGACCTCACATAGAGAGGTATGTGTTTTAAAATACCAGTACACCTACACATCTACTGGGAAGTGATGCCTCTTCTGCTTGCTGACCTTCGCACTTGGGCCTTTTCCTGCAACTGTGCTTTAAAGGCAAGTTCTTGGCTGAACAAACCAAGCAGACATTGGACTTCATTTTCCCCTCTTTTTTTTTTTTTTTTTTAATCCTAAAATCAACCAAAAACTGCTTGCATTAAGGCATTTAATTTATTCATCTGTAAAGGGCAAAATATACATACAGGCTATTTTTTTCCACACTATACCCTACTTAAGTCAATGCTTATATATGACACTACAATTTAAGCAAGCTTTGTTTAGTTTTGGGTTTTGTCCCCCCACCCCCATTTGGGGAGCACCACAGTCCAATCTCTACAGGCTACTTTGAAAATTGCATAAAAAGCATAGAAGCATTCTTTTTATATATGCATATATTTTTAAATATGATCCCACCAAGCCATTAATGTCCGCATGATAAACTAGCAACTTTAGCTTCTGCTATTAATTCAACATCTAACAGCAATTTTAGCCAACACTCAGTAACATTTTGTGCTGTAAGTAATGATACAGTTCAAAAGCAGACTCTGATGGCTTAACCTGCACTGACCCAAACATATATAAAAACTCTGGCTTTCATGTTAGACTGTTTGGCCGACGCATCATAGCTACACAGTAAAATACTTCAAAATGTCTCTGTCAGTCCTTAGGGGATTCAAAGAACACTTGAGAATTGTTCCCACTGGTTTCTTATAGCTATATGAATGAATATTATAGTAATTTGAACAGTCTTTTCAACAATAATTTGAAAATATTCTCTTGATGTTTGTCAATAGGTATATTTTACACAGGCCCCTTTATTCAGTCTCCTCTGCCCACTGAAACAAGCCTTATGCAAATTTTATAAAAATACATTTGCACTGTCCTGCAGAACCTCCAGTTTTGTCTTGCAAAGGAAAAAGTTTTTCAAGTAGAAATGGTAGGCCACTTAAAATGTAGAAGTTCCCACATTACACTAGAGTAGGCCAAGCATTGTCATAATTCACAGATTGCTTCAGTACCTGGAAAACTGTGTAACTCCTGTTAAGTTTAAGGACCATATAGAAAGCAGACATACATACAGTAAGAAGTCTAAACGTAAAGAGACCAATAACAGAGGGAAGGTATGATTTTAAAAGTAAAACAGGTAAAGGTAATATATACTATGTAGCAAAGGTTTAAAAATAAAGAGAAGCAAATATGACAAAGATAAAAGCTGTAGTCTCTCAAATGTATTATAAAAAGGATTCTCATGTATTCCTTTGGTGGTGCATTCAGCAAGGAAGAGAAGAAATCTGAAACTGTGAGTACAGTATGTGGTTGGGCCTGAGCCAATCAATACAACTTTAAGTATGGAAGGAAGGAAGGACTATTACTACTCCCCTCTAACTGTTTTGCTAACATTCACACACAAACACATTCTGGTTTGAAATCATCTGACACTTCATAAACTTATCTTATTATGGAATATCACACTGCTATTTGAGACAATGCCTGTATACAGGACCAGGTACTGTGTTCTGCAAATAACCTATTTGGATAGTGCAACCATGCACAGCAAATCATGTTGCCAAGACACCGTTGCAAAAGAGACTTCCGAACCTAAACTCTTCATTTGACACACATTCATTATTTACTTCATATGTTGATCTCACAAGGAATTTTGTATTTGCACCCTCCCACAAGAAGTCAGAATGCTTCATTTCAGAAATGTGTAATTCTTTTCAGACTTCTAATATGTTTTTATCCACTCTGTTATTTGTCAGAACTATTCATTTACCTGAATTAGCAGTTTGTGATTGACAGTTTTCTGCAGATAAAATATTAGCCCTCCAAAAAAGAAAATGCCCAGTCGAGACAGCTAATAAATTATCAGTTAGAAAATACAGATTTGAAATGCAGCTCTTCTGTTTGCTTTCTCAGGTCCTAGGACTTTTCACTAGAAAGATACCTGGCCCTACCACATGATGCAGAAAAGAACACTACAGAAGAAAAGTATGCCTCCTCATGGTACCAGACTGGGATGGTCAAGTTTCCTGACATGGAAAACCACGTATCTTCATATGGCCAAGAGCCACAAAACACCCACACGACCTTAGAGAGGTGACAGCAGAGACAGCTCCAAACATGGTGAAAATGCTTCACATAATGGAAAAATGACATTCACAGCTCTCTAGTCTCCCGCTCTGCTCCTGGAGGGACCTATGTTAAGGCTGCAGCTGGTCAGCACAACCCAGAGATAAATTTTCTGGCTTGTGTGCTCCCCAGACTAGAGAGCTGCATTACTCAGCAGCTCCTCCACTACCACTGGCACTTTTGGGGGAGCTGCATTTGAACTATTCAAATTCACAGGAGATTCAACAGCTAGAGTGTCTGCTCCTGTTGTGAGCGGTTGGTCTTCCTTGATTTCATTGTCTTAAGAGCTGAAGGGGATGACTCCAGACATCAACCCTCTGCAGTAGATGCCTCTCAGAAAAGCATGTCTGTACATGCAAAATATATTTAGATTGTTTTCCCATATATTCCTGACACTTTCAAGTGGTGAATGAAGTCTGGATGATCAGGGTCTGAGAACATACCCCAGTAAAAAAGAAGCTCTCCCTGCATTAACAGCCCCAGCACTGGCTTCATCTCTGAATGAGACAGTGCAAGCAACAGCCCCAAAAGCAGAGAGCTTCTCTTTTACACGGACAGGAGCAGTTACTGCTCTGGGTAACCCTGTTCTTCACCCGCATGGTACCTTCACACATGAATGCTCAGCTGAACAGATGTAAAAATATTTTAGAAAGGCTTTCAAGAGAAAACTCTTATTAAAAATCCTAAACTGCACAGTATGTGGAACAATAACACTGTCTGCCTGAAAGTGTCATATCCTTGTCTGAACAGCCCAATACCTTATGTGCTCTGAATAAAGATAGAGATGTAATTGCTTTTCTTGTTACGACTCACTTGTGCATCATAGATTTTTTTAATATCCTGCAGAACACATGTATTGTGGGAAGGAAGCAGGTGACAGCAGTAAACATATGTAATGTTATTTTTCTTTATTATAGATATGAGCAGGGAAGTCTAAATGATGGCTTAGGTTTTTAATAATCAACTGTGGAATCTTAGGGGGAAAGTGTGCATTTTGCCAAGAGCAAAATCATTAGAACTTTAACTCCAGCCATTGTGGGAAATTTCATTCAGCTAATTGTAGCCATTAAGTGACAGGTTATGCAATGAAATTACTTCAGCCTTGTTTACGTTCGAAAACAGGATGCTATCAGCAAAGTAGCTTTTTCTGAGAATGAATGGGGTTTAAAAATACTCAGTGTTGTTAAAAGTCTAATGGACTGCCATGTAAGAGGAGCTGAGCTGATGCTAAGCAGTGTTTGAAAAACCGTACAAGGAGACGCAGAAGAGTTCTGAAAGAACTGCAGCTGGCAACATCTTTAAGTTTTCATATATATGGAATGCCTGTAAGTACTGTAAGCTAAGTAATTCCTAAAATTTTGGTGAAGATTTAAAGCCAGACCACCCTACCTTGGCACTTCACAGACTGACATAGTAACAAACTGCATTAATAAATAAAAATTTACATTCTTGTAGAACAAAGTGTGTTACTGCACAGACTTTTTGAAGATTATTTCTAACAGTCCGATTAAGCTTCCCACTCTCTCCTGCACACTGTCTAAAACAAATAAACCCTTACTGCAGGCATCTCCCCTCTTTCATGCCTTTGGTCCACGCCCTATAAACTTAGGTCTGTACGAGGGAAGGGTTTACAGATGAAGCCCTCCAGAAGGAAATCAGAAGCCTGCTGGTTGAAGCCACAGGCATGCACAGTATAGAAATGCCTGCGATTTCCCCAGCTCCGTTCAGATAATGCTGCCCAATAGCTCCAGTTGGGCTGCCAGGCATCCTGGACAAATGTGGAAATCCTTTGATTCACCTGGAAAATTTCCAAAACAGAAGTGCCCCTGTCAGCAAAATGCAGATCCATAGCAGACTAGCTGAGTGAAGGTGTATCCCTCATTCATGCAGTTCAATAGAGTCACAGTGCCAAAAAACAGAGGGAAAGGAGAAGCTGATGAAGGTCAAACCTGAAGCAGTCACCAGACCTCTCATAGAGCCTGATGAATCTGCCAGCCTCACCCCAAGGATTCATATTCCTAGCACATGCACGCAGCACTGTCTTAAGGAAAAAAGAAATCCCTCATGTTTCCTGAAGCAATGAAATAATCTGAGTCTTTCTACGAAAAGCATACAAAGCATATTAAGGTGTTATTAATTTAATTAAAACAGCTAATCAGTGTTTTCCATATGTAAATTATAACCTCAAAGTTTCTCATTATTAAACTGGAAAATCAGAAGCAAGAGGCACACCTGTATTGCCAGGATTTAACAAGTCTGCCTCAAAGCTGTGCCAGGTCAGGGAGTGGGATCAACCCATTCATTTATATGATGATGCTTCTGGCTGTTGTTGGAATTTCCCTCAGCTGCGAATAAATTCTAATGAAAAAGAAAGCTAAAGCAAATTCTTCTGAAATCCCCAAAGCTCTAGGCTGTTACAAATGAAAAACAGTGCTGATGAATTGAGAGAGTATGTTTCAATTCTAACCACATCCAAAGTACATTAAACAAACTGGTATTAAAATATTGTCCTGGGACAGTATGAATTCTGCTACGTACATGGAAACTAAGGAGCATCCTTCTGGGATTAAAGACTGAGCATAGGACCTCCAAAGGGTTTTCTACAGAAGGACTTAAGTGAGGGCAAACCAACATATTTTGTTAATCCAGTGCTGATTTTCAAGTAAGTTAAGTCATTTATATAAATCTCATTTGGTGGTCCTAAATTCTTGTAGCTTAATCCTTATCAAAGTATTCCGTTACAGTGATCTAAGGCAAGTACAGCCCCAATGGGAGATGCATACTGGTAGTTTAACTTGTTTATACACATTGCCTTCACACCTCTGCTCGATTCCCCAGCTTCCCAAGTCAAATCAGAGAGATCCAAGGCTATATACTGTAAGCGCACATTCGATTTTTTTCAGCTGTACAGTAATACTGATAAATCCTGTTGAGTCCCTAAAAAATGGTTTCTTTTTTTCTCTAGTCAGATCTTGCAGACTCTTCAGTTTCCTAAGTATCTTCCAACCATTCAAGCCCTCCACTTCAAATGAATGCACAAAGTCTGCCTCTTCAGGATCACTAAAAAAGTCAGTCCGTTACAACCTGTCTTCAGGTTTAGACTTTTCTCCTGCAAAATCAACTTCCTAAAAATTGGCCTGCTTGTGAAAACACCAGCATGCCGCCCTAGACCCACATATGCTCAGTGTGGGTCTGAGCCACCCTGTTCCATGTAGGAAAGGCCACACAGCTTTGGACTTCAGCTCCACCCTGCCTCTCAAAGTGAACACTTACTGTCAGTTTTCAGGCAGTGCCAAGTACAGAACAACGTATCTCCAGAATAGCTCCCCATCTCTACTAATTTTCAGCTCATGGACTTACGCAGTCACAGGTCTCCCTGTGCTTTATAGTCTGGAAAGCAAATTTCTTTCACAAATGTTTCTTAATCTCATGTAATTTTTTTTACATTTACAATATTCTAATGCTATACAATGAAAATTGAAATTTTGAGAATTAGATATGCAGATCCAACTGAGAATAATAAAGAAGTGAAGATTTAACTTCATTAGGGTTCTTGAAAAATTACAGTTTTTAAATATTTTTTCTTTTCAAAATTAAGATCCTTTCAATGAAAGGCTTCATATACAAAGGACAGTATTTCTTGGTCAGAGCAAAGGTGCGCAACTGGGTGAGACGGTTACATTACTTCTGAAAAAAATCCTGCTTTTGCAGATAAACAGGATTTTACATCTCATGTTGTATTGCTCCACTAACTGCACTTCACCTAAAAATCTGTTCTTTAGTCTCCCACATTCTACCTTACCAAACACAAAATTTAAAACCACAAAAAGGAAAAACAGGGGGCGGGGGAATAATCTTTAAAGCATGCTACCCTGGTTTAAAAAAAAATAGTCAAAAACCATTCCTTGTAATCAGACTGGTACAAAGCAATAGCACTTTATTAGCATTCTGAAAAATAAAGACAAATGTTGAAAATCACTAAGTTTTAGTTTCAAGGCTTCAAAACACCTTAAGAAAATAAAGTTTAAAAATTGGGTTTAAGTGCTAAGAACTTCCTTGGCAATGCTAGCAGGAACTAGAATCATCCTCATTTAATTCCCTTGAATTTCAGAAAACTAATAATCATTCTAAATAATTAGAAACTGTTATTACATTAAAATGCATGATACATACTGATTAGATCATATTAAAAGGAAAATAATAATTTTAATTATTTACACACACAAAAAAAAAACCTCAGTGAGACAAATCTATGGACCATAAAGACAAAGAAAAGAATTCCTCTAATAGTAACAGCTCATTGCACAAGTAACTTCCATAAATATTAGTTATGTCTGAATTGCACCAAATAAAGAATTTACACACAAAAAAAACCCCCATATGTACTTACTGCAATAAAGTAATTTAATGCCTTGGCTATCTCAGTTCAAAACTCATTTTTAAACCACTAGATGCAAGCCAATGATTTTTCATTAAATGCAAAATATTCAGTAAATTACAAATTATCCAAGACTATGATGTGAAATGCTTTTGTGACAGCAGTTTTATTTAATATTCATTGTCAGCGTCTCTGAGGATAGACTGAGAACTAATAAATTCAGAATGTATTAGTATTATAATACACAACACAATTTATATTTAGTGTTTTATACTAGCCATAACACTTAGTACAAGGCAGGTACACTGAATACAAAAGATTAGATATATAAAATATATTAAGATATTAAACTAGATATTAAACCATTCCTGCTGCACCCCTAGTTTAAATCTGTCTGTTGAACACGTAAGCTGGGGGCAACATTTCTGCTTTTTTGGTGACTTTTTCCCTTCTCTGTAACAGCTGAGGCAAACTCCTGGCTCTAGCTTGCTGTGCCTTGGTAACACCGAAGTAAGGGCCGTTATAACCTTCAGACAATTTGGTTCACAGCCCAAGTAATGCACAAATCTGGAATGAAATTGCTAACTTTCCTCTGTAGTATCTGTGAGTAGTCTTCTGTGTGTTTTTATATCAAGTTGAACCTATAATTTCTTAACTTGTGCTTTGCATGATGGATATTGTTCACAGTCAATAATTTACATAGCTGAAGAAACCAGTTGATAAAAAGTGACTAAAGAACATAAATGCTTTTTAAGAAACAGTTTCTACATTTCTCCCTGAATGTGTGTGAGCTACTGGCTAGAAGAGAGATCAGACACAGCACAATGCATTTATAGGCTGGTTTCCTAAGATGACGTATGCAGTCCCATCACCTGCTTGCTGTCTGCCAGTCCTCTCTACAACCGTAACATCCGTGCCTGCTGGCCAGTTTCAGATAGGGATCTTGAGTTTCTAACAACATTTGTGACTCTAAATGCTGCTGCAGAGAAAAGTGATTCTATTAATGCCTACACTGAAGAAAGGCTGCTGCACAAATTCAAGCCTCCAAACATGAGCCAGTGAATGCTTACGGCACTCACACAAATGCCACGCTCATCAGAAAGCTTCAGTCACCACTTCAGCCTCTGTCTCAGCAGACTGGAGGCAGCAGATGCTCCAGGAGGCCATGCTGGGGGTGCTTGGGAAGGGGCACAGTGGAAGGGCAGTCACTCACTGAATAGCTGTCTCCAGTCCTGGCATGTGAGGAGGGTGGTTGGCGCTGGCCAGGCAGTGCTTGGGCATGCTAGAGGAGGCACAGCTTCTAGGACTGCAGAGCACGGTGCAGGGCGTATAGTCTCCTCTTTGAAGAGAGTATTTTGGCCAAAAGCATCAGGCACGCAGAGTTGGCCGATTTCTCAGAAGAGCCAAAGAGAGGAGGGGGACAGTGAAAAGATGAAAGTATTCATCTGATAGATAGGAAAAAGAGGTCTTGCTTAAAGCCTTCTTTGCTGAACCCCACTATCCTCCAGGCCTTAGCCAGCTAGCTCTGTCCTTACCTCTACAGTCCTTATTGAGCTGCCCGCTCTTCAGCCTTAACAACTGCTTCCTCAGCTTTACTCCAATCACTCTGTTTCTTGCCAGTTCTTTACAGAAAATCATACAAGCACGTTAACACCCAAGAAGGTCTTTCCCCATCATTTTTTCCACCAAGCAGCAAAGCAGCACGCTAACTCCCCCACTTCCTACAAGTCATTCTGGCCAAAGCCTGTGAGGGGAGCAAGCGTATGGGGGAAGAGCTGCAGAAGTCACTATCGTATCCATAATTGAACAAGAAAGGTCAAAAAAGACTGGGGAATACAATGGGATAACCATATATGCCCAAAAGAGATGGTGGACTGAGTGTCCTTGGGGAGTCAGAGTGGAGCAGGCGATCTTTAGGGGAGGAAGGACATGAAGACATTCTCCACCCTGTCTCCTGGTACAGAATGGAGAGATGGGAAAAAGATGACACAGCCATTTGGGGAATCCATTCTTCTTCAGATTTTGCATTTACTGCCCAAGAAATGGCATCAACATTTAGTCACATTTCCTTCATTTGACTCAGTTCAATCCTGGAAAATCAGCACATTCATAGCCCCCAGCAATTTAAACCTGAGTGCCCCAAACACTTGCAAGAGGAGGCAAGCAGCTGTGCATACCGCACTCAAGTCCTCACAGAAGAGATACAGGGCATTAAAGCCACCCATAATTCAGAAGATATTAGGAATGTTGACATCAAGTCTGTTGTGCTGTTGTTGATCCTCCACTGTGTCAAAATTTAGGTTCAACTGCCCTAGTATAATTGAATTTAAAACGTCAGTCAGCTCAGACACAAATCTAATGGAAGCCTAGCTCCAGTAGCCCTAGTGCTGAAGAAAATACTTGTTGAACAGTAGTGGTAAACTACTTATGCCTCTTTAAAATGAATAAAATTTATCTAAAAAGTAAGCAGTCAGCCTGAATTCATTTACACCTGTGAAATACTCAGATCTCTGAATCAAGTCAACGTACAAATAAATTATCAGTAGCAAGTAATAGAAAAGTTTCTATTACACTTGTAGGAACATAATATAATGGTTCTATTTATGTCTTCGGCATTTACACTCCTGGAAGTGTTCAGGTTAAAAAAAAAAAAAAAACAACCAAAAAACACCACCAACACCACAACACAAAACACACACACACACACACACACACAAAAACCCCCACCAAACCCAAAGCAAAAAATTGCTTTGTAACTGTGACAGCAGACTTAGATCTTGTAGAAATGATGGCATGCATTTTATTCTGGTCAGGGGCCATCTCTTTCTTTCCTCAATTTTCCACATAACTGACATCCAGCTGACTTACTTCCTTTGGGGTGCAGATGGCAGGGACTGCTGACAAGAAAATGTGTAGCAGAAGACTGGGAAGAAAACAGTCAAGATGGGACTTCCATCAAATACAGTAGGAAAATGAAGGTAGGTCCAATGAAGGGAGATGACATCATCCCCAAAATGAAGTAGTTAATTAGTTCACTCTCATGTCCTTCACAGCTTTCAAGATAAGGGAATGATGTGATATGATATAATGATATTGGGTTGGAATTATGAGCATTTGTTCTGTCAAAGTGGTTTGCAAAAGCAAAAGGTCAGAAGTAGCTAGCATGTTCCAGATGTACAAATAAAGAATGACAATAGTACCAATTCTAGAGATTCATGCAGCCCAAAGAAATATTGTCACCAAAGCACCAAGTTAAAAAAAAATAAGGCTGACCAACTCTCAAAGCACAAGCAGAACCAACTTGGCATTCGGGCAGGCTATGGCTCAGCGAGATGACATTCTTTAACATTGACACATTAGCACTTTTAACAAGCAGTGGAGAAGAAGAAAGAAGAGGACATCTGCTTCTCAAAAAAGTGCGGCTCCTGCAGAACAAAGGTGGCTCAAAGTCAACTTCAGAAGCACTTGCTGACCACTTGAGAAACTTGGCAAGGTCTTCCTACCACTTGTCCTCTTCTGCTGAATTGCTCACTAAACTAGTACCTTTTTTCTTTCTCTCTTCTCCTTAGTGCAGTACTATTCAGCAAGAGGAACAACATTAGCCCCCAACAATAGGGGGCTTAAATCAGAATTTACTTGCAAGTATTGCATTTCAAGAAAAGTCAGGTCATTCTCCAGTGAAGACAGAGTGCCATTACATGAAAGCTTGGATAGTTTTTCAACTTCAGATTGAGTTTTTGTATGACAAACCTGAGGCTGATAGCCTCTTTCACTGCACAAAATATATAGAATTGGCCATAAGTCTTTAAAGCCCTGATGTATTCCAGTCCATTAGTTTTTACAGTTCAATTTATGTTGTATTATGAGGAGATGTGCTGAACTGCCCGAAAGTACAGATTTGCCAAACTATCCAAAAATAATCTGGAAAGCAAGAATGTCAGGATACCAGCCAAATCATAAGCAGTATGGCCATTTTGCTACCAGTTCAGCTGGTAATAAATTTTTTAAAGCACTGTTAAATGTATCTAGATGAATTTGACTTTAAATCACACTTTCTGCTGAACGTTTAAAGAACTATCGATTTAAACTGCAACATACACACAGACAACTGATACAGGTTCACGTACCACGTGAATAATGACAACACAAACATCTTCCTCTCTTTTAGCTTTGCACAACATACAATTAACCAAGCTATTACATTGCCACACAGTAATCAGAAGTGATTACCTCTACCAGAAACACAGCTTCTAGGTGAATTCTGCAACATGGAAGAGTTAGCTGGCAAAGAGAGAAGTCTCAAGGAAGTAGAGCTAGTGAGAGAAGATGCAGCGTCATTACCATCACAATACATCTTCCTACCGTAAAGGAGTGAAATACTGTTAAATTAAGCTTATCTTCTGCAAGTCGAACACATGTTGGGACTTTATATTTGCTTACTCTAAAATTTACATGACAATTGAAGTATTACCCAAATGCAGAGTCGTCATATAAGCAGCAGAGAGCCTGTCTGATCACTTCCATATGAAACCATGGCAGGTAGAGAAGGTTTGAATTACTTCTGCTTCTCTCTGTGCAGTATCTGATAGAGAATTCTAGGCTCCAGGGCCATCACTGTGCTGGTTTTCAATTCATACATATTCATGGCAAGACTGTCTGAGAGTCACTTCCCTAACTGACATCTCACAGTTCTCTGACTTCCAAAGTGCACAGCTATCCATAATCCCTCTTGAAAATAGGGCAGATTAAAAATAGTATCAAGAACGTTTAACAAACATTGGACTGGCTAACTAAGTACACAGTTAAGAGCATTCTGTAGGTTTTTACATAGCTAGGTTGTGATACACTAATGTTTTGCACTTGCATTAAAAACAAGCTGAGAGTAAGTTTGTGCTAGCTAACCACAGTAAATCAAAAGTGAAGAGAACCTGCATATAGAGATATGTTTGGAAACGTGCTCTGGAAGAATACTGAACACAAAAAACTACCAGATTGTTATTTGAAGACAACTGTATATCAAATACCTTCTCTTGGCCAGTATCATTTATGCCATTTTATAAGCAGATTTAGCAATCCTGCTGCAGTGACATGTTCAAATTCATTCAAATTTAGCCTCTTCAGGTCAAGAAAATGGACTTTTAACAAGTGGCAAATTAAAATGTCAAGAGCAATCATATAAACACTTGTTTACAACACTGTTGTTATTTTGGTTTACAGGTCCAAGAAGGTTTGTCTTTCTCAGAAATTGCTGTGCTAACATAAAGGAAAGGTACCGGATAACATCAACTGGTTTTCGACACCTTGACTTAAATTGCAAAATTCTTAGGCGAGGACAGAGTCCCCCACAATTCTCAAATCTTTCACACTCAATTATAATAAAGAAAAATGTTGTAAGCAAAGTGATAGGCACCTGCATTTTTAAAAAGTGTATCTAATTGTCTCTCACAGAGGGATGATGGGGAGATGACCTTCAAATCATGCTGTTTATAGCTGTCATTTTTACTGGGCTCTTTAACTGTATTCAAAGACTCTGCTTAGCATATTCATTTTCCATGCAAAAATAGGAAGTACCATAAGTACAAATCCCAATTCACAGGCACAAGATAAACACAGATTTCAGAAAATCCTGAAGAAAATTAGGCCAATAACATGTCCTATGTAATGTCTTATGGTAATTCACAGACTGTCAAAAGACCATGTGCTGGCCCCTACTTATGTAGAGGACAATTTGCCCATCACTAGCATCCTTTGAAGTGGCATCCTTCTTCCCTTCAGATGTCATTGGTGGATGAGAGTAAGAAATTTCTCGATGGACTTAATCCAAAATCTATTGCGATCAAAGGAAAGAATACCATTTGGGCTACACCAAGCACTGTATCAAGATCTTCATGCCCTTTTTTCCTGAGGCAGCAAATTATTAGAACAGGATGAGAAATGATAAATATCATACTTTTGTGAGCACAAATATGTTCATGGGTAATGATTATATAAGACAAGCTTTATGCTACAGAAAAAAAGAACTACTCTGTTCTTTATCAGCTCATATTACAATGTTAATTAAAGTGATATGTAACATCACTTCAATGTGATAGCTTCCAGTAGTTAAATGGTTAACAGCTTTTACTGACAGATTTGATTTTCCATCTTTTCTACACAGAGATAAAAGCAATGGAACATCTTGTTGTGATAGGGACTTTGGCTTGTGTTGCTCATGTACATAAAGAAATTATTATACCCTTATTTTAGAGGAGGTAAATCAAAGAAATGCACTTTGCAATTGGCTATGTTAGAGGTAATGTTTATGGCACTATCTTAAAAACATAGAAGTGAGTTCAGAAACTTTCATTAAGATCTCACTATATGGTAATCCATCCCTAGCAAGCAATCTATTTTTCTTTGAATTGACAGGTAAAAAGACCCTATGATTTCACTGCTGCTACTTGCCTTGGTAAGAGTAAGGAGCTGTGCTGAAGATGGAAAACTTTCAGTGCAGTTTCGCTCCCTCCCTGCTGTTTGAATAATGCTAAACATTCACAAGAAGAGGGCTGTTTTGTACTGTTTTATTTTCTTTATTTCAAACCTATATATCCAAATCCTACAAGGGATGAGGTAGCCACTGAGATAACATCATGGGTCAGATTAAATATTTTCATATGACTGAAGCCCAGATTCTTGTCTGTATTCTACTGTTTCTTCAGGAAATAAAATACAGAAAAATGCTATTGTGGCTTTTGATTAACATATTCTATTTCTTATTATGTGAAATTTTAAAAGTTCATTGTAAAGTGATGTTTTGTTTGTATTTTACAGCACCCAGCCTAATCAATCCATGATTAAGATTTCTAGGTACTACAGTAACACCTGTACCAGTGACTATGCGTACACTTAGATAAGCATTTTAAGCTCTCTATTTTTCACTCAGGGATTTTAAAACATTTAAAATATTAATTAAGCTTTACAAGATGTCTATTTAACTAATTCTGGAGATAGAAAAATTGAGACAGGGAGGTTAAACAAGTCCATGGCAAAGTAAAATTCAAGTCTCAAAGCCCTTGTGTTAATCAAACTATCCTAAACACCTTTAAATGTTACACAGTGTATTACATTTAGTTCTGTCAAAGACAATTCAGGGATTCACACTCTAGAATAAGCCACAAAACATCCTCCATGTCAATTCTTTCTTAAGGCCTCTTTAATTAGCAGGTCAGCAACATAATAAACCACAATGGCTCCCTTAGTATCCATCAAGCCAGTGTGTAGAGCCGATTGGGAATTTTTTTTTCTTTTAAACAAAACGATGATTATGTTCTAATTCCAGGTACTAACATTTCTTTCAGATTTATTTGCTGAAAAGTAGGTCTAGATCTGCCGTATAATTTTCAAAGAGAAATCACAAGATTGTATTACCGGGTTTGTAAATTGCCACTGACTTCAACAAAAGTGATGCTAGAGTCCGTAATGAGAAGGGGAAGTTACAGGCAGCTGTCACATTTTACCCACATACCTTTTAATCCCAGGCTCCATGAGGAAAACACACACCTTCCTGTGTGAGATGAAGTGCTGGAGCAAAAAGCCTGATAATGCAAGGGGGCTGAGTGCCTCACCTACCTCTTAAGTCAGTGGGGACTGAGACACCCAGCACCTTGCAAGATTGAGCCCAAAGGCATTATCAAGTCAAGGTTTCAAGAAAAAATAATTCCAACTCTCAGACTTATTGAGGAATTGCATTGTCTTATTTAAACAGTGAAGAACCTTGAGGAGACTGACTTTCTGCGGTTACAATGCCTGCTGAGGAGGTCTGAATGACATCAATTAAGAAGAAACTTGGCAGGACGTAATCTGTTAATTTTATGCCATTTACATCCATTCTCTTAGCAATGCCAACTGTCAGCATTTGAACTGTTTTAAGTTCTCTTTTTCTCCTTCTGTCTCTGCTGCACAGGATTGCAAAAGCTTAAGTTGTAAAAGGAAGACTCGGCAGCCATTGTCATTCCAGGCTTCAGTGGGTCTTTTGCTATGCCAAAAAATGTCACTGGCATCACTGTTATTGACTCTCAGGAGCACACTATTATTCCCAGTACATCTGTTATTGCCAGGATTACTGTGTGCTTGTATGCTAGCTTTTTTTCCTTCTCTGTACCTCATGAACCTCCATAGCTCATGGGTGTATCTGCCTCTATGTATTTGCCTCTGCCCTCAGAGATCTTCTGTTGCAGCACATAGTCAGTAAAACTGCTAAAAAACATGCTAAAATCCACAACATCGCAGCCCAGGAAAAAAGGGGGGGTAGATATAATTTCAATGAATCAAACTGCTTAAGGAGATCGGTACAACATCATTTGGCTTCATTTGCATTTTCTATCTATTTCTGATTGCTATGAGAAAAGCTGCTTCGGGTATACTTGCAGATAGAACTAAATAACAATCATAAATGCAATAAAAACCTGAAAAAATGTTTCTACGATGGTCATGGTCTGCCTAATGTTGGAGCAAAATACCATATCATATCTGCAAATTATTACTGGTATTCACCAGTCTGAAAAAGTGTTTCATGGGATCGTTCTCCAACCTCCCCTAGTAGTCATGCTGAAAATGGCTGCTACTACCCTGGGCACACAGTCACGCTGATAAATCTGACCCAATGGGCCACGGTTTCCACTGGTATAAATCTGGATTTAAGTTTAAAAACTCCCTTTCACTAATCTGATAGCTCCTTTTTTCTGCCTGTAACAGCTAAAAGATTAACTAAGATACAAATATATGTGGTTTTAAAAACTCCACAAAAATAAGTTTGTATCTCCTCCTTTACCATTGTTATTTCTCAAGATTGTTCGTTATTTACTTCTTCTTGGGTATTTCTCATTTTTCATCTTAGTTCTTTCCTTCTTCCCCACCTTTTCCTTCCCATCTCTCCATAATTTGTTTTCCCCTTTCCTCATTCCATAAGGTTCTCTTTCCTTTTTTTTTGTCCTGTTCTCCAATCCTAATTTTTCTTCACATGCTCCTTAACTGATTGTGTCTCATCCTTCATGCAACTGCATGTACTCATGCGTTGTCCCTCCTTCCCCTTCATGGCCACTAATCAAAGGCACCAGAAATTCTTAAATTGCACCAGACATTCTCAAACCATTTATGCAAACATTACATTTCCTGTTTTGACTCCAAACCTCTCATTGTTTTCCTCTTTCTCAACCAAAAAGACACTCCCTTCCCTATTATTATCACTACCTTCTTTATCCATTCACATTTCTCCATTCAGATAAATTAATTCGTACTAGACCAAAGCCCTTAAACTATTTAGATTTTGGGATAGGTAAAATGGATTTTGAAGGGAAGGATTTACTACTGTGCCAGTCACTGCCTTGAACCTGTTAAGGCTTCAGCCGATCTCACACACACAGACACAAAGTAAAATTTAGGAAACGGGTTTTTGCTTCAGAATTTGCAGTCTGTTAGGGCTCTCTTTTCAGTGAGGTGGCTCTGAGAGTCTAAACCCACTTCTTGGTGAAAAAAAGACAAACATACCACTGAGTCCTTCTGATGCCACTGAAGACACAAGGTATTTGTCCATTTATTGTTGAGTGTTCATTTAAACCACATACTTCTCTAAAAAATTGGCTGGAAATAGTCGAGTCGCTTAAATATAGGCATTGCTTAAATTTTTGTACTTCTAATGTGGGACATAAAATGGGCGCTACTTGCTACACAGGGTAGGTAGAGTAAAATAGCCTCCTATTGGGCTTAGAGTATCTGGAAGACTGGCGGACATCACTGCAAGCAGTTTTCATAAAGGTTGTTACAGTGAAAGAAGAGATACTGGGGTTAATATTAGAGAAGCTTTTATGTTGACCTTGTATCAAAAAACATTTTCCTGTATGATAGAGGGTTTAATAGCTTGCACTGAAAAAAGGGTAAAAATATCCCAGGCTCAGTTTTAAAATATTCAATATACACAGTATTTTCGCTTACACACAGGATTCTCGTTACAGTTAATTCTGAGCCAAATATAAGCACTAGGAAATTAAAAGCAGGAATATCCGGACAATGTAGCATTTGGCTTTACTGCAGATTGCAATGGTTTCTGTTGACATAATTACTGCTGAAATCTACTCCTTAGCAGCAAGCACATTCAATATAATGCAAGAGCCGAGGGAAAAGAAAGAACAAGGAAGCCAGATATCTTGGGTCAGTTGGGTGGCCAAGTAAGAAACTGTTACTGAGAGCAGATCAGAGGAGCCTGTCATCATTCTCATCTCCCGTGCGTTTCCTTTGGAGAAGAATGCAGGAGACGCACAGTGACGACTCGCCTGCTCCCACCAGCCCCTGCACACACATGCCCACACACTCTCAGATCTGGAAGCTCAGAGCTCTCACTAGGACTTCCAGTGCCTGAACTTTCCTCCTTTGTGCCAGAAGCAAGAAGTGTCTCACAGAGATAAAAAGGTGTGTTTTACTGCTCAGAGAATTGAGAAACATTCAAGTCTTGTTTTACTGTTCCTATAATGACAAATTACATGTTAACTTCTAGAAGGCTAAATTTTATACAGTTCTGTTTCACACAGACAACGTGTTTGAAAAGCTGTCAAAATGCATCAATAACTTACCATTATCTACCCTGCAGGAAGTATCAAGGTACTCAGAGAAGCTAGCATTGTAATATAACTTTCAGGTGAGTTAGCGGGAAAAAAATGCCTATTAGGACGCTGTATTTATAGCATAAACCTTTACCAATTCAACAGAAAGCTTCAGCACAAAGCAGAATTTAACCTGCCGTTTGTAGGACAGAGACCCATCCCTTAAAAATTCATCTAACTCAATTTTACTAACTAACCATCTTTTGTCATCAATTCTGGCAAATACAGATCCATATTCCCAAACATGAGAACTTAAATCTAAACACATCCTGCCTTATATTTAAGGGGGCATCTCAAACAAGGATTTACTTTAGAGTCAATAAAACCATAGTGTTAATCCAATTTCACAGATGCAGCCGACCAATTTATTACTTCAGGGAAAAGTATTTTTTCCATCCTAATGATGAACTAAATAAGAAGCGATCTCAATTGCCCATGATCAAAAATGTTTAGCCCTAGTAGCTAATTAGTAATATTTACTTGCAATGTCACAAGAGTATATCACAAGGTTGTTAAAACTTATTAGATTTTTTTTTTTTTAAGGTAAAAGTCACCAAGTATCAGAATAGTCTCCATATTTTCATGACTGACTACAGAAAGATGTGCATGTGAAGTAGCAAACGGACTGTAAACATTTCTTAAAGACTGTTACATAAATATTTAGACTGCTCCTGGACACGTAACACTTGCAGGCAGGGCTTACAGGGGTTAGGACTGGTAGAAGTCCCATGAACTTCAACACTATCATGCATTAACTCACATACTTTGCAGCAATATCATCACCACCACCACAGCAGTGGTATTTCCCAAACACAAAATGCAATAATTTTTTGAAAGAATGTATAAGGTAAAAATCAGCATTCTTTGTCATAATTAAGCCTTCCAGTTTTTAGTGACAGGAAGTTTTCCATCAGCCCCCTCTGAAACATATTTGCACTCTTCCATCCCCAGTTTGTGCTCGCTCAGTCCCTGTTAACACAACAGTTCCCTCAGAAGGTAAATAAATGACATCACTCAAGACAGTTTGTTCAGGTAATTTCATAAGATTATCTCAGAAGTTTCCTGTTACTGCAGGTAGGTAACAATGGAACAATAAGCAAAATGAACCATCAGGGAACTTCTCTCGAATAAAGCAAACTGATTATAGGTTTTGTTAACCAAGAGTTTCCTAAATAGGGTAACTGAAGACTCTAACATGCATCAAGGAATTCTCTTTTTTTTTTCCCATTAACTCAATGTTTTACATAATGATTTTTTTTTCAATTTATCCCTATGATCTAGAACCGAAGATCCCAATTACAGTCCGAAGAAAAAGGAAAGATACTGCTGCTGTGTTTATCGCTGGCATATAGAAGACAAGACTCAAAACCTAGTGAAAATATTCTGTTCTATATTACAGACCAGATTTCCTGCAAGGAAAAAGTGATCCAGTGTCTCTGTTCAGATTAACTGTTTAATATTCTGTTGGGAATATATCACACAGATATCCAGACAGGAAGAACTGCATTTCGGCAAGCTTAAATACAAAACAGTCATTTCTCTGCTTCAATACCCGCATGCACATTGTGATACAAGGCTTCTACCAGTGTTTTTGGTCATTAAGTGTCATCTTATGCAGCTTTTATAGAGCTTTCTACTGACATGAAGAGTATGTTATGTAAACTACTTTTTTGGGGTGGGAGGGAGATGGCATACTAGTAACTTTATGAAGAAGCCTGCAACATTTCTATGAAAAGGCAGAATATCTCATAACTACAGCAATGGTTCATTTTGATTCTTTTGTAAAAGCTATCAGTCTACAGCCAGTAGAGTTTGTTAAATGTATGACTCCGAAAGATTTCATTACCACCAAAAATACCAGTCTCCTCAGCTGATGAATTATCCCTGACAATTTATAGATACATTTAGAGGAAGTTTGCTGTTACCATTTTTTATGCCAAATGTATTTTGTCTCTTACCAAATACAAACTGAACACCCCATCCAATATTTCTTACCAGTGAAGTCTTTCATTATGCATAGCACCCCTTTGGGACTCGATGCTTCTTGTAACCCTGAAAGAAACAGATGTTGAATAGATTATATTATGGGGCTGAGTTTTGATACTACTTCAGATGAGCTGGTAATCCTAAAAGAATATATTTGCTAGATTAATTCCCCATAAAGTTTGTGGGCTACTCTTTACTACAACGATATTCCTAGTTGTAACACACGTGGACATGACACTTTATCAACACTAGCTGCTTGTGTGATCACAGACCTCACTGATACTCTATGAGTGGTATCTGAATGCAGACAAACACTGACTACTTTTACTTTAATGCATCTTTTAACAAACATTTAAAATGTAGAAATTCAACGTTTATCTAGAGATACATCATGCTGTCCTTTTCTATTTAACTGAGCAAAAGGGTAGCAAGGCTTCCATTACAAGAATTTAAGCCAGAAGAACATCACTCTTCCTTAAAAGTTGAAGTCCTGGGTTTTATAGTTAGTATCTGACCTTGTAAACCTACGTTTTCTACTTGCCAATAACAGCCCAAAGTTTTGTCCCCGTGATTAACTGCACAGTTGATTCATAACACTGAGCCAGCTCATTAAACTGGCCCAAAGCTAAACATTTGAAATAGCCTAATCAAACATCTATAAATTACACCTGCAGTTAATTGTGGGTGTAAATCTGGGTCACCAAAATTGGAAGCCAGATCTTATACACAGCCTTACAAACCAAAGCCACTCTCATGTCTGCATGGAAAACAAGAGCCCTCCCAGCAGAAAGGGAGGCAGCTCTGGTGTAAACTAACATCCCAGAGTAAAGTGAGCAACTACTGCTTTCCCACAAAATCTGATTCCAGTAGGAAACAGAAAAATTTTGCTCTGAATACTTAATTCACTTGCTTTGTTTAGAGTGCATTTTAAGTGCTTATATTTTTAGCATCAACATATTTTTATATAAATACCTGTTTACTGCTTTAAGCTTTTATTTATTTGTTACTTGTTTTCACCTTCTACTTTTCAGAGACACTAATGCATGGTTTTAGAAAACTGAGCTGGCTGGTCTGAATAATTATCCCCACCACTCTTTCCCCTTTATTTTTTCTCCCACCAAAATTCAAAATAATTTTCTTTTTTTTAATGTAAATTTAAAAGCAAGCTACTGTACAGTAAGTAAAAACAAATACATTACTATTTTTTAAAATGAGGATTTATTAAATTCCTCCAGAAGATATTAACTATATCTACCAAGCAACATATTTTTAATTGTCAGCATGTGTAGACACAGAGCTTAATTGGTATGTGAAATCATAAAAATCAATAAATTTTAGGATTCAATGAAGAAAAAAGAAAGGAGTGGTTATACTGGCTTGTAGAAGGTTACAGCACTATGACCCAGCAATATACACTGAAAATGAATATGTATAAAGAAGCAAAGAAACATTCCTTTGATTCACATTCAATTCACTTCAGCTTTGTGAAACCACAAAGGGATTGATTTCCAACACTAGACTAATGACTCTGCCAAATCTCACTGTAGGCACTAGCACCCTAGGTGAGGAGCAGGAACTGCTTAAAGAGCTGCAGGAGCATCTTTGCTTCAGAACTTCAGGAATTAAACGTTGTGGCCACAGAGGTGAGAAATGCACATTCCCAGTGCAAGGGACAGTACTTAACTGCCCTGCTTCACAAACATCGCATGGCACTATGTCCTGACTCCAGATTACTCGACCGACTAGCCTTTCTTTAGCTACCTTTGATGGGTTACCAGAGGACAGCCAAGGCACTGCTGTTCTTAATCCCCATTTTCCAAAAAATAGGTGGGAAAAACATTGACCCAGCAGTCAAAAACTACAAGTCACCATCTTACCCATAACATAGTTTAAAGAAGATTTTGAGTATTGAGAGTATTGGGAAAAATCAAGTAGCAAGAAGAAAGCAAATTAGGTTAGAAATAAATACCATTACATTGATAACCGTAAGAAAAACTCAACTAACCACCCCACTGTTGTTATTAATAGGAGGGAGTAGAGTTCTCAAAGGATGAGAGAATCTCAGGTTGGTAAACAAATAGTAGCACTTCCTAGGTATTTAGCAATGCTGAAACACCCTAACTTCCCAGTGCTATGGAAAAATACAGCAACAGCAGTGTTTACTTTAAATTCTGAAATAAAGCTTTTAAGAGATCATATTTCCTGATATGTATCTTCTGGTGGGGGAAAAATAAAATAAATTGAGCTAAAAGCTACACGTAGTTGATAGCAAGAAGAGACTAAAGCTGAACAGACAAACTTATTCACAGCACTCTGATGTTCTTGCAGTAAAAGGATGAGTTCTATTAAAATGGAACATCAGCATCAAAGAGAATGAGTAGAGGTTATAAGAGGAACATAGAAAAAAAGCAATGCATTTCAAAAGAATTCCTGCCAAGGAGATGCCAGCTGTCTCCACTGCATTTACTGTCCCACAGTTTAATAAAATACATGGAAATTATTATTTTGCACAGAATGATGTTGTAATTAGGTGATTCTATCATATGATGCTTTTTCTTACAACACTGCAAATTAGAAACGTCACATTCCTACAGCTAAGAAGACAGGGAGAAAGAGAGAATTACAGATTCATGGAAAGATGGAGTACTGCTATTTTCATTCAGAGCTCATAAAACCTTATTTCCTCCCCCTTCAGTAACTGTTTTCACTCTTAGATAAACAAGGTAAACTGTGTGGAGTATCTGCCTCATCCTGTATTCCTTATACAACCAAGGCTCCCATCAGCTTCTCTAAATCCTTGACCCCTGTGGGGCAAATACACAACCAGAGTGTCAAGTGCAGAACTGTAGCTATCTGACAGTCATACCATGATCGTCAAATAGATATTAACCAAGGAGTGGAAAGAAAAACAAATGAACAAACAAAATCACAACAACCTAGGCTCATGGTTAAAACGGGCAATAAAATTGATAGGTTAACAAAAAGAAAAACAAAATTAAAATAGTTCCCCCCCTCCCCCGTTGCTTCTTTAACATGTTATTTTCCATACAGTACACACACAACCATGAACAACTCCATTTCTAATTAAGATGATGTATTTCCTCAGTCTGACTAATGAGTATCTGATCTGCACATATTATAGAGGTCTGCATCAGAGTGAAACACCAGATTGCTCCCGTGCCTGCAAATCAGACTGTGCTGGCTAGGGAGTGTTACAGTGGTGTTAGGCAAAATTTCTGTGTTTGGCCACTGGAGTCAGGACATTATGCGGAGGCAGGCAGGAGTCTTTGTCACTTTCTACTTTTGCAAAGCAATAAAAGCAAAAGCAATAAAACAGAGTTGAATAGTAAGAAGAATGAGACATTGCCTTAAAATGTCAATCCCAGAATAACTGCACTAGCTAAAACATTGCATAGATTCAAACAACAACAAAAAACCCCATGTTTTCCTTCGTCCACCTATTGTGAAGAACAAGTAAATGAAGAAATGAGAAAGTGACTGCTTAAGTACTGAGAGTGTCACCAAGTTAAACAGCTCAGTCGTTGCTCCATGCTTGCTGTGCCGTAAGTGTCACACTGTCCTTGGAGCAGAAGGCTGAGTGGGAAGTTTGCCTTCCAAGGGACAGAAATATCCTAACTCATTGTTGTATTTCCCCTCCTCACAGTCTAACAAAAGGTCCTCTATGCCCTGACGCTTGGCTCCCTGACTACCTCCTTGGCTATACCAGCAAATTTACAGTTGCAAACCCACAGTGATTAATATCTTTCTTTCACTCTGATTTTAGTACCCTTAAGCATGCCTTTTGCTAGTTGGCTGACCACATCACTACCCAGTAGAAGTTGTATATCCAGGTAAAAGGACCATAAAATATACTGCTACTTATAAATCACGGTTGTACACATGGATCCCTAACAATTCTTTTTTGTCTGCAATGTACTAGGGTTTTCAGGATTACATTGTTTGTAGTATGGACCAAACCCTAAGAGAGTGGGCAAGTATTCACAAGCCCACCATTTTCACAGCTGCAACAGCTTGCCAGATAATCAAAAACAACTGGGAAACTAGTGATGCAAAATGAACAGGCCTCTGTATACTGTGAAAGTAAGCCATATTCTTTCCAAGAAATTTTCTTTTGCCTTATGTGCTGGTTTTGGCTGGGATAGAGTTAATTTTCTTCATAGTAACTAGTATGGGGCTATGTTTTGGATTTGTGCTGGAAACAGTGTTGATAACACAGGGATGTTTTCGTTACTGCTGAGCAGTGCTTACACACAGTCAAGGCCTTTTCTGCCTCTCACACCCCACCCCACCAGCGAGCAGGCTGGGGGTGCACAAGAAGTCGGGAGGGGGCACAGCCGGGACAGCTGACCCCAACTGACCAAAGGGATATCCCACACCATATGACGTCATGCTCAGCATATAAAGCTGGGGGAAGAAGGAGGACAGAGGGGACATTCGGAGTGATGGCGTTTGTCTTCCCAAGTCACCATTACGCGTGATGGAGCCCTGCTTTCCTGGAGATGGCTGAACACCTGCCTGCCGATGGGAAGGAGTGAATGGATGCCTTGGTTTGCTTTGCTTGTGTGCACGACTTTTGCTTTCCCTATTAAACTGTCTTTATCTCAACCCACGAGTTTTCTCACTTTCACTCTTCTGATTCTCTCCCCCATCCCACAGGGAGGGAGGGAGCGAGCAGCTGGGTGTCCTTAGTTGCTGGCTGGGGTTAAACCACAACACCTCATTCCCAAGTAGAGGTCCCAGCATCACTGCCCAGCGGCTGGATACCAGTCCCCATTTTTGCACAGGATGTTTTCAGCCATAGCAGCAGCAGCCTTATCTTAAAAAGGCTGAAGCTACGCTTCCCTTGTTGACTGTGAGGAACAAACTGGTTTCAAAGGGCATGTGTCTCTCTCTCTCTCTGGCTGCATAGGATGTTATACTGGACTCTCCTGCACATACGCATACTGTTCAACCCTCCGCTAATTGCCACAAATAACAAGCACTCAAGCGTGACCATCTAGTGCATTCAGCTGTTCATCAGAAAAAGCCTAAGAAACGGGAGCAGATCCAGAGAACAAAGAATGGGCTCCAGGCCACAGGCAGCATTATGGGCTCCAGATACTGCCAGGCAGAAGTTGGTCTCCCTTCTTCTGGAAATACCATTTTCCCGTCACACATGCCTCCTTGAGATTTCAAAAGCAATATAGAGCACAGAATAGGGACAGCCCTTGGGGCAAAGGGGAGGGGGAAGGGATCGAGGACATCTAGGAAGCGGAGCAAAGCAAGAGCAGTTACTTTCTTCTGAGCATAAATTCTGCTTTTTATATCCCATCCACTGGGCAGAGTGAAGTGATGAATTGTACTTAAACCACATAGCCATTTTCCTTCCTCATGCATAGCCGTTTACCTTTGAATTCACCACCACCACCTCCTTTTTTTTTTTGGAAATGACCATCCCAGTAGTTTGGAGGTCTCAATACAAGTATGTGTTTGTCTGTACTCAACCCATTGCACTGACAATTCCACACCAGACTACAGTTCCAGTCAGCACAGACAGTCTTGAACACCACAATGAACACATAACAGCCTCCTAACACAGCTTTTAAAACCAACTTTCAGGGTTTTTATTCCAGTGTAACAGTTTGGGAATTCTGCCTACACAGAACTTGATGGCCTTACTGCACTGTCTCCAAAAACCATGGAAGAGTTGGACAGGTCATGTACATCCAGACCAGGGACAATGGAAGGTCACTGTATATTGATGATTCCTATTTAAATGGATGCTCATATGGGGCAGCACTCTAATTAGAGAGCAATGTGTTCCTGTGGAAGTCTAGGCCTCTTAGCCACGTTAAAATATATTCTATAACAAGCAAACGGTAAATCTCAGGGGTCCAGAGACAAGTAATATGAATGACTGCTTATAAGCTGTTTGGGGTGTCTGAACAGGTACTTAAGCATTGAGTTGCGATATGAATTATGCCTGGACGCTTCAGATCTCGTGTACGTGGACTGCTGCCGTGGCCAGAAGGTGTCATATTTATTGAGCACATGCAGTCAGTCCAAAATGCCCTAGATATGTCAAAGTTAATTCATCTACACATGTGCTATACATAAGCCCAGGCTTTGAGACATCTAGACTTGCTCCAGCCAGATACAACTTGGTGACCAGAAGTCCCAGTCATATGTGACGGATCTCAAATCTCTCCAGACCAGGACCTCAAGGCAGAGAAAAAGGAGCGGGTCATTAAAATCAGGCAGAGGGCAGCCCTGGCTTCTGCAGCTGGGGTCAAGTCCAACAGAACCACCACAAAGAAAGCCTTTACTGCAGCCAATTCAGGCCACAGGATGATTAAAAGCACATGAGATCAGGGTTTGGGGATCTGGATACAGCACAGGAAGCACAATTCAATTGCAAAAGCTCCGCTGGGGTTGTGTAACAAACCTGCCCACTGCAAGACTGAGTACCTGCACATGAAGACATGCTCCAGAGAGCAACCACAAGGCCTCACCTCTGCTAACTTGCTTGACTGTGTTATACTGGTGCCTGGTCCAGCTCCTCCTCCTTTCTGAAGCCACAAAAATCCTCCCTCTCTCCCCTTTTATTCTCCTTTGTTTCTCCATGCAAATGTCTGTCACGGGTTCTTTCCAGATGTTACTAATTTCTTTCTGGAAAGATCAGGAGGTCCATCCACACACTTGCCTTCAGAAAAGAGAAACTTACTTTTCCATTTTCTTGTATTAAACATATTTTTCCACTTTGTCTGGGGACTTCCAGACAGGCATTAGTCATACAAGTACAAAGTATTCCCAAATACAACTGAAATCAATGGGGTAGCAACAAGGTCTCCCTCAGTAGATCCTATGCCAGCAGTATCACATATAAAACATACCTGCCTGGCCTATTAATAACCTTTTAACTCCATACCCCCTTCAGTTTATTGTGAAGTTTACCATTGTTTTCCCTGCTGTTCATCTGACTCTCCCAGGTGTATTTTGAGGAGATCACTGAACTGCAGCAGCACCTGCCTTCCAGGCTCAGGAACACCCCCAGGGTCACCTGCACAGCTGCTCTAGCTCCTCCACGCTAACACAGAAGCTGCACTATGGGTTTGATGATCTTACACACAAACCCCAGAGGCATCTGGAGCTCCAGATCAATGGGTAAGGGCAGCTTTGTGTCTAAAAGGAATATGGATTCTTTCTTGCAATGGATTTTCTCATCACGTTTGTGTTAGGCTGCTAAGTAAAACAGAGCAAGCTAGTTTCTTCTCTCTGCCAGTCTCCAGATTGATCTGTCCTAGAAAAAATGTAGCAGAGGCAGTCATTTTCAATTTGGTGAATAAGAAGGAGAAGTAGCAATTATGTCCATGAAAAGTTAACAGGGTACAGACAAACCCAGTCTCCCAAGCAAAAAGGTACAAGGTGGTGCCATGGCTTCTACAAGTTTTTCTCCCACTTCAAGTTTTTAAGTGTTGGGGGTTTGTTAGATCTGTCTTAAAAGACATCAAGACATTTGGATACACCCTGAGTGGATATGAAAAAAGGAATAGGTAAAAGAACGAAACTTCAGAAGGGACAAGCAAGAGGAGTGTAGACGTGACCACAGACCTGACAAAGCCCAGAGAAGAGCCATCTCAGCCCTATCATTTTCCAGTTGCTTAAAATAGCAAATACACTGTTTAAAATCGCTGAATTTAAGTTCTTGTTTTCTCTTTCTCCCATGGGAAGAAGAAAGGTGTCAGCAAAGAAAACCTGAGGCGTAGAATCCGGTTGTACACACAGCTACTCTACTTTTGAACTTTTTAATCGAGACTTTCTCCCATAACACTCCTACAGTTAGATGAAGAGACTGGTCCAAAAGGGCACAAGGCAGTTTAATTGCCTGACCCAGGGCCAGCTGACCTTTCATCAGCCAATTGCTTGGCCAGCCCATGTTTTTTTGGCATCAAAAAAGAGTGATAGCACTGAACTATATTTAGTCACATTACATTCTCTCACCTATACATTGTGTTTGGTCATTGAAGGACAGAATAATATACAGTCCTGATGCCACAAAATCCTCCAGCATATTTCCTCCCTTGGAACAGAGAATTGTAGTGAATAGCAATGAGGGTCTTATAAAAAAGATATTCCCTTTCTGTAAAGTACACAAAATCAGAAAGGACCATATTTTTTTTCTGCTTCTTCTCTGAAAATGATTTATAAGAACAGATTTACAAGAGCAAGCCCAAGTTTGCTCTAGAATGGAATATTTCAACCCATGTTCAAGGTACTATTCACTATGACTCAATAATTTAAGTGCATTCAACACTCCGCTTGAAATCAAAATAAAGAAAAAGCGTGTGAAATATGCTTAGAACTACTTGTATTTCCCTTATTAACAGCATATTTTCCATGCCTTATTTATCCTTTCTGCTGGCATATCTGCTGCAGACTTTGAATCAAAGTAAAGCTATGTTCCTTTTATTGCCAATTTTGACTGGATCCCTGATAATAAACCATTAAAATGACAAGCAAATATATAAAACAAATGGAATCATTGATGCTTATGTATCACAGTTCTTGAATATAATAAGCACATCTCTCCCCTTTCTCTCGTCTTACATCTGAAGAGAATTTTTTATTTTTTAACAGAAGTCATAATTCAAAATTATCCTACTTAGGCATCAAATCACATCTACAGCAAACTCTTTTTGCAGTTTCATACTACATTTCATACAAAATTAAGTGAAGGAAAAACTGGTGCTCATTTGTGTAAATGTTCATACAATTTTCTATTTATAGACTACTTTAAATTACTCTAAGCTTAATGAAATTTAACACAGAAAATATTTCCTGCAAGAAATTAAATGTCCAGCAAAATTATCAATTATCAATAAAATTTATTGGTCAATTCTAGGGGATGCTTCTACATGGATCTGTGGTAGGCTTTATCTTAGCCTTGTAACCTCTACAGCTTCCACACCCAGGGCTCCACACCCAGGTTTATTTCTTCCAAATTTGACCACATTATTGAGGTTGCCGCCTCAAATCTCTTGCATCAAGCCAAGAGAAACATTCAGTACATTTTATTGGAAGTTACCTGACTGCAGATAAAGGAGCAAGATGCTCAAACTGATCTGACAACCGAGCTGACAGCACTAGCCTTGCTGGAGCAATACATTACATCTACACCTACTCAAGTGTCTGCAAGCTTTCTAACCACTACGACTTCCATGCAGCTGTCTTAGAGAGACTGGAACTCAAAACCACCAAAATGCAAACCCCAGGATAATTCAGGATTCAGCAATTACTGCTCTTTGAGAGCAGTCCTTGGGAATCCTCCCTACTATGGCAGGTCACTTCAATCACATGGTAAATGAGGGGTTTCCACAGAATTATGCCCATTAATGCTGATATCAAGCGATTACATTGGTCTGTAGTCCAGAGCAGTGCACTGCAGACATCTTACCAAGCCGAGCCTTTGTTTGTTGTTCTTAGAAACACACCCTACAAGATGACTTCCAGCTATGGGGGGGGGGGGGGAATTAAAAAACAAACCTACACCTTAAACAAGAGTTCATTAAATCAAACAAGAACCTAAATATATTTGCTTTGAAAATTCATAAAGTGTCTACCCTTGTACTGCTGAAGAAATTTGGGCCAAATTCTCAGCACCATAAATAAATTCATACCAAGTAACTTTTCATTAGCTGGGAGGTTTCAAATATAGGACCTAAACATGGAGTAGCAAAGAGTATGGGACATGTACACACATTTTAAAATTTGCACACCTGGCATGCGTAATGCATTTGTTTCTCTCAAAGCAAAATCACAGAAGTTAAACAACATTCCTGATTTCTGAAATTTCTTTGCAGAGAGATCATATTTCTAGAACCTTCTGGTAATAATCTACAGCTTGTAATTTTGTTTTAAATTTGCTATAGCGTCCAATCCCCACTTAAAAGTCCTGGAAACATTTGTTCCTCATTTCTGTTTGGTCATTTGGCAACCATTATAGTTATTTTTCTTGAAAAAATAAACAAAACCACTCATCTAGAGTCAACTCAAGCTGTCTTCAGTCCAACGCACTACAGCATCATAACCCTGGAGATGCTTTCCACTCAGCAGTAACAGCTCCTATTACAGCTCTAGCAAAAAGACACACAAAACTTTGTGACTATTGTATCAAAGCTGCTTCAGCAGACCCATCCCATACTCCTGAATTCTACATCAGGACTTGGTGGTCAGCAGTAGCCCGAAGTCTGGCACTGGCTGGGGGCTTCCAAATGATCATTCTGCTTTTCAAACATAAGCTTTTATTTTTAACCATATGAATCCCCAAACCCTGGCAGATGTATAATTATACAAAGGCAGAATCAGTAAACATTTTAACAGTTCAAAGGATACCTAAAAATGGCTCTTTGTCTTTACCCCATCACATTCCAGCATGCACTGGAGAAGTCAAAAAGCCCTGCCGGGTAAAAGCCCAATGACTCGAACTGTGGACTTCTGGAATAGACTGACCAGTCTGAAAACAAGGCAAAGAAACGTCAACTATCTCCTGCTTAAAATAAAAATTATAAAAACAAGCTGGCATGTTGTTGTGGTTTAACCTCAGCCGGCAACTGAGCACCACACAGCCACTCGCTCACTCTCCCCCCCACCCCCGGTGGGATGGGGGAGAGAATTGGAAGAGTAAAAGTGAAAAAACTCGTGGGTTGAGATAAAAACAGTTTAATAATTGAAATAAAATAATAATATCTTTTAAAAAAAGAATATACAAAGCAAGTGATGCACAGTGCAATTGCTCACCATCCACTGACCGATGCCCAGCCAGTCCCTGAGCAGTGGCCCCCCCCGGCCAGCTTTCCCCAGTTTATGTACTGAGCATGACGTCCCATGGTATGGAATGTCCCTCTGGCCAGTTGGGGTCAGCTGTCCTGGCTGTGCCCCCTCCCAGCTCCTTGTGCACCTCCAGCCTTCTCAGTCGGTAGAGCATGGGAAGCCGAAAAGTCCTTGACTAGTGTAAGCACTGCTTAGCAACAACTAAAACATCGGTGTGTTATCAGCATTGTTCTCATCCTAAATCCAAAACACAAAACACAGCACTGTACCAGCTACTAGGAAGAAAATTAACTCTATCCCAGACGAAACCAGGACACACGTTTGAAGCAAAAAAGTTACCACATATAAAAAGTGAATTAAAATATCCTGTTCAGAGTTCTAGAAGACGCATACATTTACTACTCCTATTAATTAAAATCTGTTTGGGCCTATTCCTACTGTCACTAAAGCCAATGGAAAGACACCCTCCAACCTGACTTACGTTAGGCAGCATTGGCCTATGTATTACAGAGAAATAAGGTTTAACATATTCTTGCCCCTTGAAAATATATATTACCTTCCACTTAACAAGCTTCAAGTTAAAGTCTACCTTCCTGTTATACATCGTTCATCTGTGGGAAAGTCTTGTAAGCATTACCAAAACTTATTTCACAGAATAATCGCTATTTATAAACCAAAATAGCTCACCATCTTAAAAATACAGAGAGCTTAGAGAGTCACACATCCACCTTCCAGCAGCCAACAAGCCAGGGACATCATGAAGGTATATTTAGGGTTAAATGAAGATCTTGGAAGATGGTGGAGACAACAGCCTGATAACTGTATTTTAAGTTCTCAGGATTTTTTAACCAACTATGTTTTTAACAACAAATTCTGAATTCCCTTAAATTGGGATGCCCTTTGCCTCATTTTCTTTTTTGCTTCTGAATTTTCAGAGCTCACATCCTCCAGCTCTTCTCAACAGCCACAGAAACAAACAAAAAAAACCTTAAATGTTACACAAGCTCAGAGTGCACAGCACTGCAGCAGATGGTTACAAAGAGACAGTAAAGCTTACATGAAAAGGAATTTAGAAACAGAGGAAAAAGGTTCACTGCTGCTCCCGTTCAGGGTGAAATCATGGTTTCCCCCCCCTCTCTTGAACGTGCTGAGATCAGTGTTCAGTTTGGTTGGGACTCACAGAAGCACTCAAAGGTGGCCTCGCTTCCTCTTCCATGAAACCAATTTACCATGAACATGAATAGCACTCAGAGCTGTTTCCAAGTTTTGTCATTTCATAACTCAAAATACAATTTAAAGGGAGTCCCAAATTAACATAACCAAGATCTTTAAGTCAGTCCTATGGTTTCCAAAGAACTGCCTTATGGTTTATGAAACGGGGGGGGGGGGGGGGGTAAGCAGTGCCATTAATCCAACTCATTGTGTCAGAATAATGCAGAATATAGCTGTAATTAAATTACTGCCGCCTACCTGTGCATAATATCACCATCAGCCTGAGAATTCTCTCCACAAAGACCATTTTGTTTTCTTGTATACTTTATCACTTTCTAAGACTTCAGACTACTTCTACGTGGTACTTTTCCCCATCAGTAAGAAAGCCTCTCTCCCTAAGCTGTAGGGGTGCCTTTGAAATTCACACATTGGAATTTATTCCCATTACAAACCTGCTGACCTAAACAAGCTTACGAATAGCGAGGCCCATGTCCTATACTTGCTAACCTCCTCTCTATATACTTGCAGCTTCTTCCCATGTCCTCCATCTGCCCGGCTGGTAACACGTGCTATCTGGTTTGGTCTGGCTGCTGCCTCTCAAAGCAAACATGGATTGAGTTCTGCCTGACTTTGCCCCTGAAGGAGCTTTAACATAGGTCTTTTTCCTCTAGCTGAAGATTTTCACCAAACTTGGGGGAATTTAATATCTCTGAAGCTGCTGTATTACTGTCAGCTTCAGTGGAAACCGGCCACTGGATTCAAACGTTATTAACAGGGCACTGATGAAGGTGCACAGGCAGTCAGACAGGTCTACTGTATAAAAAGCATGTCAGTACTGAAAGTATGAAACAAATTAGTTAAAATTTAAAAAAAAAAAAATACCCAGCACCAAAAAATTACAATCTTTTGGCTTTTAATCTGAATGTGAAGGATGTTAGGGCATCTCCGATTCCATAAGACATAGGATTTTAAACCCACACAAGTGATTTAGGAGCCTTTTGTAAATGGCATTGAGTGTGGCAGAGGGCTGTACTCACAGGCTGTACCTGTGCAAGAGCAAGCCCAGTCTTCCCAGCTGAGGAAGCTCAGGAGACATTAGAATCTGGAGGGCAAGGCATCATCAGCAAGAATAGGAGGACGACGAGAGAAACTGGAAGTTATTGTTAGATAAAATGGATTTGTCCAACCAAAATTTAAGTCTGAAACAGTATTTGAGCTTTTACTTTTCACTTATTTCAACATTCTACTTCATGAATGCTATAATATAAAACTCAATTCAGCCTTAATTATAGTGGTTTAGCTGGGTTGCTATAATTTTCCTGTCCCTTAATTCTCCCCATGTTTATAACTATCTAAGAGCTTAGGCTCTGGTAAATTTTTTATTCTTCATAATTGCTACGCCTGAGCGGAGCAATAAGAGCTCCATGCTTAGCATTTCCTTCTGTAATCTAAAGGCATACTGTGCCAAATATAAGCCACTTGAAATAAGTCACTGTGGGTAGCAACGTATATACTTTAACTCATGGTGCACAAAGTATCTGATGTCATTTTTCAAGTCACCCACATACCTATTCATCTCAAAGCCCTCCCCATAGCCAGACACAATTGTAATACCACTTCTACAGCAAAAACATTCTTCTATTTTTATCCTGTTGTTATTCCTTTGTTAAGTAGTTATAACTTACTTTTTCTACATTTTGATTTTACTAGAGCAATTCACACTCGAAAACCAAATAAAAAGAATTCCTGTATGCCACCATGTCCCTGGGACCCGGCTCACCAGACCTATGAAAGCAAAGGATGACGGCGCCAGGGAGTGTGAATGAATTAGATCCTTCACCCAGCAGCTTTCTCCTCGCAGAAAGAGGGTGATCTTCCACTATGCTCCCCCCAGGGTCTATACAGGAAAACAAGCAACCCTTTTAACAACAACAAATAAAATATCCTATTTTTCGTCACAACAACATGCAGATTTTACTTCAAGTAGGCAAAGAATTGAAAAGATACAATTTTTAAAAGTGGAGAAAACCTTAGGCAACATGCAAGAATATGGGACAGATTCAGGAAATTCTTTCAGATGTTGCAAGATCCCAATTAAAGAAAAAAGAAAAAATCCCCAACTCCACTCAGAAGACAGACATTTCCTCAGAATTCCCGTTTGACCATGTATGAAGTGGCCATTAGCGAAGCAAAATAATATTCCTGCTAAACCAGCTCAGATGTTTTGTGAACAGACCAGCTTCTATAGAACAAGAGAGAAGTTAGGTCCTATGTGCATGTCTATGCAATCATCTGAGCCCCTCCACAGAACCTGCCATCCAAACAGCTGTATCCCACAGGAACAGTCCTTCTCATGCTTGCTGACCATTTTCATTTCCCCCCCTTTCACATATAACTTTAATTTTCAAAAGTTTTGCCCAGGGCCCTTTACTGGGCTCCATTGCTTTATACGATCAGAGCTACCCTCCCTTAGAGCACCTCACTGTCTGCTCTGACCCTGCCCGAGCTGCTTTTTCCTGAAAGATCCTCATCTAAGGACGTGTGTGTCAATGTCTCACAAAACAAACGCACATTTGATATACAGGCTGGCTAGGAAGCACAGATTTCCAGGCCACTTTACAAAGGCTTCCTCACCAAGGCCCAAATCTCCGACAAACAGCTTGCCGCAGCTTCAGTTTACAGAGTTCATAATTGTTCTGGGAGGTGCATTACAGAGTAATCAAAATGATAACAATTCTCAAAAATTGCAGCGGGTTGTGTGGAAAGATTAAACAGCTTGGTCTTATTCTCACTGGGAAACAGGAGACTTAGCAAACACTGAATTAACATTTTTAATATTATGAAGGGGAATTAATAACATGATAAATATGGGGGGTGGAAATCAAGTAATAACCTATCAACAGCAGGTATTCTGCTGCTATCTGGAGGCTAACAAAGGAAGAAAGAATTTTTCTTGTGAAATCTCAGTAGGGAACAGAGCATGCATGTAAGATTCATGCAAGCAAGAGAGTAAACGTGTGGGGTAGAAGTGGTAGAATACGTGCAGCCATGCAAAGTCTTCACAACCAGCTACACACCAGAAACTCTGTGACCCATTTTAGGGGATTTTGTACAGGTGACATTGTGCAGCAGGGGCAGACAGCTGTGATTTCCACTTGCGTGCACACACACACACGAGGCAAGTGAATGCTTTCAGCGATCTCAGATCCATCCATCTACCCAAAATGGTAATTCCCCTCTGGAATACAACACATACGGTACAGTCTTTGCTTCTTTTCACTTATAAGCAAAATAATTTCCAGGCGGTGTTGCCATCATGCTTAATTTAGATTTTAAAACATTCTGGAAACCTTGACGTGATGTGAACGATGGCTCTTAAAACATACTCCAAAGCTGCCTCCTAGTCTTTACACTAAATATAAGAAATTGAGAAGAGGAAAAGGAAAACAGGTAGGGCATCATTCACTTTCTTGTCAACTATTCAGTAACAAATTTACTTTTTTTTTTTTTTTTTTTTTTTAAAGAGGTTAAAAAATAGCCTTGTATCACAACTAAATATTTGGAGTTAACACATACAGACCTGGGTAAAATTTTCATGCTACTCCTAAACAAGCAGTGTAACTTTCAGAAACTTGCATCCGTTTCTGAAAAAATACGCATCTTCTCAGCACTGAGCCATGTAGGATTAATGCAACCTACAGCCAAGGCTGAATATATCAGCTAGTTTTAAGTCACAAAGCTCAGGTATTGCTAGTGTAATAGCTGTAGCCATTAGTATGGCTTGCCTGCTGGAATACCCATCCAGCTTCTTAAGTAGCTTTTGCAGCTCTCCCCAAGTTCCTAAAGGTCCTGTGCTACCAACACCTGCATTAGTAAGCCGGAGCTAGCTTAGGAGAGAGAAGCAGAGGAGAAGGAAAACACAAGCTACAGGAATGTATATACAACCCTTTGTTTGATGTCCAAGTCTGAAGACACTGACTTTACTAAAGCAAAGTAACAGAAATTTCTATTTCAGAGTACATTAAGCTATAGCTGAATATAGAGCGTCTGTACACAAGGGCCAAATCCTGTTATCAAATACAGTTACCGTATTGCTCTGAAGCAAAGTTGGCATGCAAGGAAGCCAGAAAGAGTGCTGTGCTCTCTTCAAGTCACCTACAAACACACCATTCATACAACACCACTGTAAACACAAATCCAGCTCCCCATACACTGGTATTTTATTAACCTTTTAAATTATTTAAACGTTTGCAAAAATTGTTGCCATTTTACCACTTACTTCCTTTTTTAAGGTAATTCACTTGAGCTTCGTAATGCAGAAGTGACAAGATGTGGGAAGAAAGGTTAAAAAAGCCAACAGATCCCATTCTGGAGTACAATTAACACAGTACTTTACTTTCACAGGGCAGTTCTGGCTTAGTAAACATAATGATAGCTTTACTCCAAGGTTAAAATGAGAGGGCATTCGTTTTCATTACTAACATACCTTGACAAAGGTTCCAAGATCAAAGACAGACTGTCAGCATAATTGTAAAATAATACTTTTTTCCCCACTTTTAATTACATGAAATAGCTTTTATATATTATTAATAACATTCCCCACCATTAGAGCAAAACTTGATTAAAGGCATCGTTTTATGCACAAACACAGAGGAGGTTTGTATAACACAAGAATGAGTTAGATTTTTGGATTGCAAACAAGCAACAAAACTAAGAAAATGTGCTCACTTCAAATCCAACCAAGTCTGGGCAGTTTGAAGCAAGACTCAGTTCCCTCTGAGAAGTTTACAACCCCAAGAGGCAGTTGCCATGAATTTAGCCGGAAAGGCCTGCCATGCAAATTAAGAGAGAGGTTTTACGCTCACCAAACTTCTCTTCTGAGAACAGATCACCCTTCTCATAGAAGAAACTCTGTGATCCCAAGTCTGATCCAGAGCCCACTGAGCCTCTCTCCATTAATTTCAGTGCATTCTGGAGGGTCCTTACATACAGCTGCTTTAGCCACAGATGATGGTTGGCATCCCCCAGATATCCCATGGCTAGTTTTCCCATCACACAGCATTACGCTTGTCACCCAGAAGAAAGACATCGTATTAATACAACACCACTGATTATTAGGGGGTTATACAACCCTGGCTCTATAAAAGCAAGTGACACCCTGCTGTTACTCTCCCCCAATACTGTTAACATATCAGTAAAACAAAATAAACACCAAAAAACGTACTCATTGCTGCAATAATTCTTCTCAGTTTGACATGTCCTTCTCTCCAAGAAAATGTCTTGCATTTGGAGGTTTGAAGGATTAAGTGATCTAACTGGTTTTTGCATCCCTATCTTCCATGACTTACATTTGATATCTTTGGTCCAGCCTTAACGTTCACTGAGCCATTTCTGCAGATGATAAGCTCTCTGCTGAAAAATATTTTGCATCGTTTTGATTGCATTTAATAGAGGAATACTGTAGTACAAGACTAAAAAAAAAATAATTTACAATAGATAAACTTTTATGTTTGTATTAAAAAAAATTTAAACAAAAAGTCCATTTGCTTTCCACATGAACGATTTAGATATTTTTCCAAGAGATGACAAACTGCAGTCATTTCGTAATGCCCAAAGCAGGGAATACAACAGCTCACCAATGTTACAATCGCCATTTATTCCAGAGCAGATGCAAGCAAGTTACAAACTTCCATCATATTTAATGTGATGATTACACTTATTTTTTCCAAGTTGCCTTGCCCTGTAGTTGAAAGGGCTGGCACAGTGCATCTTCTCTGTAGAGTAACATCATTACTCCATTAGCAGTGGACCAGAGAGGAAGCTTTCAGAGCAGTTGCGCACAATT
The DNA here is from genome assembly GCF_965638725.1 of Aptenodytes patagonicus. Taxonomy (NCBI): domain Eukaryota; kingdom Metazoa; phylum Chordata; class Aves; order Sphenisciformes; family Spheniscidae; genus Aptenodytes; species Aptenodytes patagonicus. The sequence continues at coordinate 10,323,157 of NC_134959.1, forward strand.
TCCTCCCAAGCAGGGATATAAGCACGTAAGTAATCCAATGATTTCAGTTGGAACTAGTCAGACATTTATAATTAGGCATTGAACCCTCATTGTTAAACTACACATAAAACAGTAAGTGTTCCACAGCAAAGTTCTTGGTAGTACCTAAACCACCATTTTTACTAGGGTGGAAATGGGAGCAGATGAATGTATCTGAAAGGAAAAGTCATCTAGAAATCAAGGCACAGCTTTCTTTTAAAGTTGACTTGCCTCCATGTGTAACGGCCATCCCTCGTGATGTCTGCAGACCTGTAAGTTTCAGAAGTAAACACTGCATCTTGCATCTTATTCAGAAAGCCAGTGGCCTTAATTCTCAGTTCTGTGCCTCCCTTCCACCACTCTGGCACCAACGTGGAAAAGCTGCTTGAAGACACCTGAACCTGCAGCCCAGAAGGAAAAGCTGTGCAGTGGCCAGTGCATGGCCAGCAGCAAATCAGGGGCTGCAGCTCCACCTCCTCAATTGGCAAAAATCACCCTTCAGTCGGATCAGGGCCAGACCAGCTTTGGCCTTTCCAGACCTGTGAGAGAGCCAAGACCTGAGGTGTGTGTAGTTTGACTATGCAAATTTCTAGTATTTGATTTAAATGGAAAAAACACCTATCATTTCAGCAGTACACTCAGCCTTTTAAAATACGGCCCCTACCATACAGACAGGCCAGTTACACTGCTGGACACCCTCCCTGTATCCCAGTTTGCTGTGGAAGTGTGCTCTCTGATGTAACAGACCCAACTGCACTGTCACACACATGCTTTCCACAATAACTCCTAATATCAATACGAAAGAAGTAGGAGAATCCCAAAAGGTAATATATACCTTCTCTGGGAGGTTAAGATGCCTCTTATGGGAGGAAAATTGGGTATCTGGCAATTTTAGAATGATTTAGGAAGCTGGGATTGTATTTATTTCCCATCTCCATGAGGGAGGGAAAAGGGCTCTTCAAAAAATTGTTGCTCAATATGGTCTTTTGCAGGACTTTAACTTGCTTTTGTTATTCATTGAAATTTGTAAGTGAAAGCTGGGAGTCACAAATGGAAAAGAGATTTGACTGGCAGCTACAACTTCAATTTGTATGAGAAATCTCTCTGGAAAACATCCTTATTTTGTCTCAGCCTCACCTCCCAGTAACAAGACCATGACAGCTATACTTGCTGTCCTTCTGTGTACCCATCCTCACCCTGGAAATTACAACTAAATTACAAAACAGTTTGTCCAATACTCATGAAAATAAAATTCATAGTCCACTCCACTACAACTAATTAAATTTTCTTAAAACTGCATCCCAGAGTGATCAAATGAGACATGAGCTCTTTCATGAGAAGAAAATCCCACTAGAGTTCCTTAACATCAAATGTAACAGACACCAGCATTTTAACATTTGCATCACCATGTTTGAACCCCCATGTTTGCATATGTAAGCACACATTTGCATGTAAGCATTATGTATTATTAATATTGATTAATATTATTATTCAAAGGTAGTAGCCTGCCTACGCTCTGTGTGAGGTTTGTATATATGTATGCAAAACAGGCTCATGAAATGAAACAAAAATAGATTGCTTATGGTTAAGTTCATTAAGAGAGGAGAGTATATGACCATATTAAAAACAAAGCAAAAACTACATTCCACCTCTCAGCACTTACTGTTCACAACGGCTCCACTGTGAAGTTTTACAGCATAGCGCTTCTTTTGTCTACCCAGTCCTGGGAACCCTTTTGCACATTTTCATATAGCTCATATTAAATATGGGAACTTTAGCTTCTCTCATGAGACACAGTTCTACAGCTATTTTCCCTAAATAATAGCCATCTGTTCTGAATGACCTCCCCAAACAACTCGCTTTGTTAATGGCAACTTTGCTACAGTTAATACACCAGTTGGGATTACTCCAGCCAACTTTCCATGGGCCTCTATTGTTATGAAAACCTATTATCAGGCAATTAAATGACAGCAAGAACGTAATAAAGTACAACAGTTTTACTTGTATCATTATCCTGGGTGCTGATGTTAATGAAAGGCTATCGCACCCTAGACTGTAATTCCTAGATACTGTCATACAGGAGAATAACTCCTGTCAGCAGCTATTTCCAACCTTAATGGTTTGAGCAATTACAATCCTTGCCTAAGCCTTTCCCCAGTATTTTGCCTCAAATTAAATTAAGGACAGCTCTGAGATTGCCTTCAAGGCTTGCTGCTGAAGGCCAGGCGTAAAGGACACGAGGCTAGTCTTACCTAAAGCTCGGCCAGTTTTTGAAGGTATTTGTTTGTTTTCTTGTCAGACAGACAAGCCTCATGGAGGTGCATTCACAATCGCTTGTCCTCTATGTAAATGAAACAATAAACCAGCTTTCTAAATTCTCTATTCTGTACTTGCCTCAGTAGGAAATAATGAAGTTGAATTGCCCTTACAATCTTTTTAGTACCCCTCTGGCAGGTTGAATTTCTGCATGACAACTTGCCTTTTCTCATTTCTAGAACTAAACATAAACTTAAATAAACCTCTCTGAGAAACAAGATGCACATAATTGCCACAGATACCACAAGAAGTCTAGAACATTTCATCTTTCTAAATTGTCCTGGGTTTGAAATTTACACCATCAGCATTTTGTATTTCTGATATATAATGTAGCAGTAGGTCTAAAACAAGTTCTTTTTTTCCCACCGTGAAAATAATCTAAAAATTTATGTTGACATGAAGTCGTACTTTCTCTATCACTGAGACGATCCAACTGCAGTCATACTGTTTGGCATAGATTCAGCTAATATGCATTTATAGTTCTCCTTCCTTGACAGGAGGCAGTATATTTACCAGCCTGTATGTGCAGTTAGGCTAAAGTGTTGTTTTTCACTGGGACTTATAACCTCTACTCTTTGGAATATTTATTTTCTTCCTAAGATGCAATAGGGAAACTTTATGCAACTTACTATATCAATTCTACATCAATACTACATACAGGCTTCTTCCAGATAGCTGATCAAAACAACTAGATGGAAAAGCTCTCCAGTATAAATTACTGGATGAGAGAGAGAATATGAATGAACTCTTTGTTCATAGGCATTTTTAGATCGTTTTATAATTCAGATGGTTTTATTGCAACTACATTAATTTTAAAAGACAGAAGTGTTTGACTCAATCTAGTTACGTGAGCAACATGTAAGTACACTATTCCAAGAAGGGCCCTTCAGAGGGAGATTTTTTCCAAAGCAAACAAGAAACACAGGATTCAGTTACATCACACCTCTTAGAGGAGATGAAATTTATTCTGTTGCGCTTTTTGGGAGAAACCACAGCAGCTGCCAAGCAGGATGGACAGACTTGATCGTCCCTCCAAACCCACTCCCTTTGCCATCCCTTTATGCAGGGACAGAGTCAGAACCTCTTTTCTTTCATTTGGGCCCATAATCCAAGTCAGAAATGGGAAGAACTAATGCGATACCTTACTCCTCCTCGCTATCCTTCACATAAAATGATGTTAAACTAAAATTACACAACAGAAACATTATCTTTAAAAATTGTAATAAAGCACAAGGGAACCTTATAATATATAGGAATGTTCCCTGTATATTTCTGTCTACTGGGAAAAAGATACAGGAAAATAATACATTAATATAATAACACTGATAGGATTGTTTCTTGGAAGAACACTGATAATAAAGAAAAAGAGTGGAGTTTTGTTCTGTAAAATTACTTGTGCTAGCATGAGGAAGACCTGAACATCACTCATGCTGCTGAGAGAGAAAACATGCATTTCCCAGCTCCCTTATGAATGCCGATTTCATCTCTCCCAACTCTCTATTGTCAAGCAAAAGAAATATGGTGTAGACTTGTATAACAGCTAAACAACTGACATTTGCTTTTGGTGGCCCCTCCAAAGTTGTGCACCTTCAAAACCAATAAAACCAAATATCCTCTCTGTTCCTCATCATAACGATTGTTTGGATCTCTTTTTGAGACCTGGCTTATTGAAAATATCTTGCTAGAATGATTGTGTCCTTCATACCTACAGTGTAATATGATGTGATTCTCCTATTGACACTAGTGATATGTCCAAACACACAGGAGAGCAATGTAACATTGCTGAGTATTTCGCAGAAGTTCCCAAGAGATAATTTTGCCCTTATGAGAGTTATCGCAATAAGCTTTGTCTGCATACGTTGTAATGGACAACTGCTACAAAGGTCCACAAAGTCAAACAGATACAGTAAAGGATGTTTGTGAAGCTGCACAAACGGGTTTTTTTCCCCCTTTGTGTCATGGATGAGACAGAGTAAGCAACAACCTGTAGCAGATCTGGGTACTGAGGTTTATTTAAAAAAAAAAACAAAAAAAAAAAACACAAAAAAACCAAACAAAAAAAAAAAAACCAACAACCAAGGAAATTAGAGCTTTTACCCTCATCCCCCTCAGTGCTATCTTTGTTCATCAGGTCTCAACTTCACTGTCCAGCAGGGAGGTTAGGCAGAAAGTTGTCTTGCTCCAGCTGTGCAGCTGCATACAGTTATCCCCTTCAGGTCTTCCTGGCCAAGGTCCCTGGGCATCACCTGGCATTCGTTCCCCTGCTCATATCCAACATCCAGGATCTTTCCAGGATCTTTCCTCCAGCCAGGATCATCACTACCTTCCTTCTGGTCCCTCTTCTTTCTGCGACCACTTCTTACTTTGGGAACCCTTCTTTTTCAACACCAGCTCTGCTTTCCAGAACTGCAAGGCCTCAGTTCTCCCTATGTAGTCTATGTACAAATGCCTCCTAATCAGTGGTTCTGGTTTACGTCTCCTTATTAACTGGAGGATTTGGGATGTGCCAGCTGTTTAACTCAGGCACTATCAGAATTTACAGCCATCCCATACCCGGCTTCTGCCCGAGTTCAAAAGTTCAATTTTGGACATTCACACACACAGAGTTACGGGCCACCTGCTAGCATTCACAATTTTTTCCATCTACAACACTTCGGTATGAATTTATTAAAATACAGCCTTGTCACAAATAGTCAGCACAAATTTCTCATTAGACCTTAATTACAGAATTCCAGACAAAGCATATGCACAGGTACTGTACTCTTGATGAAACCTGAAGATGAAACAAAGCCTGCAGGACCACTGAAGCATAGCAAGGGCTTTCCTCAGCATGCTTATGTTCACTATAGACAGAAATGCAAACACATGTGTTGATAATGAACACAGTGCCCAACCCATGGTAATCAAGACATTTTTATTTTGGGGCACTGCACACCCTTGATACGAGTTGCACTAGGGGTGAAGCGCAACATCTGGCCTATATTTTTGACACTGAGCTTCCATTGGAAAAGACAGTCTCTACCAAGGAGGGGTTGGGTTGGGAAGTGGAGAGTAGCACAGACAAATACATAAACTAGATGCTTAAAAAAGTGGAGATGTATGCTGAGACCATACAAATAAGAGGACTAGCTTCTGCTCTCACTTGCACCAGCATAAAACCTGAATGGCCCAAGTGAACTCAGTATAGCTGAACTTACATAAGTAATGAGTTGTGAAATCAAGCCTTGAATAGCAAATAATACACTTTGTGATAGTATTCATTTCATAATACTGCCGCATTACCTGCCTTTCTACATTAGCTTGCCTTAGAATAAGAGGGGTAAGATTAGTATACAGCTGATAACCATCTAATCATTGGTTACATAAAAACATATAATGCCTTAAAATTAGGCTCTGAAACGAAGGGAGAAAAGCTTATAAATAAGAAAGAAATAAATGATTTTTTTTTTAGAAAATTCTAATGAATTTTGGAAAATAGCATTTGAGACATCTACTCGATTGCTTCACCTATAAAGACAGAGAAGAGGCACTGTTAGTTTTTTCTTTCCCCCTACTGAGTGCTAGCGAGGCAAGCTGATTGCCTGCACACATCATTTGACATCCTGAAAACAGAATGAGTGCTCCACTGGCAGCCAGGGAAGATAGAAATGTTCTCAACATTTGTCACATTCCCTGATTGGTTCTCACTGAGCTGTTTGGCATGGAAACATGAGGAGGAATGGAGCTCTGTAAAACAGAACGCGGGGGAAAGCACTTGCAACAAAGCATTGTCTTTTTAGAAGAGAATGCTGAGTTATGAGACCGAGACAGGAAAATGCATCACTATGATACATTTGATAATGCCTTTTACACAAATAAAGAGGAAGTTAATTATTAAGTCCCAATTAAGTATGTGTTCACTACTTTGCTAAAATCCATTTATTTTCAAGAAAGCATACAAGCACACACTTAGCTTCAAAATGGATGCAGCTTCAGTATGTACCTCAAGTTCAGCATATACCAGAGAACTCTGCCAAATAGGGATAAACACAAAGAGCCGATGTACCTTCGACTTCCAGAAAACTGCTTATCATAAACATGATAAGCACATAGTCAGGTAGCTATCTGGACCAGAATTTTCTATCCAAAAATGATTGTGAAACACTTAAAATCTAAAGCAGCAAAAAATGCAAACAAAAAGAGAAATTAATTACCCAAGGAAGCTCAAAAGAAGGCCTGCTTAATTTGACTCAGATTTGATTGAAATTCACCCTCATTTATTAAAAGCTTGGAAAACTTTCGGACACCCAAAAATTAACTCACCCATTAAAGAGCAGGGTACGTAGGAGCCATTTTTCACAGGCTGGATTTCCTATACAACTTTTCCTCACAAACCTATCAACTGAACTGATATAGTCACACAGGCACTTGTAATTCACACATTAGCAAACTATGTTTGTTTTAATAAATAATATGTTTTAATAAATAATGACACCTAGCGATGCCTACCCACAGCCAGCTGACATAAAACCTCTAAAACGTCTTATGTGTATGCACACATCTCCATTTCTGCAGCCACTCATAAGACTAACATACATTCAACTATGTTTAACTAACATACATGCAATTATTTAATTAAATAGATTATCAGGTTAGTATAAAATTAGTATAAAATCATACAGTTTATTTTGCCTTGACTTCAGCAGGGCTGGCATTTATGCTTAATTTAAGTGCTGCAGTTTGTGTCCTATAACTCATGTGAAGTAGACAAGAATTATTATCTCCATGCACTACACAAATGGGAAACTGAGGCAAAAGAAGGTTAAGTGACTTGCTCAAGGACACCTGAAAGGCTAGAAATGACGCTGTTGTAAATGATGTATAGGAGAGTGGCTGAATAACCCCTTGTTTAAAGCCTGTAAGTATGTATACTGAAATGGATTAAAAACAGGGTCTTTACTTTTAAAATGGCTCGTTGGAATTTTCCAGCATTTTGTGTTTCTTTTCTATTACCCTCCACCAGCAGCAAAGCTCACACACATAAAAGCAATATTTAACATTAAAATGTTTAAAAGTTATTCTGATGTCAGTGATGTTGAAATAAATTTAAAACAAATTCAAAGATAAGCTTTATTATCTAACCTCCACATGTCCCATTATACTCTTGTACTAAAGCTCACAGCATTACCTTTCAGGCAGACGGCACCTCCACTGCGTGCAGAGTCACACCAAAAGAACATCAGCAACTTGCCCAGCCAAGGGAATGCCCTACCCCAGCTATTCCTATCTTCAACACAAGCAAGTCAGAAGTGTAAATCTGCCTTTAAAGTTCAAATTCCTTATGTTTTCACCTAGATGTTTCCTTAGAACATCAATTCAGATTTTTTAAGTACACATCCATGCAAATCAATGCATGATAGACAGTCCAAAAGCAGTCATATTTGAGCAGCCTCAGTATATAGGACTCTCCAGGTATTGAAAAGATCAAATTATATATGCAGCAGAAAAATTGTAATTAAAATTGGAAGCCAAGAAAACTCCAGGTGTTTCCTATTGTCCAATATGCACAAAAGGGAGTGACTCAAAGAAGAACTTGCAACTTCTTTTTGAGCATAAACAACAGGCACTCCTGAACTAGAGGAACCAGGGTCAGGAAGATACATCACGGCTATAAATAATTCTGATTTTAAGGCTACAGCTAAATGAAAACAGAAAATACAACTGACAGCACCTATGCTTCTTGTCTTTCTCTATATTCTCTTACAATTGACCTTGAGAATACTTAATATTAGCCTAAGGGTGAAAGGAAACATTCTTCTTCACTACAATCATTTAGTAATAGCTTGTCCTCCTTCCGCTCAATATGCAAGTAGACACTGCTTTTATAATACCTTCAGAAGGTGCTTAGTTCATACCATTAGCTACTGCATAAAGCATAGGGACTGCATATGCCTAAGATATAAAACTATAACAACAGTGCTGAGCACCAGGTATTCAGATACAATAAATCACAGTGTCACAGCATAGGACGGTACCATGAAACAATTCATCCGTCATTCAACACAACTATTTAGAAAGCTACTTCTGGGATGGGGGCTCCCGCCCCTCAACTGGAGGGAAAAACCAAGCAAACATATTGTTAAATCAAACCACAAAGTGAATTTTGATTCAACAGGCATTTTTGTCAAGAAAAAATGTCTGCAAGCAGTTTAGAGATGGGGTGAAATCAGATTGTTAAACTGTATTTTGTTCACATTTATGAAATGTTACAGTTTGACATTGTCATGCGTTTGCTGATAGATGGAGGAAAGGAGGCACAGGCTTTCCACCACCACCGAGCAGCCCCTGAACCCTGGAGCCGCACTGCCCTCTCCCGAGCTCTCAGCACACTCGGCAGGCAGAGTAAAACACAACCTGCTTTTTCAGAGTGCATCCGTAAAGCAGGCAAAATATCTACAACTGCAGTTCAGGCACGTTGCATAAACTTCGCTGTTTTGCAGCCGCACTGATAAATGGCAGAGAAGTCTAACGCATGAATACCACTGCCTGCTGCAGTCCTCGGTCTTTCCTTGCCAGACATTAAAAAGCACAGATCTTCAGCAACAGTCAGAAGCTGGGGATCCTTCCAGAAGGACGAAACATGAGCAACAATGCTGTCTCAGGTTACCTTCTTGTAAATATGATTAGAACAACTTGAAATCGGCAATCTGCAGGAAAACCCTCTCTCTCAAGAGCGGGAGCTTATGCATTATGCTGCAGGATGACAAAACAAGGTCTGTAAAAGGAACTGGGAGCTTTGATCTATACCATAGCAAGCAGTGCAAGAATTATTCAACCAAATAACATCAGGGGCAATTCTGAAGATATGCTTTTACAGCAATGCATAGCTGCTTCGTAATTCCAGAAGGAGAAAATGCATGTGCATTCACATCTATAATTACTGTGATTTCTGGAATAGTCATAAGTATACAGACCAGCTGCCAGGGAGAAGGCCATTTGTGACTGGAACTAATGTAACCGTATACATCATTCCACCATGCAACAAACTTCAATGGTAGAAATCTGGATCCAAATTGCATATAGTATATTTCCCTTAAAAGCCATTTCAGCCATTTAGTAGGCTAAATGTAGGCTTAATTTTCAATAAAGCCAGTTAACTGCTGCTTATCTTCATTTTGCCTATCATAAAATAGTCTCTTGAAATAATTTTTTCCTCATTTTCCCTATTCACATATTTTCCCAGCCCCCTCATTTGACTTCCTAATTTCAGCTCCAGCCCTGCTTTACAAGCTCATTCCTATTGAAATGGTTACAAGTTCTTTCCCATCTTTCTTCCAGGGGTTCACGAGGACACATGTACACCATGCGATTCAGTTTTGGAAGACAGCGAGTTTAAGCGATGATTAAAAACAGAGTTTCATTTCTTTCTCTTTATGCTTAGCACTGCATTTTTCCTTTGCTGATACACTATAATGGAGTGATACACACTAAAACTTTATTTAAACAGAAACCATGGGTCATGGAGAACAAGATGACAATAAGCCAACTTTTGGCCAACAAGTCTTCACTGCAGCTCTAACATAAAAGAAGTTCAAGAGCTTTTGAATTAAAAGGATTTCTGCAGCGGAAAGAGCTAATAGACAGAAATGGGCACAAGTTCATACTCTGTCCTGAGGATCCACCTCTTCCACTGAGTTCCCAGGAGATCCCATGGCCAGAGGACTGGTCCGACCATGGAGGACAGCTACTCCCACACAACAATTCTGCATGTGTATGTCTCATGTTAGCAGACCACTACTCTTTGCTTATAGTAATTTAATACTTGCTGTTACCAAAGTAACATCCAAATATTTTAACATTTATGCTCACGGTTGTTCCTTCTTGCAGGCACTTTTCTCCATGATCTTTGCTCTCTTTCATTTATAAACATCAGTCCTTTCCTTGTGTTTTAAACTGAGCTTAAATTAATGCTGTTGTTCTGTTTAGCAACAGCAAGAACTTCAACTACCAAAGCACCTTTTCATGCCAAAACATCTTTGTTTGTGCACCAGCAACAATGATTAATGTCAACACAGCTCTGGGAATTGTGTTTGTTAATTAACTGCTGCTGTAGAGCTAGCAGGCAGAGTACAAAACATGGCGTTACTACAGGGTGTACACAAATACTTATTATTTTTCTTATGCAAAAAATCCCAACGGAAGACTTATTGTTTGGGTTTGTTTCATTTAACAGATGAAATAGTTACACTTTCTGTTAGGTATTTTGGGGTAGGGTCTCCTCGCCTGAGCTCCACCAGGCAGAGAACTGGAGTGGGTGAACAGAAAAGTAGGTTGGGTTTCTGTATTTCTGAGCCCTCTGAGCTAGGTCACTCCTGGAGTAAGGCAACGTCTGCTCTAAAATGAAGTGTGATAAATTTCTGAAGGGGATTATATGATACGGTTTTCTCTGATAGCAAGAGACTGAACTTAACAACCCAGAAAGCCCCTTTCCAGTCCTACATTGCTAAAATGCTGCTTCCCAGGCACTGGTTATTAACAGCTGTAAGATACTAGCTGTAAAAGAGAACAGTCTAAAGCAACCTGTGTAGCAGGTGATGCTGACAGGAGACACACAGCATCCTTTTGGGGGACCACTTAAATCAGCTGGTCCTGACAGAGCGCTCTGTTGCTCTGGAGACCACAGCCATTTGGGGCATCCAGATAATGGGAGAGCAGAAACAGCTCAATGTAACTAGAATCTATAGCCTGAAACCTTCTGGTTGAGGTCTGCGCACCAAACAACTCACTGAAATATTCCCTGGCTAGGAACTGATCCATAACAATAACCTCTCCCCGTGGCTCACTGCAGAACCCTTTTTGCTATCCTGGATCCTGGGATGCTGCTGTAATTGACTCCATCCATTACCTTAAAATGTTCTCCAGTTTATCCTGCCTTTATCACATCTAGCCATTGTAAAAATCTCTTCTGTTTTACATCTTCCCTGTGCTTTCAGCAATGCTATTACTCCTATAATAAGCTTAATGAGGACACTGAGTGGAAGAGTCTTCACATAAATCATCACAACAGAAAATGCTCCAGAGATGCATATAGCAATGTCACACTGCCCTCTGTTGAAATCTGAGGCACTAAAGTAATTTTTAAACTTCTTATTTCTAAGGACTAAAGGTTAATTATTTAATAATTTTTAACTGCAACAGATCTTTCCAGCCATTAGAGAAGATGGTTATTTTTTCACCGATTACAACATACATATTGAACTAAGTTTAATTAGCTGTCAGAGAGAGAAATCCTTACATCTCTAAAGTTGGGGGGGGACAGTAGGGAGGGGCTGCAAATTCTGAATCCGAATCTGCCTTTCAAACTTGAAGTCTTGCCCCAACACTAATCGTAATGGACTGAGCCCTTTTAGCAACCAAGTCATCAATTCACCTGCAAGCCAAGCTAGCTCTCCCCAAACTCTCATTGACTGTCACACCATCCACTTCCTTCCACAACCTCTGGCAAACATGGCAAATAACCTCTCCTTAAGAAAAATTACTACAGGTAATCCTTCTTCCTCAGCAAAACCGGTTAAGCTGAATGACACCCTGGGAAGAGGTGCTGAGTGGTCTGCAGGTGTCACTAACATCTACCCTCTACGCTGTAAAGGACTGTCCTGCTGCAGAGCTCATCCTGTCTCTGCAGCATATTAAAAGCATAAAATACAAATCATTCTTCTTCTGTACTTATCAGATTGTGCCACATCTCATATTTTAAAAATCCCAGATGACATTCCATGATTACACCACAAAGAGTTTTTGACGCACACAGACCCATACTTTAATTAGCCCACTTTGCTTTGAACGCATTGCCCCAGAGATGAGTCAGGAACAATGTTCAACAGAAGTATCATACTCTGCATTTAGCAAGTCTATTCTTAGGTATAGGAGGAAAATCAGACTGCATGAGAAACAAGTATATATTCTGACCCTGTTCAGCCTGAGTTTACCCTTAGTGGGGTGGAATCTGGGGAAAACATCTTTTGAAATTATTGGCAGCAGGCCATTGTCAAGAGAGGGAAGGTGCTGGAATGAGCAGCTCATGCCAGCTGCCCCTTCATGTTAAAAGCGGAGGGGTAACACTATATAGAGCAGAGCTGCACAGCACAGCATATCCTTCTCTGGCTGTTTGTCCTCATGTGGCCAAGCAAAACCTCAGCAAGTGCTATGTGCGAGAGACAACGAGAGCAGCTTTAAACTGACATGTGGTTCAGAAAGAACAAAACAAAAGACTGGCTTATATAATTCAATTATGTGCTTTCACTGTTTAGCAACAACACAGTGGCCCCTTCAGAGATGTTCACCCTATATAGTTGACAGTATGGAGTCTGATGACTTGCAAGTAAAGCCCATTTATCCTGATTGTTTGAATACATATTTTTATCATGTGTCACACTCACAAAAGCAAAGGCAAGCAAGACTCTTCAAAATGTATTTTCTAGTAAAGATAATGTTTTCTACCTCAATGACAGCTACAATACCAAATCCAACTTATCAGCATTCTTCTCTGATATAAAAAGTAATTCATCAGCTATATCATCGTATCTAATAAGAATATGCTATAAGGTCTCAACTTTGAAAATGCAAGTCAAAAGCAATTTTAAGAACCCCATGGAGCTTGTTTCATTATCTAGCGTTTGCTGCAGACATGAGAGCATCAGCCTTTCTTCATTTAAATTACAGTAAAGAATGGGGTTTTTTGGTGACTCTAAAGATTTCTTAATTTCAATACTAAAAAATTATATCCTCCATAGCATGGCCCAAGAGGATAGGACATGGGGCTAGGAGCCAGGTAAGTCTGACCCAGTAAACTATTAGATATGTAAAATCAGACAATCAGTTATTTCAACTTCACCACTGCTAAAACAGGAATATCCTAGCTGGCTCTGTTTACAAAACTTTTTCAAGCCTGTGAAAGAGTGAATTATCATCATTTTGGCACCCTTAGCAAGCTGAGGCAGGTATCTGAGGCCATGTGAGGATAACACGATGATGGAGTCTGAGCACACTCTAAGCAACATTAGCTTTAATTATGTATATACTTCTCCCTGGAACAAAGGTGGTCATAAAAAGCACATTGAGCACCTCCCCTTCTGTTAGGAATTTCAGCACCAACAGTGATTTGCAGACAGATTACCGGTGTCACTTAACAACAAACTTTATATCAGAATTGAGGTAGAAATCCAACTTTCCTGACATATATAATTTTTTATTACCAGAACAATGTGTAATAGAGAACAGAAAATGTGTATTCTGAAGGCTAAACATTTAGACACACACTTAAAAAAAACACACCTTGAAGCCTATAGGTAACATCATCAGTCCATAACAGATGGAGATCACAAAACAACCCTACCTGATAGTTGCCAAATGTAGGTCTAAAGAAGAAAGGATGCATCATTTTATGCTTGGAGCCCAGTTCTATTAAAACAAAACAAAGGGGAAAGAAAAAAAAAACCAAAAAAAAAACCACACCACACCACACTGGGCTACCAAGAATCCTGTGTTAAAACTCATGGCCAAGCCCACATCAGTCTGCAGGAAAAAAAGACATTTTCAATGCTTCAGTTGAATAACATTTCACCCTCTGCTAAGTCTGCATGCACAACCATTTTACAACACTCTGGTTTAATTTTTCAATATTGATCCTAAAATACTAAACTCGAGATCAGTTTTTAAGACTTGAAATCATTCAAACCCAGAGCGAAATTTCAGAGAGAATGGAGACAAAGGAGTTGAAACACTAAGGGCAGGAGAAGGTAATTGTTTTAACCAGACAATTCTATATGGTCATGTACTGGTTATTCTACAAAGAAGAGAAGTATGTCCTTTTTTGCTAACAGTTCAATGCTAGAAACTCATATGCCAAGCTAAATGGAGGAAAAGCCTAAAAGAAAAAAAAGTTCACATATCTACTTGTGCTTGTAATACCATATATAAACCTAATAAGCCAACATGAGTTTTAGCATTGACATCTGCACTATGTATTAATGCCCTCTGGTTTTTAAAAAATGGTATCAGAGTACATGGCAAAGCCATATATGAAACCAAAAAGGACCTTCAGTTTGTCTGCTCTTTTCTCTTTTTGCTGCCACAATCATAATTTTCCCAGTTTCTTTCAAATTTGATTACCCAGTAGGCCAATATTGCTGTAAAAGTCCAGAAAAGCAATATATATTCAATGCATTAGTTTATCTTTGCATAAAATAAACATGTCTAATATCATTTGATCCCCATATTTAGCTTGCTCTGCTTTCTATTGAATACAAGGCTTAACTGGTTTTTTGTTTGTTTTGATTTTAATATGTCAGTTAGTTTAAGGAAGGCCATTTGATGAGTATGATCCCCTTCCTCCCCAGCAGCAGACAGGCTCAACTTTTTTCCTGGTTAAAGAACACAGGCTTCAGAAACATCATCTGACACATTCTGCTCTTCACAACTTCAGGAAAAACAACAAGTCAACCAAAACTCCCAACTAATTCTTTTACCTTACAGGCTGAAGAGGCACTATGGGCCTGATTCACTGCTCTCATCACTTCACTTTCATCTTGCTGCAAGCAGCTGAAGCCAGCAGCTTGCTGCAATGCTGAATCCAGCCCCAGCCTGGCCTCCCCAGCCCTGCGTGTGTGCTCAGCCCGTGCACGTGCAGAGCCCTGCACGCACCCAAAGGCACAGCACAGCCCTTTCTATCAAAACCCAGACTTTGCCACTACAGTCGTCTCTGCAGGATGGCAGTGTTCAGCAGGCTTGGAACAAGACCGTTTGAGGGTTGAGGAATAAGAATTTATAATGCAGTTTCTACCTCTGCTTCGGTCTCAAAAAAAAATAAAAACAAAAAATAAATTTAAAAAAAATCTGAACCATTTGAAGTGTTTTTCTTTCTAAAAACAACAAAAGGATTTACATGATTCATGTACTATTTTACGACATCAAACAAAACCTCTAGATCTCATACTGCCTTTGGTTCGGGACCAAGTCTGACGAGCCCAAGACACCTGCTTTCATTGCCTACTTGGCTGTACAGCTCCAGCCTGCTCCTTTCTCTCTACTGTTTTCACCTAGGCTTAAACAAATAATGGACACTGTAACATTCTCTCTCGCATACAGCATGATTTTTTTCTACATTCTTAAAATATTTCTGTTAATGCAATGAGAAAACAGATCCCAGCAGGCTGGGATCTACCCGCTGGGGAGCAGCTCTGTGGAAAGGGACCTGGGGGTCCTGGTGGACAGCAAGCTCAATATGAGTGAACAGTGTGCTGCTGCGGGAAAGAAAGCCAACAGGATGCTGGGTTGCATCAACAAGGGCATCACCAGCAGAGAGAAAGAAGTCATTATCCCACTCTATTCAGCACTTGTCAGGCCACACATGGGGTAGTGTTCAGTTTTGGTCCCCGATGTGGACAGGCTGAAGAGGGTCCAGAGAAGGGCCACAAAAATGATCAAAGGACTGGGAAGCCTGCCATTTGAGGAAAGGCTGAGAGAACTGGGTTTGTTCAGCCTTGAGAAAAGAAGGCTTAGGCAACACCTTATCAGTATTTAGAGGGTGGCTACAAAGAAGATGGAGACTCCCTTTCTACAAGAAGTCACATGGAAAAGATGAGGGGTAATGGGTACAAGTTACTCCTGGGGAGATTCCGACTGGACACAAGAGGAAGATTGTTCACAATGAGAACAATCAGCCATTGGAATAATCTCCCCAGGGAAGTGGTGCATTCCCCAACATTGGACACTTTTAAGATTCAGCTGGACAGGGTGCTGGGCCATCTTGTCTGGACCATGCTTTTGCCAAGAAAGGTCGGACCAGATGATCCTTGAGATCCCTTCCAACCTGGTATTCTATGATTCTATGATATTTCAAAAAGGTCATATCACTTTCTCTCTCTCTCCCTCTCTATGTATAGTTTTTCAAAAGTTCTATA
Source organism: Aptenodytes patagonicus (assembly GCF_965638725.1). Taxonomy (NCBI): domain Eukaryota; kingdom Metazoa; phylum Chordata; class Aves; order Sphenisciformes; family Spheniscidae; genus Aptenodytes; species Aptenodytes patagonicus. Next base: position 10,339,431 of record NC_134959.1, read on the forward strand.
TAACAGCTCTTCCATGAACAGCTAACACTTCCTCTAGTTTCTTACTCTCTTTGAAGATGGAGAGGGGAAGTTAATACCTCTTCAAGCAACTCCAACTTCCAGAGCTAGCATCATCTCAGCAGTCCACAGTGTCTCAGTAGCCTCAGGATGTACAGCCATCAGTGTTCAGCTGGATGAACTAACTTTTCATAGTGTCTTGCATTATCTTTCATTCTGAGTTATATTATTTTTCTTACACACTCTACCAGTTGCAACCAGAAAATACAAAAAACCCCCAAACAAACAAAAAAAAACCCACCCAAAAAACCCAATAAGCAATTCTCCATTCAGGTTCAAATTACTTTGCATCTTACTTAAAAATAAAGCACAAAGTTCTATTGCACTTCTTAAGGGCACCACCTAGTGTTGAGTATAATCAAGTAAGAACACAAATTTACTATTACACTCATATTTCTGGGAGGAACTTGCTTGTCTGTCTTTATTGGAGACAGCAGGGTCAGACCAAGCCGGTGGCCACTGAAGATGCAGCCCGAAGCTGTTCCTGGAAGTGGAACAGCCAGACCCGAGTGCTCCGGCATGGCCAGGGCAGGCTCAACCCCAGTTTATTCCCCAGAGGTTTATCTCAGGCATCCACAAAAACCAACAGAGAGTTTTGCTGTCTGCATCAGGGGAAGCAAAGGTATCATGTTTTGTTAATGTTTTCCCAAGTAGTTTCCTGTGAATATTTATAAGGTAGGTTTAACATCAATACAGTTTCAAGCAAACCCAGAGAGCCCATCAGACAATCTGAGAAGGCACACATTAAATGCTGATATACTAAGTAAGATCTCGAGAGAAATAAGCCATGGAATTAATTTATAATGCTATTGTGTTTTTCTGAATAATAGGGCCTGTTATGTATAAGGTACCTATTTAAGTATTTTCCTTTTCTTCAACCTCCAGAAAATAAAGTTTGAAAAGCATTCTTCTCCTTAAAAGCTCTCTTCGGTGTTTTATATTACACATGCAGTCTGAATTTCTTCTACAATTATTCAGATAATTTATCAACCAAAAGTGTAAAATGGATAATTTCCCAGCTATGAAAATACCAGTATTCCACTTCAATACGTGCTGTTCTTTCCTTACCTACAAAAAAAGCAACTGAAATCATTATCTACCTGTTACAAAGAGATTTCAACTTTCTAAAAAGCTGAGATAAGTAAAATTGCCGTTCTCCAAGGTCTACTTTAAAGAAAGTAAGGTACATTTTATATTTAAAGGTGAAGTTTCTTCTTTCACCCTAAGGGCTTTACATTCTCATCTTGATGTATTAATTAAAGCACATTTATGGTGAATTTTTAATTACCTCCCTAATAAATGGCATCACAAGGAATAAAATGGTCTCTTCACAAGTCTCTCCAGACTCCTCCGTGTCTTGGAAACAGCACTAATTCCACAGCAAAATAAGAATGCAAATTGCTGGGAGGACTGTGAATGCTGATGGGCAGGGACCAGATGGCTGTCTTGCGCTCTTTCTTGATCAAGGAGCGCTGCAAAATATTGCAGGCAGAGTTGGCCACACAAAAAAGATGAGACTCTGCTATATCTCCTTCTGAAATATATATATATATTTCCTTCCACTGAAAATCAGAGGGGAAGGAGGATTTTGTTTTGTGAGGTTAGTTCCTATACTCTTTTCCCTGGGGTAGTTTATGCTCCTCTCTACTCCTCCTAGGCAGAGAGGGAAAGGACAAGACATTTGAGGTATTTCCACTTAGCAGTGCTGTCGCCATTTATTTAGAGTGCAAAGTAAATCTTCGCCCGGCAGAGGACCTGCCTGGGACTGTGTGACAGCAGCTGCATGACCTCGTCTGGCCAGTCCCAGACTGTGGCAGTTCAGCACCTCCTGAGCTATGACAACTCCACATCACAAGCAGTCACACAGGGATTTTCATCTACTAAAATATGTGGCTAACAGGGAAAGCATCATGACTGCTATGAAATACCATCTAAGGTCACTCAGTTTCAAAGAAAAGGAAGAATGACTATACAAAAAACACTGATACTGTCAAATGAGAAGTGCAAATCATTGTACAATATAACCTAGGCATTCCAATGGTGAAGGTACATGACTCTACCTTTTAAATGTCAAACAATGACAGCACACAGCAGGTGGGAAATGGGCCACTTACTATCCAAATGGTAGACAGTGTTGCCTTTTTACCCATATTTATGTATACACATGCACAAAGTAAGTATTTAGGATGGTCTCTAATCTCATGGGAAAATTCGATTCTTGGGTCACTTTCCAAGAGCTACTTTACTTCCAGACCCTGCCAGACAAAGTTTACAGACCCATATTTATCAAAGAGTAAACCACAAGTATAACAAGCCTCACCACAGTGAATTATGGTCTCTCCCTTTAAGAAAGGGCTAATGAACACCTCTGGGGGAGGTGACTGCTGACTGCTTTGCTTTTTATCACCCACCTATCCTTCCTGCAGAATGCCAATGACCAAATCAAGCCAACACTTCTAAATAGCTTTTAGTGTATTCAATGAGTAGAGGTAAGTATTAGTAATTCACTCATAGCTGGAGCTATGGATCCTTTTTTTTTTTTTTTAAAAGCTAGAAGCCAGTTGGTATCATGCAGCTAAAATCCTGTTTGCTGTTTTCAAAACAGACTGCACCCCATAGCCTCAGTACCTTTGGCCTGTTGCCAGTCACTTTAAATATGGGGGGGGGGGGGGGGGGGGGATCGGAATACATTCATGCTATATGGAATACTTCATCGATTAACAGGGAACTTATGACTATTTCTTTTAACCACTGTCTAGCTGTTCTAATCAATTTTCTCCACCTTTAGTTAAGAAAGCTACTTCAACTGTACAGAATACCAATAAGTAGTAGCTTTTTTTTAAATACACATGCAAGACAAGACCCTAAAGTATCGTGCCACAGCATTATACAGAAGAGCATTAATGGACTACAAGACCAAGACCGTAGCATTAATTGACAATTGCACATTTAGTTATTTGTGAAATGGAGCTTCTTGTGTTTATTGTGCAATGTTTAAAGGTCTAACAAGCTGTGGATAATTGAGAATAACCGATATCTCCTAACTTGTACTGAGAGGTGTCTGTATACATGTTGACCAAACTGATGAGTAGGTATGTAAATAACACTTTCAACATATTTAATTATTAGCATCTCTGTGGTACTTTCCTGTTCAGCTAAAATTTGTTATTAATGATAGCTTGTTAATAATAATAATAATTTGTTATTAACGTCCAGCTCCTGGACAAACTCAAACACAAGAAGGAAGCCTACAGAGGGTGGAAGCAAGGACAGGTAGCCTGGGAGGAATACAGAGAAATTGTCCGAGCAGCCAGGGATCAGGTTAGGAAAGCTAAAGCCCTCATAGAATTACATCTGGCCAGGGACATCAAGGGCAACAAGAAAATATTCTATAGGTACATCGGGGATAAAAGGAAGACGAGGGAAAATGTGGGCCCTCTCCGGAACAAAACGGGAGACCTGGTTACCCGGGAGATGGAGAAGGCGAAGGTACTCAATGACATTTTTGCCTCGGCCTTCACCGGCAAGTGCTCGAGCCGCACTGCCCAAGCCGCAGAAGGCAAAGGCGGGGACTGGGAGAATGACGAGCCGCCCACTGTGGGAGAAGATCAGGATCAAGACCATCTAAGGCACCTGAAGGTGCACAAGTCCATGGGACCCGATGAGATCCATCCATGGGACCCGAGGGAACTGGCGGATGAAGTTGCTAAGCCACTATCCATCGTATTTGAGAAGTTGTGGCAGTCCGGTGAAGTTCCCACTGACTGGAAAAGGGGAAACATAACCCCCATTTTTAAAAAGGGAAAAAAGGAACTACAAGCCAGTCAGTCTCACCTGTGTGCCTGGGAAGTTCATGGAACAGATCCTCCTGGAAGCTATGCTAAGGCACATGGAGGACAGGGAGGCAATTTGAGACAGCCAGCACGGCTTCACCAAGGGCAAGTCCTGCCTGACTGACCTAGTGGCCTTCTATGATGGAGTGACTACATCAGTGGACATGGGAAGGGCTACAGATGTCGCCTATATGGACCTCTGTAAGGCCTTTGACACGGTCCCCCACAACATCCTTCCCTCTAAACAGGAGAGGTATGGATTTGATGGGTGGACTGTCCGGTGGGTGAGGAATTGGTTAGATGGTCGCATCCAGAGGGTAGTGGTCAACGGTGGTCAATGTCCAGATGGGGACTGGTGATGAGTGGCATCCCACAGGAGTCCATATTGGGACCGGTACTGTTTAATATCTTCATCAGTGACATAGTGGGATCGAATGCATCCTCAGCAAGTTTGCAGATGACACCAAGCTGAGTGGTGCGGTTGACACGCCTGAGGGATGGGATGCCATCCAGAGGGACCTGGACAAGCTGGAGAAGTGGGCCTGTGTGAACCTCATGGGGTTCAACAAGGCCAAGTGCGAGGTCCTGCACCTGGGTCGGGGCAACCCCTGCTATCAATACAGGCTGGGGGATGAAGGGATTGAGAGCAGCCCTGCCGAGAAGGACTTGGGGGTACTGGTGGGTGAAAAGCTGGACGTGAGCCAGCAATGTGTGCTCCCAGCCCAGAAGGCCAGTCGTATCCTGGGCTGCATCAAAAGGAACGTGGCCAGCAGGTCGAGGGAGGTGATTCTGCCCCTCTACTCTGCTCTGGTGAGACCCCACCTGGAGGACTGCGTCCAGCTCTGGAGCCCTCAGCATAAGAAAGACACGGACCTGTTGGAGCGGGTCCAGAGGAGGGCCACAAAAATGATCAGGGGGATGGAACACCTCTCCTATGAAGAGAGGCTGAGAGAGTTGGGGTTGTTCAGCCTAGAGGAGAGAAGGCTTCGGGGAGACCTTATTGCAGCCTATCAGTACTTAAAGGGGGCTTATAAGAAAGATGGCGGCAGACTTTTTAGCAGGGCCTGTTGCGACAGGACAAAGGGGAATGGCTTTAAACTAAAGGGGGGTTAGATTTAGACTAGATATAAGGAAGAAATTTTTTATGCCGAGGGTGGTGAAGCACTGGCACAGGTTGCCCAGAGAGGTGGTGGATGCCCCATCCCTGGAAACATTCAAGGTCAGGTTGTACGGGGCTCTGAGCAACCTGATCTAGTTGGAGATGTCCCTGCCCACGGCAGGGGGGTGGGACTAGATGACCTTTAGAGGTCCCTTCCAACTCCAACTATTCTATGAACCTATGATGCTTTCGCAATTACATGTTTTCCAAACTGCCTCCTCTTAGCTGCAAAGACTTCAAGAGTTTTGCAAGACTTCTCCACTTACCAGTTCAGAAGCTACTATTCGTTCAAGGTGCTAAACAGCAAAAAGTCAATAGGAATTGTATACATTATGTACTGTCATTGCATGCTGGCATGATTCCCCTGCGTAACAGATTAGGGTACATCTCCAACATGCTAATTTCCTAATAAAGCATATTAATTTGTCTATGACAGTTATTGCCTTAAACCACCACAAATTAAGGATGAAATAAAGTATTTTATTTTTAACATTTTCATTTATATGCTCATCTGTTGAAGTACAGGCATTATTTTCATGCAAGTTATGATGTGCATGAATCAGATTCACTTGCTTGTAAACTCTTGGTAGCTTGTAATTAAATAGCTTATTTTTATATGCAATGCAGGGCAGAGATTTACTGTGTGTGCACTGTCCTGGTATGTGCGCAACTTCCCTTGCAGACCTGCACAGTATAGGCACTACAAACCTCTATTTTTATACTTCATATTCTAATTTATGCATGATTAGCGTTACCCTATAAAGGAGAAGGGACACAAAACCAGGGGATGACTGACCTAGGTCTGCTGAGGCCATCCAGTTCCAAGCGCCCTTAACTCACATACAAATGCATTAGAAGGCAAACATTCCTGGTTTTTTTCAGTCCTGGCTGGCCATGGTTAACTCAGCTGCTCACAGGGGTTGTGTGTGCCAGAAGCACAAGTAACCAGACCAGGTAAGTGTGCAGGGCGGCCACTGGCTGAGTCAGTACCACCACAATAAAACATTCAGATCATATATCATGGCCTTAAATTGCAAAACTCCCCCACGGCAGGAAAGGCAGAGCAGAGCCCTTCAGTTTGAGCACTCAGCAGTCAGAATTTTCATCAGCTTTAATGTGCACTTTATTACCCCCCACAGAGCAGGCAGTGTGTGGGCTGCCTCTGAGAGATGGGGACGAATCCTCTTAGCTGTATTCTGGTCACAGCTCATTCACAGCTTCTACAATAATTCAGTGTCAGAGCATGGTTCCTCATTTTCATATTCCTATCTCATTTGTGTCATGGGGCTAAACTGGAACAGGAGCATTATTATGCCAGATATTGGAGGGAGGTCACAGATGCATACTGCTAACTACAGCAATTACTGCCAACGGAAAACCAGCAGTCACTACAGAACGACAACATGAGCCACTGCAGCATACCTTTCAATGGGGGGGGACACTGAGGACTGCATGAAAGCAAAGTATAGGTGACTTGATAAAAATGATTATGCTTCCAGTTACAAAGCAGTATGTAGCAATCAGGATACAGTTAAAATAAAAAAAAAAAAAATCTATGGCACTTACAGTAAAATAGCACAGACAGCTGGAGCCAAAGTCATGGAGCATCGTTCAGGAAGTTATTCAAGTATTCTGCAGAAAGGTCATTCCTTTCTAAATCATGCTGCAAGCAGAAATGTCTGTAGCCATCTAAAGGCACAGAAGCCACCAGATCACAGACCTTTTCCCCTTCCAGCTAAGGCCAAGTCACAGCTATAAACCCCTGTGAGGTACCAGGGAACCTCCTGCTTTCTCACAGAACCACCTTTTCTTCTCCAAAGAAATCCCACACTGGGCGAGCCCTTCTCTCACTTGACAGTAAAGCAGGTACATTAAGTACCTATGGTCAACCTATGGTCTCTGGTTTCCTTCTGGTCCCTTCAGCTGATCTCAGAGCAGCCAAAATTTAGCTCTTCAGCAATTGATATTTCTACTCTGACATGAAACACATCAGAAATTACACTATTAATAATCTCTTGCACTTGTCACCCACTGAAGCGTCAACCTTTTGAAAGCTGAATTGTTGAGGTTGTGTCAATAAGTGACGTTAATAAGTTTTTCCATAATAGTTAGTGCATCCATTGGTTGCTAGGCAAACTTTTTATTATAGCATTGCATTAGATGAAGAGGTGCAAAAAGATTCATGAAAAAATGGCAAAGAAGTCCCCCTTCCCCAAAGCAGTTTAACAAAAAGCCATTTACAAAATCAAGATGAAATAGAGTAGAAATTACTGAAGAATTTGAAGAGGGGGAAATGTGTTGAATTATGCATCATTTGGCCGAGTTTTACACAGCAAAATATTTATCAGAAACTTTGAAACAGTAGTTTCTTCCTGAAAATTCAACAAAGCAAAACATGGATATCTGCCAGTTTCCAGCTAAATTCTTCTAAATCACTAAGTATCAGCGCAGCTGCATTAGCATCAAAGGGAATACTTGGGAAGTAAGGCGCTATTCACAGGAATCTATCCCCTGGTTCTGACTAATATTTACTCTGGGATAGGTACTTAATTTCTAAATAATTCACTTTCAGTCATGTCTTCATTTTTCTGCGTAGACCTAAACTCACCTGAATAGCTGCACCATATTAATGACAACAAGGGAGCATTTGTCTCAGAATTCACATTTTTACAGGACATGTATATAGCTACAGCTTTATACCCTTAATAGAGACTCTGTCAAGTGGCAGAATATAAAACAAAGACCCATAATTAAGCCTCATTCACCCTAGCCACCCTACGCTCCAGCAGCCCCAGAGAGCAGCCCCTCTCCCTTCCTTTGCCTGGCTTTAAATAAGACACACAGCCTGCCCCAATCTCTCTCTCATTCCTGCACCACCTCAGTGGCTGCTGATAACCCCTCCTAGACTCAGAGGAAGAAACCTATCTCCTTTTTTTTCAAAAAGGAGATTAAAGGATCAAAAACCTCTTACCACCTCTCACCAGGAGGTTTGGCTAATGCCCTGAAATATTCCCTTTCTTGCAACTGTGTGAAGATTATTAATCCTTTCCCATGAAGTCTGTGCCACCCAGGAGCTTTCACTCCAGCCTGCGGTGGCAGAAAGGCCCCTGCAGCCCCCATCACCAGACACTGCACAACCAGCCTGGCTGCACGTTGAACAGATTTTCTGTCTGCTCTGTGCTGTGAAAAACTCTTGCTCTTCACTTCCAACCTATCTAAAATATTTAATGAATATTTGAAGTGGGTACCGACGTTTAGTTTGCCTCCTGAAAAACAAGGGGGAAAACATATGGGTAATATGCAGCTTGTTTTGCAAAACAATAATGAAGCATCTGGTAACTTCTCCAGGAAAAGAAATGAAAGCTGAGGGGATATTTTACAGAACTTGGAAGCATACATGGGATGGTGTACTGTTATCCAGCATGTGTCTAAACACACACAGTCTCCTAGCACAGCTTGAGGAAAGATATTTGGTTTATTCATTGTAAATCTCTGGCAAGCACACCATACGGCTACTCTGTTCCCGCCAGCAGGCACAGGAGCCAATCCCGCTCCCATACAGTCAGCCTAGACACAAGATATGCCTGAAAATGCAGAGAGTAAGGCTCGTGACAGAGCTGCAGGCAGAATCATACCTTGATTGTGGCATCAGCCAGCAGAGCAAACCCCTCACATGCCAATAGATTATTTCCTGCTGGGGTAATACACCTATCCTAAAATTCAGGTTTTCCCTGTGTTTAAAGTTTATCATCAAGTCTAATTCTATCCCCTGCTATGATGAATCAGCAAATTCAGTTTGTGTGATTGAAATCTGAGGCATCAGAAATATACCTTCCAGATATCGCTTTTATTTTATTACTATACTACCTATAACCATGTATAAAATGCCAAATTTAACAAGCGCTACATATTATGCACTACATATTGTTCATGTATGTGTCTTAAGTAGTATATGGTGAGCCACACTATCAGCTGGTATAACAGACCCAGGATTTGCCTTAGTAGTGTAGGAAAGGAATGCTAATTAGAGAACTGTAAGACAATTTATACCCAAGTTGTTATAAAATACTATAAAAAGGATTGATGCTGATAGAGGGAAGGGCATGCAACTAGAATACAGTCAGCAAGGACATGATCAAAGCTAGGACAAACAGACTACAAATACCGTATAATGTACAAACACCTCTAAGGTATGCATAAGAATCTGTGAAGCATCCTCACAGCAGGAGGCTGCAAGAACATTTGGCATGGCCTAATTTGCCAACATATCACAGCCAACTAATAAAAGCATTTCTCAAAGACAGGCAAGTTCTGCTGGGCTGGCCTAGCACCATGTAGTAAAATTAAAAAGCTGTCCTCCATACAGCACACAGCATCCATCCAAATCTTTGTTACACTTTCAGCAGTGCATGTAATATATTGTTAGAGCACGTTGCTTTTTGCAGAAATTAGCAGTGGGAGGGCATTCATCAGCAGGCAGCCTCGCATTAGCAAGGAGGACAGTTCAGCAGCAGGCTGCAGTTCAGGTCCCTGCTTGCACCTAGCACAGGACCAGGGCTTGCTGGCCCCCTTCGCACCTTGGAGGGGGCAGTTTACACACTCAGCTCACATGCCCTGCTGCCCTGGGGCAAGCAGGCTGCCAGGCCGGGGCACTGAGCGCCCGCATCCCACGGGCACCAGTGAGCATCTCAGATGCCTCGAGTTAGCCTCCATCTGAGCTGAAGAAATACTTTTCCTTTTCAATACAGCTTGTTTCCCAGAGCAATCCCCAGAAACACCGTGCCTCGGATATTCTTCTTCAAAGCAACAACTCTGCCCCACTTTCCCTTTGTTCAGGAAATCCCACAAGGTATGAGCGCAAGGGAGCGGCCACACTATCGAGCACCTGGGGTTTAAGAGTAACCTCCAGTCACACAGTATTAGCCTCAGCTGTCATGCAGTAACTCTGCTGCCACATTAGCTGTGCTGAGTTGCTTTACCTATTCCCTGCATGTCCCGATGCAAGAGCAAAAAAGCCCACACTGGATAAGGAGGGTTTCATACCTGTTCCCCAGCTGTAGCTAAAGCTACAGTCTATCCCTGAACTTGTTTTAGTTCTCTGCACCCATCATTGTAGATAGACCCTTGGGGTCCTGAATACCTGTGTCCTTTGAAAATTAGAAGGAGAAGGAAGGCAGCACTTTTGAAAATTTCAGCCTTAACCCAAACCAGTCTTCTATACAAGTATGTGCAGCACCTAAGCTTGCAGATTTCCAAGGAAGAATTAATTATTAATAACTTAATGCAATGAGAGCTGCTGTTTTCGTTCTCCTCACAGCTGTCAGGGAGGCACAGATGCAGCACCACCTTCTGTAATTGGAATCTTTATTTTACAAACAGTGCAATAGACCGTGTTTTATCTCCTTTGATCCCTGTGTAATACAAACAAGGCTCACTAATCAAGGCTCCTTCCCCTCTGTTTGCCCTCCAAATGCTGCAGAGAGCCTCTTCCTGCTGGATATTGTTGTTATGTACATTGCACAGTGAAAATGCGTGTGATATAGCAGACATTACAGAGAGTTTTTGTCCTGACTTTAAGGTATCTCTGTAGTGTCAACTGGCAGCACATACCAGCCTGGCCAGGTGCTGTTCTCCTAAACAACTCTATCGATGGATTTCTTTTATGATTCTTGGTGCTACTGAATTTAAATTCACTGCACAAGAATAATAGTGCCTGGATGGTATACAAAAACATATCTAGCTGGCAGACCTGAAGCATGAACAGAGCAAAGCAGCTCCACTAAACCACAGAAAGGATGGAAGCACAAGCAAATCATAACCCTGTGGAAAGTCCTTCAGTCACAGCCACAGCAGAGGCTATCACTGTGGTTGCCTGACACTTGTAACTGCAGAACACCATCTTCATTTGGAAACTTTGTCAAAACATAAGCAGTTAGGGCATTTCCAAACAAAGGGAGACATTTTCTGTGAGCATTTCAACCACAACACTTCTGCCGTTTCTGAGAAGGGCCCTGAAGGAAGAACAAGCTAATTTTGCCCAGGTTAAATACAAATTTTTGCAAGCTGTTTTTTCTTTAAGAGCAGGAGTGTCCCAGTGCTGTGGAGCAATGGGATAAAATATAAACAACTTTAGTTTTCATGATAACCTGCCCGATTTTGACGTAACTTCGTAAGTAAAGTTCACGTCCATTGAGTATGTTTCCTTAGAATATGGTAGAGCCAAGACATTTCACAGAAAAAGTTTTTCCTCTCTGCTCTTTTTGCCTGCTTACTCTAGCTTGTTCTAGGGGGCATGAAGGATAACAGTTTAAAACTAGAAAAGATGAGTGCCAAATAATCAGGGACAGCAGTATAGATCAGGAGTTGGCGATAGCTGGGACTGGCTAGGGAAAAAAAAAAAGAAATCAACAGAAAAAGCAATGAAAAGCCAAAAAAGAAGTTTTGACTACAAGCAGTACAAAAATAAACACAGATGAATTGATGAGGAAGCAATATACCAGGGAAACAAGCACTCACTTGACAAAAAGCAGTGTCAATGGAAAGCTGGTAAGACAGTAAAATAAAGACAGATTGGTTGAAGAGCCAGGAAAATGGTGTGGATGATGTGAGGAGTGGAGACTGTTACTGAACAGAGTTGGAGACTGTGTATCAGGCTTTGTAGGTGAGCTGAGTACCTGCAGTAGGAAAATCAGGACTACCTGAGTAGCGATTTGGCTCTAGGTAGGTGAGGAGCAAAGGTTATGTTTGGACACAAACTACCTGGAGAAAGGGCTTGTTTGAAAGGGAAGGAAAAGCAAATGAGTTTTTGGGTAAGTGAGCATGAGTATGTGTCCAAAGAGCACATCCTCTCCTTTACCACACATTGCGGGGATATAGACTTCTTCATTATTTTAGGAATAAGGAAAAATGTTTAAGCATAATTAGAAAGCTGACTAAAGCAGTTATTACATTATGCAGTTAGTTTAGCTTGTGCAATCCTATGGTAACTCTGCAATCCAAGATCAGGGCAGCTTTTGATGGTTTCTTTTTCCTCAGGGTGTGAGCTGGCTCTCAGCAGCTGAGGCCCAAATGATGTCTCTACTGCCATAAGCTGTGGCCACCTTCTTCACCAGCCTGCAGTGGTGGAACAAGCAGGATTTCTTTTCTCTTGAGAAAAGAATTTGTAAAGGTAGGTGAAGCTTACCTGCCTCCCAGCCTTGCTGCACTAGGTTGAGTGCTTTTCTCTTTGAGCGCACAGGGAATCACGAGACTCTCTCTCCAGTGAAACCAAGGTCAGGCCCACTCAGCTCCCTCTGTCCTGGTTCTGTGCCCCGGAGCTGCCTTCCTGACCATCTTTCCTCTCTCCTCTCGAAGAGGCGGAGAGAAATCCGTCAGCGAGGAGATGAGGAAGCTTTGGATCAGAGTCTGCTTTCCCTACTCAAGTCCCAAGAGCTCAAAAGCTTTCAGCTGTATCTTATTCACATCTTTTCCTTGTCAGGTATCCCTTGACAAGAACAGAGCCTGACAGAAGGAGAGGAAGAAGGAAATTACATAAGCAAAACAAAAGTGTAATTAAATTCCCTCTACAGATGAGCAGATTAGGTCTCGGCTGTTACTTTACTTCATTCTGTCACATTCTGGACTGTTCTTTAAGGAACTCTCTGCTAAATGAAACTAAGAGGGCAGCTTAAGGTTTCCTGTTTCCAAGGAGTGCCATATGTCTGGTCTCTTTTTTCACTCCTGCTGTCTTATGCCATTCTTACTAACATGAGCATTGACTGGGTGAAGCACAAAGCATATATTTTCAAGGTACTAAAATGAAACCACCAAAACCATGGCTGAATTATACAGGAAGAAAGCATGCTTCCACCAAGTGTCAGCCTCCCTGGGGTACAGTCCTGAGCTGTCTTAACAATTGCTTGCAGCAGTAACAAAATGCCAGCTGACTGATACTGTTAGCATTTCTAAGGCATCTCATCAATCACAGCTTAAGTCTTTCCCAGTGAGTAACTTAGGAAAACAAGGCCATTCCTCCTGCTCATCCTGCTCTGACGATTTTCAGTGGCTCCATTATTCGGTGTTACTGACAGATGCTTTGTTTCTCCCTGTTGCACAACTTCTAGGTGCAAACTACTTTTGATTTAGCACACAGATTAAGTCCTTACCCCATCTCACTTCCTGAGGCAAATTCGAGGAAAATTGTCCATGCTTCCTTCTTTCAAGATAAAGCTGTGATATTTTTACAAAGCACACAGAGGATGTTGGTGGTAATAGAAGTTTTCAACACTGCCTGCAGAAGAAAGAATATGAGGCTCTAATGAGAACCCTAAGTAGTATCACACTAAACTGCTAAACTTTTGTTCAAGGCTATTCGGCAGAACAACCTGAAGATATTCCTTATAGTGGGGAAACTAGATCAACCTCAGATATCTTATCTGCGGGCAGAATATCATCCTGACATTCCTGGAGTGCTTAAAGAGACCAAGACAAACTTAAGAGACCAAGTTCGGTTAAACCAGATTAGAACTTTTAAGAAATAAAATGCAAACTACTGAACTACAACAGGCCTCCACATCCCATGTCCAATGAGAAGGTTTCTACACAACAATATTTTTGCTCAATTTTTGATAACTTACTTGCAATACGTGCAACCTGAGACATTGCAAGGCTACTATGAAAGGTGCTGAAATAGTAGCTCAAACTAGTAATCTAATCGCTTACATGGAAATGTTACCTTCTTTTTTCAGATACTTTTAGCAGCTAGCTATGAAATTCTGGCAGGCAATTTGTCCAAAAACTCTTCAAGACTCAAACTTCAGTCCAATTTCTTATAAAAATGATGTCTAACTTTCAGTATTCTGATCAGCTGAAAGCTATGCCTTATTTTGGGGGGCGTGAAAAAGGAAACAGCAAAGTTTTAAAGGAATAGAAATTATGAACTTTCAAGAAAGTTGGAGGGAAAAAGGAAGGAAGTGAATCTTTCAACTCAAAAATGCAAGGTAGACAACAAATCCTCAGCATTTAAATCAGCAAAGACCACATAATGGTGCAATCAGATCTACTGCATTGACAGCTTTATTTCTCAGCTTTTAACTTTATACTATTTAACAGAGGTTTCAGAAAGTAATTATTTTATATGGATGTTTAATTTACTTTTAGGGTACTTGATTTTTTAATTTTTTTTTTTTTTTAGCTTATAGGAGAATGACAATGATAGTTTAAAAAAAAATTAAGTTATAGCTACCGTAGAGGAAAACTGTCTCTGAATACCATTTCATTTCCATGACAGGTTTATTTCTGAAATTCAGACTCCAAAAACTATCAATTTAATGCATTAGATGGATTTGCATGAACTTAAATTCATGACTTAAAATACCAGCAACTGTGCTCATACAAAATTAACATGCACACACACTTGCCTACATTCACTCATTACAGTTTAACTGACCCTTATTAAGAGCTACCAGTGTTTTCCCAGGTTGAGGAAGTGATTTACATAAATGATCCCTAAGAGGGGGAACGAGGGGTCCAAGTTCTGCCTTCCTCAACCCACTTTAAAATCACAGCAAAACTTCTACAGGAAACAGTTCCTCATCTTTGAAGGAATGTTTCAGACCACGAGCAGCTATGCTGGAACAGACTAACAGCGGCCTGTATGGGAACACGTTTCTGCTCAGTTCAAGAAACAGTAGGTTTGGTTCAGTTTGACTATCACAGAATGATTTCTCATTATATTAGCCACAGAGTTAATTGGTCTTATTTAGGAAGGCATTGAATATGAAATGGAATGGCTTTACAAATACTGCAGTATCCTTAATGACACAGATTTTGAGAGTATTGTATCATAGACTTTGGGGAGGACTTTGTACATGCAGCCAGACAGATGGCTGGATGACTGCATATCTATATAGTTTATTACCTGTATGAGTTACTAATGACCATATTTCCAGCCAGTTTTACCCACAGCTTCTAGCTTTTATGCTTAAAACTGCACATGCAATTGCTTAATCCCTGCACTCAACTGCTCACCCCTCAACCTCACACAACCCAGATCCCTGCATGCAGTCAGTCAGTGCACTTCCAGTAAATAGGGTAGTGTGAGGGAGCAGACAAAGATGTCATGCCGGCGTGCACTCAGCGGGTGCAGAAGCTGGCTATGCATTTCATCTTTTGTGCCCACAAATCCCCAGTCACAGTTACAGAGGACAGCTTTCCAAAGCCTGCCTTCTGGTCTTAGGTATAATTTAAACAACAATTATTCCAGGAAAAAAGATGAGCCATTAAAGCATTTCTACACTATTTAAGAAGGTCTAAGTAATGACGTGAATTAAAATTGCTAAATAAGTTGAGGCTTACGGTTAAACGTGTCACTTCAAGGAACCACACTGCTCTACAGTCCCTGAACGTTTGGCCTTCAGGCTTACACAACTGTGCTACGTAACGAGCACATACTTACCATCATACAGAAACAAAAGTCTGATCTTGTTAGCATGTACTCAGATATCCCTCCCAACTGTAGTGAGGCAGAGAAATGCCAGAGTCTGTGGAAACAGCACTTAGGAAATAGCAGAATTTGTATTAGTTGAAAATTCGAATGGAGAGGTTGTTGGGATGGTGTTTTCGGAGAAAGACTTGGGGACCCATAGGCTCAGTTTAAAACACCCTTTATATGTTTTTCTCTAAAACCAAGATTATACTTGATCTCTTATGTAAAAAAACATATTTTCTTAATTTAAGAAAATATTTCTTTATTTATTTTATTTTTTAAAAAAAACTCAGAGTGACGACCGAGTTCTGGCACAATGTTATCCCTCCCATCAAATCCTGACAATAGTTTTATTGTAAATAGGAGCAATAAATGTTTGCCTATCTTAGCTGCAAAGGACATAGAGCTTATATGATCCAAACAATTGCCAGTAATATGCACAAAAGTAAGGAAAAAACATTATCCAGATTACTAAAGCGGCAACCTGCTGTAATACGTTTATATAGTATAACTTTTAGAAATATTCATTTATCTATTTGCTTAATGCAATGTCCAGCACATGAAAATTATACTTTGCACCATCTTATTTACTACAGGGAAGAAGGTTAATGCAGGAGAACATATTAAAGGTCATTTTCATTCTTTGAAATAATTAAGTGTAGCACTTGCAGAATCCTTTTGAGGAGATTTGCAACAGAAAGTTCTTTTAAATAACTCCACAGGTAACTGCATTAAAATAAATCCTCAGACAGTGGAGATTTAACAAAGAACTTGGAACAAAACAGGAGCCCCCTTTTGAGAGGGCAGTATTTTCTTGTCCCAGGTTTTTTAAGTTTTCAAACCAGCAGTGTCCACTGCACACGATTTTGTTCTATGGCTCTTGTAAGCACAATAAGAAAATTTTCTTGTACTTATAACTAGATTAATTCCAGATTTTCATATTGGAACAAACCTTTAATGGACTGGAAATACAATAGTCTGCACTGTCATTTCACTCAGATCTCGCAATATTACCAAAAACACTGAAGCCATCACAAAACTGTAAAGGGAAGCTCATTAAACGAGAGCAGGAAATTAACTGAAAATGCCATGTTCCTGTACACAGCTGTGGTGTTGGACCCAGAAACTCATCTTGTCAGCATGCAGAAAAAGTTTTGTTCATTTGGGGCAGAAAGAAGTGTCAGAACTCATAAGCCAGCACGGGGGAAACTGAGTCTGCAACCACCGTGAGGAAGACCCCAGGAAAGCCCATCACCACTGGCATCGATGAGCGAACACCATTTCCTGCCTCTTTTTGGGGTGCGATATTTTTGTTAGATGGGGCACTTTTAAGAAATTATTTTTAACAGGTATTAGTTCAGTGTTGTCCTTCTCTTGAGGTAAAATAGCTAAAATATACAAAGCTGATGACAATGAGATACATGCACAAAAGAGAGGGGAAACGGAAAGAGAACTATCCTGTATTTTAATCAGCATTTATAACATACGTGGCAGGAATCGCTGTGGTCATACCACGTGTAGGAAGCACAGGGGCGGCAAGCATATTTTCCCTGAATTAGGTTGTAAAAGAAGCAATGGGATGTGTCAAAATTATTGGGTACAGAAACTCCAGCTTCATAACATTTTGGTGGTCTTTGTTAGTGCTGACAGCTACAGGGACACTGCCTTATTTGAATTACACCAGGTGACATTTTTCAAAACAGTGGCAAGCTTATAAACCCTGCCTATCTGTCTCCAGTTTCACTGAAACATTATATCAGCCTTGAGCTGACCACAAGGACAGCGTGAGCCCTAACAAACTCCTATTTAGTGCTTACTGGGCATCAGCACCCAGCAAAGAGATTAACTACAAACCAGGCTTTCAACAGCAGTCGTGGACTTGGTTCAACTTTGCAGATTTTTTTCATTTTGACAATTTATCACTTTTCAGACTGAACAATAATCACTTGTTCCTACATAAGAGTTATAAAAACCTGAATGGAAAAGCCAAAGGGACTGGAGCTTTCACCATTTTCTTTAAACATCCTTAAGCTGAGAGCTAGAAGTGGCAGGGCCAGTAAATCAACGACTGCTGTCTGCTCACTAATCTTCACGCCTACATTTCTACCTGTGAGGAGCAGGCAGTGTTTCTAACCATGCCCACAGTCCCTCTCAGGTCAGGGTAACCCTCCAAAGAGGGCAGCAAGATGCTATGGAAAGGCTTCTCCTTCTGGCATAAATCACAGTGGCACAAACGTCAGAAATATTTTTTTGCTGAACTCTGCTGTCATCTACATGGCCGTATTTTTTACCCTTAGACACATGACAAGCATAATGGAGAATACATAAATGAATGCACAATGATTATAGGTATTTATATGCATCCTGCTAGTGAGAGATCATGCCTATAATTCATATGTGGTAAAGCCACAAAATTACGAAGGTCTTCCTACCACTGCCATTTATAATCCAATGGGAATCCATTACGTTTTTATTTCTCATGTTACAAGAGGCAATTTATGACTGTCTGTATATCACATTATGTTTTAGAGGTGATGAAAATGTAAAAGCAGACTGACCTCAAAATGGAATAACTGATTCAAGCGAAATGCCATTTCACAAAAAGTATACTTGGTTTCTTAGAGAAATAAGTAACTATAGGTAAAGCTTTTTAAATTTTAGTTATGGCATCCGTTTTAGAAAATCATTTTCATCAAAGTAATCTCTTTCTGGGGTAATTTCATTTAATTTTCCTTTTAGGAGCAGAGGTGTGGTTTTATTTGATTTTTTTTAATCACAGCCAAACATACAAATTCAGCCTATTTCAGAAGCTTTAAATTAGTCCTTTCTCTAATCTTTCAGTCTGGTCATTCCCGAGCCATTTTGTGACCAATACTGAGCTGTTCCCGGCCCAAATGTGGATTTCAAGACTGCTACTATTTATCCACCTCCTAATTGCATTGTGAGGCATAAGCTCTTGGTGCACTTACACGCACTTAAGAGTTACTGTGATGACATCACTAAAAGAGGACAAGAATTAATGTCAGATAGTTGCAATGCTTAACTACACAGGATTTGATGGGTTAGAGTCATACTTACTATCTTCTACTTATAAATGAAGTAGCATTTGCGATAACAACTATCCTATGTCCTCCACAGAAGCTGCATGCTACTCCTGAATGCGAGACGCAATATGAATGTTCCTTTATCACTGTTATTATAGTTGGTTTTGTTATTATTTCTAAGGATAAGAGTTCTATAACATTCATTTGGTTTCTTAACGGCAACACCATTTTGCTCATACCTTTGCAAACCTACCACATTTTAATTCTCAGATTCTTAAGTTTCCAATACTAAGGATAGCATTGCCATATTCTGGTTAAAGTTTTTTAAAAGCTGTAAATTCTGTTCTCTCTTGAAGGGCTGCCTTTCTGCGGGCATAAGTATTTCAGAACAGATTCATAAAAATTGACAGCTAGCTAAACTTTATACATCTTGACCTCACTAAGAGTTCAGTTTCACCTGCAGTAGAGCCATTTATATTGGCATAATGTGTTACACAAGTATAGCTGAAGTCAAATTACACTTAATAAGCTAGACTATATTTTTAAAAGAAGATGAAATAATGGCTATAATATTTAATGTACCACTTAACTGTCACATTAATAGTAAATCTATCAGTAAAGATGACGGAGCTACAATGATTTAGCAGTTACCAATCCAGACCATTAGAGCTTTATGAGTAACACCAGCAAACAGCATTACGGGACCAGTTCATATCTTTTCTCATATGGAAAATTAGTCTCTTGAAATTCCTGAACAGTCCCAACTAAATGGGACCAGTTATGAGGCTACCCAAAGTCAGCTGAGGAACTGGAATGTGGATCTAGCAACTGTAAAGCATTACTCTATTTTCCAGGTTTTTTAGGGGGATATCTCTTGATGAGACTTCTATGCAACATCTGAACGATCTGCTGGCTGTGTTACTCTTACAATGCCTAAACACAGACAACTCTTTTCCAGCATCAGACAGGAATTCCTTCTTAGACTCACCTGCACTAGTGGAGGTGAACTGTTTTCAGTCAGACCACTTCCCTGAACCAACTCAGTGCACATCATGGAAGTGCCAGAGATCAGAGGGGGCAGGACATGGGACCAGAGTAGCCCAGGCTTAGATCAGTTTAAGCTGCCATGAAGCTGAATACCTAGAGTGGAAACAGCTGAGGACTGACTTCAGTTCCCACATAACCCCCAGCAGCTGCTGACTGCAAGCACAGATAATGACTTTCCCATGCTGTGCTTTCACACCAAAGTGTTAAGGAATAAGCTGTCTGAATCTTATTTTTCTTATGTAACTTTTCTTATGTAACTTATTTTACTTTATATAGGTTATAGTCTAAGTTTAACTTAATATTAGGTAATAATTAATCTGAATTATAAAATATATACTAAGTGATAATTTTAAATCCGTTCATTAAAAATTATTTCTTTTAAAATCTTTCATTGTTGGAAATGGAAAAACAAGTTTAAGTTTGCTTGCTGCATTCAGCGCCTGGTCTACCCCATTTGTATGTCTTGTCATTTAGTACCTCTTAATTGAAGGTCTTAAACTGATCTGCACTGTATTTTATGTCAGTATCATTTAGTATATCCTTTAACTCACCGAATGTAAAAAAAGCCAAGAACTGAAAATTCAAAAAATAAGCTAAAAGTTCAGGACAGCAAATGACTTAAAAACACAGGTCAAAATAAATCCTGGGTTAATTTCTCATCTTTTCAGAAAGACTGCATAATTCTTAAGTTTACCTGTGCTATGTTTACCAAAGACAAGTTTTGTTTCTGGGCAACATACTTTAGTTTCTTTAGTTGTCAGCATTTTAGAACAGGACTTGATATGCATGATATTTGAAGCAAAGAAATTATTATCTTGACTTTGATTTACCCTTTCAAAGGAGTTGCTTTGAAGTGATTCAGCAACAACAGACCTTTGTGGGATGCATTCAATTTTTAAATTTCTTTTCTAATGAAGGATAATCTACAAATTCTAAACTTTGTAATTCATCTCTTTTTTTCAGTAATGTGATTAAGGGACTAGGTTTAATACAAACCAGAGTAAATTATACGAGTGTGTCTGCCTGAAAATGAAGTATGTTTTCACTGTTACAGCAGTGTGACACAACTTCCAAAAAGTAATGACAGGCTGCTAAGGAAAAATGATGAGGAAGAGATTCTTATCAAGGCTTCAAAAATGTCACAAGAGGGAACAACACTGGTTTTAACTACCTTGGCTCTGTAAACATTTTGCCATTTCACAGAAACATCTCTGGTAGTAGAAGGGGGAGAAAATGTTGCTTTTGTTAGATTTTCAGTGATGCATTTCAGGCCTTCTCCACCTATCAGGAGACTATTTTAATTTTGTTAAGTATCATCCTGACTGTGGCCACTGTGGTCTGCTCAGAAATTCAGTAGCCTCTGGCCACAGATAATCATCCACTAGGTAACCTTAAATGTTATCCTCTCAAGGTTAAAAAAGTGTGTTTAAGATTGCTCTGGCTTTCAGTTCTTATTCTTGCATCCTTCCTGAACTCCCGGCTTCCCAGGAGATTCTGCCCAGTGATGGATACAATGTGTTTTTCCTCTTGTTCTTAAAAGTCGATTCATTCATCACACTAGGTGGGGTACATTTTTTAAGCACTGGAATGAGAGCTAGTCAGCACAAAACAGCATGCATGAAAGATAGAACCGTGGTGAAAACAGACCTGGGCTAGTATTGAGGAAGAGTGCAGAGAAGTGCACAAAAACCTCTCCTACCAGACACTAGACCTTGTATCAAGCAGCTCACTGCATCTCCCTCCCAAAAACTCTGTAAGTCTCAGCTGATGTTCTAATTATTATGATGCATTAAGGATTATTAACATTAACCTGGAATATCACCCCAAAAAGTTCAAAATTTTTTCTCATCTTTGAGACCTATTCAGGGAAGGCACCCAGAAAAAAAACTGCTCAATATACAGCCTGGATTAGTATTGTCTACATAATGAACCCAACTTCATAGACAGAAATTATTACAAGTGTTTTCCACATAACTTTTTAATAGACAGTGACTTTTCTCCATATATATTTTCTGCTTCATGGTATCCACACTCATCCTCTTAGGTCTCCCATATAATTGCCAATGAAGATCTTTTAGAAAATACAGACCAGCTTTTGCTACAACTGAAGTTGTACGTGTCATTACAAGATATGTCTCACCATTTACTTTTCCCATTGCAACCAAAAGGAATTAGGATGTAATTAACACACATCAAATAACAAAATGACTCATAAGATTACTGAGAAAATTTCCTTTTAAAATCAGAGGGATTTAATAACAGGGTTTTGCCTTTGCACAGTGCAGATATTCATACTTACTAAAAAGTCCTCAGTCATGAAGGATTTGACTATTCTAAGTACAGCTATGACTTTGGGACAGGTCACAAAACTCAAGGACTGTAGTTTTCATCTATAGGGGTAGTTACTCTTGCACTGTGTACACATAAGCAAACCAACTGTTTTAAAACTCAGGTTGCTTATATATGCAAAATGCCAGAACACATTTTGAATTCAGAGCTAAAAGCACCATTGCACTACTGGCCTAGAAAAAATTTAAACCCTAAAGATTAAATCTTTCTACTGCTATTGATTTTCATGTATCACTAATACACATGATCTGTTATTTAATCTACCAGTGCTATCACTGATTTTAATGGCCCGATGCTAATGATTTTTTTTTTTTTTAAAAGCTGTCCTTAAATACAGAAAAAAGACAGACAGACGTTATAGCCACAGAAGAGACACTACCAGGGCAGAAGATGCCTGCCTGCTGAAGTCAGGTCAGCATGCAAGGTGATTACCATATCTTGGGTTACAACAGCTCTTCAGGAGGGGATTTCAGATGTAGGCAAGGTGAGACACAACCCTTATCTATTGTAGAAAGCTGATATATGCAGCAAAGGGAGTATGTTTCATTTTTCAAATGGGATTCTTCTTTTTCCCTCCTCCAAGATCTCCTATTTCTAAACCTTATTAGCATTAAAATACTATACCAACAGAGAAAAACAATTTTCTCCTTTTCCTTAAATTTTGCTTTGTTTCCCCAATAGCCAGTTTCTAAAGTGTGAAAAAAACAATTCCAATAGAGAAAAGCCCACTTTAAAGGTACAGGTTTAACATTTTACAACAGCCTATACCTTATTTCAGCAGAAGTCCAAACACAATGTGCTTCCTGTCCCAAGCTTTGTTATACAACGGAAATCCTTTTGATAGAAGCATAGATGGGTCAAAACAAATCAGAACTACTGTATTCAGAAAGAAAAAAAAAGTTTCCATTCCTACATATTATTCTATTCAAAGTGTATTTGATAGCATTTACTGGCATCCAGATTGCATCTTCCCCTTGTACCACAATACGTGTCTTTAACTGAATCCTTTCAAAAAGCTGATAAATTAGTTGCTTTTTTCTCTTAAAAAAAAATCTCCTGTTGTGACCAAGGAGGGGGGACATTTCATAAGTCATCCAATAAGTAAGCACATGCAAAGAATGTCATGGGAAATACTAGCCTGGGGTACTTGAACTCCACAGCACCTCCTGGCAATATCAACCCAGTTTCACTCTGTGACGGATGGATGGAGGTAGCGACAGAGAGGTCATCAGAATACCTCACACCTGACTTCATCTGGTATGTTCCACATTTTGCCCTCATGAGCTTCAGAGATCCTTTGGCCCTACACATCCTTACAACGATCGTTAAATCAGAGAATGAAGAAGAAACCCTTGACAGCAAGCAGGCCTCCCCTGAAGAGACAGTAAGAGTCCAATATGTGTACAGTATACATCTTTGCAGCATCATCAGTTTAGGATTTCATTGCTGATTAAGTGCTTTGTGAGTATTTGCATAATTTATATAACTGAAAGTAGCTAACACTACAGAGTTATATAATGCATATAACAAAATGCAGAGAAATGTTACCAATCCAATTAAAATCAGAAGTCAGCTTCTGCTTTCCAGAAAATGAACGCAGCATTTGATTTTAAATGGTAATAAAAGCCTTTAAAATCACCATTGTATTTCTTATTACTTTAGAAAGATACACTTCCAGGTTGTATCAACCTCCAGTAGTAAATCCAAAATTCAGATCACCTTACTCAGGCTAGCAGTACTATTAAGGGAAATGGGACAATTCTTCCCAACATGGGGTACACAGTTAGTTGTATTACCATAAAATTGTGGGTCATAGATCAGAATCCAGAATGAAAAATCTAAGCCGTTCTTAAAGAAATATGATCTGCAAAAACCAGGAAATCAATAAGGAAATCGATAGGAAATAGTATTTGACTCATTCACAAACAAATTTGTTTCAAGGGGCTTCATCTATATTCAGTCATAGAATTTAAAGTAAGCCCACTTGTAAAACTTAATTAAGCTACAGCTGGGTAAGTCAATAAAAATGTTACCCTAGTGCCTTCAACCCCTTGCAGGTGTGGAGAAAAGAGCACTTTGTAGGACAAGTCTGAACTGAAGATTTCAAACCAATAAGCCATCTGCACAATGATCAGCCCTATTTCATTCTGGACATCATAATAAACTTCATCAGGAAATGGTCCCAGCAGGTCTAATCTTTGCTTGTGGTACTGGGCGTATTTTTGTAGATGAGGTATCAATGAAGCTAAAAGGAGATGTTTTAGCCCTGAAACATGTAGCACCAGAACAAGTTCCTACATCACACTGTACTAGGGTGTCTTATGGCATGCGTATCCAGTCACCCAGAAAATATTTTTGGCATTGGATAAGCCATATCTATTGTTGCTGGGAAAAATCAGAAATGCTGGAGAGTCAGATTCAATCACCCTAGATTCCCTGGTATCGCAGGCAGGGGGACTGTTCCCATCTGCTCTTCAGAGGTTTGAGGGGCACGGTTTCATTTGCAGTACAGAACAATCTGGAGGTGCCACAGAAGAAAGCAGGGCAAGAGAAAAACTGGAGGAGCTGCAGCAAGGAGCAGGAGAAGGATATTGAGTGCATGTGAATTGGCAGGGAAAAAGGCAGAAATGCAGTGTGCTGCCTGGGAAAGGTAGGGGTGAGAAGGGAACCCCTAAACAGCAAAAGAAAAAAATTCTCAACTTTGTGACAGGAATATCTGCAATCACCCAACCATCACCACCTGTTTAGTCCCAGCAACTCCCTTCAAACCAGCACGACACACCACTACAAGCCAAGGAGTCTCTCCAGCACCCCAGGCTCTTGGCTACACCTTATCAGTAAAGGTGCATGCAAATACGCTGCTCTGCGTAGTAGGCACAACTTCTCCTACAGAAGCAAGAAAGTCTCTGACCCTCCAGCAATAAGCAGAATGAAGCAAAGACTGTTTTGTCATTAAATTCTTTTCATTACACAAACCGTAGATTTATGCTGCAAACTATATTTGTTCATATTTGTTAACAAAGACATGATGCAGCAGTCTCATTTTCTCGTATGTTAGTTGGTCTCTTGCTCTGTAAAGCCAAATCAAAACCTGGAATTTCTCATATTCCTGATTTGTGATGCATTAAGCCCTTACTGAATAGTTCAACTCCATGCCTACAGTTGCTTTTCATTTTCGTCTCTACCTCCAGACTGTCAAGTCAAAATAAAGCACGGCATTTTTTCAAATATAACCCAAGACACCTGAACTGGGCAATCACTGCTAAAGAAGTAAATCCACACTTTCAACTATTATTCAAGTTATTGTAAAAAGTAAGTGTTTAAACAATTGTTGTTTACAGCCTCAGTAGAAGCTCTTTATATTTACACTTGTATAACTGTCAGAGATCAAGTCTGCTCCAATAGCGTAAACTGACTCATCATAAAAAAAAAAACCTTACTTTATTACAGGCTTTCATGTAGTGTATTAAATACCTCAGCCTGCCTATAGATGCAGCACCACTGTCAAATCATGCTCAGGTATCCATCATTTTAGTCTTAATTTGACCTCTCTTAAAACAAATCTACTTTTTGTAATGACAGCAGTAACATCTTTTTTTTTCCCCCCCTCCAGATAAGACAGGACAGAAAATCTTTGCCGTGACAGTCAGAGAGTGCTTATGTGAAACAAACACTGTGACACACGGATGTGCTTCTCTATTTTAACGCTAGACAAGCTGTCCCATGTTGGGCTGGAGAAGGCATCTTTTACCCGCAGTGAAATCCTGCGCAGTCAGGACTCCCTCCCACTTGAACCGAAACGCTCTCTCCAGAGCCACACCACATGCATTTTCTCCCCCCACCCAGATGGAAGCCACCGAAGAGCATCGCCCACAGCCAACAGCATATTCCAGCTTGTTGAGTCACTGCATTTCACTGCTATTGGGTTAGGTGCCTTTTTGTTTCCAACAAGCCAGATTTTTAAAATCTGCTAATATTCAATGCTTACATTTCAGAACACTTCTGCACTCATTTCCTACGTGCAGCCCAAGCTGTGATAATGCTCCACAGGGATGATTAGAAATGGCTCATATTTCATCCAAGCCTCCCCTAAACCAACCTTTCTGAAGATTTAAAAGAAACACGTAGAAGGCATTTCTCATTGTGCTGCTGTACACCTGCAGATGCCGGCCAAGGTCAGGAGAGGAAACAACAAAATTCTTCAAAAAAGCCAGTTCCTTTGTCATCTGAACGCGGGCAGGAAACACTGGTAGTGTCATAAGAAAGTTTTTCTAATGAGATCTTAGCCCAGCCTTGCAGAAGCTAAATACAGATGATTGTTGTAGGTCCCTTCCAACTGAAATAGTCTATTCTATTCTATACAGCTTTGAGGAATAAACGCGCTAGCATCTGGCTATTTCAGTCCAATATTCAAAGAGGTCAGATCCTCACGTTCACAGAGGCTCCTGTGCTTCAGAGCACAGAAACAGCCACAGAACTCTGGTTTGAGGGGAGGGCAGGGTCAAGGTCTGGGTCAGACCTGCTCTGGCTGAACTGCCCCATCCGGCAAAGAAGGGCCTGGATTCAGGATCTATTGCTCTGGTTTAACCTCAGGCAGCCTTCAGAGGAGGCTATGAGTTATTCTGTAACACAAATAAAGTTAATTACCAGTCATTTTATTTCATAGATACTTGAAGCACATTTAAAAATGTGCACTTAGTGTGCAAATAATACATAAAAGGTGGGGGTTTTTAAATAGAGTGTTTTAAAATTATGCTTTCTCTTCAAAACAAATTTTTAAAGTTAAATCAGCATAATTTTCTGCTGCATTAAACTGGTGACAAGTCAAAATAGTTGCAAATCTTCTTGTAGTAATTCATGAACATTTATCTTTCCTCTTATTTATTGTAAATACATCTTCACACAATAAGTTAATTTAGCGGCATATTTTTTCAGGAGTGCACTCAGGAAGATAGATCCTAATAGAAGTGTTCATGCACAACCTTTGCAAACTAGCAAGTTTTTTTCTATTTCTCTGAATTTCCAAAATTAATGTAAATCCTGAAAAGTCAAAGCAAGGATTTAACTGTCTTAAATTTTCCATTGTGCTTTTAAATATACATATTCTCTCCTTTGAGATTCTGTTTGAATGTTAGTAACCAACTCTTCTTCTTTTTAATCTCTGTTAAAGTGCACAGGCATGGGCACGGCATAACCATTTGTACATTCAAGATGAAATATCAGCAAAAGAAAATTGTCCAGGGCAGATATATTTCAGCATGAATCATTAATTCCTTAAGCTTGAGTCTTTTCATTATTCACTACATATTTTTCATCCTGCATTATTCCCTCAGTTAGGAGAGTTGCAATAAGATATTTACAGCTCAGAAGTGTTAGCGTGTAGCCGGGGAGACCAGTCCCATGCCTCAGCACTATCAAACTGAGCAATTCACAGGTAACCAGAAGATTAAAAATTACTTTTCCACTGCATTGGAAAGATCACAGTGACTGAAATTTGGCATTTTATAGACCAAGCCCTTCAACCTCTGTGACTAGTTTCCCTGACTGTTTGCAGGGTACTTCTTTATGCCAAAATCACAAACAAGAAAACCCAAACCCAAATCTTTGGATTTCCATCAGATTTGCACTGTCCCCATGCTGTTGGAAGCAAGGAAGTTCTTTATGCAATTATAAATATATTTCTTCTGTTAAGAATTAAATGCTATTTATCAGTTCTAGGGAAAGACTGAAACTTTGTATTCCACATTCCATTGTAATGGCTAAATTCAAACTAGTGCAAATCAGAGCAGCTTCACTGCAGAGGAGACAACATCACAGCAGAGAATGGCCTCCAGTGTTTAAATAAAGGAAAATACTAGCTGCTGTTGCCTCCACACGGATGGCTCAGTTTCAACGGGTTGGGGGAAAAAATCTATACCGACTGATTTCCAAGCCATTAGGAGTTCTTACACATACACTCACTGGCTAAAAGAGGCACAATGCAGACTGCAGAACAGGAACAATACATGGGGGACTGTCAGTGATACACTTAAACCATCTGCATTTGCACAGTGTTTGGCAGCAAAACCAGAAATAAGGCAGCCTAGGTCTGGGGGTATAATAAAGGGAGTGCATATAAATGAGTAAAACTCACTGAACCAATTTACAAGGCATTAGTGCATTGGCTCCCAGACTTCAACCCCTCAGCAAGAATTCTTTCAGAGCAGCTCTCTCCACCCTCCCTTTGGCAAATGCTCAGACACACTCAGCCCAGCGGACAGATCCACGAACAGCTTTTATAGAAAGCACATGTACCTCCTTCCCTTTTCCCATGTGCTATTTTAACAAAACAAAACCCCAGTATGAAATCCTGTGCCCTTGGGAAAAGGGTGGCAGCAATTTGACACTCGGGTCCATCCGATCTTTGTCACAGAAGCCTGTGGAGTCTCACGCACAGTCTGTGCCGTGCAGTGGAGCCTGGACCCCACGCCTCACGCTTCTCCATCCCCTCACTGGCACCTCACACATCGATAGCAGGGTGTCGCAGCCTCTCTCCCACTCCATGAAACCATATGCCAGCCCCAAATGCAATCTGCCAACCAGCTGGGGCTGGCACACCGGGCTCCAAGCGGGGTCATGGCTGCACAGCAGTGAGACAGCATGTGTGTGTGTGCACCTTAATAGGGCACAGCAGAGCACTGCTGGGAAGATTCTCCAAGCGCAGCAGCAGAGCGCTTCTCTCCACCCCTGCATGGAAACTGGGGGGGAAGGGAGCAATGATCCGTGACCTAGTGCAGGAGACGCTAACATCAATGGCATGACTTCATGCATGGAGATTAAATCACCGGAGCGCTGGCAGTTCAATGTAACAAGATAAAAGGAAAATCTAGATACTTCAAGGGGCATCAAGGAAAGCATTTAAGATATGGGTCCTGTCATGTCCTGTAAACACCCAGTGCAGCTTCCCTTCCAGGAACTTGTTTATTCGCAGACTCATCTGGCACGGAGCAAAGCACTAGTGAGACACATCCCTTCTCTGGCAAGTTTACAAGTGGATACGGTGCATCAGCATCAGGAAAGACACTGAGGTGAATGGCACCCCAACATCACTCTGAAAGCTACCCCAAGTCTGTGACCTACTCTTTGCTGCACCCTGATCTCTTCACCCCAATACTGTAAAATCTTACTCTCAAAATAAAACTCCTTCTGCACTTGATTAGCCACATGAAGCCCAGCATCACAGAGCTATTTGTGTGCTGCAGCTTTTGGGATGACATCTCTCCGATGTCTGGAATCATTATTTGGCATATAGCTTGCAGTTCAAGCAGTAATCTGACTTTTTATCTCCCCCGAGGCTCTCACAGAACAGTAAGAGGCAGAAAAATTAGATTTCAGTCTTTTTTGGAAGAAAAATCAACATTATTTCAATGTTTTTTAAAGTTTATCTAAAATCTTCTTCTGTTTTAGAGCTTCCTAGCAGACATTCAACTTCAGAACAAGTCAAACAGCCAGTGTTGCTGAGTGCAGGGACCGAGATCTGCTACCTTTGGTCACCGCACCACTGAAGTCAGGAGCTTGCAGCCAAGCATTTCAGTTGGCAGCATCTGACCCATTAATGGGGAGAATGTCATATGAAAGCCAGTATCAGGATGGGCATATCAGTTATGTAAATACTGTAGGAAGGAAAGAGAGGAGGCCATATCCCTGCTTCTCTCCAGCTCCCTACTCCCGATACACTGCATCCCTTACAGAGCAAAGAATCGCAGCACACAGTCAGGACACGAGCACAGTGTCTGGAGAAACACAAGACAGGGCTCAAACAGAGGGAAACCTCCCCATTCCCTCCTGCCCCAGCAACTCCACAGCACTACCTCTCCATCATCTACTGCAGACTCTGGTTCTGTTTATTTTTTAAATTAATGCCACAGACATAAAGAGTGTTTGCACTACAAACTTTACCAAAAATTAAGATGGATGTTATCCCTCTCATTTCAGACCTGGCATAACAGAGAGAGAGAAACTCTTCTACATCAAAACATGAGCTTCCCATTTACATTACCAGTCAGAGGTGAAAGCTGGGCTGCTTCTACAAACAATCAGCAGTGTTAATGAATGAAAGGTAACGATTTTCATCATTTTTGTTTAAGTGGGAGAAGAAGAGATTGTGTCGGTTTGGGTTTCTATTTTAAGGGTAATTTCAATTAAAGCAGATACGTTATTTGGGTGAAAAAGTTTCACTGAAATCACGATTGTTTATCAAAAACATTTCTGGAAAATTTTTGATCAGCTTCACACCTCTGCATTAGACTTGCTCTCCAAACTCAAATCACATATCAAGGTTAGTGTGCCTGAATTAGCCTGCAGGCTTGCTTGTTAAAACCCCTGTGGACTGTGTTTTCAATGAACAAATCAAAGGGATTCATGATTCCTTTCTTTCAATTCAATGGTGAGGCAGTTTCATTTTACAGCTCCTGCTCAGAGTGCTAGTAAGAGTTTTAGTACAATATGGGTGCATTATCTACCACCTATTTTTTCCCATTATTTCCAAACAAGGAGACAAGATCATTTGGGACCATTCCCTGCTGAACATTTTAGACGCAAATCCTGCAGACTTTAGTCTTTATGCAGCCAGAGGTCTCATATATGATGAGAAAGTTGCCTGTTTAAGAAGCATAGGATTCAACCTTCCACGAGAGATCCAGTTTAATGAAATGCATATTGTACAGCCATAATGGCACTCTGGAAAACATTTCAGAAAAAAGCTATCGCATGTCCCCAGCAAACATCCAATTCCACCAGCTTTAACTAAAATTCCTCAGCAGTTTTTTAAATACACCTTATATTAAAAAAAATTCAGAGCTACATTCTTTTGTTTAACAAACGTGACAAAAGGAAGCTGAGTCAGACTCACTCCAGGATACGCACCTCAATCTGTGACAAAAAGGAAAACAGTTACCAAGTGGAAATGACTAAGAGCACTGCACTGCTCTGATTAAAAGTCCCAGAAATAACAACACAACGTTCTGCAGAGATTATGCTTTCCACATGGAGCAGTAATTGTTATTTTTTAAACTTTAAGTAATGTTTCTTCCAGAGAGGCTTCAGACAACAGTCAGATACAATTGCACATTTAAAATGGGAGGGATTTTACAATGATAACCTGAGCTGTTCAAAATTAGCATTTCAGGTTTATTTTTATAACTGAAGGAAAGCTTATGCTCTCCCCTACCATAATTCTTAGCTGGTCATGAAAAATACTGACACAAGTATTAACTGCTGTGACTGAATTTCAAATCTTGGCAGACCTTCACTTGCACAGTGCCTGTAACGTGCTGGTTTTAGCAAGACAGACTACTAGGTCAAACCTTTACAAACTGTTACAAAAGCATTCTTGAGCTGTATTGCCATGTGTAAAGCCCTTCTCCAGTGAGAGTCAAATATTAGGACGATTGCTTTTGAGAAATTAAAACATCATTAGTTGCAGCTGTGTCAATAGCTGTCTTTGGTTTTGATGACTGTGCTTACTAAGAAGGGCTTACTTATGTGGAATTTCACTGTAACTAGAATTATTTGCAAAGAAAAAAAAAATCCATGCTCACTCAGTGAAAAGCATGGGCTCTTTTATCAGCTTTGCTGGAATTTGTGCTGGTTAGGAAAGCAATGAACTTGTTCCTACAACTATGGTTTCCATGGATTCTTTGAGGAGAACTTCACAGACCACTGATGAGATGGGACAGCGAACAAGCACTACAGTGAAAAACTGAAAGCAGATGTAACCAAAAGCTATTATCATAAGAGTCAGCCTGCTTTGCTGGCTACACAAAAAGTAATGGAATTGGAGTTTCAGATCACCTGACCAATCTTCTCAGCAAGAGATACAATATAATTCTGAAGAAAGATGCAAGCTTTAATCTTGCATTTATTCTGTGAAGTTATCAATTCCATTAACTTATACGAACACATTCACAGGTATCTGTGTATTGTGAGAGCAGTCAAATTTAATAGATTTAGCATAGTAAATGAGGGCTCTGTTTCTGCCCGTTATAACACATTATTCCTTTCAGCAGTAGCAAGATGACAGTTATTACTTTAGATTCCCAGAAATGTCAAATTCAAACTATGCACAAGCACCTTTAAAGGAAAGTTGAGGTTTACCCCCTTTATCCAAGAAAGGAAAGACTATTTTAAACTTTACTAGTATAAGTAGTCTGGAAGATTGCTCAGACACCAGCATTTAAATAACATAGGCTAACACTATAAAGTTTCATAGAAACAGATGCTGATCTGAGCCAGACACATCTAACCTAGGTGCCACAAAGTCAAAAAATAGCAGCTAATGAAGATCTGTGGGAAAACCTCAGGGAAAAAAGGAAATGATCCAGTAGGGACAGCTGCATATAACATGGAAGAAAACTTGTACAGCAGTGCTGAACAGACCAATGAAAAAGGCCTGGTGTCATTTGGAAAAAGGAAGAGCAGACAAACACTGTGAAATGCCAAGTAAATAATTATCACTCCTTTTACTCGTGCCACCAGCTCCATCAATGAGTCACACAGAGTAGTGGAAAGTTGTTAGATGCTAAGGATTCTATTCATTTTTTACCTATTCCTTTCACTTCCAGAAGTCTGACTATTAAATAAGATTTCATACATAAAATGAGGCACCTAAAAAGGTAAGTATACCTGCCAATGTTGTCTGATCATGCACAGGATGTTTCTTGTTAGCAAAACTTGGTGTGAATTAATAATATTTGGTTTAAAACATTACCACCTTGCTCGCAAAAGACACCAGTCACCAAGGAATTTTTCCAAAGTCTTATGATTTGGCCCTAATGATAAAGAGAAAGAAGTCTGAAAGTCTAAGATCTACAAGAAAACCTGCTTGCTAGCATTTTGAGTTAGCATCTTTGAAAATGTGTTGAAATTCACTGCCTAGGAAGCACAGCAGTGCAAATGTCTGAGATTAACGTGATTAACTAATTAATCAGTCTGGGTGTGGGGTGGCCTGAACCATTAGGAGCTTTGCCACCTGTTGGAGTGGGCTGCAAAGATAGGTTCTTCATTCGGTAAAATTTCAATGGACGTTTTCTCATCGCCAGAAAGAAGACTTAAAGAATCAGTTCAGCAGAGATGAAATCTATAAAGCATAAGGTGGAAGGTTTTGAGATATTAAATCAGTTTTCTAAAATTTAAATGAAAGTCTCTTCCTCCAAGCTTATAAATGGTTTTCAGTTATTCTATTGAGCTCTGAAGCAGAGCATGCTGAAAATGCCTTTAGAAACTTTCTCACTTCTTTCCCTGAACTTTTCAGTAGAGATAAAACAAGCCAACTAATACAAAGCTTATTTAGCAGGCATCAAAACAGACCTTGATAATCTAGGCCTGTTGCCTCAGGGCATACATAGAGAACATAGGGGTTTTCTCTTTTCTTTTTCTGAGCAGTGGACGTGAAGGGCTCCCTTATCCTTATTCCTTTGTTTACATTTGCTAAATAGCACGCTTACTCCCAAGTCCACAGATATGAACATCAAAGGCTATGCAACGGTTGTAAATACAGTTGAAGTCATTTGCAAAAGTAAACCATATCTGGGACTGTTGTCTGCTGTGGGTACCAGATTATCACTGAGCTGCATCCTGACCAGATAACTGCAGTTCCCTGGAAAACTCCTATCAACATCCTCCCTGCTCTTCTCTCAGCTATGACACAGGAACGGCTTATTTTCGTGTAAGGAAATTTAACTCTAGTTGGTCTCCTTATGTAAGACTTTGAAAAATGTCTCCTCATTAGTTGCATAACTTTTCTGAATAAATAATGTAACAAAGTTTTTAAAAAGCCATTCATCTTTGCTGCTGTACATCATAAAAATGTGAAACAATCTAACAAACCTCAGCCTTCCAGCAAGCCAGGAAATCAATGCCATCACCTGTGCTGGACTGTGATGACAAATAGGGGCAAGAGAGTATTTAACTGCAGAACATTATTATTTAAAGTCCTACGTAAGATACATTGAACATTTGCCTACATTTATTATAACTGCTTCAAAAAAAGTGAGTTTTGAGTTAAGTCCCACACTTCTCAGATTTCCTTCTGCATTATTTAGTAAGAAAATTCCTCTTCCATTTGTACTGCACAATGCCAGAGATACACCTTTGCATTCAGCTTAACATGCAGATAGGGGTCAGAAAATGGCAGGTGGCACTGAAGAATGCATCACAGTCCCACAGAAGGGCTTGTGTACTCAGGCTAGGCTGTAGAGAAGCCCACTGGCTCATCAGGTTGGGCTCACTGAACGCTATCCTGACTTCAGTTTTATGTGGGTGACAGTATTAGAGACACTGACACCTGCGCTTTGGTGAGCCTCCCCCAGGCTACCACTGCCCAGCAAGTCAGCCTCAGGAATGTAACACAAATGCTGAATCTTTCCCTTCTGTCTGCCCTGAGTGGTCTTGAGACTTAAAACTAACCATAATCAAGATGTTACAAACATTTTCTCCTTCTGGAAGGCCCACCTACACTGTCTTGCTTCTGGGGTCGTAATTTTACTTGTGAAAAATACTGTTAAATTTCATTTTTACATCCAGCGCTGACAGAGCTTTACAGGAACGTGGTCTCATTCATATGAGGGCTCTAGCTTTTTTGCTTGCAGGTATAAAAATCCTTATAGATAGGACATCTCCAAACTGCTTTGAAAATCCTGTGTGTGCAAAACAGGCATAGTCTGTACTGATCAAGTATCAGACACTATTTAAAAGTACCATTCAGATGTTTGCTAACTCCTAAAACTCTTTATAAAACGATACTAAATAACATACCAACTTTTGTGTTTCTCTCAGAGACAATTTCCTTTTATTCAGCTCCCTCATTAGAGTCAGCAACAAATAAGTAGGTATAGCAATAATAAGGCTAAGTTTATCTTGTTTCCTCCACTCCCTTTTCTCACTGTATTACTAAGACTTGGAACAATAACAGGATGCCGGGATGCAGGATGGGAAAAGGCTGACTCCCAGCTGGAAAACCTTGGAGACTGGAGAGCTGAACACTCCCAATATTGCTTAATGAAAAGAGAAGTGGATTTTTCTGTTTGATCTTCATTTTCTGTATACTGCTTAACATTTTGGGATACTGTTGATTGTAGTTTGCCTGATTTGGGAACAAACTGAAGCTCCACCAACTCTGATTCAGGTAAGGGATAAACAGTATTTGCTGTCCTTCAGCTATGAAGTTCATTTCAAAGGTTTTTTACCTCCACCAAAAAGCTCTTCTAATGTCTTAAATAATTTAAGAAATACCAGCAGACAGGCTATGAATTTTATACATATCCACAGAATCCTTTGGGCCTAACATTGATGGCACTTAAACCAAATTAAGTGTAGACAACAGCAGAGCTGTTTACAATTGACAATGGAAGAGGAAAATCGCTGGCTATACCACAATATTCCTAGATTGTTTAAAAGAAGAGATATTTTATGCTTTTTTGTAGTTCTGTTTTGTAATATTTAGATTATGTTGCCGATGCATAATGGAAAAGGGACAGAAATGATACTGCAAATTGCACCTGTAAACCCTTTAGGAAAGGATTTCACCTGCAGTGTGGACAGTTACAGGCTTAGTACTGTTTTGAGTGAGCTGTGCTATGACTTGATGCAATATGTTTTATCAAAGTGGGGGTTGACTTGGTATCTGTCTTTAAGGTGCTATGGCTTTATTGTGACCAATGCCAAGAGGAAGTGAAAGCCACCATGTATACTAGCCAGCTTTGGCGTATATCTCCTGCTAAGAGATTTGTTTAAGGCTTAGAGGGGAGTTTACATAAACACGTCAGTGACTTGGTCTCCTAAATCTCAAGTTTAAAGTGGTCCAGGTACTTTAGCACCCTAACCCTGGACTACCAGGTTTTACAGCCCCTGTTCTAAAAGACCAGCAATTCTTATTTTAGAAGTTTCTTGATCTCAGTGGTCCAAAAAGAACCATTTTTTCTGACAAGGTATTTTATGAGCAGTGGCTTGATACAAAAAGTTCATTGAAAAGGCTTTTATCTTATCCTAAAGATAGTATAGCAAGTCCCTGAGCTAACAAGTTTGCTGTACAGCTTGCAGAGACAAAGCATTTTATGCATAAGAGATGAACTGATACTGCTTTCTCTGTAAGAACTCTATTCTGCAATAGTAGGACTGTCAGCATGCACAGTACCTTACTGTGCTGGTTGTCACGCTGTAATAAAGATAAAGGAAGGAAAGAAATGCAAGGAAAAAAGATATGGAAGAAGACGAATTTCTGTGTGAAAATCTGTTCCATTCTTAGCTACCGAAAACATTAGAAGTTGGTTGCTACTGCAGTTAACAAAGGTATAGTTAATCAATGTGTCCCTGCCTCCACTGATTATAAATCATTATATCAGCATTTGTAAAAGCATACAGTATTATAGATGTTAATGTAGGAAAAAATATTAGACAAAAGCAAGGATACTCCAATGATTTACAAAAGCTTCTCATCTTAGGTTAATTTGTGCCTTTTAACAACAACCAATATACCAGAAACAAATCACAGAAATGCTGACTTGCAATTTATCTGCGGTATCTCCAGGAGTTACTTTTTATCCTTAAATAAAGGGTGACCAACAGGAGAAAAGGACACAGGATTAATTTAGCATATGAAAGCCTTAGAATAGTACAGTATACTACAGAGAAGAATGTGAAGTTACAAACAATAAAACAAATGAATTTGAAAGCAAAAGATAAACTCAATTAATAAATCATTCCTGCTTTGTCCACAAAAATGGCCTTTGTTTTTTGGAGTTCTACAGCTGCACTGCATTGCAACAAGAAGTATTTCCCAAAGGTTTGCTCTTTAACATAAAATCATAAAACTAGTTCTTAAACATTTTAAAACAAATGCTAACCCTGAAATTATGCCATGAAATAGCTACACGTCACTTAGCAATCTGCAGCTTGCAGAGCACTAGATGCAGGGCTCAGTGCTAAAGGGGCAGCTTAGGCAGAGAAAGTTCCACCCAAACAGTTACCAGGTTTGTTGCCATGTTTGCTTCACATCCTGCCTCTGTTGAGTGAAACAGAACTGAAAACAGGATATAGGTAAAAAACACTGGGGATGGTTCAGAAGGTCCTCTATAGCACTTATGGAACAAAGGACTTCACTGTACATCTGTAAATCAATTACTTCAATTAGTATTTCAAATGAAAAATAGAAAAACTTTTTAAAAAATCTTTTTTTTTTGTCAGGGTAAATGTCTACAGAACTACAGGCTTAAATCAGGCCAGCTAATACTTTCTATTTTCTAAAAAAGCAGAGGTTCACAGAATAGAGGTAACTGATTATGTCTAGCAGCTGAGCTTTCTGTAAGGAATCATCATGGTTATTTTTGTCATGCATGCATAATTCCGGTTTTTGCTCAGGTTCCAGAAGTTTAATTCAGAGTTTCAAATGCCAGTGCCAAGAAGAAAATAAGAGGTTCTCTGCCTTTGTGAGAAATTTGTTGGCCATGAAAATATTTTGGTGTATTTTTTTAAAATCAAGTGGCTTTCCCTTTGTTATCCTTGTGGGTTTACAAATCAAAAATCCCTCAAAGTTTAGCCCTGACATGACTGGTTTCCCTTCTACCCTAGAACACAGCAGACAGTGATTATTTGTGTAAACCGGAGATTTGCTAGGACAGAGAGATGCCCAGCTCACAATCACTAAGGTAAAACAATTCCCCACACATGCCTTTGAAGAGCTTATCAGAATTTGAACTACAGAACAGACTTTAGCAAATCCAGAGCTCGATACTAGTTTGATCCATGATGAGAGTTTGCTCGATCCATCTGTGGACTTCAGTTCAGCACCCTACTCCATTCGAAGGGCCTATGCAAGTATATTTCCACTGCAAACACAGAAAGCAGACAAGACTCTGGTGCCACAGTCATGATCAGGAGCCATCATTTTTGCTGCCAAGAAACTTGCAGGCGTCCTGCTCCAGGGCCTGTCCTCTGCCCAAGTACAAAGCCCACTGCAAACCCAGGAATCCCACTAACAGGACTAACGCTGGGAATAATGATGTGCAAAATGAATGCACATCACTCACCAACGCATGTGCCACCTCCCTCCTAAATTCTGCAATGAGTCTGATCTTGAAATAGAAAAAATAAAAAATTGTGAAGAACCTGTTTACAGTTCTTCAGTGCAAGAATACAAATTAGCCCTTTCATTCAATGAGAACCTGAGCTTCACTCTTGATCTGAATTTCAAATTCGTCAATAAGCGTGGAACTAGCTATATTTTGAATGTAAGATTTTGCTGAATATTCTAAGTTCTCTCTGTAACATACTTCTGAGATGGATGTTATTTGTGCCACGGGTCTATTTTGTATGTATGCTGCTATACGCTGCCTGTTGGGCAGGCAGTGAGAAGATTTGGGGTACAGCCCTCCTAGGTGCTAGTTAAAGCCCACGAACATCCACAGGAACTGGAACAGTTCAAGAGCTTTCAACAGTTTTCCAGGGCTGGGAAAAGACAGGGGAAGGGCAGAGGGGAAACTTAGCCATCCATTGCAGGTGTTAACACTGCCTACACTTCAGTTTTGGTACTCTGAGTATATCCAAGTAAAGATTTTCAATCGCTAAACCAGAAAGAGTCAAGCAGCTGGATGGACACTCTGGCAGACTTTTCTCCAGACAAGTATTTTTGTGTGAGATAGACAGCAAAACTGTCTTACAAAAGATTAGGAGCTGCATGTGAAAGTGTTATCAAGTATCATCCATTAAAGGGTCCAGAACTTATAGTTAAAAATGACTGGTATTTTAGAGAAAAGGCAAGCATGGTTACCTGGGACACACTGCAGAAATTGTATGGGGACCTTTCCAAAAGACCAGTGGAGAGGAAAGAGTATTCTTCTGCTCTAACATTGCCATCTGAAATGCAAGTTATTACAGAGCACCACCATAGTTAGAGGTAGACCAAAAGCAGAAATGTTTTAAATTCTTCATTTCTCAAAATCCAAATCGGTCAGTTTTATTGTCCCAGTCTAGTTGTCATCAAAACCCTCCTGTTCCTGTGGGATTTCACTACCATCCTCTGCCAAAACTTTAGGAGAAAGAGCCCTGTTTCTATTACACATTCTTTTAAAAAGCCTACCATCAGTCTCCACAAATTAGCAATAGCCTATCTGGCTTTGCCCCCAGTGAAGCCATCCATTTCTCTGCAACCTCCTCTCTCCCCAGGCCCACCAGCAACATCTGGAATAGTCCTCCTGACACCTGGCAAAGTTCACAGGGCGCAAGGTGGGTTATCTGCAGCACACACAGGCCCTTATCCTTATTGTGTATGACAGTGTAAAGGGAAATTCCACTTCCACAGTACGCCTGGAGGATACAGTTGAATTCCTTCTCTTGCCTTTGTCCACATTTCTAAGCAATGCTTTGGTAGGATCAGTCTTCCTTTTCCCCTTCCTTTTATGATGCTATCTGCTATGAATTTGTGTTCTGGAAATCCTCTAGGAGTGCAAAGTCTACCTTACAACATACTGCTTGAGGAGACTAAGGGCCTAATGCTGCTCTCATGCAAATGATAGGAAATCCTGCTATTGATGGGAATTGTTCCTGCGATAGGTTCAGCTTCATCAGTAGAATCTCCACTGGCACAGAGTTGTAGGTTAGCTTCTCCATTCTTTTTGTGGGATACTCCCTCCCCCTACCTCCAGTCCTAGACCTGAATTCAGAGGAGATTTGCATTATCTTACTGGCTTTTATTGTCGTCTTTCAGATATACATGATCTCTCTGCAAGAGAACCAGTTTACTCATGTTAGGGTAAAGGCCAACCAATCAATACTACTAATAAGGTATCAGACGTTTCACCACCTAATCTATGAATCCAAACCTACAGTGAAATAGTATATATTGTCTATTTGCTCAGTACTGTTAATTTAGGGGTTTAGGCTGTCTTGAAAGCATAAACAAATATTGCTACACTATGCACATTTTCGTATCATCCAGATTACCAATGCACTCCACCTAAAACATGTAACCAGCACAGAAGTTAAGAAGCGAGGGCAGAAAGCAGAGAGCACAAAAAGCAGGAATGCTTTTTGTAATGGGTTCATTTTATAAACACAATAATGTGAACTTGACATTGACAAAGCTATTGCAGAGCTCCATCATATGTGGCACCATTTAACAAACACATTTGCTTTGTACACTAGATTTGCCAGCAGCAGCCTTGGTAAAAGTTTAGGATTAGAATAGATACTGAATCCTCCAGTAATTGCACTTGGAGATGACTTAAGTTTCAAACAGGAAGAAAGGGGCACATTTCTCCTTGGAATATATTGCATCATTTTCCTTCTGTGAAATGGTGATCTGTATTACCTGCCTTATATGGATTGATCTTCAGCTTCTTTAAATGAAGAGAAAGGCTTCATTCGCACAAGAAAGGGTTTTTCAGGGGCCGTGATTCAAATATGAGCTGTGGGAGAAATAAACATTCCACTTACACAACCACTAAGGAGAAAAAAAAATTCCCACCTCAGCTTAAGAAATATCTCCAGCTGTGTTTCGGATTCAGCCAGCTAACCCACAAGTGCAGCACTGCTGTGAATAAAAACTTCCCAAACTGTCACGTTACTTTAAAGCTGTCAGCTCCCGGGGGATGCAGGCTTACTACACTGAGCCCCAGCAGGGCAGCAGCAGCAGCCACCAGCCTAGATCCTGGGCGCTGGCTTGAGAAGACCTGTGAGCAGAAATGTCTCCAGGTCAGCCAGCTGAAAGCCCCCCAGCTCTCACTTTCACAAAGACTTCTTACCACATGTAAACAAAAGCATGGCCTGCCTTGAAACAGGGTCAGTCCTGCCACTAGTCTTACATGTTGAACTAGCACCTACTATGGTTGCAATCTGTTGCATGAAGCAAGCTCTCCTTGGGTGCGGGTTCTCTCATTGCCTCTGGACTGGGGTTGTAAAATTAATCAGACTAATGACCTGCTTAAGCCAGTGCATAGATAATGGAGCAAAACACAACACAACGCTGTGTTAAATCACAATCACTCCCACGTGGAACCAAATCCATACACAAAAAAAGTCTAGCTCTAAAAAAAGTCACAAAACTTACAACAGCTTTCCTCATCTTTTTAAGCTTCCTTATGTCTGAGGCCTGAATTTTCAGGCCCTCCAGCTTCCCTTTATCAGCACTGTAAGCTGGAAATTTGCTTCCCTAGTTTTATTTTGATTTGAAGATGAGATTTTCCCGACAAGAGCTAAGCTGTAAGTAAAAATATTGAAAGGCTCATTGTAAATTCGTAAGAGCAGTAATAATATCATTTGTATCATCTCAAAACACATGGAGATTATAACAATGGAAATGTTCCAGGAAAAGACTGTAACTATAGGGGTGGGCAGAAAAGGTCTTAAAGTTAATTAAGCCTGGTCTGGAAGTCTAGTTGAAGAAGGGCAGGAAATAGAGAAGAATGAACTGACATTTGAATTAGACATTTTAAAAAGGGAGAAAAATACTGAATACTAATTACCAAACAAAATATATCCAGGCACACCCT
Source organism: Aptenodytes patagonicus (assembly GCF_965638725.1). Taxonomy (NCBI): domain Eukaryota; kingdom Metazoa; phylum Chordata; class Aves; order Sphenisciformes; family Spheniscidae; genus Aptenodytes; species Aptenodytes patagonicus. Next base: position 10,380,905 of record NC_134959.1, read on the forward strand.
GTTTTTTTAGCCTCTTGCCCAGCCAGAAAACAAGAGATTTATGTATATGTACATGCTTTCTTTATCTGCCACAAAATTAATTTTCAGAGGAAATACTAATGCATTCAGTTACCCAGCAGAATAACCTGGACAAAGGAATCAGAACACACAGCCAGCTAAACATGGTTTCTCTGCTTCAGATTACTGTTAGTACAATAAATATCAATTACTGTGACCTGTGCATGATGCTTGTGTTCGAGACAGATACTTTTGCTCTTGAGCTTCTGTTGAAGGAAAATGTCAAAAAAATCTTATCTACTGTAAACACAGCTACATTGTACTTTAAAAAAAAAAAAAAGATATTTATTGCATGCAGTTCCTCAAAGGATGGGGACTTTTCCTTAAACAAAGCTACTCAGTTGGCGCACTGTGCTAGGAAGCCTCACTGATATTAAGGCTTTATCTGGAAACAAAGGGGAAGTGGAAAAATCTCTATAATACATTGATTTCATAGTGTACCTTATTTTGTTTCAGCTTGGCCAAACTCTTAAATGTTCAGTGACAGCTTCGGCTAATCTCTGTGTCAGGGGGCAGTATCAAAACAGATCAATTCTGAAATGTGCACACAATTTATTGTAGGAAACAAAGCTTCTGGTTAGACATGCTTGAGAAATCTTTTTAGTGATCACAAACACCTCCAATATATCCAAACTGTTCCGCTTCTGCACTGGGATGAGCCAAATAATTTTTGGAGGATTCCCTTGTTCCCTTCTCACCCAAACCCCTGCTTCCCAAAAATCAATAACATCGTCTGAGCGTGGGAGGTGCTGAGGATGAGGGAGGCTCAGTGCTGAGACACCTGCACCTCTGTCTCTCCTACCAGAGCCACCACAGTTTGGGCTAAGCAAAAGGAAATTGGCTCAAAGCAAGCGAGAAAGAAGCTGGATCTACAGCTGCGTAAATAGGCCACTGAGACTGACAGAGCCTCAATCATTCTTCAAAGTCAATGAGATCCTTTGTAGGAGTGAGTACACCTGACTGCAAGATCATCCCTGAAACTACTTTTTGGATACAAGTAAGAGAACAAGCTCTTTGCCTGTCTGTAATACTGGCACTTCATCACTATTTTCAGCATCTGTCCTTATCAATAATTAATCTGGATGGGAGATATTTTCCTCTTTGCTTTATATTTTGGACAAAGAATTCATAGGGGAAAATGTTTGCAGTTCCAAACTATGCATGCAGGGTTCATCCCACCCATCTTATTAACTCACTTCAGAACAGAAGGGCTGTATTTAATGCAAAGTTAACCCCCCAAAATAGCTCAGATTGCAACAGCATTTGGCAACTGTCATCAAAAGATGTGTGGCCAAGAACAAATTCTCTGTCATTTAATTATTAGTTTCACCCCTGCAACATCTGCAAAGCAAATAAATCATACTAGTCATAGGTACTATGAGCTTCCTGATTTTAAAAAATGGAACGCTCTAAATCAACAAAGCACAGAATCTTTATGACACAATGACGATGAGGTGATAATATTCTGTACCAACACCCAAACTCTGCTTGTGGGTTTGAGCATACTCACTAAACACCAGAATACTCCTGCTCCTTAGGAGTCATTCAGCCCTCATATAAGTGCTCCCAAAGCTCAGACACTGTAAAGAGCTATAGGAGAGTAGCTTATGACCTTAAACTCAATGCTGTCAACAACTAATGTTGACAAAATCTTCTGTTTATGATAATATATTTATTTGTTATGAAACAGTGTCACAAATTGGCTTAATAATTTAATCACAAATGAGCTTCAAAATATTTTAGCAGCTGGGTTTATACTGGGCACTGTGCTTAAGCACATTTTATCCCTTGTTATATTTTGTACTAGTATATGTGTATGTGAAGTAAAAGGCTTTATGCATGGAAAGACTGGACAATACCACTTGCTTCTTCTTTAAAGCACTCTAATCCATTTTGGGGTCACTTCAGGCAGTTTCTGTAGTAAAGCATTATATGACTATATGAAAAATGAGTAAAGACATTGATTCTGCACCTGGCATGATACATGATCTGCATGCTGAGAGTGTGAAATGAGGAAGATTCTTAAAACTCACCTAATGATTCAGTGTGGCTCTGATAGACCTTCATACGTATTTCTCTCCTGGGTGAGGTATGCAGCCAGCAGTTTTACTAAGACTGGTGGATTACTTGCTAGACATACCAGGGTGCTCATATGAAAGGAAAACAGTCATCCATTAAAACAACAATTAGACTGCATAACTGATCTGATGAGAAGAGGAGAAAGTCAGTGCTCTCACCACCCATTTTAATGATTTCAAAGTATTGTTTTACCTTCATCACATATGTCATCCTCACCACAGCAAACAACCCTCACTTAAACGGTGCACTGTCATTTCAACAACAGAACTGATTCAAGAATTATTAATTTATCTAATCCAGAAATAATGCTTCCTTAAAGTCCATGAAGAGACCAGCCCAGTAATTAAAACATGTATTTAATTTGCTTCTCAGTTATCAGATTTGCAAGTAAGAAACTCAGATAAAAAACAGGTTACTATAGATGGATAGAAAAATGATTTAATCAATGATTAGAATAGGAATCATAGCTTGTGCACATGAAACACAGAAGCAGTCCCTCTTGGTTGGATAACTTCACTATGTAAATTTTTGATGTGCTGCATAAAAAAAAAAACCTAGCTTCCCTCTGATGTATGTGGAAGTTGCATACTTTTGTACATACTATACAGGTACATAGAAATACAGTCACATGTTTTATTAGATCATGTATGGGATTCATTTCCACAAACAGAAATGTTTCAGATCCCCAGACGTACTTAAACTAACACTATCCACAAAAGGCTACCAGTCCCTAAAGAACACAGAACAACTAGTCACAATCTATCAGCCCATCTCTTCCAAATCTTCCCAGAAAAAGATGTTGTTTGGGGTTTTCTTGAAGTCTAACAGAAGCCAAATTCTGAGCTGATTCCGAGCTGTACAGGTGTTACGTACAGGTAAATCAAGATCTAAGCCAAACAAATGTGTATTTGTGAACAGGAAACTGAATCTGAACTTACACCAGCAACACACATTCAATAGTTTTATAACTAATCCATTCTTTACCAGATAGGAGTCATGTAGGAACGCAGACAGCACTCTCCAAACTGCAAACATGTTTTTGTAAGTTTTTGGAAAATACACATTAAGATATGGTTAACTAGAAATTGAGAGAAATCAACAAAAGTTAAATGTCCTCCTACCTTTGAGATTTTGGGCCTTGGTGCTTGACTGTCCAACAGACCTGCCTCTGAATTCTCTTAACTAAATCAGCATTTTCAGCAAAGGATTTTTGTGAGCCAAAGCGAGATTGTGATTATGTCTTGCACACCCAGCTAACAGGCAGTAAATGTTATGAGTCTACTGATACAGTTATCAGGATACCTTTGAAGGTTAGTGCTGTAAGGAACAGTGTTTGAGCTGAAGTTGCACTACCAACAAAATTATTTCCCTGTTTGTCCTGGAGGTCACGCCTGTATATAATGGGTCAGATTCAGAGCAATTCAGAGCCAAGATGGACAAGAGCACTAAGCACAATATTTCTGGCCTACTATGATGGCTGACTGCATCTGTAGTACTGCACTGTTCATAGATTAAAATAAGCAAAGCCTTCTATAGGCTAGTCTTTCCCCACTCATGCCAACATTTTTGTTCACCTACCCAGCTAAAATATTATCAGGCACATCACTGATGTAAAACAAACTACAGTAAAGTCAGGAGAATTTACTGATACAAGATCAGATCCTGCACCTGACTCATCCTGCTTCTCTTTCAGATCTGTGGTGAGGTGACTTCTAGCAAACAAACTGCAAATCTATACATCCCTTTTCCATAAAAGCTTCTTGGCAAGGAACAAAGGAGACCTTTGTGACCTCTTACAACTTTCTTCCTCACTCGTTTCTCTAAAATCATTCTGTTTACAGCAAATGTCTTCTTAGACCATACATTTCTTATTTTCAGTTCACACTCAGCCTTTTCATATGCCCTTCTCTCAGTATTTACTGCAGCACTTTAATCCTGGAGTCAGCAAGTCATTTGCTAAAATGCAAACAGGGGTGTCAGGAAGCTCTGGGAGGACATTCAGGTAGATTTCATTATTGCTGCTCACTCATCTTCAGTGCACAAGCTCTCACCCACTAGCTTGGAGGGTGGCTTTGTTTCTTTAAAAAAAAAAGCCAAACCAGTGCTTGCCTCCCCTATTTTTAGCCAGTTCTGTATCTGAGATAACAGAAAGACTGGGAGACCAATTTGGCTGCCTGCTTTCCACGAGGCAATGAATCTTTAACGCACACATAGTAAGTATTTATAGATCTTTTATAACCAAATTTCTTCATTTCTGAAAGAGGCATCTGTCCTGGTTGAGGACTCCATCCACCCATGAGATGAAGTTGTATTTTGTATCATCCAGGAGAGACTTTTCTGGTGAGTTGAACAGACAGGGGAAAAAATCATTAATACACTTTCCCCAGACCTACCAGAAACTTGGGAGCTGAAATCACAAAGAACTTTCAGATTAGAATTGTTCTCTTTTTCCCGGGAAAAAATATGAGGAGCCAAAACCAGAGCCAAAATCAGAAGTGCTGAATTATCTCCTCAGCTATATTGATATACAGTGCTGCAGCATCAACACCAAGAACTGAACAGCACCAAATGCAAGCAAGAGTGCTCTCACAATACTGAGTGACGTGTGGTTTTTTTTTTTAAGTAGCAAGTTTAGTTAAGATATTGCTGAAGTGGCTATTCATTCAAAGGCACTATCACAAGTATAAAATGTCGTTTTATAATCAGTTTTCAGGCAAGCATTTGCACTCCAGATTGTTTAGTCATCAAAGTGGCTATTTACTCAAAGGTACTATCATGCATATAAAAAGTCATTTTATAATCAGTTTTCAGGTGGACATTTGCACTCCAGACTGTTTAGTCATCAGTGGAAACCACTTCTCAGATGCATAAAATCGACATAAGGACAATCAAAAATATAATACCAGGTAGTCAGGCCCTAGGCCCATTTAAATCAGCTCAATAATCTGGAAACGAAAAAGCAGCACAGTGCTCTCAGGAAAGGCCTATTTTAAAAGAATCATTGTACACTGTGGAGGACGTGACAAGACAGCTTTAATAAGAAGTAAGAGAAACACTGAGTAACCACCCAAAACAAATTATATATGAAAATGCAACAAAAAAATGATTGCTCTAAGTCAAGTGTTGCACAATTTACTTAGACAGTTTTTTTAAGTGATGTTACTAAAGTTTGAAGACCTACCCTAGTTCCCGTTCTCACTGTACTTACTATGTGCCCTCAACTCTTCTCACATTGTAAGCTCAAGGGAGCAAAGGAGGATCACAGTTTTGCAACTTAGATGCCAAGCAGAAACTGGAGTGAAGGTAACAATTATACCTATGTCATTACTTTGCTGCCGTGTTTCTCTCGGTTTGTTAGAAGCTGGTTAGAGCAATGTTGTCTAATTATGAGATGAAGAAACTGGGAGAACAAAATCTGAGACTGTTGTTACTCCTGACCCTGGTCCACTGTCAGAAGATGGCAAACACAAACTTAAGTCCTCTGTGCTTCAAATGTACCTTTTGAAAGAGATACCGCTTTTTATCTAGCTGCAGTTCTTTTCACAGAGAAATGAGGAGGCTTTATCAATTCATGTTTCCACAGCCATTTAAGGTCCCTGAGAGGCTGCGTTAAGTATTGCTAGGACTATTTTCTTTCAATAATGTTTTGCCTGCTTACCAAAACTACAGGCATTGCAAAGAAAAAGATAATTTATCCCCCTCCTGCATTTGGCATGTTACCTTTCTATTTCTTAATGCTTACTGCATTCACACATTTACCTTTGGTCTTAAACATCATATAGATGAGAAATTAATGTTAAAAATGGATTCTGTATGGCAGGGTGGTTCAGAGTCATTTTGTTACTTGACACTGGGTCAGATTCTGCTCTCTCTTTATCTATTATGGCTTCATTGAGCATAGTGATTCTGGAGGTGTTTAGATGCTGTATCAAAGTAAATTTTTTGTAGCTGAAAAAAAAATTTTGAAGTGCTGTCTACTCTGTATTGTAGGGTTTAATCCACTGCAAATTCAACAGAATTTTTGGCACAGAGCTACTTAGGAATACTGGGGAGGGTGCAGCAGACAGGAGGGGCAAAGATAGTCAGAAAATACTTATTAAACTAAACTAAAGCTATCCAAAGTCAACTTTTCTGAAAAAACTTTTGTGAAGAATGTTTTCTTAGTTTTCTTTCTCTTTTAGCCCAGCCAGCACATCCCCGCAGGCACGCACCCATCCCAGCACCCCGCTCCCAGGGACACTGCAGGGCCATGGCCCGCACCCACACCCACAGCAAGGGCAGGTTAAGCCGAGCAAATGCCCTCCTTCAAGCTCCGTATCTCTCCCAGTTGATTGAATACAGTATTTCAGATATTTAGTATTCCCTACATTTACATGGCTGCAGGCATGACAGCTGAGGTTTGATGAACAACCAGAAACAGCAAAATTTCCAGTACTGTGGAATGGAATAGATTATGTCCTATAGTGTTGATTTATTAGTAATTTTGTTAATAGTTTCTGCTTTGATGAAACTCTCATTTTTGCATGGGATTTTTCATTTGCATTTGCATTGTTCAGATTCCAACCAAGATACTGTAAGCAAAAATAATAATTAAGTTTCCAGCTCAATCATCAACAATAATTTCTTTTCCAGTTTTTCTGACAATCAGGTATGCAAATTATCTGAACAATACGGACACAAGCCTTTTAAAATATATTTCTTTTCTGGTGTATGATAGCCACTTCAGGCAAATTTCTCTCTTAGGATGTTCCTTATCACTATTTCTAGCACTATTTCTGTTTTTTAGATGCTAAAAAACAAAAATTGTCAAAGATTAGCATAAGATTTTAGTCCGATCAACCAGAAAAATACATCATTTCAGCTACAACTGTCTCCTCATTTGCCAAAGAGTCCATACGGAAACCTGGTATTATACAGAAACCTTCTATTTAACATGCAAGCATAGAACAAATTTCTTTGATAACTAAACTAACTTTGTATAAGCATTAATATACATTTTTAGAGTGAGAAGTAAACCAGATAAGAGGCAAATACCAGAAAAAAAACCCACAAATGTTCATAAGAATATTTCATCAAATGTGTTTTCATTACATGGAGACCTTATTCATATTAGCTGCTCATCAACCTTACAGTTGATTACTTACCAAAACAACTTGTAAAATGCAAACTTTTAATTAGTACAGTATTGTCTGTATCTCCACCTGACTTTTTTTAATAATTACTCCCAATCTGCGAGAAGAAACTACACCGTATGAGTCATGTGTCACATAAATCAGTTTGAATACCAGAATTTCTCAGTTAACCGTCTATAGTACCCTGCAGACCAAGAGTTATTTGCTAAAATAATTCAACACATAAAATGAATAATCTTGGTGGAAAAACCCATAATTTGCTGAAAGAAAATTTAAGAGCAAAGCAAGAAACTTAGCTATTTGAATAAACCATTCACCTGCTAACTTTAAGGGATATTTATGGTCCCTGCTTAAATTGAAGAAAGTTTGAATTATTGGTCTAATCAGTTAGAGACAGATGGGTAACTGGAGACTGTGCATTAACGTAGGCCAGGGATGGGACCTCATGGCAGCATGCCAGGGAGAGCCATGCATGGGACAGATCAGTCGCAGCGCATGCTGTGCTGTCCCCTTCTCCAGAAGCATGTGGCCACGAGGGTCATAAGGGTGCATCTTACTTCCTTTTCTCAGTCCTGGCTGCCACAGCAGACATGAGAAGAAACAAAAAGCCAATCCCTACATTTCATCCACCTGCCATCCCACAGAAACTTTCTTGCTTCTGACTCCATGGGAATGCACTCCCCTGCTCAGGCATGGGAATATCTCTCTTCTGCTACTACCTCTGGCATTTCAAATGAGATCTGCTGGAAAGGAAAACTATCATGGCCAGAAAAAGAGAGAGCATTTAGTATAGCTTGTCAAGAGCTAACATCCATGGAACGTGGCCTTCACACCAGGACAGTGCCCTTATGCAGTTACTGCTCGGCAGGGTCCTGCTTCTGAAGTGTTTGTATGTGCTGCCAAAGCCAAATCTTAAATATTGCGATGAATTCAGCTACGGATTCAACAGCAATGGACTTCCAGCTGCTGAATGGAAAACTTGCATGGTATCATAGAGGAAGTGTTCTCAGAGTCAGACTGTCCTATGGAGCAATGCACATCAAATGTCCCTAGAAAAGACAGCATGCAAAGTGCTCGAGTGTGCGGTGGTACTTCTATCAAAATGAGAAATTTTGAAAGATGCCAAAGACAAAGCAGAAGTCATTTTTTGCAAGAGGCTCTTCTATCTCAGTCTGTGTTTGACCTACAGTGCATACCAGAGGGCAGACCAAACTCCACCAAATTGCTCACAAAGGAACCGTTAAGTTACCAAGGAGGCTGGACAAGTATTAACACGGAATCCATTAATGAGGAGTTAAAGGAAGTGAAGCCACCTTAAAAATCTAAGAACACAAAGATGGAGCTGCTGAGTGGAAGGGGTAGCTTAAGCTTCAGCTGAAATGTGCATATATTTAAAAAGATTCAGTCTAGCGCTTTCTGTATTAATAGCCAAGCTTTCAAACAAGGCCTGAACTGTGAAACATGTACAGGCCACCTACTTCAAAGGAGAGTCTGCATATGCTGCATGGATCCTCAGGAATAATCAGGATTATGACCACAGTCCCAGAGCTCCTATGCAGATAACGGTACACTTGTTATGAATTTGAGCCTTCAATTTCCGATAAGCAGTGCCCCTGTATGAGGATACCAAAGGTCCTGGAGTTGCTGTTACTAGTAATCACTCTCAGCAACAGCAAGAGAAGTACCCTGAGGAGTTTGACAGAGGGCAGGCTCCGAATTGAGCACTAATAAAAAGAGAGGCAAATACTAGGAAAATATTACTTGGAAGACACAAAATTTCTCTTTACAAAGTAGATTCATACTGAGACCAGTATGCTTTAGCAGAGATTTGACTATTTAATTTAAAAATGCTTTCTGCAAGGTTGTTTGTAAATGCATCACTTCCAATGAAATGAATGGCAACTGGAGCGGGCAGTATTGTCCTCAGTTTTCCCAACTAATCTCTTCACTACAGCAGTACAGGAGATCTCCACTGTACCAGAGCAACAAGAGAAAATTACTTTTTAAACACTACAGTCTGTTTTTTCCAAAACTACAGCCTGTACTAGTTGACGTTAACCAACTGTTTTCCTTTGGTTATCATGTTTTGTAATTTTATGAATAAAAGACAGACTTATGCGACCACAACAGAATCATATCAATGCCTTCCAGTTTCCAGTTGTAGAATGTTCATGTACACAAATAAAACAAAGCAAAACAACTAAATCTTACTCATTTTTCTAAAATTCTAAAAATATTCAGAGCCAAAGTAAGTGCATAGAATACAAAAAACTAGCTAAATTAAAAAGTTTTTCATGGATCCATAAAACCATATAAAACACAGCTCAGCTACTAAAAAGCAACTTCAAAGCCACCAATAATGGTCATTTCCTACACAATTACAAAGAATAATGTTCCTCAGCTTATGTACAACAATGTAGAAGAGAAAAAAGTACAGGAAAGCAAAATTTCATAGTAAATAAAATCTTTTTACTGACAATGATGCTGCACCACAGGATAACATTGATTGCCTAGTTACCAAAGAGTAATTTTGGAAACGTCTCAGCACCTTCCTGCCGAAAATATTAATTTAATCTCGCATCTAGCAACCTGTGTGATGTCAACTTCTCTATCACAATTAATGGTTTTATTTTTGATGTGCATGCTGACAGCTCCTAAAAGCTAATGGAAAGTCATTTATGTGTAATTTAAAGTCTGATTACTTGAGTGTTAAAGTTCCCTGACAGTCCTTTATATTGGGAAGGGGAAATTTAGTAAGAAAATGAATCAGTTTTGCTACATTAAAATAACTTCTCAATCTGATATGAAAGTCAGGCCTAGAGTTTGCTAATATTAACATATGATGCAAAAATATGGTTTCACCTGAGAATAATTTCACAAATTATCATTTTGTAGATGGTAAAACCTGAGAATAGGGGATAAAGGAACTTCCTATGTGTCTTCAAATGTTTCAAAAGACAAGGAATTGAATCAATAAATGAGCTCTCTGAGCAAGACAATTTGCTACATTGTACTTGGAATTGATTGAAAATTTCACATGAAACATTTTTTCCACCAAAAAACCCAGATTTTATTCTAAATCAATATTTTCCATATGAAGATATTGACTACAGCGTATTTTGTGTCAGGGCAAGTCAAAACATTGCATTTGGGTTTGTCAAGCTGCAACATTTCATTTCAAGTTGAGTTAACATGAACTTTGATCTGGCTCAGCCTTAGTGTTACTTCCCATGGCTACTCTCCCCATGAGCTATGCTCTGCAGCCAGATTACACTTTCTGCAATGCACAACGGGTGATCTTTGCTACTGAATCTTCTCTTCAGATTAACTATGGTAGCTCAAGTGGATGCTGGCTTTTATGCTAGTTTTCAAAACTTGCACATTTTTTATTTCATTAAAATATTTTTGTCATTTTTTACAGTTGTCATGGAAGGAAGAAGCTTGATATTTCAAATTTTGATGCTAAGGCAGATGAAAAGAAATACCGAAAGTAATCAAACTTTCCTATAGAAGGAAAGTCCATTTGCACTTCTATGTGTGCTCTCTCTGATTAATATGATTCTGCTGTTATTTATATAGTTTTCATATTTTATATTAACTTTCTAGGATACAGAAGAAGATGAACCACCTTATTCTACTTTTCTCATTGTTCTTGGCTCCAGCATTTGCTGACAAAGAAAGTCAGAAAACAAACCAAAACTTTTCTTCAAACAATGCCAGTCATAAACGACTGAAGAGAGACTGGATATGGAACCAAATGCATATCAAAGAAGAGATTGATACACCATTACCACACCATGTTGGCAAGGTAAATAGCAGTCTGTTAGCAATGAATAATTAGAAATGCAGACAGCAAATGAGTATCTTGAAAAGTATTACTTGTTTGCAGTCTAGGCAGAACAGAAGAGAAAAAAAGGAAATAGAAATGGGACTTAATACCAACATATTAACGTGTTAAAATCTTAAGAATGTGGACACAGAGTAAATCAAGAATAATGTCAAAGGGATTCTAATTCTTTTGAAGACCACAAGTAAATTTTAGAGAATGGCAAGTATGGAGCATCTGCAGTGCAGAAACAATGGCATTGCATGCAGGTGCACAGTTAGGAAGGAAGTCTGGCAGCTGATGTATGTCAATATTTTTCTGGCAGCTCAAGATTCTTTCAAAAACCTAGAAGATCAGCTAATAAAAACATATGCATTAAAAAACATACAGTTTACATCTCTCAGCTTGGACACAAAACAAAAGTGCTATGTTTAGGAATACTGTTACACAATCAAAAAATTTGTTTCACAAAGTGAAAGAAAATAATTTTTAAAAATAATAACTAGCATTGACCTGCTTGCAAACTCATTTTCTTCAGGGCAGCGCTCATAAAATCCTATGATTAACTGCGTATCACCCAGACAAAGTTCTTCCAATGTAGTCTTTCAAATTGAACTACTTTGACACTTTTCAGATAAATGCAGTTGTACATTTTCCTCCCATGTACAACAATCAGCATCTGTCAAGGCTGTCTAGGCAAAGTGAAACAGACCTTTCTGGATCAGGGCTGCTCACTGGCAGAAAGCACCAGAGTGAGAGAGAAAAGAGGCCATAGGGTACTCTCAGCTAACACAGGGTATCTCTGTTTCATTTCAGACTAATTCAGTAGCAGATTGAGGAGAACGCTTCTATTCCTGGAGCTGTCCTAAATAAGAGTAATTCACTTTGTACTGTGCTCTGTGGTCTTTCAACAGTGGAATGCTTCTGATTACTTTTGCAATGGCTGTGTTCAGTGCATTGCATTTGCAGGATTGAACACTTGATAAACCCTTTAAAAAAGGCCACAGCAGCAACGTGGCAGAACTGAGTGACAGCTGCAGGAATATGCTGATACATTTTGATTTTATCTTTCATGACCTTGGATGCTTTCCTTTGTATGTTCATCCTCAGTTTTAGAAAAGGCAATCTTGGAAGTCTATACCTTTTACACAGAATAAGTAAATAAAAATTGAGAGAGAAGGCACAGACTATACTATCTTTGAGACAAGGGTCTCAAAGACCCCATGTTACATCTCCGGAGTTGTAAACTGTTCTTCAGCAGCCCCAGCAGCCAGAAGCATGCTTAAGTATGTGGAATGAAGGAAGAAAATTTTAATGACACATTTCAAAATAGAAAACAGAAATGAAAGAATGTTCAACAGTAAATGACAACTACAGGATAAATCAAATTGTGAATACCAAACAGCTGCAATTTATGATAACATCAGTAACAAAAGACTAGAAATTCTTGGTCAAACACAGCAATTATTGATAAACAGCTTGCTGAAATAAGAATGCTGATATAGTGCATGGAAAAATGTGGTTTAAACCTTCTATCAGTGTCCTTAGATGGGTGAAGGTATAGAAAGGGAAGAATCATCAGATTATCTGCAGATTAAACAATGTGAAAAACCATTTGGGATTGGATTAAATTACATTTTAAAACTGATTAACATTCATTCCTTTTACCCCATCCCTTTTTCATTGCATGTAATCTTGAATTTTAAAAATCTATTGGGTAGAAATTTAATTTTACTATCATAGCATGAGCCAAAAGACTGACTATTAAAAAAATTGCATTTGACTAAACACAAGAAAGCTGTCAGCTATGGCGGGAATTCTGCCAAATGCTAAGTAATAGAGACTAATGTCGAATAATGTCAGTAGCTGTGAATATAGATTTGATTCTGTAATTCTGTGAAATCTAAGCAAAATCTCTGCTAAGTTCAGAAGGTTATTTGCAAACAAGAGTAGCTCAAACTAAATGTGGTGGCGCGTGTTATTTCAGACATAATGAGGTTAATGATTTGTATGTGTTAACTGCATGAACAATTTATATCTTTAGGAAATATGAGATGTGGTCTAAAAAAAACGCTTCTTGATATATAAACAAGCAAGTTTCAGTCTGGATACAAGTTTCGTCCTATAACCCTGCATGGTTGTAGCTGCTGTGGTGCTGTTTGTTCAGTAATACTCCAGCTGACATCAAAAGTCTTGATGGCTATTTTGGTTTCAAACTGAGTCTGAAGAAGTCCTGATTTGTGTGTATCTTCTGGTAGAAACTGTGTTGCATTCGGATGCCAAAGCCCACTTATCTCCTTGAATTATGCTTTCCTTCTAGATCACATCAAGTGTAAGGAACAACAACGCTAAGTATATTATTGAAGGTGAATATGCCAACACCATTTTTAAAGTGGAAGAAACCAGTGGTGATGTATATGCATTTGAGAGGCTAGACAGAGAAAAGAAAGCAGAGTATGAACTGACAGCTCTCATTATTGACAGAAGGAACAACCAGTCACTGGAACCCCCATCTAAATTCATTATCAAGGTTTATGATATTAATGACAATGTCCCTGTGTTTGTGCAAAAAGTTTTCAATGGATCTGTCCCAGAAATGTCACCAGTAGGTACGTTCTTCCATCACTCATTTCCCTTCATGTCTCTGGTTAAAAAGTAGAATTTATACTAAATATGCTGTTTGAAAATCCTTTTCTAGGAACCTCTGTCACCAAAGTGACAGCTGTAGATGCTGATGACCCAACAGTTACAGGTCATGCCACAGTTACCTACCAAGTCATTAAAGGAGACGAATACTTCACAGTTGATGACTCCGGTAGGTCAGATACGCAAATGTCCTTACACTTTGTCCTTGCCTTACACTTTGAAGAAAATGCAGTTTTAAGCCTCTTTCATTCTGGACAAGGGGGATAATAATTCAAAAATATAATTTTAGCTATAATTTAGAAAGATTTTTCATTCACACTCACACAATGCCACTGTCTGCATCTGGGTATGAATTAATAAAGTCGGGATACCAGGTGCCATGAACTAAACGAGAAGATAAAAGGTCATTTTTGCCCCACTGATTAAGAGACTGACTAGGAGCTAATATAAGTTCATGTTTTCAGTTTAGCATAGATACCATTCCTTTGACCAAACAGGAAAAGGGAATAGATAAATTCTGAAGCAGCATTCAATAACCAATAACTCAAGCCTTTGCTTTCCTAAACTTTCTTGTTTAAATTTCGCAGAGTTTTAAAAATAATGTCAGTATCTCTTGTAACTGTGCTAGTCCTCTGGAGCAAATAACTCAGATAAAGAGGTGCTCAGACAAACTCTCTAGATGCTGTAGTGACCAAGTTTAGACATCATTAGACTGCTTCTAAGCAGCAAAGATCAGTTTAAAGGAATGTATTGTACAATATCTCCCAAATATTCTGCCATGTAGAAATATTTCTAACATTTCTAGCCTTAGAAAAATACCACTGTAAAAATGCTACTTAAAGCTGAATGTGTGGCATAAGACAAAAATTTGCTGTCAAAATTAAGAGATGTTGTTCATGCTGCAAAATCTAATCATATTCAATGTTATCTTTTCAAAGGTGTGATTTCTACAACAAGGGCTGATTTAGACAGAGAGAACCAATCAACATATGAAATTATTGTTAAAGCAAAAGATGCACCAGGGTCTTCTGGGGATTCAAGCACAGCTACAGTCATTATCACTTTAACCGACATCAATGACAACTTCCCAGTATTCAAACACCGTAAGTATAACGCAAGTGCTGTATCATTTGGAAACCAAGGGTTGACACTACTATAGCGAATTTATGTCAGAGTTCATCACAATTCAACTTTTCTTAAAAGTGGACAAAAGAATCTTACATATTCAGAAGGTCTTCTGTATTTCAGCCCTAGCTACCTTTCCTGGGTGATACACACCTAGAGAGAAAATAAAAATCAGTATTAATTTCATCATTTTGCACAAGATCTTGACAATTTTGAGAATTAATTATACTTTTATAAAAAATACATCAAAGTGCTGTCTGTAGAAATACATAATATTGAATTCTCAATGAAATATTTTTCTGTATTTCTATAAACTAAGAACAATTTTTAACTAAGTTCTAACTTCCATGTACACACTCTTTATGTCTTTTTTGTTGTTTTGTTGTTGTTTTTTTAACAGCATCATTTCACTTTAAAGTTCCTGAAAACATTTCAGTAGGAGGAGAAGTTGGCAGAGTCAAAGTAGAAGATGTTGACGAACCACAACATAGAAATACAAAATACAGTTTTGTCAGAGGAGATTACAGGGACACCTTTGAAATTGTAGCAAATCCATTCACAAATGAAGGAATCATTAGGCCAAAGAAGGTACTTTTCCCAGTAGCAAAGATGATTATTTTGTTTTTCCATGTGTAACAAGAGTGTTTGATTCAGTTTGGGACTAGCGGCAGGAAAAAATGGAAATGCGTGGAAGTTGGCATGAAATACGTTCATCCTGAAAACCCTGTTCTGTAAGCTCTGTGAGAAGAGCTGGTGATTTACTAGTCCATTTCAACTGCCAGGCGTGGGAAAATCTAGAATTACTGCAGAGTGCAATAGGGACTATGTCAGATATTCACGTTACGCACTTCGGGCTCCTCTCAAACTTCCGACACTTGGATGCTTTAAAGAGTCAGTGATTTTAAGAGTTGAACCAACTGACCCAGTCAAAGAATATTTCCCTTCTGCAGTCCAAGTGAAACCAAAGTAGAAAATGTGAACAAGTCCACCTGACCACTCTTCTAAAAGTGCTCTTTACAGTTTGGCACTTGCTCCAATCTGAGCCACAGCTCCCTTACTTTCCTCAGGGTGTTTTCAGAGCTTCCACACTAATTCCTTATAACTCTTTAAGAGGGCCCAGACTCTCCAGAGCCTTTATTATGGTTTGCTCTTTGTTTTTTAATTCTCAGACCTACTTGATTTGTACCAAGGGACATTCCTGCATTATGCAGAGCACTGCCAAGCCAAGAGTTCATTGATTTCATTGACTTACAGTAAAAAAAAAGAGGAAGGAGGACTATGAATCACCTCCGGTAATCCTCAGATTGACAGGAATGTGTTTTTCACTTCCAAATGTCTCTCTGTCACTGTTAAGACTAGAAATGTCATTAAGAAGAAGAGAAAGCTTTAAGGAAAAGAAGTACTAACTATTCCAAGACTGGCAGTAAAGTCTTCAGCTGTGGTCACACTAGGTGTAAGCAGCTTTCCTTCACCAAATGCAGCCCTTCCCCTGGTCTTTCCAGGACCTGAGGAATGCATTGCTTGCAACTTCTGCCCAGAGGAGGAGCAGTAAGAGACCCCACACATACACACACTGGGTGATTTGGAATCAGCTCATCTTTTAACACACAGTGGGCAAAGTTCACCCCACTGTTTTGTAACGTGCTTTTGGCCATGCACATGTCATAATTTTAAATATGCAGTCATGTGAGATAAAATTTCAACTGCTAGATAAGCACTATCACTTCCATTTGCAATGTCTACTCAAAGAGAAAAACAAAGAGTCACCACAATTAACTACTGTGTATTTCACGGTGCTTTTATAATCTTGGGCGATAGTGCAAAGGGACCCAAACTTTGAAATGAGCGATGGCTTGGGCATGTCTTACTGCCCTAGCTCCTGGCCTTCCCTCCATTGTGTGATTCCTTTTATAATCTCAGTCAATGGGAAAAACAAGGAAGCGGATGTCGTTTATCACTAGATGCCCCAGCTATCAGTCAGTGCAGCTATGCAGTCTGCCTTGAATGACTTCAGAACAGAAAGCCTAGTCAAGAAGAGGAGAATCTGGTCCCCAACCTTTGAGAAAAAGGAGCTAAACAAGTTTTGGTAGCTACAGAATTATAAAAAGAAAATTATTTAAACCAAGAAATACTTGCTGAACTTAGAATACTGGATGAATCTGTTCAAAACCATAAGTTGCTCAAGCCACTCTAAGAAAAAGAAGTTCAGTTTGGAAATGCTCTCCCAGGAGTCCAGCTAAGATGCAATTCAGTAATATTTCCAAACATGAATTAGAGCACAGAGCTTAAATTTGCATAGCTAGCTAATGCAAAGTTTACTTAGACATCTCCAAAGGAAGAGTATCTGTGTTTGTCTTTTTTCTAGCCCCTGGACTTCGAAAAAGTAGCAGAATACAGGTTTGACATTGAAGCAACAGATCCCACAGTTGATCTTCGTTATTTTAAATCCGGTGGCTCTAGAAGCATTTCAACAGTCACCATTGAAGTCACTGATGTTGATGAGCCTCCCGTCTTCACTAAACTACCATATGAATTTAAAGTAAGGGAAAATGATCCAGAAATAAGAACACTCGGTTCAGTTTGGGCACACGACCCTGACGCAGCTAAACGGAAAATCAGGTAACACGACACCAGCTTTAGTAATTCTGTTTTAAAGTGGAGAATTCTTTAACAATTCCAAGAATTTGACAAAGAACTGAGACTTTGGCCCTATTTTTCAGAATCTGCATGCCAAAAAAAAAAAAAAATCCAATTTGATTTTTCCAGCACTGCAGCCATGGATATATATGGTAACCAACAAATTGAACATAAATTACATTTACCCATGTAATTACCACATAAACTTACTGATAAAACATTTGCATATATACAGGAAAATGCATAATCCTGGATATCTTTACATGGTTATAATTTATTGTTACATTTTTTATCGTAATAACTCTCTCAAGCATGTGCTTTGAAAAGAAAAGAGACTTCTGAAACAGCAAAAGACAATAATCTGTAAACTTTTCCAACGGATATATTTCGCTCTCACAGCTTGCATAATTTTAGGGAAATATTCTGAGACCACCTGGTCAAGATATTAACGTAATTTGTCACACAAGAACTCTCTGACCTTCCACTATGAAGAACTGAAGTGAAACACAGTATTATCACCCTTGCATTGACATATCTCTTTTGAAAAAAAAAAACAGATTTATTCGACGAAGAGCTAGTCCTAATGGAGACTATATTAGGGTATCCGATACTGGAATTATTCAGCTTCCCAAGCCCCTGGACAGAGAATTCAGTTCCTCATACAACATCACTGTAGCGGCTCAGGAAATCCTTGAAGATGGTAAGTGCTATCCACTTCCCTATTTGAAAGAAATCAGTGTACAACTTTACAGCAGGACTGTAGCTTACCAAAAAGGAAAGCCGCAACCTGACAGCCTGTTTCCACCAAGCTATGAATGAAAGGGATGCTTGCAGAGTTTGCACAATAATCTTCCAAATCAAATGAGTACCTACAAATAGGTCAAATACAGTTTTAAGATTCGGCCCCTAGCTATTATGAAAATGCGTTCAGTTTGTTACAAGGAATAAAAAGGGCATGAGGAGAGGAAACAGCTTGGAAAACAGGGATAAGCCTGTGGTTAGAGCAGAAACATCCCAGCCAGCTTCACCCACTTACATAGTTACAAAATCCCCTTCCCACACTGCCGCCCAGGGAGCATCGCTGCACAGGCATCCCCGCATAGCTTCGCTTGGGTTCAGGAAGCAGGGCAGGCCCGGGGGGCCAGTCCCGAGTTGGTTTTGGGGAGGCCGGCCTTTTCTGGAGGGTGAAAGATATTTAATAATCTAGACATGGCCTGTTCTGTGCCTTTTGCCTTAGTGCCAGAGAACAATGCTGGATCCCATAGCCACACAGTGTGAAGAATCAGGAAGCCACAAACAATTGTCAGTTTCTTCCTCATAGATCCTTGATGATTTAGCCCAATAGGAGAGTTTTTAGGAAAATATCTGAATCTGTCAAAGGAAAAGTTTAAATTAATGATGGAAACTCTCCATATTCAGCATGCAGGAGGCACAGAGGTGGACACAAACAGTGGAAAGGGGGGGCTAGATAGCACTGAGATTCCAGACATCTCAGAGACCTGTACTACTGTTGTTGTCATTTCAGGCCATCTTTCTGACAGAGAATCACATGCCCAAGTTCACGTAATAGTTACTGACGAAAATGATAATGCTCCAGAACTTGTTTATCCTGAGGAACCCAGAGTGTGTGAAAATGCTGCACCAGGAAAGGTGAGACAGGAGGAAGAGTTTTCCCTTAAACCTGAATTATCTACTTGCAAGCTCAAGCAAAAGATGTCTTTTAATAAAAGTTAGTCTCAGTTTTCATACCCAAGCACCTGATCATTTCACTGATTTCCAAAATGTCAGTGGTCAGAAATCTCTCTTCAGGACTACACACTGTTGGAATATTGGCTTTTATCTGCTTACGCACATGGGCTGCACAGTTCCTCTCCCTCCAAGCTTTTAAGTATGTACGTGCATTAGCAATTGAACAGTGAAACAGTACAGTCAAGCCTTGAAGAGCAAAAATTAGCAATTCAGTTTTATCACACAAATGTTCATACTTGATACTGAGAATGAAACCATTTCACAATACTAAGAGAAACACTGCTGCATATAACATTATTGTATTCATCAGAGTGCAAGTATCTGCATGCACAATAGTATTAGTATTTGTGGTTTTAGATGTTTGGCCTCACACACAAGTATTTAGCCTGTAATGTTTGTTTAATTAAGAGACTTTGTCACAGACTGGACTTTCTGATGGAATCTGTTAGAACACACAAGATATTATTTCACCTTTAATTTAATTTTTAAAATACCTTTGGGACATAATCATACACTTTTTTTTACATTTTGTACATCTAATCTACCCCAGGTTGAGGTTTTCAAAAACAAGCATGTAATTCAGGAGTGGCAGTCTCAATGACATTCAATGAATGAGTCATACTTCTAAGTAAGTTGAACACTTCAGAAGACAGCCATCTTAGGTATTTAAATGAGCCATATGTCTTTGAGCATAAGACTTTTTTTATGCTTTAATTACACAAGATTTCCTCTTTTGTTTCCCACCTGTGAACGAAGGGGCAAGACTGCTCTTTTTGAAGACCTACAAGGAAATTACTTGCCTTGAAAGAACTTGAGGAGGAGCATCAGAAGATATTTTTGTCCTGTCCTTTACTGAAGGGTTATACAGTATACACAGCCCAGCTCTAACTTAAATACTGTAAGCGGTTTTATCACTGGAGGCAACGTACACTGAAAATTATGACCTCTTCCATCTTTGTAGGTAATCATCAGGATTTCAGCTACTGACAAGGATGAAATATCACCTAGAGGTTTCTTCAAATACTCCCTGGCCACAGAAGATAGCAACTTCTCCTTGGTTGAGAACTACGGTAGCGTATCCCTGCAATGCATTTTCTCAGCTAGCCAAAGTGAGGCACTAGGCACTAGGACAGAGGGGAGAAAAGCTCTAGCAATGACCTATGATTGGTCTAACTGACCTAAGTAACAATTTCTTTTTAAAGGCTTAGCTTACTGAAAAAAAATGGTGTTTGTTGCCACCCAAGTTTCACTGGGTTCCCTAAAGGCTGGCTCTTCCCCTGTCTAAGGGGAAGATGTACCAACTGATTGATAATCTGTAAGGAAAATCTGGTAGAGATTATCACTTAATTAGATGTCGTTACTTCTTCCAGATAACACAGCTAATATCACTGTCAAATATGGACAGTTTAATCGTGAACTTGCCAAAATCCACTACCTGCCCGTCATCATCTCAGACAACGGTGATCCTGAGCTCAGCAGCACAAATACACTTGTCATCAGTGTCTGCAAGTGTAATGAAAAAGGCAACTTCACTTTTTGTGAGGAAAGAGCTGAACAAGTTGGAGTTAGTATACAAGCACTGGTGGCAATTTTTATCTGTATCTTCACAATCATTGGTGAGTATTTGACTTTTGTAATGTTCTCTGACTTAAAATGTGGGGATTGTTTTCTTTTGTTTTTTCTTAACTGAGACCTACAAAAGCTTTGTGGCTATACAATGGTCACAAAGGCAGAAATACTGTAACTATTTGATTCTTCTCACCTGCTTTTTCTGTGGCCTGTTAGCATAGTTTCAGCTACAAAGCTGTTCATTCTATTGGAAAGGCTGAGTCACTGGAAAGGTTATTGCATGTATGCATAATATACTTGATTTACTGTTACCAGACTCACATGCAGCTATAAAACAGGAATTTTGTGCTGGGGCAATAACAATAGGATTCCTGTTTCCAAAGGCTGAACTGGTCTGTAAACCCTTTAAACAGTACAGTGAACATACATACATGACGGTTGGACTCGATGATCTTAGAGGTCTTTTCCAACCTCAATGATTCTATGATTCTATGATTCTATAAATAAATCTGTAACAAATCAGCAGACCAGTACCTATTTGCTGTATTTGGAATCTATCAGAGAAGGGGCAGCATTTTTTCTTTCTTGAGAAGAGGCCTCGTTTGCAATTACCATGTAAGTAGCATTTGATGCCTAGCATTAAAAGATTTACCAGTTCAAGGCAGTAATTGATTCAATGAACCTGTGACACTATGCATTTGTACTTGTGATTCCAGCTCAAGAGTCAGTTGTACAATTCCTGTACAGACTGAACTGCTTTGAGAACATACAAATCCTACAGTTAAACAGTATTTTAAACTATTTTTTTAATAAATATGTGTTAAAAAAAATTCACTCTGGAAAAAAAACACTTCAGACTGTGTTACATATCCTAAATGCAATTTGTTTTACTTCCTTACTTCTCTTATTTACACGTGCTCATCTAAGCTTTCTTTGCAGTAATCACATTGCTAATTCTTCTAAGAAAGAGACACAAGAAGGATTTGAGCGGTCTTGGGAGGAATGTGGCAGAGATTCATGAGCAGCTTGTCACTTATGATGAAGAAGGTGGTGGTGAAATGGATACCACCAGCTATGACGTATCTGTACTCAACTCTGTCCGCAAGAATGGTATAAAGCTGGAAGCAGTTCCCTCTCCATATGCACAAGTCCAAAAGCCTCCTGGAAATATAACTTCTGGTGCTGGAGAAATGGAAATGATGATTGAGGTTAAGAAGGATGAAGCCGACAATGACAGGGATTTGCTGCCATATGACACACTTCACATTTATGGCTACGAAGGTGCTGAGTCCACTGCAGAATCTCTCAGTTCTTTGGAATCAGGCTCCTCAGACTCAGATATTGATTATGACTTTCTAAATGACTGGGGACCCAGGTTTAAAATGTTAGCTGAGCTGTATGGATCAGAACCAAGTGAAGATTTTGTGTATTAAGTTCAAATTAGCCATGAATTTTCTCCCTCCCACTACAGATAGACATCAAGAGCCTGCCAATGGCCAAAGAAGAACTCACAGCTCTTCACCCAAGCCATACCAGGATTTCAAACAGCAGTAGGGTTAAAAAGAAACACACAGATCACATACATTGACTTCCCCCAGCACTGCTATCCTTGCTAATATTCAGTTCTTTCCCCAAAATTGCTGCTCGAGGACCTGCTCGAGTCTTCTAGGACACAACTCCTCCCCCTATCCAGATAGACACTTCTCCTTAAAAAGTGGTTTTGTCCCCAGTTTCTCGCTCATTCCTCTCCTCCTGTACTGTTTTCATCAACCTGCATTCAAGGTCACCATCCGCTGGAACAGAGGCGTTCGGTGGCTTTGGGAAGGAATGTTTTGAATAACCTCCTGTATCTCCAGCCGGCTGGTTTGCCTGGCCCTCTTGTAACATCTTTATTGATATTCCACGCTTATGCTTACCCAGCAGAGGAGAGGAGGAACATATGGTCTATCACTTAATATTAGAAATTATTCCATCACTTTCAAAAAAAGGCATGATCTTTCCTTCTTTCCAATCTATTAATTATTCTTGCTTTATAGTCTTCTACTACATATATGAGTTACTAAAGATAAAATTAGACAGGATTTTTACATGCACAGTCTGGTTTCATCTGTCATTTTTAACAGCCTGATGATGATTTCAGGCACCTTTCTGGCGTGCTAGAATTTGCTCTAGCTAGCAGCAAAATTGTTTTTTCTTTCTGTAAATGGGATCTCGGCGTTACTCAATGGAACATATCCTGCAGGGCAGGAAATGTGGAGATCAGGGGAATGTTAAGACTCCAATACTGTAAATCTCTCTAGATGGCAACATAGGTCTCTCTAGATTTCTAAAGAGGTTGAATAGGTTTTTTATTCAATGTTATTAAAGCAATTGTATTTTTTTTCAGGGACAAACAAATGAAGGGCCTCATTACTGTGAAACTGTTTTGATTTTTTTCTAAGCAGGTACTGTAAAACAGGTATTTTCCACCTAGGAAGATATTGTAGACTTCCAAACCGGAATGCTACACACCCACACATTTTTCTGCATGAAAGAACCGCAAATATAACTAAGGTTTTGGAGTTGCAACTACTATGTCCCTGGTAAGCGTGCGTTTAGTTTCTCACCTGATGAAGAGCCACAGAATGAATAGAATGAAACTTCGCATGCAGGAAGTCACCCAGCCAAATACATTTTGTAAAAAGCGGGTCTCTTAGGACAATGGCCTGTCTCTGGCTTCTGGCAATGCAGATTCCTGTTGCCTTCAACAGGAACAGAGGCCTACCACACAGATACTCAATTTTGCAGAATCCGTGCTGGAGCTGTATATATTAGTTTAGTTGATTCGATTATTTAAATTTGGTAGCTAACCAAATAACACTAAATCTTTTTTTTTTTTTTTCCCTAAACCAGTATAGTGGAACCTCATAAATTTGCTTTTCACTTATTCATGTCATCTCTAATTTACACTCCCTTTCTCCAAAATGCTTTCTTGGCAGGAAACAGCAATGCATTATAATATGGTCTCACATTAGTCCTCACTACTGTAAAAAGTTATCCAATACAATACTTAGCTGGACACTAACACCCTACTATCATCAATAATGCAATCACTTAAATTTTCAAATATGAACTAAAGGAAAACTAGGTAGAATTCTGCCCATCAGTCAAATCAGCTTTGGATCACATCCTTTATAAAAGAAGTACTTTTTGGGATGACAGCCTTGGTTTTATTTTTAATGTGCTCATTCTCTTCTGTTTTTCTTAATCCAGTCAACAATGTATGCTATTGAGGTTTCACATGTTAGTATATTATAAAGAATGCTAACTAATAATACTTACAGTTTAAGGTTTTCATCAGTAACTAAGGTATTGGCTATCAACAGGTAAAGTTAGTCATAAAATTATTTAGTGCAGTAAGTAAAGTACTTTGGTAAGCATCATCCAGATAGTATTACCTGTAATCACTATTTTTAAGCCTGTTTTATAAAGCTATTTTAAGGAACACTGTATCAATTTCACTGCATAAAGATGTTTGCACTGGATAGTTTCTTTTTATATTCCTGTACTGTATTTTTTTTTTAACTACATAAAAGCCAATCTCAAGTTTGGATTTTCTGTGCATTAATGAGTTTCACACAGAAGACAATACCAGGCTTTGTACCACAGTGAACTCAACCATAAAAACACTGGTATCTACACTCTAAGCAAACTCAGACTAGACACAAATTCACCAAAGGACTTTCTGTAAAAGAAGTTTTCTCCCACTCTTTGGAAAGCTGTCAGTAAAGCTCCTGGGGTAAGGAAGAGAAAAGCCCCAACAGTGCAGTCTGGTTTCAGCAGCTGGTGAGGTTGAACCCTCGGACTTTGGAGGACTCATGTCTGCCAGTGCTACAGGATGCTTTCAATTTCCGAGCAGATGTTTGGTATTTTAGCAGCCAGGCATCAGGGTGATTTTGAACCACCATGTTTACTGATATCCTGCCCTTTTTTCCTACTGGAAAAGTACTCCTCTCAAATGGTAAAGGACACACTGTAGAACAGAAAGTACTAACACCCTGGGTCAGTACATACCACTCACATGCAAGGGAACTACACATACGCCCACTACCTGAGTGGTCTATCAGTGGTACCTCAATGGGAAAAAAGGATGACACCCCCAGCACCACCACCCCAGCCCCTGGCCTGCTATCTTCTTCTTCCTCTCTGATCTGCTGCTACAGACATATGCAAGCAGGATTACTCTGTAGTACACAAAAAGCTACAGCTTTCTCACAGTCCAGGATTTAGATATGACATGACAGAACAGTACACACCTGTGACAGAAAAAAGACCCCTAAATTTGCACCTTTAGATAGCACAGTTTCTTACCATTTCTTTTCGCTGCTAATAATGACTACCCCAATATATTCCCAAGATTATTCTAGCGCTTTAAAAAAATCACATCAATTTTCCCCAGATATGGCACTTATAATTTACAAAGCCTGGAATAAAGCAAAAAAGTTCAATTCCTTCACTGCTAATTGCCATGAGCAAACTCCAGATCAAACACACTTTAGCACAAGTTGTATTAAAAACACAATAGATGTGCTAATTATGTTATAATGAAATGCATTCTTCCATAGAAAGAATTTGATTAAACAGCTACTTGCAACTTGTAGCTGAGATTTTCATAAAGGTATTCATTATTCCTTTAATTAATATGCATTTTAATCTCTTATACCTAAAAATATATCATATACTATTAATTTATTACATTCAGATGCAGAAGTTCATGCCATTTAATAAAGGTTTTTTACTCCTATCCCATTAGAAATTTTTATGAAATAATGACTTGTGATCAGAATCCTTGATACATATCAAAGCAGCAATGAAAAGCTGTTTGAATATTAACACCTGGCACACTGTCGCACTTCCCAGATAGGTCAGGTGAGCTAAGGTCCCGTTATCAAATCAAATTTCCACTGTTCATGGAAAGAAAGAACAATTGTATCGGGTATTATCCAATTACAGTCCAGTCCTACTGATACGCTGTCAGGAAGAATATAACAGCAAATCCAGTGAAAACAGGAGGATTAGTTACAAAAGGAAAAAAAACCCAAACTTTTCTGAGTTCTTGTTCTTCAATTAGTGGGTTCTTCCCTTTTCTCCTTTCAGCAACAAGGGCTTAGAATAGCACCGGAAGGGACCAGCCAACCTGGCAATCAGACCTGCTCAAGCACAGGTACTGTCATCCAGCCAGGACTAACTGTAGTGAGCAAGTCACGTAAAGCCACACTGGTTTTTTGGAGCTTAGAGTTTGGAGTACAGATCCACCTATATACATTTATTTTAAATGTTTTCACTCCTATGCATATGTCATATGCAGGGGAAATGCTCATGGTGATAGTAAACATGCAAATATACTATCCTATTTGGCTAGAAATAATAGTTATACTTATGGCCATTATATTTCAGGTGGGGCTAGGACAGAAAAAACAGAATAATCGCCATCTTTCCTGACCTATTCTCCCTCCTATTTTTTTTTTTAATAAATGTTTCAAGTTTGAGGGAGTAAGAAATAAAACTACCGCGGTTTTATCTTCACATGCTTCCTGGAATAAAAGAAATCACCAAGGTGATATCTTTCCCATTTAAGAAACTATCACAATTTTACTGTAGCACAAGTCATCAAGACTTACCAGGAACTGAATAAGAGTCTGATCAGATCAAAGTGGATGATTTAGCCTAAATCTAGTCCATAGAAAAAGCATGACAGAAAACAAAACAGCAAAGCCACCCTTTTAGTCTGCATCAGAAAAAGGAAGAGAAAACAAAACCAGCAAAACTCTTTTATGAGCAATAAAAACCCATGGATCTTTGCTGACCTCTCTCAGCTTCCTGACTTTGTTCCTGCCTGATCTGAAAGAAAAGGGAAAAACAGCATTTCCTTCCACTTATCCCCAGCGAGGGGCTGCCCGACCTGCTTTCCCACAAGACTCTTAATTCATTCTAGTTAACGCTTTCATCAATGCCACAATCAATCATAAATCTCTGCAATTCTTTCATTCCTCAGTAAAAAGGAACCTCTACTTGAAAGCCAGTGCTCTGAATGAAGTTACAAAAGCAAGCAGAACAAAGCAAGGCAGAGTTCATGAGGCAAACACGTCTAACAAATAAGCCAAATAAGGTTTTTCAGAAAGTCAATAACAGCTGGACTGCAAATGGTCCAAGGAGCTCTTCTGGCAGCCTCACTAGAGCTTAAGGCCTGACCTGCAATGCCCTCTACAAACCAGTACATTCTCAAATGGAAAGGTTCAAAAGGAGGCATCATGTAGCCATCTGCTGCTCTGACCTGCAGAAAACCTCCTACGTTGCAGATATTTCTTGGGACAATGACTAGCCACTACAAACTACTTTTATGCAACTGGGGCAGTACAGAGAAAACAGACTGAAATGTGAGTCCAAATTCCATCATTTTAAAATGTCTTTTCTGAACAACTGTCCGTGCTTTCCTCTCCCCATTTAAAGAGCAAACCTGAAGAACCTAAAAATGCAAAAAATCTGAAAGGAACCTGAAGCGCCAGATTTTACTGCTGCACTTAATGTACACAATATGTCCTACACCACAGATGTATAAAACACACGCTAGTGCAATAGCAGAAAATCACAAGCAAATTTAGCATGAGTTAATGCCGTCAGTACTGTGCCATTTCATAAACTGAACTAATGAAAAATCCAACCTCCAGCTGCAGGGACCACTGGCTGCCATGGCCACAAGCAAACGCCTGGTGGCACTCGATCCCAGCTCTCCGGCAAGGACAGCTCCTGCCGCGGCTCGGTCTCCTACTCACACATCTGGTTTTTCTATTGACTTCTCACTCTATTCTCTGCTATATCAGCTCACACGAACATCTTATTCATGTTCAATAAAATTAACAATTCCAGAAAGTTAATTCAATCAGTTTCATGCTTTAACGCTGACTTCACAAAAATACTCAGACCCTTCCAGAAGCCAGAAAGGATACAAAGCCTGAATTTATAAAGGAAAAAGTAGTCGTCTTGTTCAGGCGAGAGTTTTGAAGGGCATAAAGGGCAGGGAAATAGCTTTGGGGAAAGGATGCAAGCTCCAGATGTCTCCTTTATTCAAACATCAGTCCAGATCACTCTACTTGGGGCATGTTTGCCTGTTTGTCAGAAGGAGTCAAATACTAAGTCCTGCTAGTTTGTCATATGACACTGAAATCTGTTTTTGATGATAAAGACGTTGTCCAACCCTACTTCTTTAGAATATTTTTCCTTCCAAACCAAACTGCAGCTACTAATCAGGATTTTCTCAAGCAATACCAAATAATTTTTATTTTCAGTGACTCTTGTAAAACAGTTGGGTTTTGCCTTGAATGAGTATATTTGTGTATGAACACATGCATTATCCACTAGTCATTATCCACGGGGCTCTGAGCAACCTGATTTAGTCGAAGATGTCCCCGCCCACAGCAGGGGGGTTGGACTAGATGACCTTTAAAGGTCCCTTCCAATCCTAACTATTCTATGATTCTATGATTATTTGTTATTTTTTATATTATAACCATGCAGCAAAACTGAAGTAGCCATACAAACAAACCAGTGAAAAAAAAGTACCAGGAACCTTTCAGTGACCACCTAAAAGTTGAAAGTACTCACAGAAATCACTTGTCACACAATTACAGATTAATGGCTTCATGAAATTCAAAGACTCCTTGCAAGTGGCTTTAATTCAGTATTTGTAATCAGTAATTTAATCAGCCTTCATCTTCTCTCCTACTCCTCCTCCTCTAGACAGATTACCGTAACTCTGCTGATCCACCAGCTCTGCAAATCTCAGTGTGCAGTATGGTAAGAGAGGCAGGCTCTGCCTTTGGGACCCAAAACAATGCTGTCTGCAGATCTTCAGGATAAACTCAAGCTGGTCAGTCACAAAGAATAGGAGCAAACACCCACGCCAGTTTAAAATCTGTTTATAATATTTTACTGGGCTAAGGTTATGATAAAGGTTTATGGCAGAGTAAGTGATTGTGCACACTGGCAATCTGCTGTGCCTCCCACAGACATCTTCAGCAGCTGCTTTTCAGTTCACCGCCTCGCCTGGTCACTCCTTTGTCACTCTTACAGCCAGCTCCAGCCTCACTCTCTTCCTCCCTCTCTGCACAATGGCAGCTGTGATGCCCCCCCTGTTCCACAAAAAGCCTGGTACTCCTTATTTCATGTCAACCCCAACACCACACAACCACATACAAGCTGTGCTGGACTACACTGACACCACACTGATTGAGAGCCTCAGCAGAGCCAGCCTCCCTTAGGCAGGCAGAATGACCCAGTTGAAATGCACAGACCTCTTTGAGCACCTGTACAACTTATATTGGCAGCACTATGACAAAGGACTTGGCAGCAGCCACCACCTCTCCAATCCCACCTCAATCACTCCTTAATTACTTTTTTCCCATGCTACCAACTGAGCTCTCCCATCCACGTCATACTCCGCTCCCCAAACACATCGTTCTGCCTGATCCTCTGCCATTGCCAGCAACAGTTTGCAATACACGCACAGCAGGAGGGTTGGGAGTCCCAGCACTCCCACTGCACTCCCTACCCACTACCACCCCTGCCCTTGAATGCCTGGTGACTTCGCAAAACTTTGCATAAGAATATGCTCCAGAACAGCTCCTTGATAGCAAGCAAATCTTGCTAGGATGAGGAGAGAGAAGGAAAGAGAAACATAGCAGCACCTGAATTTGTAGGTCAAAAACAGGAGAGAGAGAAAAAAAAGTTATTTCTCCCTCCAATCCAAAAAGTTATGTTATATACAAGTAGCAAATTGTAGCAAATGCTCTGTAAGCAGAGACTAGCCTGAGGGACACGGCTTCCTCATTCCTCAGCAGCAGCTGAGCCACCTCAGCCTGCTCAGCTCACACATCTGTTCCCCTGACACACATGGGTCCCATCCTGCCGCCATCTGCTCCTCTTTCCTGCCACAGATGCCACGTGCAACATAGCCAGCAACCAGGGCTCTGCAAGCAAACCACACACTGACCGCAAGTCCCACCCTGCCAGGCTTCCTTCTCCTTTAGAGAACCAGAGCGCATTTCACCAATACATGCAGCTGACAATAGCCGAGGATTTCTCCCTAAAGCTGCGGTCCTGGCAGATTGGCAAGCAGAAGTGACAACCTGAAGCCTCCACCCAGGTCAGTAGGTCCTGCACCACTTGCAGGCAGCCCTGCTTGCACAGCCTTGGCCTGCTCAAAGGGCAGCAAGGGGAAGTTTTGTGCACCTTCCCAGACCAGCCAGCATGAATGTCAGTGAAGTTGCCACGGTCATTTACCATGCCCTGGTGTACAGCAGAGCAGGCGGCTTCCTGGTTGAGGAATTACTGTTTGAACAGGAGGGCGGATGGATAGAGATTATACGAGTATGTAACACAGCTGGGGAGACTATGAAGCTCTCCTCTGTATCACTCAGTTGGGTAAGAGCCATCCACATGGATACGGAAACTTCCCAAATGTCATTGCTAACTACTCCAGCTTTGGGTGTCTGACAATTTCCCAAACCCGGAGTATTTTGCCATTGCAAACACGGGGGGTAAGCAGATGCAAGCAGTGCACTACCCTCCTAACAGTACCATGCTTGAGAATGACATGAGCTCTGCAATTGCAGACAGATAAGGATCCAGAGCAGCAAAAACCACAACCTTTGTGACCAATGCAGCCCAGACAAGGGTCAGAAACACACAATGGCCATGTCCGGCTGTGCTGCCTTCTAGTACTCAACAGCAACCGACAGCAGAAGCAGAAGGCAAGGCTAGCAGGGATTCACCAAGAAAGTCAACCGTGCAAAAGAGCTGGCATCAAAGAATACACCTAGAAAGCTAGCAGAGGGCTAGACGCAGGGCAGTCAGAAATACCCGGCAGCAGAGCTATGTCTCACGCTGACACAAAATCATTATCTCATTCTGTTGATTTGGCAGTGACCACTTGTCACCTGAGTAATCACATCTTGAACAGATTCAGATCTGTCTCTCAGTACCTGCATGGATCTGGCAAAACTGCTCTTCATGGCAGGCAGAGTGATCGCTTTGAGTAAGTGAAAAACGTTATACCCTTACTGAAGAGCCGTAAAAAAGTGTTAGAACACAGCCATCCTCCTCTTCTTCCTTTACTAAAAGAGCTTTGAGTTAGTTAGAAAAATTAAGTGATTCTCTTCAATCCTAGTCAAACAATCTCCACAATTAATTCCTTCTTATAAATAGATGATTAAGCATCAACCCTAATCAGAACTGTTTCTTGGATTTTGTTGCAACATCTGGATTTTTTTGGATGTTGATGCAAGTACTTGGCAAGCAGACAAGGCATTCTTGTACAAAGCATAGCTGTGTACAACCCATCTGTTGTCACATACATCTCTTCTGAGTGAACTGGAAGCACCACATGGCCTTCCAAGAGAAGGATATCTGGCAGAACATTAAATGGTCACTGAACAGACCTGTGCAAAGCTGACTGCCTTTGATGCAGACATATTTCAGGAGGAAATTTGTGACTTATAAACAATATGCACTAATAAAGCTTATTTGCAAGAGCAGAACTCTGGGCTCGTATCCTAGCTGTGACACAGACTTCCCTTTTCATCTCAGGTATGTCATGTAGGCCCAGATTTTTGCTTTTACACATCAAGTGTTCAAAGTGGGACTCCCTTCTGAAAGGTTATCTGGCCATTGTCTTCCCCTTCATGTGCCATAGCAACCATACATACATACTCACCCACATCATCACAAGGGTTAGTTAACTTGCGTAAAAGCATTCTGAATAAGTAACATTCTCTAATGCTTACACATTTTAAGGATGAAAGCTTTAATACTATTGATTATTTTACAGCACACTTCTAGGCACAAGAGATTTTTGCAAAAAATCTACAGACTTATATTTAAAACACCCTCCCCTGCACATATTTACAGCTCTGCATGATGTATATAGTATTATTCCCATTGCAATTAACAGAGAACCTGTAGCAGAAGGCGTGAGTAGAACCTGTATTTCATAGGTCACTGTGAGCAAGAGTGATGGGTAACACAGTTAATATGAGGGAGAGTTACAGAAAGGCAGTCATGTACACATCTGGAAGTTAAAATTACTATGTTAGGCACTTAAAATCCGTGGCATAGCCACAAAGAGTATTTACTGCATGCAGAAAACACTGGTGAGAAATAAAGCACAGATTTTATTTTTATGAGATGCTAAATGTATGACCAACATATCTCATGTGGCTCCATATGGAATGGAAAAAGACTTACATTTAGGCAAGGGACTCAAGTTTCAGTGCCTTTTCATTACTTCAATTCTGCCTCTAAGAAACATGTTTATTTTAGCCATTCATACTACTTACATCAGACCTTTATTGCAGCTGCCCAAATTATCCCATTTTAGACCACAACAAATAATCAACACTCAGGTTTTTTTCTTGCATAGATCTAAGATAAGCTTTTTTAATTTCTACCCACCTCTGATGTTTTTAATCACCGGGTTCAGAGGCTCTCTGGTTCAAATCCTTTACAGCACAGGAAAGGACTCATGAAACACACTTACCTCTAGTTAATATTTCCTTTGGCCATGGAAAGCTCATCCCAAGACAGTTCTGAAGACCCCAAAGAACAGCTGAACAGTTGGACAAGCTTTCATTTCCATGACAGCAGCTGCTTGGGCTAACATCCAAGGGATCAGCCTTGGAAGCATTTGCATGTAGAATTTAAACTTAAGAGCTGACACACTTCAAATGGGGCTAAAGTGGACTTGAATTAGCTAGAGAACAAAAAGTAACATGCACAACCAAGGTTCTACACTGTATGTGTTTATGCAGTGCATTTTATTTTGATGCTTCTCAAAGGTGCCTAGAATTGCATCACTATAAACAGGACCTACTTCTAGTTGTCACTGAAGCGATAGAAGCTGTGGCTGTGTAAGCTACTAAAAAGAATCACTATGACATGCCCGTAACACAGCAACACCAGCACTGTTTACAGGGTACTCATCTCAGAGACTTGCTTACAGCAGGCAGTATTGAAGAGGCAATGTCTCAAAACTTTTCTTTTTTGCTAGGAAAGGAGAGGCCTTAACACACCAGCATTCATATGAAGCCCAGTAATGAGCAAATTTTAGTCCAGAATTGCTACAGACTTTAGTTTAAGTCTCTGAACTTACGGCCAGCAAAAACTCTGACTGAACATTATACCTTATTTATTTATTGTTGGGACTCTGAAATAACTATATTAATCCCAAAGGAGATGGGAGGGACTGAACTCCAGGGTAGTTAAGCAAGTTCCTGAAGAAAAACTGAACTGTACATCCACCAGTTCTCAGAAACAGCACAAAATGCTAAGCACCTTCAATGGCCCAGGAAAGCATCCTTGCATTCACACGCTGGGTATGAGAGTATTGTTAACGTGCTGCCTTTAGAAGCTAAAGTCTTCCTGAGGCTCCCTTGCTTTCTGAAAAAAGACAGGACATTCATAAAGAGGATGCCTGCCTGAGTCATTGTTAAGCACCCAGAGTGTGCAGAAACTGAAGTTTACTGAGTCTCTTTCTTCTCACTGCAATGAACTAGCGATCTCTAGGTCCCTTATCAGATAAGTATTTTGAGAGCAGATCCAAACTTCTGCCCACCCACATGTGCTTATGCACGTTCAGTGGCTGTTGAATTCTCTTAACCCGGACAGACTTTCCAATACTGCATATGGAGAGAAAGGGACTGGCGCTGATTACATTCCGCCTCAAGCAGAGGAGATGAAATAGGAATCAGACTGTGACTGTCAGTCCACTGTTATTTTCCTGCCCTCTTCCAAGCACTGCACAACTACTTAATCATGCAGGGATAAGGCTCTTACTGAACACAAACGCTGTGATTTCACTATACCCACAGCATTTCAGCTGCCCATTTCCCCCCAGGCAGGACAGTCTGCATAGAGTCAACATTGTCCATAGGACTCTGGAACATATATATTGCTCTAAGCACCTCTGATCTGAACAAGGCTCCACCACTATGAGAGCACAGTTTCACATTATAATCTTTGGACAAATGTTAAATCACAGCATGGTATATTGCAAGCACCAAATAAAGATTTGAAAGCTGGGTTATAGGACCCTGAAGATATGTTTGTCATAGAAATGCTGGTGGAAGCTTAATTACAGTGATACTACTACATGCTGCTCTGCTAGGCAAGCTATTTAAGTCCTTTCAATAATGTTTTGCTGTAATGGGAACAGTTCAAGCTGCAATAGCAGGTTTGCAACATAGAAAACATTATAGCACTTGATCTTATTCCTTCCAATGCACTCATTTTAATAGGGTTTTTTCTGCTGTTCCACCTATCAGTTGCCTTTATCTCTAGAGAGCACAATTGCCTTTTTTCTGCTGTTTGCAGTTCAGATTCAGCTTAGAGGAGCTTCACTCAATCTAAAATAAGCGTATCTTTTTCACATATCTCATTTATTTGAGGAAACTGAAGGGTTCTTATTGAATGCTGAGCATGTGATTGCACTGCACCCAAGTAACTCTTTTCTGCTAGGTAATAAAGAGCTGCAGCACTTACCCTACCAAGAAGCCTGAGAAAATTAAATACCCATTAGATATTTCTACAGAAGTAGCCAAAGGAAGGAATAAGACAGTATGAGTGGGGGTCACCTAGAGAAACAGTTTTCCCAGCCATGACAGCAGACAGTGGGATGCCAAAAAAAGAATGAGAGGCATCTCCTCTTAGAACACAGTTTGGACTTGCTCAGCTTCAAGTTTGTTTTCCCTTTATCCTACTTTCCCAAACTAGGAACTGTTCCCTCTATCCATGCTCCCACACACATTTTTCCTCCCTTACATCTCCACCTTCTCCAAACAAGATCCCAAACCCATCTTCTTGTCACACTTTTCCCCACTCAAACAATTCTCTCACCCACACTTCCCCACATCTTTACAAATAATACCATGAGGCTCCTATCTAAATTCATAAAATCCTATCTGCCTTGTTTTTCTACAATTCTACTTCATGTCACCTAACTCAAGAAAGAGACACTTTCTACAACTGAAGATAGGGCAATAGAGCCTACAGGGAAATCAAGCCCACTTTGTCTACATAAAATTCACAAATGCCGGTGACAGCAGTACCTACTGTAAAAGAACAGAGCATCATAGCACAAATTTGACCTGCAAAGAGCAGATCTATTCAGTGTCAATCAGCTTTAAGGTTCAGATTGACTCATCTTCAATGGCAAGACATGACCTAAGCCAATTTGTATACAAACATTATTATCAATTGTCTGCCATTTGTCCTCAGCCTCTAATACCATGTTTAAATATTACGACATTTTGCTTAATTCCATCTCTAGCTACAGCTTCCCTAGGATTCTGACTTTTCTTGTTAATAATCCTGGTTTTCATGTAACAGCCTAATGATCTGTCAAATAATGGTAGACTATTTGCTCAACTAATTGCTTATTTTTTAACAAAGCATTCTAAAACATAGGTAATGATTGTAGGCCTATATTTCTCTAAGGAATAAATAAGGTCAGATCACTCGAATTTTTTTTAACTTAGCAAAATACAGTAAAAATACATTCTTCATATGACAGCTTTATATTGTATTGTGTCTTGTTACATCCTTTTTTTTTGCATTAGCAATTAATTCCATTCAATGGCAGGAAGATAATTTTCATAAACTGATCACTTCGATAAGAATTTCTGTGTGAATTAACTGGGCTTGGCTGTCTTTACGTAATAAAACTTGAAATATTAAATGTCAGGCATAAAGGTATACTTTTACTGTACCTTGTGTAAGCTTCTAAAGTCACATGCAAGCCCACATAAATAATGCCAGTGACATGGTTCACAATGCCTGGTTTCCCTGGGCTTCCCTCTCTCTCGTGCCCATTTCATCCATGCAGATTACAAGACCTTCTAGGGAAGCACCATGCAGTTCCCAAATCCAAGTTCACGTACAGCCTGCCTAAGAGCTGCTTCAGGATAGACGGACTCTGTAAATAACTTTACAGGAACACTAATCCCTTTCCATCAATAAAAGGAGTGCTCTTCTTTACTCTCCCTCATCTTGCAGCTCCTGCCCCACAGGCTTACATCTGCAGTAATTTAAATGCAGCTGGATACTGGTTTCTAGTAAGTGTAAGATCTACATCAAGTCCCTCACATGGGGCAACTAAAGGGAAAAGAAAGAAAGAGCACGTAGAAAAAACCCTAAGTGGGTGGGACACATTTTCATTTTGTTGTCAGTTCACATTGTCAGAAACAAAATGATTTTGAAAGTAATAGAAATCAGTGTAATAACACTGTCCTCAGCATGGCTCTGAAATCCATTTATGGGAGCCCCACCGGTAAAGCACATATATAATTACAACTGAAGCTGTATTTAGCTCCAGACTAAACACCATCATGAGGCAGTGTGTTAAATAATGCATTTCCCTAGTGCTTTTTACTGAATATGTGATCATTTCATACATTCAATTTATTGTTTTGATAATACATTCTAGTAGCTTCACAGCCAATGTGCCTACACTTTTTGAAGATTTCAGTGAAGTAGGAAGTATCTGCACCCTGAGAAGCGATCACCGATACATAAAAATTTCAGTGTGTTTTGGCTGCACTCTCCCTGCTTCACCTGAGACTTAAACTAAACACCAAAGAACTAGCAGTATTCAGGGAAACCGGGGCCTTGATGCTCCACCAACACCGCAGTCTCATCAACTCTACAATTTGAGAAGGTTTCCCTGCTGGACTCTGGGCAACAACCAGGCTGTAGTCCACATGCTTACTCCTCAGGTGGATGCACGAGAAGAGTGAGCAAGCAACAACTATGGTCACTCTGCAATCGTTGTCACTGCAAGGAGTGTTATCTCAACATATATAAAACATAAACAAGGGCTTCCTATCTTTTTCTAGCATGCACCAACTCTCTTCATACCTTCCTTCTTTCTCAGAGACAGTCTCTCCATAGATTCACAGATATTTTTTTCATTTTGACTTGAATATCAAGCCCTATCGCTGAATTTTTTATCAGTATTTTCCATGCCAGATGCACATGTGTGTCAGCTGGCACTGGCTTTCATGTTGCCAAAATAACAGTAAATCAACAAAAGGCAGCACTTTGAGTGGTGATACCAGCTATTTTCTGGACCGTTATCATGGGAATATCTTTGTCAATTTCATATGACATTTCAGAGCAGAGTGGAGACATATTCTTCCATTTTAAAGTGTGGTCACTGGAAACTGGCTAGATAAATTGACATTGCACTCTGTATTTATTCTTTCTCTGTTATTTATGTTTGTTGTATTTACAAGACAAGAAATGCATTTTCCTTGTCAGGACAGAAAATGCATCTGGAACTTCAAAATCCACATCCTTCCTTCTTAAACCTTGGGAGTTTACAACCAATCTTTCTAGTGGCACAATCTGCTACAATTGCTCCATAGCTATTGTCTCAAAATCTGGTAGTAGAGATCATATAGAATCATTATTTTTTATATATATATAAATAAGTAAATCTTCTCAATGGTAAGATTTAATAGCTATTTGGTTTTGGTCTTGACTCTTACTTTAGTACTAAAATAAATGTGTTATCTTCATTTTGGCCATAGATATTACTTAGAAGATTGACATGCAATGAATTTATTAGGTAGAAAACACCTAATTGTATAGTACAGTCTACCATTGTATAAATAACTTCTTCTGAACACAACAGGACTTACATTGCCTTGTGCACCAGCTAAACTTGATCTTTGTTCATTCACCACATAGTGGCAGTTGCAGCTAAAATACAGCAGATGGCACCGAAATCAGTTTACTACTGACATGACTGTTGCCGATTTCCCCTAAATACTGCCGCCAACATATTACAAGCCCAACTTCAAACAGGAGTTGAACCTGGAGTTTTATGTTATCCATAGTGAGTATGGATACAAAGAAATAACCAACAGACAACACGTAGATGAACACACTAGCTTAACTTTTGGAATCTGATTTGGTAAAATGCAGTAGTTCTTGGTGTGTCACTGTAAAAACCCTTACAGATACTTGGGAGGTATCAACAACCCAAGTGCCCCAGAATAAGCAAGACTCAACCTTCTCGATATATTCCAAAGCCTGAATAATTGTGTTGGTTTAAAAAAAAAAAAAAAACAAACCAAAACAACTGGCTCTCAGACTCATTTACAATGTCTCACACAGTATCTAGAAGCAGAAGGCAGCACAGGTTGAGTCCTTTTCCTCTATAATGATGGGTTGAGCGAAGGTGACTTACTCTCAGAAATTACAAAATGGGCTCTTGAGTGGTTTTTTGGCACAGGCAGGGAATACTGTGAGGTAGTTTTAGATTAGCTTGGAAATCAGCAGTTCATACTATGATTTTATTTAGTTTTGTTCCCTCTGTATGCTCATATTCTTAAACACAGGTATCCACCAGTGGAAAAGACAACGATGCTGACTGGAGATGCTAACTGAGGGCATCACTCACAAGCCTGTACTCAGCTGTGCAGCTGCAGCCACCGCCAGAACACACAGCCTGGGGAAATACCAGGGGAGGCAGCGGGGCGAGAAAACAGAGGGGACAGAATTTCTGTCCACGTCCCTCACATCTTTGTTGTTGGACCATTTTTTCTTCTACCAAGACAACCATCCTTACGCTCCCAAGACCAAAGGCCTTTTAGATATACAATAGCTAAAATATTATTAGTGGTAGTGAAAAAACTAAAATGAAGGAGAAGTAATGAAAGCCCTCATTACTTTTCCTCACAGCCAAGCTTCATCTGTTGGGAGGAGATCCAGGTAAGGCATTGGAATCAAATTCATGCTGTGGAGCAGAAATGCATAAGTAAACGCCGTATTACTGGTGCCTTGTGCTCCTAGTCATATCAACACTGGATCACATCCTTGTTTCTGATGCCGAATGATCTGAAAGGAAAAATACAGGCATCTGGAACAACAGCTTTTTTTTCCTAGCGCACTTGCTTACATTGTTGTGTAGCAGATCTGAAAAGCTAACTGCTGGATCATACAGAAAAAAAAGATTTATGTAGCCAAAAATTCCAGAAATGAAGTAATCTTTTAACAAATCATGACGACAACAAGGCTCAATGCTGAAGCCTGTCAGGGTAAACCGAATACTTCATTTACAGTATTTAACAGATGCTCATCTTGGGACACTTCGTAGACCTGTGCTACCTTGGGACCTGGTTTTTTGTTAGACCTCTGAAACAAAGCAGGATTGGAGCTAATTGACACTAAGGTCGGAATCTGCACACTATGTTCATGTGTATACCTTAATCTTTAATGACAGCTAGTTACTGATAAGAACTTTCCACAATCTGAATAAAGGAGTCCCTAAAATACTAACCCATTCCAAATAATAAAGTACAAAGCATATACTGGAACTAAAAAAAAGTCAATTTCCAAGCTAACAACCAAAAAAGCAAAAAAAACCAATAAAGCCTAGTTGCCCTTTGCTTTCTTTGGTCTCTGTTTGACAGTCAGTACATTTTCAGTTAAGCTTGGAGCAAATTTGGATTAATAACAAAGCCATGCTCATCTGTCCAGCTTGTAATGTAAAGTAATGAGAGCAAGAGTGGCAGAGACACAACTCAGGTGCATGTGCTCATAGCATTTCATTTTTTCTATTGGGCTTTTGATAAAAGTCAATTGTCCTTTTATAGTACTAAGGAACGCAAAAGTGTCCTTCGTGATTACAAGTCACTAACTCAAGCAGCTTGTGGCTTCCTTTCCTTTCAATTCCTTTCTGTTTTCTCCACTGATACTTAATCATAATTTCCCTCTTCAGACAGAAGCCAGTTGTACTGGCTTTTGCTCACCTATACCCTAGAGTGGTCATTCACAACTGCTCCTTTGTAATTTTATCCACAATTTTGAGAATATCTTGTTTTGTCAAAAGGATACACAAAGGCCGACTAGAAATTGACGCAGCTGATCTCTTATATGTGGTCTCACTCACCAACCTTTCAAGTGCTGCAGCAACCCAGTTCATCTGATTTCTTTTTGATATCTTTTTACTAGTTTGTGCCACAGTATTGTTGCTCTTTCCACTGCATTAAACACCATGCCCAAGCTGTCAGCGACAAAGTTTTATCCTAAGTTCCAGTACAATCTTTTTGTATTGTAAAACCCTCAGGGTCCATTCCTTTTTCTTTGCTTTGCTCTGTTCCTTTTGTCCCCAAGCCCTCCTTAGATTTCTCTGCAAATGAATTGCATAAGCCACTTAACTGCCCCGGTTTCCCACCTCTCCAAATCATTTATCACTGTACTTCTCTTTCCTAGCAAGTGAATTTCTTGCTCTTGAGGCTTTAAATTAATTGCCAGTTTGCTTATCCTACTGCACCTAATAGGTTAGAACTATTAAACAAGAGAATATGTTACATCCTTACTTTAACCATCAATAGTTTATAAAAAAATATGTCTCACTTCATAAGTGGTGCCAGTCTGTCAGGATACAGGGAGAAACACAACCCGGAGGTTGCCAATACATTTTTTTTAATCCGTTTCATATAAAATCTGGCTGCGTTTGAATCATCCTCTGTGCAAGTTCTTTTCTGTCACTGGTTTCTGCTTCTTACAGCAATTCCTCTCAGGCAGGAGCTTCACCATTACGTAAGACTGAGCATTACTTCCAGGGCCTTATTTTACCCTCACTTTTGCATGCACAATGCCAGTGAAACCAGGTTTGAGTTGCACAAGGGTTTCATGAGCCTAAGGGTACGTCCCCAAGCATTTTGATCTCCAGTCTGCATTTCTTCCTTACTATTATGAAAAACGTTCACAGTTCCAGTGAGGAACTTTGCGCCTTTGCGTATTTCTAAATTTTTTACCATCTTCCAGAGGTCCTACAGATTCACAAACACTTCATAAATAAAATAGTAATAAAATGGAGAGATACTGGTTTGTGTATTCATTGGTAAAACACAAAAGACAATGAATTACAGGGTTTGTACTTCGCCAAGGCACACAAAGTATTTCTTGCTAGTACACAACAGTTTCAGAAAGATAAAATCAATTTTGGGTCATATATACATTTTCTTTTGCTGCCATACTGGCTTTTTCTCATTTGTACTTTTGTTTTTAAGGTTAACAAATGCATTGCTAGATTCATATGCTTGCCTACACTAATAATACTGTAGGGTATGCTATTTTTCCCCAAGAGCTCTCTATCAAAAGCCTCTTTTAAGAAGATTACTGATAGTAAATGACAAATACTTTACTTTAGTGTCCATCTGTAAAATTTAAGAAATAAGTCATAAAACTCCTAACCTCCACAAGGGTTACACTGACCACCAATCTTTTAAATAGTCATGAAACTAGTTTGTAGTATGAAGCTTTCTTTCACCTCACTTTCCTTTTCTCCTTCCCCATGACATCTGACACACGCAAGCGGGGCTCTGCACCTTAGCCGAGTTCTGCCTGTATAGGACGTGGCCTCCGCATCGAGGAACCAGCTTTCAAGTATGGTCCCCACCCCGAGACCACAGATACCCCCCGCCTTAGGAACAGGTATCAGTGTTTTATGGGACTACAAGTGGATTTGATCACCCAAACACAGGATTTTTAGCACTGAGTGGGACAACTATGTCAAAGAGTGGACGTACAACATATAAAATGTTTTGTAATATTCTGACATGCAGAATTACTATTATTACTGGTGGTAGTGGTGTTACCTAATTTTAAATGCTGTGTACGACATAAGTCAGTATTTCTTTTTATATATTTGTGTATATCTATAGTTATGTATCTCCAGGGACACATATGTTACTATTTGTTAGCAATCCATTGGCCATCTTTAATTCCAAAAGTACCATTAAAATATATGATAAATTCATACAAGGATTCATGGAAATAAACCCTGAGACTCTGCATTCACTGTCAGATGCTTTAAGGTCCTTGAAAGGTCAACACAAAATAAATTGCATAATTAACCATAAATTTAATTAAGGAGTCACAGAATGAAAGGGAAAAGAACACTGAGATCAAATTTTCCATTCTACATCCTTAAACATTAACTCAGTTGGCATCAGGAAGACTGAAATCACAGACAGACAATTAGCGGAAATATTATTGGCTTTTCAATAACAATCTTGGACCCAATTATTTCCTAGCGCTTACATACATATTCAAAAAAATATGTATGTACAGAAGGCAACAACAGCATAATTCACCATCTTCCTCAAAAGTCTGCAAGCACGTGAATAAAAAAGAAACTAAATCTGGCCCCATTCCAAAGCCTAAGAGCAACTTTTGTTCCATAGAAAAAGACAATTGGTAGCTTTAAAAATCAGAAAAAGAGCCTCTGAGAATTTAGGCATGACATAAAATTCCTATAGAATACTTTCTTGACATAGCAACTATAGAAACAGAATGAAAAGCCTCTTCATTCTAGATCTCATTTCTTTACATGGCGTGTAAAAGAACACGACTTCTGCCTTTGGGCCTTGGTGCTGGTGTAAAATATTTTTTATTGATATGGTTCATCTGTATTAATAACTTTAAATTATTTTTCCTCTTGACAGATTTTATGCCTAAAGAACTAAGTCACTTGATTTAAACCTCTAGAAAGTATTTTTCAAACTAAATTTACCTGTCCTACAAATGCTAGCTGAAAAATGTTATGCAGTAACTTTATATACTTAAAATTCCATCCTTTTCACTAAAACAGCTTTTAGCACAGAGGAATTGCCTTTTGTTAGTAATTCTACAATACATCCAAACTCAAAAAATCTTTAGGATCTTGCTGGGAATTAATTTTACTTTGATCATATTCAAATCCATTGCTTGAAAATTGCTAACCTGAAAACTATCTTCATCCTAAGATTTCTTAGAAATGTGATTTAGTGAATATTAAATAAACAAATGAATTTAAAAATCTAACCACCCATCCTAACCCTTCAGGAATTCCATTCACAACAGATCTCAAAACCATAACTGATTTCATTGCTTCCCATTACCCCTGCTTGAACGACAGCATAAAAATGGGAAAAAAAAGACAATTAAAATGAGGAAACTAAAATGTGGGCACTGGTACAAGAAATCCAAAAGTATCACATGCAGACTGGCCTGAACAAAGGGAATTATACAGCAGTTGTGCTAAAATCCAAGCTACAATATGCATGTAATATCTCGGACTCTCCCATTTAAAATAAAGTAAAATCCTTGCCCACATGAGGCTAATCCTACTCACTATACTCATGCAAGTAGCTCCATAGGCAGTGAAACAATTTCTTGCATAAGGCAAATAGGAGTTGCCTTGAACCTGAAATCAGCCAGAACTGCTCCTCTTCCATTTAAATTCAGCAGCAAGTGGGCTCATCAATTGTAAGCACAGTACTTAATATCAAACAATATATATTGCAACAACATCAAAAAATATATATTGCTTATAGTCATTATACTGAAATTTAAAAGGGTCTTTACTTCCAGAAATGAGCTCGGTGTGAAACTGATTATTTAACAGAAAAAAGACTTTCCAAAACACTCTTCAGAAGGGGCTCAGGTCATCTAAGCAGGTTCCAATGCAAACACAATGTATCTCTCCTGTGAGAATACAAAACTGAAGCTGAATCAAAAAAATCACTTAAGAAAAGTGATATGCAAAAAGTACCTACCTGGATTCCTGCCTTCCTTCTACTGAAGTGATTATTCCCCTCAATTCAGCACTTGAAAGACTACATCTGGATCAGTATGGGCACCTTTGGGCTCCCCAATACCAGAAAGACACCGATACACTGGAGTGAGCCCAGCGGAGGGTAACCAAGATGATTAGGGGACTGGAGTGCCTCTGTACAAGGAAAGACTAAGTGCCTTGGATTTTTCAACCTGGAGAATGCTTGGGGGGATCTCACTGCTGCCTTCAGCTATCAGGAGGATATAGAGAAGATGGAGACAGACTCTCTCCAGAGATACAATGATAAGAGGCAATGGATACATGTTACAACACAGACAATGTGGATTAGATACATGGAAAAAATTTTCACCATGAGGATAGTTATCATAGGAATAGGGGCCAGAGAGATTTGAGTCTCCCACCTTGGAGATATCCATGACTCAACTGGACAAGGCTCTGGACAACCTCCCCTAGCTGGATCTGCTTTTAGTCAGAGGATGAACAAGGTGACCTCCAGAACCAACCCACACTGTTCCACAGCTCTGTGAGATCAATGGGAAAGGTCTTCAATTGAATAATGGCAGCAAGGACAGCAAAAAATAACTAGTGCACAAATTTATGCCTACAAATATCAAGTTTGTACTGCTGCTCCATTATTTAATGGAAAATGATGTTAAAAATACCTGAAAAACACTTTCAAAAATTTTGAGGCTTTTCACAAAAATTAAGTTGAAAATAAAAGTTAGGCATTAAGACTCTCCATGCAAAAATTACTGTCTTTTTTCATATTTTAAGTAAATTCTTAGGAAAACAGAATGAACATTTGGAGTTTTTTTCAAAAGAGAATAATCTGAAAAAATTTTCCTTCAAAGGATTCTTTTTATTACATTTCAGAACACAGCGAGATGTGAAAGCATGAGATGCTTCCTATCAAATTCCAGTCCCTCTTTTCCTGACCTCTTTTTTTTTTTCAGCAGCAAGCAGAGATTTATACAGCCTGGTCCACCACACAGTGGAAACTCCCAGCAAGGTACTACCTTAGCCCGGGGCCTGGTGTAATCAGCTTGCCCAGAAATGGCAGAGCACTGGGAATGCCCAGCACTTCTGGCACTGCTGGTCTAGCACAGGTGCAGGGCTAGCTGAGCTGGCGTAAGACCTGGCCAAGTAACATGAAGGCAAATATATCTGCATACGTTTGGTTATGAGACTCCTACAGCAGCTAGCACTGATG
The DNA here is from genome assembly GCF_965638725.1 of Aptenodytes patagonicus. Classification (NCBI taxonomy): domain Eukaryota; kingdom Metazoa; phylum Chordata; class Aves; order Sphenisciformes; family Spheniscidae; genus Aptenodytes; species Aptenodytes patagonicus. The sequence goes on from NC_134959.1 coordinate 10,425,595, forward strand.
AAATCCCACTGCTACTAGATCAATGCTATTACCACCGACAAGGCACAAAATTTTCTACACAAAAAAAGACTTTCCTATTCCCATAAACAACGATTAATCAATTTTGCTCATCCTCAGGCATTTTATCTAAGACTAATTGTATAATCCAACTGACATTTATTTCACTACCACCTTTTCCATAAAAAAAAGATGCGATGAACACTATCCCCCAAACATCTCGTTACTAATACATAACAATTCTCAGTCAAAAAGAGATCTCATTATAGCAATAAAATTTATTTTGCCTTACAAAAATTGGCTGTCACAAAAAGTCCACGCGGGTAGCATAGCAGCTACCACACTTAAGCATCAGTTCAGCACTGAGCTCCAAGAATCTCAAATGAAACCACAGGAGATGGTAAGCTGAGTTGAGGAGGTCTGTCACTTCAGCAGACTGTACTAACAGTACAGTTTTATAATGAAGTCCCTAGATTGAAGAAAATGTAAAATCATCCAAGAATAAAGTTACCTGTCTTCAGGAAGGGTTTCTCACTGATTTCCCCTTATCAGTAAATTGGGAAACACCCAGTGAGGACGGCAACTTTGTACAGTTCCATCCATAAGGAATGTCATTCTGAACCTTACCTAAATGTACTTGAGCTCCTAGTCAGTGACACTCCCTATTTCTAAAGGGTGGGAAAAAACTTTCTTGAGAAAGTGACAGAATTCAGACTGGACACACAGGCCATAAACCACCAGACACAGATGCTGCTTTGGTCCTCCTTGTTTTGTGATGTTATGAGAAAGACAAGCTAACCCAATATAAATAGATATGAGCAGCACAAACTCTAAATATCTTTTCTTTGTTCCAGCTCTCCCAAATACAGTCCATAAGCAATCTCCTATGTAATAAATAATTTATTTATGGAAAACTTTCTTTAATACAAATCTGTTTTACCAAAACAGAAACACAGATGCAACAAAAAGAAACAAATAGCAATGTAAACTATGCATAATATCACCCTGACACAACACATCACTGCTGAGGCACTGCACTAATTACTGCACTAAGCGTGCAAACGAGAGTCTGGCCTGAATTCCACAACACATCCAGGTTTCATTCAGGTGCACAACTGAATGAGAAAAACAGGAACCCCTAAAAGGTGGAAAACACACAGGATAAAAGGATAAAAAACTGCCCCATCTCCATACGCATGTGATGCAGGTTTGGAAATTAGTGGGGTGAGCAAAACCTACCACATTTAAGTAGATTCAAGATGAACATGCTGAGTACCAATAAGTACCAAGAAAGTTATTGTTAACTGTGACAATGTTTCTGCAGGCTTTGATGGATCATATATTGTACATTGTGTTGTCTGACTCAGAAAAAAATGTTTTCTGTCTCAGAAGTAGTTGCAATTCCTACTGGAGATAAAGGACAAGACTGTCACAGAAAGGGGTCCAAAGCCAGGCTGACATAGGGATTTTTTTCAGAATTACCAAACACTAAGCAATTCCCGTACATTCAAAGTCAGTTACTAAGGCCTCTATATTTTCCACAGTTTGTCAGCTTATGTAATAGTCTAAGCGTAGATGTTTCAGTCAAAATAAGACTCCAAGTCTGTCAGGATTAACATTAATACTGATACTATGGCTAAATGTAAGGTGCCATTTGGGAAAGATGCCATCATCAAAATTTGCAGAAGTGCTAAACATTAGAAATTCCTGAAATTTAAAATGTAATATCCTTAAGTACAGTGTTACATGCGTACATGAATCTTCACATGCAGAATGAGGCAAAGGGGGCACATATCCAGAAAAACAACACAAAGAAAATCAGCTTTTCTGATGCGTATATAGACGCACACCTTCACGCCATAACTAAATAACAAAGAGCCCTAAAATGAAGCCATTTTATTGAAATGGAAATTATCGTTTCCATTTATTGAAATGATAGAGGAGTCTTTCAAGGAGTCAAATATTCTGAGAGGTTGAAGAAATTAATCACAAGGTAACTTTTGCAGCAGCATTTTGAGGGATTTTAGGATAGGGATGTGTCAATTAAGAACCAAGTTACTATAGTTTTGGCAAAAGGTACAGTTATCCCTGAGCCATAACGAAATGTACTTGTAAATTTCCGGTAAGCCTTCATTTCAACTGCCTTAGACTCACTTAATGCTTGCCTGGATTTAAAAAGAAAAGAAAAAAAAAAAAAGGTGATCAATGACATCAGGAAACTTTTTACAGAAAGACCAGAGAGTTCACAAGCTTTACATCCTCCCCAAACTTCATTACAACTCTGAATCCATCACTACTGAACCAAAGAGATATTAAACCGCCTAGATATTGACGGTAAAGGTGTTCCAATGTGAGAGAACTGGCTCACTGGACTACAAAGCCACCAGGAGCAGGGAAGTAAAGAAGGCTGCCTACATACTCGTGGAGCATCCATTTCCATTTCCCTCACTCACATGTTGTACCAGTGGGACCACTCTGCAAGTGCCTGCAGGACTAACGCATACATGGGAGAAAGAAAGTGCCAATATAACTTGGTTCATAAAACAAATCCAAACTGCTGACAGGACATGTCAAAAAAGGCCTTGTTTCTTGCATTCTTTACCTAAGCAGCTAATGACATGCTTTTCTTAGAGGTAAACAACCAATTATGAAAGCTTATATTCTTTAATATCCGCTACAACCCTACCTTCTCCGTCTCTAGCACTAGGGCATTTATCATGCACAAGGAGAAACGTTTCCAAGATCCTGGTAACAAGTAGATCTTACTATTGTAAACTGGTTTTAGCTCTTACTTGGACTACATTCTTCTCCTGGCCCCCATCCAGCCACGGCGAATTATTTCCTCTGCACTGCTCAGATAATCCCGTCCATCCCCGCGGGTTTATTCCCAGACAGTCCCCTCCCTTTTAGCCAAAGTGCTGGGCTGGACTCGGCTTTCAAGAGCCGTTATCCGCCTACAGCTCCTTATCCAAGCAGCAAATCCCTGCAGCGTCCCTAACACTTCCCTTTCCCCAGGGGCTGCAGAAGGGAGGGAAAGGAGCGGAGCCGGGGTTAATCCAGGCCCCGGGATCTCAGGAGTCCCCCCGGGCCGGGTCAGGCCCCCACCTATGTGCACAGCCCCGAGCACCCCGCGGGCGGCCCGGCCCGCCGTGCGGCCTGCGCCGGCCCCGCCGCCTCTGGGCGCCGCTCCCCCCAGGCCGGACCGCCCCCCCTCATCCCGGGGGCCCCGCTCCCCTCAGGCCGGGCCGCCGCCCGCCCCCCGCCGGGCCGCCCCGGCTCCGTCCCTCCCCGCCGCGGCTGGAGGCAGGGCAGGGGAGGGGGGGGCTCCGGCCGGCCCCCGCGGGGCGGAGGTCACCCGCCTACCCCCTCCCTCCGCCCATGGGCGCCGGCTCCGTCCAGCCGCCGCCGCCGCTCCGGCCCCGCACGCAGGAGGAGGCGGCGGGGCGCGTCTCCCGCCGGCGGCTGCGCCCGCCTCGCCGCCCGCCAGCCGCCGGGGAGCCGCGGCGGAGGCGCATGGAGACAACGGCCGCCGCTGTGTGCTGGGGTAAGGCGCGCTGAGGCGGCGGGAGCCGCGCCGGGCGCCCGCCCCTGCCGCGGGCGGCAGCGGGGGGCCCGGCGGGGCGGGAGTCGGTCCGCAGCCAGGCAGGACTCTGCCCCGGGGGGCGCCGCGGGGCGGGCGGCGGCGGCGTGCCATGGCGGGGGAGGGTTTCGGCGGAAACTTTCTGTTACTCAGGCACCCCCTCCCAAAAAAGAAAAAGCACCCCGCACCGGGCTGTGCCCCCCAGCGCGGTGCGGCCGTGGTGGCAAGCGCGAGCTTCAGGGGGGAAAACCCGCTGAGGGAGATCAGCGACGAGGTGCCGGCTGCAGGGGCAGAAGCCAGGACCGTCCCCGGGGCACGGGGGACAGCATGCTTCATCTGGATGTACATACAGCCCGAGCAAAACGCTGTACAAATGCTGTATTACATCCGACTGACTATCCGGGGCTCATATTTTACATGCAACTGCAGGAGCAAACGAGCCCATCTTTTAAGAAATCTAGACATTTTGTTATTTAGGACACGTTTTACTCGTGTGCATTTTGTTGCCTGCAAGTATAAATCTTTGAAGTGCAAGTTATAAATATTAAAGCTTAAATGCATAGGGGGAGTACGTGTATCAAATTTTAGAATAAATTTATTCCAACCCAGGTTGACACACACGTGCCTAATGTGTTCAAGAAGCACTTAAACAAATTAGGAAACAGTTATTTTGTTTTACAATGGTAGGTGCCCGTTTCAGAGACAGCTGAATGACTTAACAACAATAATTAGCATATTTATATAACACGTTGTTTATACATGGGGTTTTGAATCTAAGAGGCATTAAAGTCATATATAATATCATTTCCCGAACTGGAGTGATTCCTAGAAGTATGAAGCAATGACTTGTTTGGTTTTTTTCACCCCCATTCAAGCTACATCTGTGCGTATATTCAGAGTCAGAAACATGTAATCCTGCCCAGAGAGAGTGGGTGCACGTTAACAACACAATGTGTCTTCAACTGACATCTGGTTGCACAACAGAAACAAACTGTTATTAAGGACCTTTTTTTCCATTTTTCCCTCCTTAGTTCTTTTCTTCCATCTTCCTCTCATCTCTGGAAGCTCCATCCGTATTGGAATAGGCAGCAATTATTCCAATCTCTGTAAGTAGTCTCTTTTTTTTTTTTTTAAACTGCATTAATGGCATGCCTTGCAGTCATGTACAGCTGTAGGAATATTATCTTTAAAGTCCTCTAGCAGATAAACATCAATCCATTAAACAGCAAATAGCTTCCTGACTAAGAAAACAACTGAGTTAACAGAAATTGACTTAACCTTGTGATCTTTATACAGACAAAACTCACAGAAATTAGAATCATCTGAAATAGAGGACCATAAAATTTAGTGTCAGGTACAAGTACTTCAATATTTCTTTTTTTTTTTAAAAAAAAAAAAAAAAAAATCCTGCTTTTCAGCATTTTCTCCCACAACAACAAATTAGCACATAGCTGCTAAAACTGATTTACAAATTGAGCACACTGACATCAGTCACAATTTATATCATTTTGGCACTCACTAGTGGAACAAATGGGGCTAAAAATTACTTCCAATCATTGAAATAAAACAATTCCTGACATTCGACTTCCTTCTACTCTCCTTTTTATGACTGACTTTTGTAGTTACTACATTAAAGTTTTTTGAAAAGGAAATACAACAACATAGGAGCCAATTCTGCCCATGTCATTGGCCCTATTTTGGCAGAAAACCACATGTATGCAGGGAAGCAGAGTAGCATGTCCAATCTCTTAGATGAAAGAATGCATAATGATAAAAATATGTGCACAACAATTAAAACAACCAAGATACTTCTCAGAGTAAGTGCTGCCTCTCAAGAAAAGCCATGCTGAAATGTTGTAACTAGATTATGACTTCAGTAACAACTTTTAAGCTAAGATGCCCATCATGGGTGAGAAATCGTATGATTAAACCTGAAGTTTAAAGAAAGAACAGGCAAAAAGTTATCTTACTTTGGAACATACATAAAGGAACAACAAAGTCAGGCAGCTACTGTCATTCACAGACTAGAAAGACTATCAAGCTTAATGTTTGCTGCCACAACCTACCAACTTGGAGAAATTATTCATAGTGTCAAGACCAACTTCTGTCAACACTAGGTATTTGTAAGATCTAACCCTAAGATAACTTGGAGCAGAGTTTGGTTGGTAGAGCTGAAGACAGTGCAAAACCAAGTAAATGAAAATGTTGTCTTTCAGATTGCCTGGTAGTCCCTTAAACTCCTAGAAAAAACATGTTAAAATTGGGCTCAAGAGCAAGTGCAAAATTAGTAGCTGCTGATTAAAATTGTTCACCCTCTGGCTACCTAATAGATTACCAACTGGCATCACCTATGTCATAGAAAATACATAACAACAACACAAAAATGACAGGATATTGTAAATGCTTACGTTAGTATAGCTACGTGTTGTTACAGGTTAATATTGCAAAAATACTGTTTAGATTATTTTTGCACAGAATTGTTGGTTTTACATTATGCATGAAATGACATTTCATAGCACATCATTACGTATGTAGCCAATATATGTTTAGTTTGGGGATTCATATCAGAATAACATAATTTCTTTATCCATTCTTCGCTTTCATGTTCCTTGACCCTTAGGCTCAGATTTTTCCCTGCCATTGCCCCTCCCAGAGAGACCACTTTTTCATGGCAAGGCAACTTTGTATTGCATTAACTTTAGATCAGTGGAGTTTTGTAACAGAACTGTTGCAGCAAACAGTTCAGAGTAGTCTGAGTATTGCCCTAATTTCCAAATGGGTGTCTACGTCTCTTCAAAATTAAGTGTTCTTAAGACAACATTTTGTTTTCTTTGGCCTTAACTGAGTACAGTTCAGCCAGGCCTGACGTTCTGGCCTTCTACACAAGGGCTATCATGTTTAATTACTGTAATGCCTAGACTGTGAGATGTTCTACTGACAACAACAGATAATATTAATACAATACCAGGTGGGCAATAGCAAAAAAAAAAAAAAAAAACCCCAACAAATCAAACTGTGGCTCATATTATGCTTTTATAATGAACATGGAAAGAGACTGGTATTATCCCAGGCTGTTACTATGTACTACAGAAAGGAGACTACACAGTGGATTCTTCAGCTATACAGAATTCACGTATGCCAGGTACTAGACCTGTTTACTCTCCCAACACCGAATTTCCTAAGCAAGTGTAAAGGCCCAGGAGCAGGACTGCAGCTTTTCTCATACAGAGTCAGCTGTGCCTCAAGAATACTGCATCTTGTACCAGGACAAAGGGGTAAAGTCACACAAGCCAAGTCCAGGCAAGTTAATACTCAAGAATGGACCTATGTGACTTCAACCACAGTACCAAGGCAGGTTGACAGTTCCAGCATTTAATGGAACGTTCTGATTGGAAATAAAATTTGCTATTAGCTTTGTGGCTTTAGGTGTTTCTTGCTGAGAGAAACTTTGGATTTTCTTTGCAAAGTGTTTTTAGCTTTTGGTCAGGTATGTTTGTTTGTTTTTTAAAGTAAAAAGTCAAAATTATCTCTAGAGAATATTGATGACAATGAGTATAAATCATTATTAATCAGCAGTCATGAACCTCAGTCAGTGTTTGTAATACTTAAATGAAGGGGGCCCAAAACTGTCAGAGAAGTAAAAAGGCAGACAAACAGTTCTACCCAAACTGCCTTCCCTTCCTGCATGCCACTGCCTCCTCCACCTCTGCCCCAGCAGTTCTGAGACTCATCTCTGAAGAAATGGATTTTAAGCACAGGTAAAAGCAAACAAATCAACTGATTTTTCAATCAATTATCCAGATTGCCAATACATATCAGCTATTATAAAAAGTTATTTTACAACTATTAAGTGACTATATAGTTATGTATTTAAATATTAGTAAATCTTTATGATAACCGTATTGAACAATGTCTCTGCTGTTACATCTAATAGAGCACAAGGAATGTCCAGAGATACGTAAAACGTTCATTTGGATGCATGAATCAGGAAAAACAAGACTACAAAATATGCAGACAGCTTTTTAAAATCCAGCATTAAGACTCCTGTGTTATAACCTTTATAGATCTTACAAACTTACTCTTACTAAACCGAGTTATCTCACAAAATCAAGAAGGAACAAAAGCATTCAGACTGTGGCGCTCTCTGCATGAAAACCCACCTAACCATGGCACAGGGACAAACTTGCTACAAAGGAAAAGTGCAGAAAATCCTGATCCTAAAACCGGTAGGCCCTTGAGTAGACACTGGATGCTGTCCCTCAGCATTCGGCTCACACACCATAACAGCACAGCTGGCTGCCAGCTGTGTTGTCATTGGCTACAGCACTGCTAGCTGTGCTCTGAGACCCCAGGACAATGGTGGAAGGTTGAACAAACTTCTACTCATAAACAAGGAAATCTTTCTGTACACAGCAAGAATAAAACACTCTCTCCACTGCTACAGACTAGGGAGTCTGTAGCTCTTGTTCTTGATGGCAAATCCTGTATTCTTCCCAGAATGGTCTCCAAACTCAGCCAGTTTAACACACTTGTCTAGAGGCCAGTACTCAGGGAACATAATTTCGCGTTCATATGCACAGGTGGAGCCCAGTGCCTCAGTTCAAACAGGTGAAGAAACTGGGTGATTTTGGGTCTGTGCAAGTATCTTACAGTGGTTCTGTTGGCTGCACCAGATTTGAGACATACAGAAAGACAAGAGATTGCTTCAAGCCTGTGCGTGACAGCTTTGCTGTGAGCTGGTGTCCTGGAGAGAGTACTTTATGCCAGGAAGTTTAAGAGACAGACTGATAGATCTGCACCAAGACTTCTGCACCCCGCAGCAGTATATTCCCTTGCACTTGTGGGATGCCTTGAGAAGTGTCAGTGATCAAAGCACCAACATCTACCACCCATTACCAGTCTCCCTCTTCTCTAACAGAAAATGAGAGAAACCATGTATGTCTGTGATGCCAGGCAGTGAGGGAAACACATGCTCTAGTTGCCCCCTCTTCTCTAAGTGCACAGCGAAGTTTAATCCCCAGAATAATCTGCTCTTTATTTTCCTTCACTGATTTTTTTTCTTAAAGTGTGGATGTTTTTTGAAGGCACCCATGTCTCCCTACAGCCTTTGCACTTCAGGCTGTAATGACTCCAACTGTGCAGAAGGGAAGGATATTCAAATACCTCCAGAACCACACCTCAGAATTCTTTGTTCTTCGCCCCTAATAAGTCATACCCTGCTCAGTATCTTTCTACCATCAATTTATTTTGTGATGGCTTGAAATCATCTCAGTTACATCAAGAATGACTTTTTCACCTTTTCATTTATTAGACTGGAATCTGCACTAGGAAGGTATCAATTTCTCTCCAAGCCTGACAATTTCTCATCCTCATTTATGAGGATATAGGCTGACAACTTCAAATCGTTCATTTCCACTGTAACTACTGACTCAACACTTTAGTTTCAGCAGCTTCTCCCAACTCCTACCTCCCATTCCTGATTTTTTTTTTTTAGTGGAGAGAGTAATAGCTTAGAATGCATTCCTGTGCAACTACTATGCAAAAATACAGATTAGAGTCCAACCCTGCTCCCTATCAAATAAATAGAAACAATGCTTTAGTTTCTGAAGGGCATCTCATCAAACTGGTACAAGCAGCCATACCTCTCAGAGAAGAGTAGGGGGGAGAGATGTTTTAGAGCTGCTGAGTGCTATTAACTCTTGCAGTCTAACATTTCATTGTTATGTAACGATTGTATTTGAGCTATATGTTCAAGCACCTAAAAATGCAGTGGATGCCCAGACACCTTTATGCGAAGGTGGACACCTAATTGATTACGAGCTTTTGTAAAGCCTATTTAGAGTTTCTATCTTCAGATGCTTTGAAAATTTGGCCTCAAATTCAGAGCTGGCAGAAGCAAGAAATTCAGTTACGTTTTGACAGCATTTATGCAAACATTGATTTTAGCTCCAAGACTTAATACATATCTTGCTAGAACTTCCTGAAATCCCTCAGACTGTTTTTTAAAAATAATGACATTATATGACATTGAGACACCTACAGTCTTCAAGGACCTGTGTGAAGATAATTCACTGGAGGACATTCCAGCCAAAGCCACTTGATCACTGTCTATTCTTAATGCAAACAGTGCTTCTATGACACTTTGTTTCTTTGGCCTCTTTAATTCTAAGTTTCTTATCTTTTAATTGCTGTTTTTAGTTGCAAGCGTGTTAATCCCTTTTCTTCTATCATTAAAATGAGGATTTTCTTTCAGCAATTGTTTTCTTTCTTCATTAGAAGCATTATAAAAAGAAATAGTGAAATACGTGCCGTTCTTAAATTTTTTTACTTTTCAATCTCTGCTATTGGCACTTAATCTTTTTTAGTTTCATGGTTTAAGAGAAGCAGCTCTGTAAGCATCTGACCTTTACAGGTTTTCAGCATCCTAGCTTTATTTTGAATTAGCTGCAAAATTGTTACAGGATTACTTCTACCAGTACCATGGACACTCATAAGACCCAACTAAAACTAAAGCTTTATCACGCTAGGTCCTGCACAAAATAACTGGCTTTGTCCTTCCAAATTGCAGGTGTCTAGATAACACAAAAGGTGGGAAGAGAAGAAAAAAAAAAAGGTTGGCAGAAAAATTAATTGCTTTAGATTACATAGCAATTTAAGGAGAAAGCAAGGCTCTCCTGGCTCCTGGATTGGTATCTGTCCATTACTTGGCATTGACTCTTGCTAACAAGATACTGCACTAGCTTATTTTCTCTTGTAGCATCTTTTTTTCCATCTTTGTCCAATCCCATATCTGTCTTTGTTCTTGGGGTTGAAGGAACAGACTTGCTGCAAGACAATTTCCAGAACATTTATTCTACTTTTACTTTTTCATACAATTATTTTATGTGATACAGTTGTCCACAGACAACCTGTTGTCCATCAGGCTCAGACCTGATAGAGAGAAATATTCTGAAGTTATACTTAACCTCAACTTTCAGTTCCCACTTACTTAGGACAGAAAAGTAACTACAGCTGGCCTGTAATGACTTTCTAGATCACAAATACAGGTAGGTCTCCCTTCTGCTGGGGAACCCAAGGGATATATAGAAATGACATATTTTGCATCAGAAAGTTTAACACTTCAGTCAGTAGAACAGCTTTCTGAGTCACTCTAAATCACTTAATAGGCTGCTTCCAATTTTTAAACATTGAAAACAGGACCAAACTTACAGAATGGATTCAATCAGGGGGTTCTACAGCAAGGACTCAGGATCTTAAAGATATGAGCTTTACAAAAGAGATCCCAGATCCTCTAGGGGAAGAGCGTAATACAATACATGGCAGAGCACCCAGCAGATTGTGAGCTATTTAGTCCCAGTTGGAAGACTAGTTCTTACTAGGACCACCTCATATTGAACTTTGCTTCTAATGGACACTTAACCATCTCCTCTTATTAGCAGAGTTCAATGTTTGGGGCTGAATGCTCCCCATTTATGATTATTTATAAGTTAGACTACTGAGGTACACAATGGCCATTTTCACTCTCCAAACACACACGGCATGCAAGCTAGTCATTGGCCCAAACAACTGGCAAGAAGTACAAGACTTTATTAAAAAAGTAGGTCATAGAAAGCCCAGTGCAGAACAGAAGAGACTTGATTTTTTAGAAATTTGTGAACCGTGTTTCCTTGTTGTCATCTGAATGTATTGCCCTGAAACTTGCCTCTGAAGGTCCAGTGATTAGGCAGCCTACTATGTGATCCTTATTCCCTGTTCAGTAAACAAATGTAAAAACCCTGCAGACTTGAACAGACAATAAAAGCTCTGAATGACAAGTTAACGCTCCTGGTTTATTGCAGGTGCTATGTTAACAAGTAGCCCAACAGTATCTAGTCATTTGGTACTGTAATTATAACTCTGCCTCAGAGACACATCGGGAGAGGAACGTGAATCCAAAGCAATTTCTGTTTTGGCCTAGAACTTGGTGCTAGAGAAAGAACACACACTGCAAAGAGAAGCAACAAAGAGTAGCTATTTGGGATGACTTTTATGCATCATTTGAAGAATGTGTTAAGCTACGCTAATAATCACACTCCTCACACTAAACACATTTGTGGAATCAGATGTTCCTTTAGAAAGAATATGGGACATTCAATAATAGATTGAAAAAGCAGTTACAACATATTCATGCTATTGTGCGCTGGGGCACGTGCTGTATAGTACATTTCCTAGCATCAGTCCCAATCAGAAACTGTCTCAATGTTTAGGGAGAGCACAAAATCTGAATACCACCAACAAAGATTTTGTATATACATAGACACTTTTAGAAAAGACTTTGCTTTTAGAACAGCACAATCCTAAATGGAAACACGAGTGGAAACTGTATTTTTGCAACTTGATCCTATTAGCCAACCTGAAAAATGTCTAAAAACCTGATAGAAGTCTAAAAGAAAAAAGAAAAAAGCAGCTATATTCAGAGCTACATTTCTGTGCTTCTGATTAAAAAAAAAAGTTTCTACTGAATGAAGCAAACCGTAAATTGGAAATTTTCCCAAAGTTGGAGACATAAGATCATGCTTCAGGAGTGCTGCAGCATCTATAGAAGTAGAAATAAGAACTTTTTCCCAGATTTTCAAACATGTAAAACTATGATTCCCAAATACAGCCAAGGACAGCGTGTTAAAATGCAGGACTAAAGGTACCTTAATAGTATAGAAATGACATCTTGTGTCTATCCTCTGATTTAAGGTTGTTGTAAATTTCTTTAGTTGCCATCAATGCAAAAATATTAAGGAATTGAGGGGCACAAGAAATCACCAGAGAGATAAGAATCTCTCCTCCTTATATTGTGTTTTGCACAGGTTTCTGCGTCATGCTCATCTAAATCATATAAGCACAGCAGAGCATTAAGCATCAAACTAACATGTGCCATGTGTTGTTTATTCTCCCATCCTCTCACCAAGCTCAAGAGTTGTTAAATCATCTCTATGTCACTGGAGGATCCTTCTTCACCACAACTATCTTCCCGCAGCTGGCTACAAAGGATTCAAAGCCAGGCTGCAGGCAAGAATGAGGACTATGATTTTTACAAAGTGCAAAGGGTTACGTTGCAGAGAATAGTTCCTGCTGGGGGATGATCAGGGCATTACCAGACTCAGTGGTTGGTGCGAGAAGTGTGTATCCACTTTAACAGATATATAATTCATTGGTCATTTGAATAAAACAAAAATTGTGGTATTACTACATAGGAAAATACAAATTTGGATAATGTGCAATAGCTGTAAACTATTATGTGTATTTTAATGGTGCAGGTTAATTTTCAACTTGTGGATTAATTTTATGCATCACATTTATATAATATTGCACCTTAATCTAAATTTGATATGATCATTTTGATGTTCTTAAATTACTAATTTTCACTTCATAAATTCATTCAAATGCGTGCTGATTTAGAATACAAACCTTGAAAACCATCAGCACGCCATTGCGTGGCACACTCCAGTTGGGAACAGGTGAGCTTAGAACTGGGAAGTACTTCTCCGAATGAGACTTTGTTAGCTCCCTGTCATCTGTAGCAACAATTGTTTTCAACTCAATTTTACCTCAGGGTAAAACATACTTTAAGGACAAAATACTTCATGCTAGCCTCTACTGAAATAGAAACATCATCTTGGAAAGTAATGCATTTTCTCACAGATGAAACTATCTGTCTCAAAAGAATTTTCATTGTACAGAACTTAAACGTTGTTATTTGTTCAGTCAGTACCACACTGAATGTGATGCCTACTTCTGTCCCTGCCTGCTGTGTGACTATAGGCCTGTGCCTCAGTTTCTTCCTCAAAAAAGCATTTACGTATTTTTAGTCTTCATGGTTTTTTCAGTTATTTTGCAGCTCCCCTTGAGAATAGATGGAAGATTTGTATCATCTGGATTCACAAAAGACATAATTTGCTCTTGCTACATCTGGGAAATACAGCTTTATGGGATAGGTTTGCACACCCTTTTTTTTTAACTGTCATTGTCCCCCACTGCTTTTCAGTCCAAAAAAAATTGGATCTGCCCATATAATTTCTTATACCTTACAATCTTAATGGTTCTCCCTGAAGATAATAAAACACAGCAGTGGTTTTCTAGCATTTTCATACAGACTGTATCCCAGAGTGACTTACACAGTTCAACAACAACTAGCAGAAACAGAAAGCATAGTATTACTTTCTGGATGAGAAAGAAGAGGCGTTTATCTTTAAGTGACCTTCAAAGTAGAGCCAGTAAAGCAATGAAAAGTAAAACAGGAATTTTATGTTGCAGGAACTGTAGAAAACTTTCTTTACATCCAAAAAGTGGTGAAATCGTAGCCAGTGATAGAGAATTGCGTTGAACTAGTAAAAACACGAACAGTGAACAAGGTAGATACGAAAGGGCGTAGACTGGAGCAAGTTCAAAGAGGTTTAAAATAATTAGGGCAACTTCAAACTAGATTACAAACTAAGCAGGCTTTATGGAAGATATAAATATGTGAGAGGCATGCCAAGACCAATTACTCTAATAAATTTGCTAATACACTGTATTTTCCTTTTGCATCATTTTCTTGGAGGTGAATTCCTTTTTGATATTTGCAATGACTGTGTAACCAGTCTAAAGTTAACAAAAATTGTTCCCATTTACACAATGACTATGTTTGGTACCACAAAGTAATTATTGCTTAGCTGCTTCTTCTATAGTATTTTCACTCTAAATAAATAAATAAATAAATAAATAAATAAATAAATAAAACCAGACAGGAATCCCCACAACTTTAATTCCTGAGAATTGTATGCCATTTTACCCCAAAATTGTTTGAGATGCCTTCCAGAAATACAGCAGCCATTTGGGAAACGTACTGCAAGATGTTCTGAAAGTACAAAACAATATGATCTGATTATTGGCCTCTAGATTGCAGAGCTACCAGGTACAAGCGTACAATCTAAGATTTACTATAACAGTATGTTGTCAATGCTGGTGATATTTATAAATGCATTTGGGGATACCGACATCTTCCACTGGAGCAGCTGTGTGGAGAATTGGAAATCATGAACAATTACTCCAAACTGCATGATTTTGCCGCTACGAAGGATAACAAAAAGGCTCCAAATTAAAAATATTGGAGAGCAAACAGAAACATGATGTAGCAAAATTGCCTGTCTTCTCTCGGGTACTGATTTGCACACTAGCCCTCTGTGCCTTTACTTTCAAGAGCTAGTGTTTTTCAAGTTGGGCTTGAACTTATATTTGCCTGTATTTTGAATGTTTTAGATTGCTCACATAAAGTAACCTGAACACAGCTCTAGTACTCTAATGAAATTTAAAGCTGATTTCCAAAGAGTCTTTCTGCACAAAGGTCTTCCTTACCAAACTTAAAAACTTTTTATTCAGTCATTAATGAACTATTTTCTGTCTATTTTACTTCTCTTTCTCAATGTTGGAAGGCCCTACAAAACCGTGCAACTAAATGATGTCAGTGTATCCATTTGTGCACTCAGATGCACTTGTCAGAAAATAGTTTCCTTTTATCTACCATCAAAACAAGACCACTTTCACTAGTGGTGAAATGTGAAAAAAAATAATAAAATAATACCGTCTTTGAATAATGTAGGAGGTTTTTTCCCCTCTTTTCCTGGATAATTTTCTGACTTCCTGATCTCCAGGAATTTGGTTTTTCCTTATGGTATGTTAATAGATTTTTAACCTAACAAACTGGAATACATTTACATAACAAGTTCTTTTTTCAATGATTTGCTCAGTGTGTTTCAGATGGTAGGGCTGGTCACTGGCATTCCATGGCATATTTTGTATTATGCAGTTAATGTGTCCAAAAAAAAAAGACACACTCTTCCTTGCATAGAGATTCCCCAACTCCTTTTTAAATTTTGCATCATGCAGCTGCTGTTTGAATGTTTATGGACATCAAACAAAACAGCTATTTTGAGTAGCCAGTGAAAGCTAAACACCTGTTGCTTGCTAGCATTGCATTTGCAGTGACCACTCTCTCCTCAGGCATACCCTCAGAACTTTTGGACTAGGAAGGGGTGATCCTGTTCAGATGTGGCAAGTGATGACACTCCCACCAGCACTCCCATTTCTTGTGCAAATATGTTTTGCACAGGTGAATATTAGCATGGCCTGAAACTCTGCTTTTCTTAAAGTTACAGGGCTTAGGCTGGTATCACCTCTCCTTTGAGAGCAGGAAATTTCTGTTCATGCATGTGTGTATACATAAAGATAAAAGGAACCATAGTACACTATCAAAGGACAAGATAAAATTACTCTTTTTCCCCCTCTCTAGGCAGAGATGAGCGATTCAGTTTTCTACTCAGCCCCCAAGAATCAACAGTAGTCCTGGGAAGTGGCTTCAGTCTTACAACTGAGGAGCCAGTCAAAGATTTGGCTTCATGCAGAGCTGCAGACCCTGCTATATAGGATTTAATGTCTCTGCAAACCAAACCTGAGTTTATGTCTCCATAAATTTACCTAAGGCTTTATTAAGATTATTCAAAAAATCCTTCCCCACTCTATCAGACTGAGTTCCTACCCTTAACTGTCAAACTGGAAAGGGACTGTGGGAGAATTATACTTACAGCTAAGCAGCCCTTAATCCAGTCCTTCAGGTTTATGCAAGATATCAGATCTCTTTTCTTCCCCCTCATTTATCCATTTTGTGTGTTAAGCTGGGGCAAAGATGGATTGTTTTGTTTTGGATGTTAAAGCATGTAAGTCAGTCAGAAGGCTAGGTGCCTCAGACATGGTACCCTTGTGATTTCTTTGGTATGCTTCACCTAGACCTCATCTGTCTCGAATACTGTTTAAATCAGCAACAACAGTATAGGGAGTATTTGTTTGAGTCTGAGACCCTTTTCACATCTGACAAAGAGGAGAAAGTGTTTTCATCTGCCCAGGTCTTTCAAAAGCAGGAAGATTGACTTCTGGTAGACATGGCTTTGTTGCTCAGGAAGGAGTTGCTTGTTACACAAAGTCATCTATTGTTTCTCCTCCTTTCAGATGAACAGAGCATTCTGCCGTGTAAAAAAGAAGAACTACAGTGTGGTGACGGACTCTGCCTCTTAAACTGGCTGCGCTGTCACTATAAGAAGGACTGTGGCAGAGACTACATGTCCATCAAACTAACATGCTCAAGTGAGTTACCCTTCATTTTCCTAAATCGTGATGCAATGTCCTATGAATGTGAATCCATTTGCTCACCGAATTGGTGTTTGTAGCAATATACTGTTCTAAACATTAGATTTGATGTGGTTTTGCTGTTGCAAGGATATGGATATTTAGAGGTTTATTTATTCATATGTCTAAATCATTTATACTGCATGCTGATTTCAAGTAGAATAGTAGACAAATATCAACAGTAGTGCAAATGGAAGATTTGGTTGAGCTCAAAATGCATTAAGCTAAATGTATTGTGAAGACTGCTGCCCTGAAACGCCAGTTGAGCGCGGGGGGGGGGGGGGGGGGGGGGGCGGGGGGGGAGCCTAGAAAAGGTAGTCGCTGTTGCTGGAATCAATTAGACACTAGCAGCTCTGCAGAGCAGTGACTGCTGGCCAGGCAGTCTGCACTTGGAAATGTTAATGTGAATACACAAACAAACTGCCAGCTGATTAAAATAATACTTGGGCAGGGGAGAGGTAAGAATTACTGTCAAGTCAGAGATATCCAGTGTATTTAAAGGAGTCATAGGGTAACTTTTGTAAACAGTGCAGATAGTTTTAGCCATTTGTTTTAGCCATTTGTTTTAGGACCAGATTTGTTGCAAATAAGTAGAAAGATGAGTTGGAGGATTTCTGATGAACAAAAGTGTGTTGTAATCGCAGCAATTGCTGTTTACTAGCTTGCTGTTTACTGTTCCTACTTTTTGCTCATTATGTTTACTTGTTAATTTCAAGTTACAGTTTTAATTCTGAAACCTTTCTTCTAACATACCCATTTTGTAATTAGCAACATCTAAGAGGTCAAATTACTTTTAGACATCTATTCTACACAGTACAAATAGGACGGATCACATACTGGTGTCACTAATTACTTGTCAGAAATATTTGCAGACTTGGGGTTTTAGTTAACACAACACTGTACACAGAAGAATGTAGCCGCAATTTTGCAAAAAGACTGGAAGTTACAACAGGGAGAGCAGATTTACAGCTACTGGCAATACACGTCAGATGAAAGTAAACCAAAAAATGAGTTTCTGGAGTAAGCCTAGTACACTCCATCCTCTAATGGGCATTCAGATGCATGGAGGCAAGAGAGAGCTAATCCAAAGTAAAACCCTCTGAAACATGCATAGTGTAGACAGCAGGCCCTCAACACCAACTGTTTAGTCTACAGGTCTGTGCTTGTCACAACCCACTACCTGGCTTTACAGTGGCATTCAAGCACTCATGCAAAACAAGCGCTCTGTAGAATTGATCATAGTCCATTAAGTAGAGCAGGATTCAGGTCAGATCCATGGAGCACGAAAGATTATGAGTTTATAATTGAGAATTCACAAGGGCTACAGTTAACGTGCATGGAAGGACACACAGACCTGAATTTAGGCAAGACCTCCGGTTCTTATGCTCTTAATTCCTAATCTAATCAGCAGAGCTAGACATGTAGTTTGTTTTCTTCTCTGAGAAAACATATTGGGTGTGGTCGTGGAAGATTTAATGGGAACACATTAGTTTTGATGGTCTTGCATTTTGCCTGGATCACATGAAAACCTTTCAGCGCTTACGTCGCATGTAAGTATGCATTATTTTCTGCCCTTCTATAAAGGTGTGCATAAAGTAAGTAGTGAGTGGCAACAGATTATTTTTAATATATGTAGAGATATATTTTTTCTAAATACAAAGCTGTCAATTCAGTGCTAGCAAGAAAAAACTACAACAATGACAGCTCACAAAATAGAGTCAAATAGTCACAGGCTTGCTCTGAACACATTACAGTAGTTAAAAGCTAAAAAACACAAAACCAACAGATCATTTGCAATGGTTACAGAAGCGCACACAAATCAGAAATTGCCTAGAGGAAAAATTCATTGTTTTTCAATGGAAAGACTGATTTGCTGTTCACAGATGAACCTGAGAGCAGAGTGTCATCCAGCGAGGCACTCACACCTGTCACTTCATATATACTTCACAGACACACAAATGTTTCAGACGAGACGAGTGCCAAAGCACCTCTCTCGTGTTGGTTTTGCTGAATAATGGCAAGACCTGTTAGGAGATCAGCACCAACAGAAAAATCTACACAGAACGGCTACGCAATTAGATCTGGTGTACCATTTCCTTCAGTCTCATACTGTCCAGAATAGCACTGCTACCGAGTAATAAAGGACCAGGCAGTGACAGAGCTAGATGGAATTCAAAAGCTGACAGATAGGTTTCCATATGCAGTTAGCATTCGCATTGGGAAGTCATGTCTGAACACGTGGCTAAATGAGCACGTGAAAAAAGTACTTGTGTATAAAAAAAAAAAACTCTTTGTGACTAATCTATAGGTAACATTATATAATATGTATATAAGGGAGTGTGTATCTATATAAATATATGTCATCTTTATTCTTTTTATTTCTATATATGTGCAAGATAGAGGCACTCCACTTGAATTATTTATTGTTCTTATTTCTAACCTTCTGCTTTTGTAATACTAACATCTAAACATTTAGCCCATAGTTTAGAAAACACTTTTGTTCATTCAGTCTATTTCATCCTAATGCATTTTAGAATTTCCTGGCAGGATCCAAGAATGTGTGATGCCCACTGAAGGCAATAGTCATTTAAAGTACTACACCCTTGAGCCATAAAACATGAATAAAAATATCAGGGTTTTACCTATTAGTTACTGTTATTCTTTCTCATCTTAAATTTGTTACATTTACTTTACAGTTAACGGCATCTCCATTCAGAAATTTTATTTTCTTTTGGCCAAGAAAAACTTATCTAGTTCATATGAAACCCACACATAATAAAAAAACCAGGTACCAAGAAGGAAGTGTAGTTCCTTTATTGCATGTTTTTCTGTTCAAGCACTAGTAATAGACACCTTTAAAGCTTGTCTCAATCATACAACCTATCCATTACTTATTTTCTGTGTCCTTGGACAATTTGTCATGCTGTTTAAGGAAACTGATTAAAAATGCAAATAGATCTATCACATTAGAATGTTGTTTTCTTATTTTAATGTTTTCAGAGACACAGGGATTGTAACTTTCTTTTTTAATTGAAAATGATTTTTTTTATATATATAAAATAGTAGAAATTTACTTTCATACTATTATTTCAACAACCTAAAAACCTTTTGATAAGTGGCATTAAGTCACTTAAACATGTTTTTTAACAACAGGCAAGTATAGCGTACTGTAGAGCTACAGCTATCAAACTATCACTAGTAAAAAAATGTATGGCCATCATCTCCCCATGTATGTTTAGAGGCCGCATCTGCATTCCCCCACACTCACGCACACAAATTCCCAGTGAAAATTTTGACCTTCTGCTAAATTTCTGTTTCTTCAAGGACAAAAGCTAATGTAATATTTTCTGAGTCAAAATGATGGTAGTCAGCAGTGTCATCACTAGTCTGTGTATTTATACATGCACATTACTAGCGTGCAATAGAGCCTATTACTACCTGTAGTTACGATGAATTAACTGGAAAGGAGGAGGAAAAAGACAGCTGTTGTCTGGGCTTTTTTTAAACCCAAACAAAAGCTATAGTCCAAATTTCTGCCATGCAATATGGTATTCCTTGACTAAAAATGCCTCAATGGATGCTAAGCAGATGTTCTGAAATGAGTTTCCATTGAGGTGGAAGTTTATAATTCTCATCATAAATCATAACATAAAACTAGTATATAGACAGGTTAAAATTTCCATTTTTATCATGTTACAAATAAATAATTTCAGCATTAAAAAAATAACAGAATAAACCCATATTCCAGCTTTTGAGTTGTCTGTGAAAACAGCCCTTGTCAAAGTTATTCTTAGTTATGGAAACTGAAAATCACGATATGCTGGAATTTAAATCCCTTTCTATTGCTTAAAGTAAGTTGTTGTTGGAGCAGTGTTTTTATCATCAATGATTTTATGCTTACAGCCTGAAATTATGCAGAGGGAAGTGAAAAGCTTAAGCAGCACTTAGCATTAAATCTTATTAAGATTTGAGAGGATCCTCCATGGTGTACAATTCTTCATCTAGCATTTGTATCCTGCAGCAGTAGACCAGCTCTTTTCTCCAGATTAAGCTCAGTCAGTTAAAGATCGTGCCATCACAGTTGCTCACCTCCATCCACTAACTAGAAAGAATCATCCTCATAAACCAGTTGATGGAATGATTAAAATGCATGCTCCCTAAACTGTGCTAAAGACCACACCAGCTAGGAAGGATAGCTTTATATTTAAATAGAGGGGTTGAATCAACTCCTCAGATTTTGCCAGCAGCTTATTAGGAAGTTTTCTGTGAACCTCAAGAATTATGGGGAGAGTAACCCCTAGCAAAAAGAGAAAAACTATCATAGAGTTCTAGTATCTTCACAAGCATCTGTTCTGGTTGAAGCATAGCTTGTTGAAAGCTTGACCCTGAAAAAGTAGGCTCAGGATTACTTCCTGATCCCAAAAATTCTGAGTACAGGAGGTCCACATATTGTACTATGTATAGAGGAAAGTGTCCATAAATGCTGTTCGGATCACAATCCCTGCTTCTAATGAAAGGATTGAACATACGAGCATATTGCACAGCACTCAACAAGACAGCAAATGAACCCTCTGAGTACTACTCACAAGACTGTTTTCCATGTAATTAGCAAAGCACTTTTGTGATAGGATCAATTAATTACATTGCCAAGCAGCTGGTGATACTGTCACATAGTGAGCAGAGGTCTGTTTCTTAAATTCATTATATGGAATGTTTATCAAAGTCCAAAAAGACTTTCAGTGCTGATAACACACTTTACTGTGTTATTTTGTTTTGCTCTTTCTATTTTAATTTTTTTCCACTTCCTTCCCCCACCTCTGGCTTTCTAGACACCCAAGATACCTTTTAGTAAAGCTGAAACAGCAGTAATAGTGCTGTTTCTATATGACAGCTAGTGGTTACACAGCACATGTACCATAAAGAACACACATATCTTTTGCAACTGTGTTGAAAAATCTGTACAATAATTTTACTTTGAAACATACATCAACATGCATCAAATTGGAAAATGAGAACCTTTTCAGGTGCTTCTGAAAAGCAGTACAGTTCACTCCCCAGTAAATACCTACAGTCAGGACTTAGGTACTTAGCTGTTTCTACTCACCGGCAAGTCTGTCATCAGCTTTTGAGACTGCAGAATTTTTGGTGGAGTACAGCTATACAGGGATTCCCAGGGAAGCTGATCACATGCAACTTCATTTGGCAAAGCTGGAATAAAACAGCAATTCAGTCTCAGCTATCAACTAATATAATAGAACAGTCACCCAGAAGAACCAGGATAAAATATAGCCACCAAAGTAAAAGGAAGGGATGCCTTTCCTATTGCCCCAAGAAAATTATCCCATCAATCTGAAAACTGGTCAATCATTCCTATCAACACTAGAGTTCTTAAAAATGCATCACAGAAGCATGGTGGTTTTTTGCTTTGGACTAGATTAGATCCTCTCTGATGGTACTTAGGTTTAAACTAGCAGCTCTAGTGTGAGTATTCAGGCCTTTAAACAAACACACAACTTCAGATGATAGAATCCAAAAGCATGGAACGTTGTGGTTTGTGCAGGTTTAAAAACAAAAAACTTTTCCACAGTATACCATAGAAGTTTATTTGTCCAACAGTTTTCTTTTTTGGTCTGAGAAAGCCTTTTTTCTTTAAACAGAGAAATAAACGGCCAAGTTCCTCAGTCTGTTATATGTGCTCACTATGCATGTACATTCACTCCAGGGGATTTTGGATTTGTCTGTAATTAAGGGGAATGCGTGAGATCTACTTCTTAAACACTGGCAGTACATCAACCACAGGAGCAAACTTACGATAGAGTGAAAGGGAAATGACTTTCAAATCACCTCCTGCCCACCATGTCATTAATGCCTAACCTAATATTCTGGATTCACATACTTAAGCATTGGAAGAGAATAAAATGAGAACCTTTTGTTCTAGCATTTATAAAATCAGATACGCTAGTGCCTATAATGGGGGCTCCCTGTACCAGTAACTACTACCATGTGGTCTTAGTACTCATTTAGAGTAAGAGATTGCTTTGTATCAGCTATGCAGGTAAGCAGGATCTCAGAAATGGGAAGGGCAAAGGAAAAAGATGCTAAGAAAGGAGTTCAGAAATAAATACCTAGGAGAGGGGAAAAACAAAACTGTCAGCTCTTTTTCTCAACCGTATTACACCAGTTTTACCATCATGTAGCTCACTGAAATCTCTTGTGGCCCACTGCTGTAAGACAAGAATGAGGCCATGGTATTTTGAGGATATCCACCACTATTGTGGGAAGTCCAGTCACACTGGAACTCTTGACATTATTATTTGTCCAGTTATGAACAAATGGCAGAGACTTTCAATGTTTCCTATTTGAGACAGTGAGAAAGATTCCAGAGGGCTTACACACAGAATGGTGGTTATAAAGGAAAGACAGACTATAGTATTTTACACATCCTTTCAGACCTAGGCATGTATGGGAAAAGCTTTGCAGCTAGCCACGGTAAGGTGGATTTTCAGGGAAGGGAAGGGAATCAAGAAAATCTTGGGTCCTCAAAATCAACATCCACACTATCTACTGAAAGTAAGAGCTGACTTTCCAGTGAGGCTATATTTCAGGAGAGATTTCCATCATAAGTTTAGCATGTTGCTAAAAGATGGAAAACATCCGTGCTATTGCTGCAAACCATAGTCTAGCTCTGGCAGAAAGAGCCTCAACAAGTGGTGCATCGAACAAGAAGAATGCAGGTAAGTTCTTTTGAGAGGAGGGAATCTTTGTTCTTTTTGTAGCACCTCACACATCCAGTTTCCTAACCATGGCTTCTATGCATTATGGTGATACAAGTAAAGAATAACAGTACCAGTTGGTGTGTTGAGCCATAGCTCTGATATTCCTAAAAGGCTGTTTATGGCATCACAGTAATCAACAACAGCTTGACAAGCTATGTGTGTGCATTCATAGAGATGATTCTCACACAAGCAACAGTATATGCTTACCAACAGGTGATGTGTGCATACACATATATAAACACAGCTCTGTAAAAGAGGTGCCTTAATGCAGAAAGAAAAAATAAAACAGGAATTAATTCATAATGCAGGATTATAAATCCCCATAATTCAGTTAATTTTTACCCTCCATAGTTATCTTGGCTTTCAGAGATAAAACAGTTACTTCCTTAGCTTACTCTGAGAGCTTAATTTTAGCATTTAGGAAGCAAAACACTGACATGAAAGTATTTCATTTAATGTGCAGCTACCATGAAATTCAGCCTAATGGGAAAGAACATGGACTATTTAAAGTGTATTTCAAGTATGAATGTATTTGCCTATTCCTTCCTGTACCAGTCAACCAGAATCACCACATTAAAAAAAAATGCATTCTCGTATGTTTCTTCCTCTCTCTTTCTCCCCCTTTTTCTTTCTTGTGCTCTCTTTTCTTAACTTGACCGACAGTGATTTTTCACTGTTAAATCCTCTTGAATCAGTAGAACCACTGCTAAGTCTTAACAAAAGCATTGTACTACATGTACTCAAGGGAAGCTACCCTGAGAAGCAATGCATGGATTTGTTCCAGTTGAGAAAACAAGCTAATATTTCCCTTGCCGTAAGAGGAAATCAAACGTATAATCTCTGCTCAAGGGTTAACCATAGATTTCTGAGAAAATACACTCAGCAAAATAGCACTTAAGATGTACTTGCCTTCACCTACTTCTTTTCCAGTCCTCTGGAATGGAAAATGCCAACCATTTAGCATAGAAGTTTACATGCATACAAAAATTTTAGCTATCATTTAGTGTCTCAAATTATCTATGTGCTTTTTTTTAAGGCTGTATTATTTATTTAGAGACTTTCCTAAAACCATGAGAAAGTAGTATTAAAGGCTAAAATTCTGCTTCAGATTTAAACACATATTTTCATGGGAACCAATGAATTTGCCCCACTGAAGCCAAAGATAGTCATAACCTGTGCAATCGTTGCTCGCACTTCCAAGGGTTACATGACTGGAGTCTTTTGTACCAAAGAAATTAAGTGTCTTCTATGTCACTTGATACTTCTCTTTTTATTATTAAAGTAATTAAACACTGCACAAAAACTGAAGATAACTGTCATGAAGACTTCATTTAAGGCTCGTATTAACAGGAGCCAGGTTTATGTTTGTTCTAAAAGCTGCATCTACACAGATAATCCCACAGATTGCCTTTCTATTAAGTACCACAGGCCATTTGGATTAATAATCTCCATCACTCTCTATGCAGCTTTATATAAAGTCATGTAGGTAATCCTGCCTATGGAAAGTTCTCTCTTGATAAACCTGCCTAGAGTCAACCAGGACGGTTAACATAATCTTACCATGAGGCTGTTGAGGAAAGTATGTTTGAATACTATCCAGACTGTGATTTTGGACAGTTCTTGTCAGAAAAGCAGATTTCAAGGGAGGCACGGCACTGTTATTTAAACAACTATTATGTGAACATAACAGCGCTTGAGATAACAGCGTGACAACAGTCATTGAAAATATTAAAAACTTTAACCTAATGAATGCATTCTCCTGTTTCCATTCATTCCAAGTTAAGTCCATTAGATGTCCTTTTAAACTTATCCCAACTGAAGAAAAGGAATTTGTCATTTCACAATCTCCTTGCAAATTTGTATCCAAGCTTCTCCTAGTCCTTGCAAACAGTTTCAGGGAAGGTATACAGACCCTTTGAGTACAGGTGTTACATACTCTAGATCGTCACTGGAGACAGGTACTCAGGAAGGTGATTCATAGAGGTTCGGCCTGCCCTGTAGATGCATCCAGTCTCTCCTTACAAATGGGAGACCTATAAAGCATTGATTCCTAAACTAAGCTCCAAAGTGAAGTTCCAAAAGTGGGTGAATACTTGCTCTTAATCTGGTGATACTGTTATGCACCACTGAAATAAATAGGAAAACCTAGTTTTAGTGGTCATTGAAGGAAACACAAATGGAAGGCATGTCCGAGGCACTGTCTTACAGGAAAGAACTCCGAACTCAAGAGACCCAGTCTGTCCTGAGTCTGCCAATTTCTTCCTGAGAAGTCATTTCATCTTCCTTTAACTTCACTTCTTCACCTAGCAAATGTACATAGCTATACTTGTCAGCTTTAAAAATTGCTGTATTATAGGTACCCTAGCACTCTTAGGAAGCAATAGAATTATATTCCTTATATTCAGGAATATCTTTATAATACAAGCTTCTCTGTCAGGAAAAAGACTTCAGCATCCCAAAAAAAGATAAAGGGAGGGGGGAAAGGAAAAAAAAAAAAAATCTGTCTGCATCTAATTTGGGGGCACCTTAGTAAATCAGTTCTTATGATCTTGCTGACTAATTCAGGCTTCTTAAGACATCAAATTGTTTGTTGTAATGATAGTTTAAACAATCTTTATCATGCAATTAAGTTCTGAATTCACTGCTACTTGTTACTCTTACTCTTTGCTTGCTTAGTCACAAGAAGATGCTTTGGCCTCCAGTTAGATTTCAGTTCTTTGGAGCATTCATGAAATTCATTTTTGGTTTATTAGGATAATTTAGATTGTTGTGGAAATTACTCTCTACTTTTTCCCTGTTACAGCAATATGCAGCCTATTGCATACAAAAATGGTGTTGCTGGACTTGTTTATAAATTTCTTGCACTACCTTAGTCTGGATTATCAAAACTAATGACAACAATATCCTCTTCTACAACTTTTATTTATCTTTTCTAAGGATTAATTTGAAAGACTGCTTCTTCTAGTGCTGTTATGTTTATTCAGCATATTTTTCTCTTTTATTTGCTAACATTAAGTTTTATTTAATGCATATTGTACTGTCTGCTGAGGGTCAGTATTTGTTAATCTTGCCTGATATAAAAATCCTACTCACATACAAACTTCTGTAAGCAGAAATGAACAATGGACATAATTGAAATAGCCCTAAGTAACTGTTAATTAGAGCAGAACTTTTATCTGTATTATGCATCTTTAGTTTGATAACTTATCTTTTTATAAGCACGTAGCTAAAAAGAATAGAGGGTTTAGGAAATAACAACTAAGCATAGAATTCTGGCATACAGTAAACATAAAAGGCAAGCCCGCATGGCTCTGGCACCCTTTGTCTCCTAGCTAGAGAAATTAGGAATGGCTAATGGAAATCAGTAGCCTTACGAAAGGAGTATGATCAGGTACTATCAAGCAAAGATGCCAGTACCAGGTCTTCCTGAAATGGGACAGTCATTCTAACAATGCCCGCCCTTGCCCCGTGGACTTAGAAAGTGCTCAATTCTGCTGAATACAGCTATTTTCAAGGCAGAGATAATAATACTTAATTATTTGATAGGATGTAAAGAAAGACTAGTTCAGTTTCGTAGTGAGAAATTATCAGTATTATTGTTATATTCTGAAATATATTAAAATACTTCTTTGTATGGTTGCATTTTTTTCAGGAAGAGAAGGTAAGGTTTAAAAGGGGAGTTTCTATCAAGGCAGCCTGCTAAAGGCTGGTCTGTAAACCCGCAAACACAGACAAGACACTAATCTAGTTAAAGAGTTATCTTGATAAGTCTTTTCCTTCATCTGTAATAAGAAGTCTATGAATTTCAGAAAAAGCTATTTTAAAACATTTCAGTAATTTTTATTATAACACTTCTATAATACAAACTTCCAAAATGACAAGACAAGAGCCCATCAGCTAGGCAAACACTATTCCCACAGTGTAAATAGGTAAAACAGTGACAGTTTTTGAACATGCATCTGAGTGCTCCCTGCATTGGAAAATTTTGTATGAATAAAATCAAGAATGCATTTACAGTGTGTAAAGTATGCACATAAGCACTTTCATGAATCGAGGCCTAACTTCTCTGTCCACAGTCTCTTTATAAATAAATAGCAGAATCCAGCTTTCTGGCACATTAGCTTTATGAAACATGAGTTAGTGGGAAACGCTATATGCAGTAGAATTGAGAATATTATGAAAAATACAGAGTAAATAGAAAACAGTCAGCAGGGCCAGGGGGCATAAAGCCTCCCTGAAATCCTAAATTCAAATATGCCTTAAGTCACGACTGAAATAATTTGGTTGGTTTCATCTCAGTGGCTAACAGAAGAGCCTTGTTCATATCATTACATTGCAAGAGAAGTGCTTATAGCTGTCAGGCTTTGTTCCAGAGAGAAAAATGACAAATAAATGCATATTATATATAAATACATAAGCAGGGCAGGGAAAAAAAAAAAAAGAAACAGTAGACAACAAAATAGTCTCCTGATCTATCTTACTAAGCATCATTGGAAACTCTAATAAACAACAGTAATTCACAGAACTAGTAAGTGATGTTTATAAATTAATGAAACCCTGATAACATCCTTCTCTGAGGAGAGAAGTAGAAGTAAACCCCTCAATCCTTCTGCGTGGGAGAGTCAGAAAAATGCACAAGCCAGTGATATGTGAAAGGAAGACTAAAGAGTTCAGGGTCTGACTTAGATGATGCTTCTGGCCTGAAGCGCTAAGTCCTTCACCATCTTTGTAACACTGCACTTGCCATAACTATTAAATGGGACAAAAGATTCTTTGCTGGGAATTAAGTGTCCTTTTATAACAACCTTAGTGCAATTACAGGGATAGTGTTTGTTTTCCATGGATTCAGTTGTCTGGCCCCAGGAGTGCTAGATTAATTTGAAGTTGAATTACATGCCTGTTTGGGAGTTGGATCTACTTGGTGTTCATAGGTGAGCCCTGCTACCGCAGCGTGGCTCTCCCGAGTTGTGTTGACATAAGTTGTTTGTGCATCTGCTCTAGAAGCAAGGCCTGGGGACCAATCCTGCGTCTGCTCTAGGAGCAAGGTCAGGGTGCCGATTCTGCTTCCAGAATAAAATTGTTGTGGGGAAGGTTTTTATTCATACAGTGTGCTTCACACCATGGCCATAAAAAGTTGTTGTGGCTTAACTCAGGGAACGGTGCTCTACCAGATGAGGGACAGGAATGGTTAAGGCTGGCATTGCTTTCTGTGTGCCTCTGCTAGGGAAGCCAAAAGTCTGCTACTAAGAACAAAACCAGCCATTCTGGGGATTCTCCCAGGAAAGAGAAATGTCAGAACTGATACAATGTTTGCAGTAATAAGCTGTGTTGGCAAAATTCTTGTAGATGTCACCAAAATGTAAATGAACTCCACTGACTCAGGGAAGTAATCCCCAGAAGAAAGAGACACAGAACTTATTTGCATTTAGCAGGGGATTACAAATATCATTGTTCTCGCTCCTTCTCTGACTGAAACAGACTGAAACTGTTGGCTCAGTGTCAGCAGTGCAGAGATAAACTAGTTTCAAGAAAGAGAAGTGTAATACCAAGAGAATAAATTGTGTATCCCAGTGCTTGTCAGCTAGCTCTTTTTCACACATACTTTGCTGCAGGAATCCTGACTTTCAATACTAGGAATATAGTATATGATACAGTACAGCAGAATCAAGTACAAGTACATAATTGATACAGAAACAAAGAGGTCAGTCAATGAAAATACAAGACACATTCATCACTTCAATAGATGCAATGAGGTCAGTCCACAAGGTTTTGTTGGGCTCCAAATGTTTTCTTGCCCTGAGTACTATGCTGGAGATAGTAGTCAGCACAGCCTTCGCAAAGTACTACAGAAACCCCATTCTGGAAATACTCCGTGGAATATGAGTTAGCAAGAATGACAGAAAGTTTACCTGATGATTAAAATGCATGAATGACACAGGTATAATGCAACATCTTAATTTTTGTTGTCTGGAGAAAGGAAATCTCACCAGGATAAAAACAAAATACACAAAGATAGTATGGGAATGTTACTTACATTTTCCACTTTTTATAGAATATAAAGCAAAATATGAAAAATCTAACAGACATAAGTGCCATACTTTCACCATAAAGAATAAATAGCACAGTAATCCCCACTGCAGAAGAGATGAAAACATCAAGGAAAAAAAAAAATCAAAACAAACAAGCCATGTTTCCATAGCAAGTCTCTTTACTATTTTCTATCTTCACGTAACCCATGTAATATTCATTAGAAGTAATTGCTCAGCTTAAGGAAACAGTGTGCTGGTAATTCATCCCTCTTCCACAGGTCATAGAAAGTGCAGGGAAAATATGCAGAATTAGAACATGACTTAACACAGACCATAAGACATAGATCATGTGCTGCAGAAAGTGTCAGTTTGGTTTAATTTAAGTGACAAGTCAGTTGAAGGAAGAGCAGAGTTAAGGTATTGCCCTTTTGGTTGTTGACTTACGAAACACACTCAGTTAAAGCACCACGCTACTCAAATGCATTGGTGTGTCAATTCATAGCCTGAGGACAGATGGCTGCACTGAGAAGACTGCAAAGCAATTTGAACACCGCCGGCCCTTTCAGTAGGCACACAATAAAGTGTTCTCCTGACAACATTGGATCATACTTGTACTAACAGAGGTCAGCATGGGATTTCATGACTGAACAAGCCAAAAAAAAAAAGGTCACAGTCTCGATGTGCTGAAATTGTGCACATTCAGTTTCTTGTTTGGTGCTTGAGAAATTGACTTGTCTCATGAGAGATGCTAACATCCTAATGATTTGGTGTTGGGTAACATGCTACTCTTTAGCACTAATACCATGCCTTCCCTTTGAAAAGGGAGCAAGCATTTAGACTTTGGATGCCAAGTTCCTGATAACATCATCTTTTCTGCTAGGACAGAAAAAGCTACGTCGGATATATAGGTGGTAGATTTCCAGTCATGTAGCTGTGCATTGCACTGCAAAGTCCAGCAAGCACCACGTCCTCCCCACTGTATAGGACACTATTTTATCCTAAGAGAGAGCTAACACAATGCAAAATAAGTCCACAGATTTTCCTTCTGTAACCTACCAAAAGCCATGTGCCTGTTATATAGGGAACCACAATGCCCTGCCACATGTTACTTAGAAAAATGGTGCGCCTGCAGCATGAGAGTTATATGGGGATAGTTCTGCTCTCAGTCCACTCCCTCTAGCAGTTGTTTCATCCAAGTCAGAAGGGAAGAGAGAGGTGAGAAGCCTGCCTCCTCTGTCTCCTCCGCAGTTATGAAGGACAGGCAAACTGGCATTCATCAAATGGAAATAAAACATGCCTTAAAGTCAGCATCTGTCCTACCACTTTATGAAAACATGAAAACCTTGCGTCAGTCTGCTAAGCTGCAGTGAAAAAAAGCCTAATTTTATCAGTATCAACAAGAATGAGAAGAGCTCTTTATTAAGGGATGATAAGTGAAAGCTAAGATTAAGGCTGACATCAGGCAAACTGATTTCATATTAATCTTGATTTGGGATCATAGCACAGCAACTATATGAGATAATATATGTAGATACACATTTGTAGGAGGCAGACATGGATTTTATGGGTTTCATATATTCATATTAAATTATCTTGAGTAAGAATCCAAAGGACAGTGTTTATAGAGTAAATAAGACTAGTGAAATATTCCATTAATTCAAAGACATCTGTCACAAATGTCACCACATCCCTACCATAGAAAGAGGTTCCATACAAGTGTTACATACATACTGATGGGGCCCATGGCTGCAACCCATTCCTCTCGCCCCAGGCCTCTGAGCCCCAAATTGCACACTGCAGCCAGGACTGCTTTTTGTGATAAGGCAACTAATCCTTTTAACCCAGTCTTTGACCTAACTGAACAGGCTAGTGACTGAACTTGCTGCATCTTTTTCCTGTCCACCCTAAACAAGCTGTTCTGTGCAAGGAGCAGAGACAAGGTGCTAGAGCAGAAGGAAGAGGTGTTACTGTTTTCATTGGCTCTTCAGTGTTAACTATTAGGACAAATAAGTTGAATGTATTTTTATTTGAACAGAGCTTAATGGAACAACTGGTACAAATGGTCTTTGAAAAGAAAGATCCCATTCTCACAGATGAGGATTTCCTTACCATCTCCGCCATGATCTCCACCTTCCACTCAGGAAGGTATTGTCACCCTAAAGAAGCCACATCTAAAGCAAATGTGACAGATCAACTACATGTTATTCCAAGGTTCAAGCACCCTTCTCCCACATTTATTCTTGTAATCCAATACCAATAATGAAGATTAAGTATGCTGTCTTTACAGGAACATATTAATTAGAATTAAAAATTGTTACTTCAAGACAAGGCAAAACCTTGAAGTTAGATTTCTCTGCTTAAAATTGCTTTTAGAGTTTACACAAAAAGTTATTACTAAGATCAGAAACAATTTGCCAAAATTCCAGTGGAGTAAAATAAAGACATCATTGAAAAAATAAACATTACCAAAAAAAGTGTATTTCAAATTAATTCAATAAGCTTGCAAATAATGACTATAGTTCTGTTCCTAACTTATAGATGCTTGCATGGGTGAATAATTAATTTGATCTCATACCATGATCATTATGCATGTACATTAAACCTGCACATGTAAAATTGGTATGAATGCAGTTTTCAAAAAAGACAGCGTTCCCCCAGCACATCTTAGTGACATCCTGCTCATTTGGAATCCTACCTCGGTGAAGTCTCTGCTTCTTTGTAATTTCATGTTTAGAATAATTGAGAGATGAGCAGATAACTGAGCCGGTGCACAAAATAATTTGACTGGACACTGTATTGATTCCTCCTATAATGATTCAGGAGCTTGTGATGAAGACCTGTTCGGATAGAGTAGTAGTAGTGCAAAAGAAATTAAAGGGTACCCGTGCTTCATCAGTGATATCTTCCTCATAGTCAGTGAGAGAGTAAAAAAAGAAATCTTGTGCTAAATTAATCAGAGGAAATAGGACCGTGATTCACACAGTCAGTAATCATTAATTTACAATATTTGTCAAGATGCATTATACATTGTTCATTACTTTTTATCTCAGTCACAGTAATTTTCTAAGGTTGGTATGTATATGTTTCTCTCTACAGAGTTTTTGGGTAATCAAACACTGATAAAGGGCAACATGAAGAATAAACATACGCATTATTAGGCTATCTCTAATCTTTCTTCACAGACAGCGTTTATCTCCAAGTAACATAGGAGATGAACAGGAGCAGTGACTTTCCTTTCAGAACCAAAAAGCTCACTGAACAGTCTTAACACTTCCTGAATCAACAAGGTTGCCCACACCTTCACAAGCATTCAGGTCTTGCAAGCTCAGGTATATTGTTAGCAATGAGGCCATCTGTTTTTATCATCAACCCTGTCTTCCTTGGCCCAACCCTAAAATCTGGTATTTTAGGAAACTATGCAGCAGCTGCTAGTTAGAAAAATCTGTGATCTCATCCCCAGAAGGACTTAACAAGATAGTATTAACAAGTGACACAGTAAATATGAATACATTGATGATTTTAATAATCCAAACAGCATGACATTTCTTGTATCATATGCTGTCAGCACAAGGGAGATCAGAGGATCTAAAGTGAAAGTCCCTGCACCATATGATATTCAGTACAGCCTTTAGAACAAATTGTAGTAGGACAACTTGCACAGGCTGAACATTATAAAGCTGTAAGTGTAGCTCCATAGTGGTTATCCTTGTTAACATTTCTAGCACATTTCTCCAATTAATACCAATGCAGAAGCTATCTAGAAGAAGGCAGGGGTTCAAACAGGATTTTATTTTTGCATAGCATCCGTACCTTCCTTGGTAAAGAATTGCAATCTGTTCCTTTATCTCCAGTAGCTAAAAAAAACCAAACAAACAAAAAAACCAACAAAAAACACAAACCAAAACCAGAAACAAACAAACAAAAAAAACAACCCACACAAACCACCAAACCAAAAAAAACCACACCTAACTTCAAACCACATTCCCTTACCAGTTTACAATGGAAAGCAGGACCTCTCCCTTCTCCAAGTCATGAACAACATATCACTGTAGTACAGTTTCAAGACACCCCCACCACTCTTGATTAAAACGCCTCAAAAGATACCTTGTGATGCACAAGACAAGAATGAGGAGTTAAAAGAACTATTTGATACATGCAGAGATTTCAAACCTTTCCCATTTAATGTTTTTCCTCAAGCTTCAGGACAGTGGGCACTTTGGATTTACAAAAAAAAAAAAAAAAAGAAAACAATAAAAAAAAGTATCCACTTGCCATTGCTATTCTAACTGGGCATTCTGCCAGTACAATTTTATTTAGGATATGCTGTGAAGTCCATGGTTTTATAAATTCTGAGAAATAGCTGTTCACCTACTACTCTGAGGTAACATAATATTTCAAGATTGCTTTGAGGCAATAGGGTAATTCTGAGTTTACATCTTGTCTCTACAGCAGATCAAAATTTTACTGTTAGCTTTTTAATAATATGAGGCTCATCTCAGCTTTTTACATATTTCACTTTCCAGCTAAGATAACCATCAGGGGTTCATGCTTACATTAAAGCACAAGAGCTTTAAAGAGAAAACAGCCACCTTTTCTAAGCTTATTTTTATTCAATTTCAGCAAATTAATCAGTCATTGCATTATTCTTGCTTTTAGCAACTGAAGTTCAAGGCTTCCATATTGTTTTAGCATTCACTTGGTTCACTCATTCAGCTAACACTCATGCAGACTGGCGATCTTTGGTGGAGGCCTGAGATTTCAGCCATGTGTCTCACCAGACTTTGGACAGGTGACCTGTAGAGTTCACTGGGGTAAAATGTGAATTCCAGCCCTGGGGTTCGATCATGGTTGTTGTTACTTGGTCCCCTCCAAGAGCCATAGCACCTTTTCACAGGAAAGGACCAAGTTTTTACTGCTGTTGAAAGCTCTGTGACTCTACTGCTGTTGGAAGGGATTTTCCCCAAGTCTTTAACTGCAAGGTCATTATGAAGATGGTGTCCAGCACAGATGACACATATCCCATTATATTTTGCTAGGATTTGATATTTCTCTAGTAACCCTGGAGCACCATTTTCCCCCTTTTATTACTTTCAGTGCTACATCACTTTCATGAATAAGCCTTTTTCAGAACAGCATTCACTTTTTTCCAGCTCACACATTGTATTTCTACTGTGTCATATAAAATAGGAGCTATTTTCATGCTGTCAGTTTTGTCACAAAAAATTTCATTGTCTACTAATGCAAAGAATATAAAATTTCAATTTGCTTTTAATCTTTAAATGTCTTTTAATCTGATTGTTCATGCATAAGAAACTGAAGATGTTCATATATTCACACCAGAATTGAAGTAGCAGTGTATCCAGCTCTCTCATACAAATATTAGTCCACATAAGAGCAGGTGCATACAATTTATCACCATTTCAAAGAGACTGCTAAACTTAGATATGCAAATTCTTCTAATGTGAATTCTTTACATTGCCCTTATATTGAAGAGCATTCTGAATTCTCCTGTATTGCAAGACTATAATGTAATATATACCTTTTTGGTAGGGAAGAAGTGTTTAGTTAATTTAAATAGAAGCACCTTAAATGGCCACACCATGCGAATCCTCTTGGCCTCATTATGAGCCTAACAATGTATCTCTTGCCTGCCAACACATAGTTAAGATGAATAATTAAGGCAGGTAATAGGAAACTAAAGAAGGGGTTCCATTTTTTTTTGTGATTCTTTTTTAATTTGTTAATCAGCAATTGTAAAAGTCTTTGCTGTTAGCAGGTATGTAGATGAAAATCCCTTTGCAGTCATGTGTGATCAGGATAACCAGGGGCAGAAATAACTTCCTTTTCTATTACAAAGTTTGTTTATATCTTTCCCCATATATTTGCCCATGCACTTGAAAGGGGATAGAAGAGGATTTTACATCAGCCTAGATACTAGTTTCTCCACCAAGAATCCCATAGCTTTTTTCAAAAATTCGGTTTTTTCCTCTCCAGTGTGTAAATGGGAACAATTTAACAGACACATTTCCACTATGAATATTAATAGAAGTAAAAGAGGTAGGATAGTTTGCATACAGGCATGTTAGGAGTTAACAGCAGGGCTCAGGAAGCAATCAAGGGTCAATTTGTGCTGCAGTGGTGGGTTAATACTCAAAGGAAGATCGTTCTGCCTCATCTGAAATAGCAAATTGTGTCCAGAGATGAAATCACAGTTACCTGATAAACTGTAAGAACAGTTAGTGACCTTTAACATTAGACTAAACATACAAAGCACATCTCTCTGATGTGAACACCACTACTGCGAGAATGTGGAAGCTGGATGGTATTTCTCTCTCCCTGTTATTCCAGGCAGTATCCCTAACAGGGCTTTCATTTAGGTAGTCTTATTATAACCACCCCTGCACGGAACTCTTCTTTTCTGGGACTGAACCATTTTCTGGTCCCTTTTGTTCAAAAGGCCACAAAAACTAGCTAGCTTTAAAAACAGTCAGTATTCCAGGTTAAGACATTGTCAGGGGTGCTCTGTGGGCATTGCAGAGGTTCTAACCTACATGCAACACTGTTCATTACAAACGGATTTAATAAAACCTTTGTAATTTAAAATTTAATCATCTTTCCCATAACATATAATTATTTAAATGGATTCTAATCTAAGAAACAGTGTGCTCACAGAAAAAGGCAAAGTTCTTCTAGTCTTACTCTGCATGTTTCTATTACTATTCTCACTCAATCTCATTCAGTAGCAATGCAGAACAACGCACACTGCAATTTGTTTCCTTTAGAAATATATTCTTTTTTTAAAATCCTCTTTGAAAATAATAAATAGCTTAGTTTTAAGAACAGGGAGGACTACCCACAGCCTAGACTTCTAATTGCCTGGAGAGAAAATGGTGCAGCATACACAGATGTTTCTCAGGACATCTGTAAGTATCAGTCCTTCTTAGTGCATGTCTTCTGTTTGGGGAACAACCCAGGACCTCTTCCGACTTCCAAGCAGATAGGAAGGTGTAGCTACCTCATCTCTAGCAGCTATCGATATTTACCCTATGCTGAAACTAGCCTTGAAGTGGAAACTACATTTTATATTTAAAGTATACACATATACATGCTGCAGTTTATATAGAAAAGTATAGTTATATCGCTATATAGTAAGCAATAGAGATTTTAAAGAAAAGGATTTTTCCCCCCAGTTTTTCGAATAGTAAATGTTTGAGTAATTTAATTTCTACAGATCTTTCAGTGTCCTTGAATTGTGGTGGCTCCTTTAGCAACAAAGAGACTAGGTGATTGAAATCGTCCCAAGAATCAGTATCTGGTTTGCTGTTATTGACATTCCTGCAGCTGTCTAAGCAGACATCCTAGTCCTATTCAGACAAAATCCGAGGGAATGAAATCACTTCTTAATGGTATGAGAAAACTCCTCGATTTATGCAGGCAGATACTGCTGTAGCTTTTACAGATACAAATTATAATGTAAGTCATACTATAGGCTTTGTATACTCTGTGACATCAACACCATAATTCATACAGAAGTGCATAACACCACTGCAAAACCATTTTAATTATTTAAAAAAATTCAAGTCACCTTGAAAGAAAGGCTGAGATATATCAGAAGGATCTTTGGATTCCAGCATTTGTTAACATATTTCTATCTTAGTGCCCAGTTCCTTACATAACTAGCTAGACCAGTATTTCAGTTGTTGTCATTATTTTCTAAGTAGTGAACATCAATCATTCCTCCACATATTTTTTTTAGTAGATTACTGCTGTTGAAGACTGGAGATGAGGATGGAAAAAGAAATAGGATTATTTCAATAGGAAAAGTTCTAAATAAGAAGCAGCAGAAGCAGCACATAGCCACAAGCACTCTAGAAGGAGTATTTGAGGTATATATAAGGTCGATATAATTCCTGAAGCTCAGTTAGTAGTTCAATCTCAGAACTTTGTTGCAGATACCATCTTTATTAGCTCTTTTCCAGAGTTTCAAATCATGTGAGCTGGTTAATGATTGCTGAAAGCTGCTGGTTAATGGAACCAATTGAATAGTTCAATGCAACAAAAGGAAAATAAAAAACTTCATAATTTAATAAGTCTTATAAATTTCAGCCAATTTAATAATAATCAGAAGTGGATAGCTGATTTACAGATTCATAAATGCATATAGTGGGCAATAGAACACAAGTCAGCTGCTCACCAGTTGTTACTGTTAGAGCTAGCAAGAATTTCATTACTGCCTTCTCATTTTCTCTGTGGAGGTGGAAAGTAAAGTTTGTGAAGAATGGAATTTTTCTGTGGAAAGTTTTGGCTTTTGGGGTTTTTTCCCCCAATATAGATTAGGTTTCCTGCCTGGGCTACATCTTCCATGAGCTGTCATCTGCCCTATAGCTACCTCTTTAGGTCACATCAGATATAGTTCAGACAGACCTCAACCTCCTAAAGAGAAGACATGACACATCTAGATCACAGTTCAAGCAGACAGACTGCTGAGGTAAAATATAGAATTATTTGCCAATTACAATTTTTCAAACCTTTCCCTTTCAGAATAAAAAGAAAAATTATTATACTGCTACTTTTTTTCCAAATTCTATATGAGAAGTTTATGTGCCAAAATACCAGAGTTTCTCACAATAAAAAAAATAATTATTGCTTTTGCCCTGGTCAAGTCACTACCAACCTAAGTTGGATCTGAGCTTATGAAGGTAACTTTACTTTAATGGGTAAAATAGGATTCTCATCATACTTATTTCCAAGCCCTAATATAGAATTTCTGAAAAAAGTAATAGGTTCAGGTCCTGCTTATAAAATTGTATTAGTTCAAAGTTGTTTGTATATGAGAAAATAGGGGAAGAAATATATTGTCCATCACAAAGTGGGCTGTTACACTTCCAGAGTGATTTGTTTCACTGCAGTGGTATTTATCATGTTGATAAAATAGACCATGGATCTGAAAATTGGAAGATTTTTCCTGTTAATTTGAAACAGCACCTATACATGCTGCTGTGACATCAACATAATACCCTAAAGCCACAGCATCTCAAAAGATTTATTTTCTGAGCCCTTATGCAGCCACATTCTCTTAGCTTCTGACATCCTCAATTTGCAGGCTGCTGGTGATCCAATCTTATTCATTCTTGCTCTATAATAAGGATGTCAATGCAAGAAGAGAAAAGTCATTATCTGATAGCCAGCAGACATGATAAAAAGGTAGAGTTAGATATCTCAGAGGAAAGGCCACCCTTTCTGCCTTAGATGAGCTTCTCAAGGTCATGGGCAGCTTTTGAACCTGTAAGTATGCTCCAAATTCACTTTAAGCTGAGTGCATCAGATAAAGCTGAAATGTCCCTACCACACAGTCTCATGTTCTGAATAAGGTTTTGATTTTTTACTATTAATCAGTGAAAAGTTTTAATTATGATTAGAACATATATATGCAGTGAGAAAGATCAAATAAGCAATGTGAGCTGCAGAGAAACTTTGTCTAAATTTATGGGTCCTGCCTGGTTAATGGCATTCATATGAGTTTGGATTATGCTGAAGTATCTCCCACAGTAGCAATAATCAGGCAAGACTAGTTAGCCATTTGTATAGAAATATTTTTACCTCAAATTTAAAAATAATAATGAATAACATATATTTTTGGGAACTGTTTAAATGTCACAGTTGCAGCAACTGACAGCAAAACTTTATTTATTCATCAACTTTGCCAAATAACTCCTAAGTACCATTCCAGAAGATAAGCTACCATCAAGCACAAGTTAATGGGCTCTCATAAGCAGTAAGTGGATGAAATAGTTTAAGCTGCAATACACATGAGCTAAACTAGATCAACCAATCTTTAATCTATGAATATGTACACCATACGATGCCCTTTACAAGCCACATTAAGGTAAAAGTTTGAAGCAATCCCTATACAGTTATTATTGAATATCAACTGTAGCTTAAGAGGCAGTTTAATTTTACGTGTGCAAATCAGAAAAGCATACAGAACAGGAGGACAACACGTGACTGGCCCCTAGGCTGTAGGTAGCAGAGGCAAGCAGCAGAGGCAAGCAGTGTGAGAGAATTAAATATGCTCCTGGGCCTCCTGAACTGAAAATTCCTTTCCTATTGTATATATACTATTTGTATAGCTCTTGTAAAACTGATTTATAGAGAGGACATTTCCCAGATTATTCTAGTCTTCCACTCATTTACTCAACTTTGCTACAAGATAATAAAATAAATACAAAAGGACCAATAGCCTTGCCTGTTCTTAGCATCATCATCAGCTCCTTTTAAACACTATTTAAAGTAGCAGTTTTTATCTGCTTCCTGTATCTCTCTAAATACAGGAAGAATCTGATGCGCAGTGTTCAGATAGCTGAATGAGTATAACTGGTGAGCTGAGTGGTGTTAAAAACACACAGATGTGAGTTTGCATTGTAGCATCACAGTCTGCACTACTGTATTGCTGCTTTAGAGGGCAAGAACCCAAACATTCAATGCATTCAAATGTTAAGGCAGTGCCACCTAATTCATTAAACTTGACACAAGCCATTGCCATAGCCAGACCTACAAAACCCTTTCTTCAGTGACCGATTTTCCATCTTCCATACTTCAACGATAGCTACAAACTCCCTGTACTTACTCAGTTTTTAAGTCTTTCTGGGTCCCTAGTTATTCCTACCTTACTAAGTTGCCATCACAGCTGCTGTAGATCTTATTTGATGGAGCACTCAACAACAGGTGTGCCAAAATTAATCTTTCACCAGAGGCACAGAAGGTAGTCTTGTGAGAAGACAAGAAGTAGATTGTAAGAAGCTATTTGAGGAGAACATACCTAGTTTCTTCCCTATCCAAACTGGTCAGAATTAGTAAAAAGCATGGTATTTTCCTCTTTTTTGTAATGGCGGGGGGGAGCATTCGGTTCCAGTTTTATCATTAAGTGGGCCTCTTAACCAGGGAGTCAGAAGAAAGCATAGATCCATCCCAAGTGTTCCATGGAAAATGTGCTGATTTCAATATCATGTCTGACAGAGCTGAGCTGTTCTCATAAGCTTTTCCTTTTATGGAATTACTGAATTTTTTTTTAATACTTTCACTATACCTAGGGATTGGAAAGGTTAAAAAAATAAAATCAAAACTTGTTAAATTGCCATTCCGTTTAAAACTGGCAGGTTGTTTGCACAAAAATAAGAGTTGAACCAAGTATAAATGTAAATCAAATACAGGCCACATTTCGATCTGAAGCCACTCCTCATATATACTTGGCATAACCAAGGTAAGTCCCATAAGCAGATGACATCCTGGCATTTATCTAGTGTAAGTGAGAAGTTCCAACCTTTCTCAGGATCCAGATGGAATAGCTTTGAATCAAGAGACCTTTTTTTTTTTTTTTTAAATTTAGCTCCTGTGGGACCTTTGCATTCAATGACTTGAATAATATCCCTCTCTCCCTTGCTACAGTGATGCTCTGTACAAAGCCGGCGCCTGTAATCCAAAACCTTTTTCAGCTTGTTTTTGTAATGCACCTAACCTTACTCATTTTGTGAACTCCTGCCTGGGAGCTACAGAAATAAGCAGTTTGATAGCAGCCTGATAGCAGCTGCAGCCAGAGGCTTATTTCACAGTACAGCAGCAAGTGCAGAATCCAATTGGTCACTCTTGGCCAGACTAAATCATCTTTGAACAGGAACCATTCATAAAGGCAGAATCAACAAAATCTTCATCGATTCCACTA
Source organism: Aptenodytes patagonicus (assembly GCF_965638725.1). NCBI lineage: Eukaryota > Metazoa > Chordata > Aves > Sphenisciformes > Spheniscidae > Aptenodytes > Aptenodytes patagonicus. Next base: position 10,466,887 of record NC_134959.1, read on the forward strand.
ATTTAGTTTGTCTGTGTGCCTTACTGGGACCTCTCAACTCCTTCTTACCTTCTGTCAATCTCCTCCCCTTGATAAAGAGACTGCATATTCCAACACCGTCCCAGCCAAGGATTAAAAAAATAAGGATATCAGAAACATGCTTTAAATTGCTTGGGTATTTGAGACACTTTGTTATGATTATTTAAAAATCAAAGTACACTATGCACTATCCTATACTGACCTTCCTCCTACTCATTTCCAGTCCTGTACACTTTGTTAATACAGTGTATTTAAAGGTAATAGGAGGTGCTAGATCAGCAACCCCAAACAATTTGTACTAACCCAGGGTGTACATGCAATACAGTATTTTTCTCAGTGTGCTTCAGCTCTAGTTCAGCAAGTAATCACACTTAGTGATTCTGTCCTCAGGCAAGGCTTAACTGAGGCTGGCAGGGATGTAGAGATACATGATTCTGCACACAAAATCCTTCTAGTGCAACACATCAGCACTTCTTCATGAGCTGTTCTCACACATTTCAGTCTGGGAAACAAAACCACTCCATGTCTCATCCTCTCCACCAGTGATAACATGAATTATCATTTTTAAGATGATTGAGAGATTTTAAACCAGGGGAAGAGATTTGGTTATCTTAGTAAGATCCAGCCTTAAAATCATCTCTGATTTTTAAAGGGAACAAAGAAAACTCTATCAATTACAGAGACAATTGTGGCTTCACTAGAGCTGATGTGTCTTCAGGAAAAAAAAAAAGGGGGGGGGGGGGGGGGGAGCAAACCCGCAACCATTTCAGTATGGAGAGAAGTGATTTTCATTTATATGTAGTGCTTCCCTTCTGTCTCATCTGGAATACAAGCAGGTAAAAGCCAGTGAAGAAGAGAGAAGCCACTCCTAATAAAGGGCTATATCTTGGATGAACTAAGCTCCCATGACACATCTGCACACCAAGACATTTTACTCTGACAGGATCTGACCCAACTGAAATGTCAACATTACTTACTGCCAAGTCAGAAAGGGATAAGAAGTGTCCCTTCAGAGACAGATTAATGAGAAGTAGAAAGCACAACATATGCCAAAAAAGTCGAGTTGTACTACACCTCCTTCAGTTATGTGGAGTTACTTTACAAGTTGGTCTGTTGAGATGCAGGAGCACTGGGTAAAATAATACAATGTCATGTTTAAGGGATTTTGCAGATTGATAATTTATTGTCTGACACTGAATGGATAGTGTAGGCAATTTTCCACTAGTGGTCTCATTCTAAATTAAGTGTTCGCTCAGCCATATGTGCCCCTTGCATTGTATTCATGGCTGCAACAGCCAGCATGTTCCATTTGTGCCCTGTCTGGTTAGTTACACAACTCCCATCACTGGATAAAAGCAATGGTTTGTGCATATAACTCATACTTAGAGGATTAGATATAGAGTATTCATATTTATGCATGTATTGTTTACAATTTGCAGTTTCATGGAAAAAATACAACTTACCTCAAAAAAAAGGTTAGCATTCTGCTATTGCTGTTATATTTATGGGCTTTACATAAATTTCCAGATACTTCTATTCTGGCTGAAAAAAACATAGCATTTTTATATACATAAATGTACAGTTTATCGAAAGAAGATGTATTTGGATGAGAGTAGAAAAATCTATAAGATGTTCCTTTGCCAAAAGTAACGTAAATATCTTTTGGCCCCAAAAAATTCAAAACTGAAGAATTTTTATCAACATAGCGTCTCATTCTGTAGTTGTTAGTCACCTGAGCAATTCCCATAGTAGTAAATCAGTCTGTAAAGTCTGGAGGACTTTCAGTGTCAAACTGAAAATACTACCATAAGATAAGTTTATCAACTGCATATTGTTTTAGGAGCTAGACTATGGGGAGTTATTCATTCCTTCTAATAAGAGCAATATTGTAATATATCTTGTCTTTACCAGAGGCTGGGTTAAATTAGATTAAGAGCATAAAAAAAAAGAAAGATTCATGATGGTGAGAAACAAGAGAGAAAATAGACAAGATTTGGAACAGCTAAGGAAGCCCTGAGAACATGCTAGATAAATGGGCTGTCTTGAAATAAAAAAATAACACCTCAAGTACAAGTGGAGAGTATAATAGAGAGTACTTTCTATTTGAAGTCACTGCTAACCTGTTAAATTCCTATAAAGCAAAATAGGACCAAATATTAGTGCTCACACTGGGTGGCACCACAGGAATCTCTGAAATAGTCAATGTGTTAAGATACCAGCTGGCTTCCATAGCTAAACAATACACAACAACAATCTAGTCTACTCTTCTTTTCTTTAGACAGCCCCTTCCTGTTAAAAGGATCATTTAGAAGTTGTCCAAGTTTCAAAAGATCCGAAAGCACTCACTGTAGCCTCTTTTCTTTCCCACTGAACTTGACAGGAAGTTTATCACCAACTCCAGTTTCAGTACTACTCGACTTCAATTTGTAGACCACAAGCCTGATAGTCCATGGGGCAACCTCACACCCCAGGCTCATGTTCTCATCATGATAGCAACAAAGTTGATTCTTCCCTTTTATCTTTGCAAGATCTCCAAAATTACCAATGAACTATCCACCAGTACTTTCAGTTCAGGTGTCAATTCCCTGCAGTTGTGATTTAAACTAATTGGCACTGCTGTGATACTTGCATCTTTCAAAGACAGAATTGGCAAAAACCTGAATAAACAAGGCTATGGAAAGCCAGCAGGAGTACACACTTGTTGGACATATTACCAACAGAGATAGTTAAAAAAACTGTTCAAAAGAGAAACACTATTAGAAATTTGTAAACTTTGAGGAAGTTTAGTTCTAGTGCAATGGTCGTAAGATCAGCGGAATCTACCCCGCAAACATATATCCCATACCCAAAAAGTCTTTGCGCTAAGAGTATTAAGTAGGACAGTTTTCCATACCCTTTTGATTTAATGCTACAGAATCAGTTTAATTTTCAGAAAATTCAGTTTTGTCTTTTGGCATAAAATGCTTTGTAAAAGCTCAGCACATTTCTTGGCTATCTTAATTGCTCATAAAGATTCTCAGCCAACAATCAAGTGCTTCCAAAAAATTAACAAAAGCCCTACTACATGCTAATTCCCCAGGTTTTTTTATATTTCTAGTCAGTTCTTTCAATGTCAAGCGTTAGCCAATGATAATATACATTGGCTTGAAGCCATCATCTTCTTTTTAAGCTTATTGTGACTGCAAGACACTAAGTGGTATATCCCAAAGGAAGAGTGGGGAAAGCATTGCTGAAAACTATCTGCTTGTAAAAACTATCCATGTAAAAAGCACTTGCTCTTCCAAAAGCACATATTCACTTTACAGAACATTCAAAAGAGCAAAATTTTGTTAGCCTTAGTTTCTGCAGGAAACAAATTATTTATCTGTTTGACTGGCATACAGCCAGATATAAAAATATATCCATGCCGTATTTGAAAGCTGGTCTTGGTATATATGCATCTCCAATAATTTCTTGCATCAATTAAATTCTGGTTTACTTGGTACATAGTCTGATCCTGAGCAGCTAATGGGAGATTTCTTTTTAATTTGGGAGTGTGTGTGGGGGGGTGTGTGTTTGTTTTTCAATAAGCTGTGGATTAAGGATAGGAAAATGGGTGCTTATCGCAACTTGTTTTCAAGGCCTAGGCCCAAATTTGGTTACCTTTACTGCATGCCCAAACTTTTGTCCACAAACAAACATACAGAGCCTTTTACTTAAGCAGGGATTCTATCTGCTGAAATCCTGAATCCTTTATCCCATCATTTCTAACATTTACCTCCCCTCCATTAGCAGTACGATCCCCCATGAATACATCTATGGGCAATTAATTCACATATAATCATATGTCACCAGTTGATTCTCTAGAGGAAACTTATTGTTTAACTTTTGATACTCTCTCTTTAGCTTGTCTCAAAACGATATTTGACTTGGGAATAAATTACTGGAGTTATTCCGACTTTTCATAGTTTGGGATATTCTTGCATTTTCCATTTCTGTCCCTTAAGCAGATGTATTACTGAACTTAAATAATACACCTAGAGAATTTTACTTTTTTTTTTTTTTTAAACACAGAGGAAAGCAGTTATAGTTTTTGCCACATACAACATGAGTGCATTTCAACTGAAAAATCAAAATGGGATGGAAGTAAGAGTAGTAATGTTGCTGTGTAGAACTGCTTGCCTGGAACAAAGGCGCAGAAGCCAGATAGAGCTCAGCTCAGTCTGCGGTCACCTGGTGAATCGCTGGGTGTACCTACTGCACCACAATACTTCCACACTGTTTTAAGGTGAGGTCTGCCTGCCCACACAGTTCCTTCCTTACACAGTATCAGGCCAAACTAGGGAGGATGAAATGAGAATGACTGCACCAAACCTAACCTCTCTGCAAGGCATGTAGCCAGTTTAAACACTAGGACAGCCTGGACTAAAGCACAGGTTTGGCACCATCCTTGGGTTACTGTTTACACATATGGGGGAGCCCAAAGGGCAATAAATTAAGTTTATTTACTTTCAGGTTTTTAATGAGTAAATTTTAAGTGCTCATTGTGATGGTTTTCTATTTCAACAATTTGTTAGATGTTAAGGCCAACAGGACCGCCGTGTTGCCTGAGCTTCTGCCTACTAAAAAGCCGTATCTTTGATGAAAATCCAGTGCCTCGCTAAGAATCCCACTCTGAATGAGTCTCTTCCCCCCTCTGCTCCAAATCAGTTTCTTGGGATGCTGACTCATCCCATAAACTAAAGCATGCCCTGTGCTACAAAAGCATGCTCCTCTGTTTCACTCTTGGCCAAAACTTTCTCTGCAAAACCTTGGAGTCTTTTCACACCTAGTAACAAGACAATTCCTCTGTTTGCTCGGAGCACGAATTTTTGAGTTTTCACATTCCTCCTTGTGCACTGAAGTTCTTTCAGCATCAATCAATTCATGATACAAAGAATCTTTCTAGGAATAAGCAATCAAAATTACAATTATGCAACATACATAATTGACTCCAGCAGGATATCCCCCAATAACAGGGAAACAATTGCCGACTGGCTCCCCCAGAGTCTGTTACTAACAGCTCCAGAAATCGGTCTAATAAATAGGTTGTCCATAAGAGCATGAATTCATACAATGGATCTGTCTCAGGCTGTCTCTTAGGGCTTTGAAAGCCCTTAGTTTTGGCATCTGTATAACCACACATTGTAAGTGTCTCTTCACAACCGACACGTTCTTTCTTTCTCTGCTGTACAGAAGTACACTTGAACCAGAGCAGCCCAACCAGTGAATTCCCCAGCTATGGTGAAAACGGAAATGATACCAGTTTACTTGTTTCACCCCTTCTGGTGGCTGGAGTAGTGATCGGACTTGTGCTATTTCTATCCTGTGTTACAATCATTGTTGGCAGTCTGCGAAAGGATGGACGGTTAAGACACCCACATCTGAGGAGAGATGCTGTTTATGGTAAGATAGCTAGTTATAGCAAGATAATGCTTAACTTCATTAATATAGAATCATAGAATCATAGAACCATTAAGGTTGGAAAAGACCTCTAAGATTGAGTCCAACCGTCAACCCAACACCACCATGCCCACTAAACCATGTCCCTAAGTGCCTCATCTACACGTCTTTTAAATACTTCCAGGGATGCTGACTCAACCACTTCCCTGGGCAGCCTGTTCCAATGTTTAACCACTCTTTCAGTAAAGAAATTTTTCCTCATGCCCGTCTCGTGCTACAGGCAACAAAAAGCATCTGGCGGCTGTGCAAGTGATTAAAAAAATAAAATAATTAAAAAATAGGATGAGTAGGTCACAGGCAGCTTTGTAGTTTAATAGCATCTTTGTGCTGGCACTGAATTCACATAGTACAAGCTCCATAGTTAATGGTAAACATAAATAAGGCCAATGCTGACAGCATTTCTTAAAGAGCTTATTTTCCCTTGATACAGTATAAGATTTCTTCTCTATCGCTAGACTCCTGATAGTTTATTTTCATATCCCATTATAGGCTTGGTATAGCACATAATGGAATTTCTATTTGTTGGAAAGCCAGGAATCTTTTCACTTCTGCAGTGTGCACCAACCTACAACAATGACTGGGCAATTACTTCTTTTCTGACCACAAAAGTTAATAACTGGATATAAACAGAACAACAGGGCATCAAAATGTCATTACAACTGTCATCATCATTAATGATGTCATTAATGACATCAATGTCATTACAACTGTCATCATCATTAAAGAGACTGGTTTGCTATCAAAAAAGTGCCAATTCCCATCCCCCTACGCCCCGACAAAAATCCCCCATACTTTAAAAGGATTTGGAAGTATGAAGGAGTTAATTGTAGAATTATATTTTGGCCAATTTTGGGTTTGCTGACCAGAAGGTAAAAGCCACTTTGTCAGGGAAATGACAGAATCTGATTATTTCTATATTTAAGGAAAAAACAGTTACAAAAAGTTACTTTGTATGTATTCAGCTAGTAAAAATTCAAATTATAAATGGATTAATGAATTGAGTGGAGCATCAACAATTTCTGTCATCTGTGGTTAGGCTCCTATATCTGCAGTTTGCTATGAGAGTACAGTTCTTTGCATATTGTTGAGTGTTTCTTCTTTATACAGAAAAGATAATAATAGTGAGCCACATAAAAACGCATTGGCTCAAATCTTGATTTCACTGAGGTAGATCAAGTATCCACTGAAGTCAACTGGACTTCATTTAACTATTTGGACTAGGAATTTTCATGTCTAAAAAACACATTTCGTAGGATCAGTTTGTCCATCTAGAGCCAGGAATAATTATTTTTGGCTTTCCCAGAAACATTTATACAGATAACTGAATAACATCGATGTTTTGGGAATAAATTTTAGACTCCAAGTGAAATGCAAACTCCCATGGTCACGTACAGAGGGGAAAAAGGAAAAAAATAAAAATAAAAAAAAATAATGTCTACTATTATTGTAACATCTATTTTTCCCACTTTTCAGCAGCTAAATTTGGGATTAAATACTTAAACCCAAATTGGAGTTACAGTTTTACCCCTGAACAGCAATATTTTGGCATGATAAAATGCTGACCATTAAGATTAAATCACTACATTTAAATCTACTGCTATGTTAATTTCAGGTCCTTTAAAAACCATGAAGCCAGGCAAAAACATAAGGACAATTTTCAAACTGCTGGTTCGAAATAACAATGCTAGAGAAATGAAAACAGAAAAGCATGGTGATATTTTAAGATTATTCTTTTGAATTTCTCTGAAACTAAATTGTGCCAGTCTACCCAAGTGAAAGTTTTACATTAGCACACACCATCCTAGTATCTCAGCATGCTTCCACTGCCCAGCATGGGAGCAGCGGGAGTCACTGTGAAGTTGGCTTCCTTCACTTACCAAGCAAAAGGAAAGCACAGTGCATGATAGACTGGATTAGTCCTGGTAAATTCCTTGAGAATAAATTGGCAGAGGTAAAAATTGCCAGAAGGAGGAACAAACAGTTCAAGTGAGTCCTGCCCTTTACCCTCTGTTGAGACAGACACTACTTTGATGTCACTTTAGAAGCTGGCCCTTCTCTCCAGGTACTATTTTAATGCATCAAGTGAAAAGGAGGGATCACTTTATTTGGAAGACAATTGCAGCCACTGGGGGGGGGGGGATAATGGAATTGCTGCATTTCCACAATTTGGGACATTCTTATGGAAATTTACCCCAGAATGTTGAGCATTAACTATCCTCAAAGACAGAAAATAGCACTAACTCCTTCGTATTTCTGGAGCTATGAAACTCTCGTGTGAAAGCATTAAGAAAGGCCTGGAGCAGGCAGCAAGATGATTTTCTCTACTATTTTCCCCTTTTTGTGAGTGCTTTATTGAGAACAGCATTTTCTCAAGACACATACCTACAAACACCTAAGCCTCATTTTAAAAACCTTCACAGAATTGGCAAGGTTTCAATGTATCGACTCCTGGGAACTTCAGCAATCCTGCTAATGTTTGAAGCTGCATGAAGCAGAACTGCCACTCCTTTTAAACCTTTGAGGCACAAGAAAAACTTTAGACACTTGCATCTTGTAGGGCAGCACTAATTATATAGACCCTGTGCCATAGGTGTCTGAAACACCACAGTTCATCTACAGATGACGCTAACTTGCTCTTAAAGGAATAGAAATGTCCTGTGAAACCTGATTGTTCCAAAATACTAGTAATTCCTCTGCCTCAGATAGGTTTTATTTTCTGATTTATGGTAGCGTTATAAACAGTGATATTGTCTCAGAGAATCCACCATGGAGGAAAAGAGCAGCAAGTATTAATTGCCTGTTTTCCAGCTCCAGATGGCTTCTCTTATGGTGGCTCTTTTGGAGAGCTGAGATCCACCTGCATGGAGGAGTTTCCCCCAGCTTTTAATTTTGGTTCCTATCTGGATACACTTTCTCAGGTCAACGTCATGTATCCCGATTCACCTCCACGGTAAGCACTTTTCTAAGATTCTGAGTGTTATAGTTCTGCACTTGCAAAGCCTCTTAAAGAAGAAAATAAAACTGTTAGACCTATACCCACTACAAAAACACAGGTCACACAAACTCTAAGTACAGACAGACTTTGTTTAGTTTGAGTATAAGTTTTCCTTAGTAGAATATATCTTTGCTAAATAAAGGCATGTGTACAGCCAATTCTCATTTACTAATATTAACATTAAAATTTATCATATTGATAGCATACTAATGAAACACACAGTTAAATTACTTATGAACATCTTTCTTTGAAAGAAATGATTTTACAAGTCAAAGTTTCACTTCCAGGAAAAAAAAACCCACAAACTTTTTTCAAGAGCTTTCAGGTTACATTTATTACTGACCTTGAGACTGCTCAGATCAGAATAAACAGAAAAAACAAAAAGGCGGGGGGGGGGGGGGGGGGGGGGGGGAGGGAGGAAGAAAGGAGAAGTGCAAGAAACCCTTAAACCTTTCTGTATTTTTCAGCAAGCCTCACTTCTCCAGCTTTCTTAACCCCAGTATTCTATCAGAAAGCAGAACTGAAGAAGACATACCATTCTGACATACCCAGTAATTGTACTTAACCTCCTAATTTAGGATAGGGAGAAAATCGTTTGGGATTATTCATCTTATATCAGTAATCTGTGAAGGAGGATGACTACTATTTTAGCTGTTTAACCCAAACCTGCTCTGGAGAGCCATAGTTGCCTGGATTGTAATACCATCTTTGGAGAAGAGCGTCCTTCAAATATCAGGCAGTTCTAATTGCCTGGGGAGGTAACATCGCCAGAAAAAGCTCTTTCCAAAGACAGTTATTCCAGAAATTATATAGCAGCTCATTCCACATTTGTGTGCCTGCATTCACAGGATACAAGAACGGCCATCACGAGTGACAAGAGTCCCACTCTAGGCCATCTATATCTCCTCTGTGTGCCTCATGCACCTTGAGGTTAATAAATGAAGGAATTCGGTTGCTCCCTCTAATGAACCAACAGAAATAATTTTAAACAGAACATGACTTCAGGCTTTCTGTAGTGCTGTATCTTACAAACAGTAAATAATGGTTGAACAGCTATGCTCCCCCTTTTTATTTTTCTTTTCTTCCTTTTAAACACTCTGTTTTGAGTTAAACCGATATAAGACCAGCCCTTTTCTGACTGCTTGAATACATATGCAATATAGAGCAAGTCAGTAGTATGAACGTACAATATATAGATCTTTGACTTTTCTATAAGCAACCCTTTATGTATTACAAAGTCATACTATAGAATAAATGGGCTTTTAGAGATGGTGTAAATATTTTCGCAGAAAGCTCACATGTGAAAAATTATTCTGAGCCTGGCATCTAAATTTGTAGAACTTCATATAAATCCACTTAAAATTTTAGACCGGTGTTTGGACCCACACCCACGAGTCTTTACTAATAAAAGCCAGCCAGCTGACACACAAGCAACAGCTTGAGTGGGCAATTGGCCAGATTTCTGAGAACAAGCTCAGACTCCTGTGAACAAGCTCTGAGAACATATTTCTTTAGCAGACAGGTCTCCTAAGATTAAACCAAAGGTTGCTCCTATTTCCAGTTTGAAACGGGCCCAAAGAAGGATTTTTCACCTCTATGGAGTTCTGTTTGGAAGGATATACATGAGTGATACAGGATAGCACTAGATGATCTGTGCTTTCCTGTAAATTCTCCAGCTACTTCTGTAATAAGCCTGGTACAAGTTAACTGTCTTGTGTCCTACCTTGTTCTAAGAAGCTGTTCTGGGACATCAGTACTAGGATCAGAGAGACATAAAGGTGTCCAACCACTGCCTCCTCAAGATTCCCTTCTGGGCTGAGTGGACTGCGTCCCTGAGGGGCCCAAGGTCTGACTGCATACACAAGGAAACACTGCTCATCCCATTAATTGCAGTTCTGCGTCACAGGTCAAAAGTAAAGATTATTGTTAATGGTTTTGCTGTTTTCTTGCTGCTACCATAGTTAAATATTTTAGAAAAAGTAGCTTTGGCAAATCTTTAAAATCTTAATAAGTTTTAAATCTTAGCAACACAACTTGGAGAAAGCTTCAGGAAAAGAGCTTAGCAGATGGCTGAAAGCAAAGCTACGTAGAGAGACATTTAAACTTACTATTAATACGTTATATAGTCCATTGTAACTTTCTGTTCAGAAAAGCATTGGTTGAGAAGCATTGTACGAATACATTGCATTATGTAAGAGCCTAAAAAATTTCCGTATAGCTACCTTTACACTCTCCTCCATGGCACAACACTAAAGTGTATTTTTTCTAATTAGTAGAGCATGGAGAGTATTTGGAATGATGGGTGCTAACACCAGGAAAACTGACTGTCAGACATGGCCTTGAAGGATAAACAAGACATGCTTGACCTTGCACATTTAAAATATTAACTCAGTGGGATCAATCTTGTTACATATGATAGTGTTTTGAAGAGTAGGTTTACTGAAATGTAGCACTGGCTAAATTAATGCAATTCCTTCTTCTAATTCATGCAGTGCAAGATGTAATTTAAAGCTAAACTAGCATGTCCAAAAGCTAATAACGCAACTGTAGCATAAACAGAACAGAAATAAAGAACGGCGAGGAAAGCAACTGCATTGGCAAATAACTCTTAACACGTATTTGAAGTGAAAGAATGCAGTGAGTGAAAACTAGCGTCCTGCTGCCACAGGCAGACACCAAGGCATGAGCTTCATTTAACTGCATTGTTCTAATACAGCCTGCAAGAGGCAACAGCATAACATCACTGCATACTAGGTGCTGCTGAGCTGAGTATTCCTGAACATACCATTTTTGCTAAAACCATACTTTCTGAAATTATTTCAGTAGAAAGCATGACACCTCTATTTGGCCAAGGGGGCGATTATAATCAGTCTAGAAGTTTTCATTAGATTTTACAGTTGGGCTTTAAACCATGAAATGAGTGGAAAAGGAATTTTAGGGGAAGGCTGATTAAAAAGTCAGAGTTAAGAGTACCCATTTCTATCGCTGAGGGAGAGCTAACTGTTCAGGACTGCCCGCTCTCGACTCTCCAATTGAAAGTCCAATACAAAATACTATTTATATAAAAACTTTAATTGGGAAATTAATTTATGAAAAATGCCTTGGGATGTTAATAATTTAATTGCTTTGATATCTAAATCACAAATTTCATTTGAGGCTCAATTTTATTATCACCATAGACACTTCCACTAACCACTTTCTTACTTTAGATTTTACGTTAGATTTAGAGGAATACCATACACAGAGTTTTGTCATTAGCCTGCCATAGTTGCAGGGTGGTTACAGAGAAGCCATTTGGTCAATTTGTCTTGACAGCCCAAAATATACAGTGCTCCTATCCATAAACATCCCTTTAGGATAATTAATGACTTTCTAATGAATCTCAGATCTGTGTTAACATCTGTCAGATTGATTTTACATGAGGCGTAGAAGGGAAATATAAAAACAAAATACAGTGGGTATGAACTAAGCAGTTTCAAGGTATTAGGGGTCTGTATTTTAGAGCCTATTTCTAACATGTACAGATACTTGTAGCAGTGCTGGAAGTTAAGTTAATGTTTCATAGTCAGTGTTACCAGAGATGGCAAAATATTTGTTTCTAAGAAACTTCAGTCATCTGAGAAAGATGATCCAGGTGGTCTAAAAACAATTCTAAACCACAGAATTTTTCTCCCCCCAAACTAGGAAACTTGAACAAATTCAACCAGGACAAAAATATAAGAACGCTCTCCCTGCCGCAGTTTAACTATCATCATAGTAAATATGACTTTGAAAGAAATACTGGAAAGGCTATAAATCCAATATTTGCCAATTTGTTCAATATTCACTGTTACAGTATGAGTAAAATCATCTAATCAAATTTTTAGTATCTTTAGACTTTTAAGAAGAATCAAAGAAAAAAAGTCAAGAGTATTATTTGGAATTATATGACAGGCAGCAGACCTTTAATCAAAAAAGTCTTCCGGAGTTTGATCAAGATGTCTGTAGTTGTCATTTTACATATCGCAAACACATGCTGTTGACACTGTGTGGATAATACCTTTATAGACAGAAATCACAAGCTCGTGCTCATGTTCACTGTGCCCAGAGTTCATTGTAACACACGCACTTATACTGAGCTTTCCTAATTAACTTTTTATATATACGTAATAAGAAAGCTGTTTAAAATAATTTGAGCTTACATGTTTTAAATGGCTTGAAGTACAGTACCAATCAAGGACCAAGTAAATTAAAAACTATTGCATTTTTTTGATGAGAGTCTCTAAAATCCTAACAATGAGGAGATTTGAGGTTCCCTGCATTAACGGAGTTTTATCAACTTTTCACCTTTTGGCCTGAGGAAATGCATTTCACGCTACTCAACTAAGTGCTTTTTCACTCCTTAGTGATTAGATATTAATGGTACGTACAGAGCTTTAGGCAACCAAGGTTATCTCCTTTTTCATCTGTGACTCGTGACTGTCTAATACAGAACATGATTGAGGAATGACTCTTGAGCGAGATGGAGGGATTTAGCTTCAGGAATAGTTTTAATGGAAGCCACAAAAGTCCTCTCTGTATTTCACATTGAAATGTGTCCTGCAGGGCGCACTATGATAAAAACCTGTTAGTCACCCATTATCCTAGTATTCACATTAGAACACATTAGGGGTTTTTTTTGCTTGCTTAAGTGTGCTCACTCTACCTCATCTGGTCATCTTGCCTAATCTATATAGGATCAATTCTAGAGAAAATTGTCTTGTTTAGACTTGATAAATTCCAGTACTCTTAATACCCATGTTCAGTCTGCATTGTTTAAACAGGCAAATCCATTTGAAAATTACTTTAAAGTGGCAGAAGGAAATGCTCATGTCTTAAAGACAGTCCCTAATTTCCCTCTAAATATGAAAAACAAAAAAACCAAACTACTTAAGGTACTTTCTTTTCTAAGACATTCTTTTCCATCCCCCACTTCTGAGGAAGCAAGTTAGCCATATCAGAGGGAAGAAGGCTTGAACCAGCTTCCTAGATTTTCTTGAAAGACAGAATTAGGCTTGCAGGAAACTAACATAAAAACTTGCTATATTGTGCTGTATTCCTGCGCCAAGACCACTTTTCTTGAAAGCAAGGTAAGTAGCTTTTGGCACATTACAATGACAGTTGGCAAAGCATAAGATGGACATTTGTGGTTAATTTCAGATCTCACTTCAATACCCTAATTGAGATTTTCAGCGAGTAAAGTAAAAAATACCATTGGAAATATGACAGTATTAAATCCACTGGAAATCATGACATGAGATAAAACTCTTAATTCTTTCAATTCCAAATTCTGAGCAACTAGACCCTCAAAAGCCCCTCCCTTCACATCCTAGTGCTATTCCTAGTTAATATTAGATATAGAAACAAGTTAATTGCTTTTTGATTAGTTAGTTGCTCTCTGCTGTGAAGGGATTTTTACATGACACCCACATTTCACAGCCCACCTAGTGAGCAGACGGAGATTGCTCTAGTGCCTGACATTAAGCCAGCCCTTGAGAGGTCAGAGTCTGCAAGTGAGATCCCAACAAGAGTATCTAGATTAGTATTTCAGATGTCTCTGGTCTATCTCTAAACAGAGCCCTGCCCTATTGAGGTTCTCAGCTGATGTGAATGCCACCACACCAGTGGCAGCACCATCAAGTTATATCTGCTGTATGGACAGGTTTTCCCCTCAAGCTGCCTTCATCTTGCTATTTTCTACTAACGGATCATCCTTCAGGAAGCCATTTCAGTCAGAGGAACATAAGCTTGAAAGGCTCTTCTACAGTTACCAGTCCCACCGCTGCTGCTGCAAGTAATCATTTTTAATAGAAATTTACCTATTCCATAACAGAGTTTGCAAGGATCTTTTGTCCCCATTATACTCATTCCAGAATACCTAAGGACATACCTAATTCCTAATTATTATGGCAACCTAAATTTGTTTACAGCCATTTTATGATAGTTTCTTTTTGTGGCATTTCCATTCCTCTTAAATACCTATGCCTTTCTCTTTACTTGCTTCTTGTATTTGTAGTCAAAAATCTTCTCACACCTCAGCCTGCATGTTGTGAGGCTAAGGCACAAAGTTCTCTTAGCTTTCTGTCATCAAAAATATCTGTTGAGACGCTGTATCGTCTGACCAGCCTTTTTCTACACCTGTCCCAGTTTCACTCTAGAAGTGCAAACTATTGCTGCATATAAAAAAAAAAACACCAAAACAAAACCTGCAGCAGTGAAAGCAGAAAAACCTGGTGAAAGAGAGGCGCCAAGCATTTCTAACCAGAAATTTATTGTGCCATGCAGAACAATCACAACTTAAAGCTGTTAAGTCATTGATAACAGGAATGAAAAAAAGGAATATTTTTCTCTCATTTCCCAGTAGTTATACTTTCTGTTGCATACTGCAGCTAGTATTTCCTTCACCTGCTCAGAATTCATTCGTAGCATAATTAAAGCAAAGCCCTTTCTAGGAATACGATCCTAAAACATGTCACATGGCAAACTTCAAGTATTAGCAGGTCCTAAGCATTCCTGCTGACATGCAAAAATTGGTACTGTTGTTTAGAACCTTGTTTCTGGATTAACTCCATGGCTTGGGAGGCTACAAGAGATTATTCTGAAATAAATTTGTCTTAACTGATTATTATTACTCAACCAGTACCCATAGCTTCCCTGTCCTTTACTGTATAATGGTTACAGAAATCCAGAGACTAAACACTGCTTATGATCAAGTGGTTCTTATTATATATAAAATTAATGCCAGGCTGAAATGTATCATATAAAATCTTTATCATAGAATGACTTGTTTTATTTAAAACATTTATTTTAATTGTTTAAAGCTGCACAATTATGTTGAAACTGTATTATATCAATTTCAAATGCTATGTGGTATATGTTTTCATGAAAACAGTGTTTACATTTAATTTCATTTTTCATCTGGAATATTTATTCATCAAAGAGTCACAACTTCCTCAAGATTATCTTGACACATAGTGCAGAATGAAGATCCAGACTTTTAGTGCTTATTAACACAAATATTCCTATTGTAGTTGCGAGGAATGGGAAACTCCAGAAATAACTATGAACAGAAAAAACGCAGAAAAAAAAATTAATTCCAGGTTTCCTGTCTCTTCAAGGGTTAAGTTACTTAAGCCTTAGATGTTTCCTTGAACAATACCTTGGGTTGCATTTTTTACTATTTAAAAACATTAAAATAGAAAATAACTGTTATTTGTGCATGGTTACGTACTCCAAGATCAGGCAGGCACCTTGGAAGTGCATTTACCCCACCTCTGGGAGCTTAAAAGTCAATTAAGTTAGGAGATCAGCATCACTCTACGGCTAATAAAGAGAGAGAGGTTCCTCCAGAGTACCTTACGAGGAGTCTCACCCTTGTTTAAATAGCTGCATTTCAAACATACACAACAAAACATTCCCAGAAAATACTCCAGTGATTTTATGGAGTATTGGATCATTCCTTCAGGGCCCTGTCTTGGCTGACACTGTGGTCTGTTATCTCTAGGTGTTATGTGTTTGTTACTTACCCCCTCACCCACTGTAATTTGGGATCAGTCGTAGTAAAAAATTCTCATGTAATATTATCCAGGCCCAGAGACAGATGGATTTTTATTTCATACTAACACAATAACTAGGAGGACTGAAACTGCATAGGAGGAGGTGCCACTTAACTACATTTGCTTATTCTTGCACTATCATTCTCCTAATTACTAGGCCCCAACAATTCAGGGTGTGTCTTTTTTAATAAAGAAAGATGTTTTGGCTCTTCATTCTAAGCCACTGTTCAATAATTAAACTAAGTGAATGACTGAGACAATTAGTAATATGGAATGGATTGCTATTATATGAAAATATTAAACTAATGCTTAATAAATCACTGACAAAGCATGCAAAAGAAAAATCAAAATATAGTTAGTAAATGCACCTAGTATCTCAAATGGAAACTGTCAGCATCAAAAATAAACCTAGAAAAATATCCTGTCTTATGACATAGTCAAAAATGATACTTTTGCTCATGGTAGTTATACATCACCAAAGAATATATGTATTCTAAGAAAAAACACTTCAAAGGAAACACTGACAGATTTCCAAGCTGCTGTCCTACAAACCCAGCTGTTAGTAGATTGCACGATCAGAGCTAGCATCATCAGCTGAACTACTTACGTGGTCATCAAACACATCATTATTTTTTTCCTTTGACCCTCCTTTTAGAGAGTTACAGTATATTTGTTCTAATTTCAGTTTTTCTTTATTAGGTAACATCATATAAACATCCTTTGTGTTGTTTTCATAACAACTTAAACCTGTCAGCACATGTATTTTCCAGATTTAGTGATTCTGTTTACCATCATTAAAAGAAGACAGTAGGTCATCAGCAAAATGGAAACAATGCAACAGGAGCAATTTTAGTAGAGTCATAACACGTAACGAATGAATGAAGTAAACAAAAAGACATCTATTTCACAAAGAACTCTTCATTCCCCAGATTTGCCTTTTTTTCACTAGCTATTGTTTGCATCTTAAAAAATTCTGTAAGTAGAACCTTCTTTCCCCAGAGTAGGTCATAATTTATGAATGACAGCTAGTTAAATAAGCTCCTTTGGGTTTCCTTAGCAACAAACCCATCCTAATACTTACTGCAATGAGACCTCACAAATTCATGAAGTTATTCCCCCCCCCCGCAACATTCAAGCGAGGTCAGCTTGAAGAGCTGCTGTATTTTTTAAGCAACATTCTTCTCTTTGCAGATCACACTTACATGTGGTAAGATGATGTTAACAGACATCAGCCCTCCTTGCCTTTCCTAGTACAATTATCCTTTAAAAACTCAATAGCATAGTCTACAATGACAATGAAGTTATTCTGACAAGAAACAAGGCCAAAAAAAAAAAAAATGTACACAACAGCACATTTCATGGTCAGTAACCCCTTCCTTCTCATGACTGCCTGTAAGACACACAGAACCTTAAGATAATATAATTTTAAAAATATAATGGATTAAAGTGAATTCACCACAAGTACTGTAACCAAGGATTTTTTTCAGGGCTGAAAAAGAGACGCATGATATTCATGAGATGTAGTGTAATGAGTTCCTGTGGTCCATTATTAAGTTATGGTAACATAATACTTTTCAAAAGCATTTGCTTTCTTGTCTAAAAGGATTTTCCTGTGACTGCTGCACTGAACTTCAACCATCAGCTACTTTTTACATGTACAATAACGTCACAGAACTGAATCTCTCAGATAAAACATAACTATAATTGTATTTTTTGCAAGAGACTGGCAAGTATTTTTGGTTTTCCACTGAAGTCATGCAAGCTCCATGCTCTTGCATTTTCAGTTGCAAAACACAGATATATATACACATATACATGTAGGTGTCATTCCCTTAGCAGTTACTGAGGTTGCACTTTTACGATACAGCTAAGAAGTTCTGCCTGTGAGCTGTGGTCTAAGACCTACCCCACTTCCTCCATCTCTTATACTTCTACTTCCCTTGTGTTGCATTGATGCCCATCTGACTGTGCTGTGAGCTTCCAACTTAAGTAGTTAAATCAGTAGAAATCTGGCCCAGAAAAAACACACACAAAAAAACCCCAACCAAAACAAACCAATGAAAACCTCCAAAAAAACCACACACACACAAAAAAACCACGCACACAAACTTTTGGCCTATTTAGCTCCACATTGGGGATCATGGTTTGGAGGAAATAGTACAAGGAACACAGTGGGAGTATGCAACAGGGCAGGGGACACTTCCTTTCAATGACATAGACATTGTCTCATGTTGCAACCACAGCTTTACACATGATTGAGCTTTACAGCTGCCACCTTCTCAGATGAAATCAACAGCATTAGCTACCATACTTAAGTGACTTGCATGTAACAGTACAATTTTAATATTAGGAATCATCATTACTGATTGTTATGGATGCACTGGTTCTTTTTAGTGGTAGCCATCATTACATAGTACCTCTTGGCCCCTCTGGTATCGAGGTCTCCATACTACCCGATGAGAAAGCAGCTCCTTCATTCTATTCTAGTTTGCGCTGTTTGCAAGTAAAAAGAAAGAAACCTAAAAGCTGCGTCAAAGGTGCAGACCTCACACTGCAGGACAACTTAGCAGTACCACTTGGTTCGTGATACACACCGCACTGCAGTAAAATGCGAGAGTTCATTTGCCTCTTCTCCTCAAACATGAAGCTTTATTTTAAGACAACAGTAAGGATTTAGTCCAGTATCACTCACATCAATACACGATAATCAACTGCAATAAATTATTGTTATTACAATTTTTTAAAGTGATCCCTTAAATCTTTTGAGGAATAGTTTTCCAACCACCAACATATATGGACAGTGGGTGCCTGTCAAACTGTGTATTACTTTGTCATAGTTTAACCCCAGCCAGCAACTAAGCCCCACACAGCTGTTCACTCACTCCCCCCTGGTGGGACGGGGGGGAGAATCAGAAGAGTAGAAGTGAGAAAACTTGTGGGTTGAGATAAAGACAGTTTAATAGGGAAAGCAAAAGTCGTGCACACAAGCAAAGCAAAACAAGGAATCCATTCACTCCTTCCCATCGGCAGGCAGGTGTTCAGCCATCTCCAGGAAAGCAGGGCTCCATCACGCATAACAGTGACTTGGGAAGACAAACGCCATCACTCCGAATGTCCCCTCTGTCCTCCTTCTTCCCCCAGCTTTATATGCTGAGCATGACGTCATATGGTGTGGGATATCCCTTTGGTCAGTTGGGGTCAGCTGTCCCGGCTGTGTCCCCTCCCAACTTCTTGTGCACCCCCAGCCTCCTCACTGGTGGGGTGGGGTGAGAGGCAGAAAAGGCCTTGACTCTTGTGTAAGCACTGCTCAGCAGTAACAAAAACATCCCTGTGTTATCAACACTGTTTCCAGCACAAATCCAAAACATAGCCTCATACTAGCTACTATGAAGGAAATTAGCTCTAGCCCAGCCAAAACCAGCACATAGTCCTTACAATACTTGCTTAGAATCCTCTAATTAAAAAAAGATCTGGTAAATACTAGATGCATAAGTTTACATATTATGTTCTCTTTGAAGGAGGGACTGTGCTTTCCTGTCTGCAAAATAAAATTCATGCTTGTAGTGTTGGTAATTCATTAGTTATACTACAGGAATACCTCTGTAACAGCACTCTGAAAGCACAACCAAATTACTGAGGCTGTTAAACAGAGGGGGAAAACAAACAAACAAACAAAACCCAACCACAAAACACTCAGAAGCTAGGGGAAAAAATACAAAGTTAAAGTTGCTTGTATGACCTTAATTCATCTCCTTTCTATCCTCAACAGAAAATGGTAGGAACCTTATCTGTAGCCTCCACTACTAGTATCATAGCGATAGCTGTTTGCAGTGTCAGCATTACAAACAAAGATACCATGCTTTGAAGAGAATACGGGAAACGGAGTATCAAGATCATAAATTGCTAATGAAATACAAAAAGTTATTTTTTAAAAAATTAAAACTATTTGAATGATTTGTAGTCTCCTCCTTGGCCATAACTATCTGTAGGCACAGTTGTGAAGGTGCCAAAAAGTTACTTAATTGAAAACCTGGCATGTGTTCCTTACTGCCCTATTCAATTTTTAAAATGTGAACTTAATTGCCAAAAATGAGAGGGGGAACATTACTTGCATTGGAGTTTGGAGAAAAAGAGAATTATTTTTTATCCATCATATATATGAAGAAAAAGTGCCCTAACACTAATATATTGATATTTGGAACTAAACACTAAAAGGCCAGGTCTTGAATAACATAATTTGCTACCGATTTGTCTTGATTCTTAAGATCATTTTGCTATTTATGCCACCGAGCATTTTAGTTCTACAGAGCTGAGCTACAGTCCACAAAAGATATTAAATTAAATCCAAGGGAAAGAAATGCAGATGATCAGATAAAAGCAGTAAGTAGAAGGTTCATACTGTGCCCATTTCTCCTTTAGGTCTGTGGCAGATTTCCCTTGCACTGGACCCGGGCCCAGAATCGGGAGACAGAGAAGCTTCTTCCCTTTTGTGTCTCAGCAAAAGGATTCAAAGTTTTCCACCTTGAAACTCACATTACTGTGGGCTTTTCAAAACTGAAACTCTTTTACTATGGTAACAGGACTCAGTAGGTGCTCTTCATTAGCCTGATTAAGTCAGTCAAAATCTGTGGAGAGATTTTA
Organism: Aptenodytes patagonicus; assembly: GCF_965638725.1. Lineage (NCBI taxonomy): Eukaryota > Metazoa > Chordata > Aves > Sphenisciformes > Spheniscidae > Aptenodytes > Aptenodytes patagonicus. The sequence goes on from NC_134959.1 coordinate 10,487,596, forward strand.
AATAAATTCACTGGGCTTTGGGTCAGCAAAATGTAAATTAAGTAAAGATGCAGCTCATAGTAAGTAATCCTGCAAAGAGTGGCTCTTCCTTTACTCTTGCTGAGTTCATAGAGAGTTGAGGACATCAGGTCCTCGATCTCTGACTGAGGTCTAAGATCTTTTAAAAGAATATCAGGTATGCTTGAAAGCTTCAGTGGGCTTAGTAGAGGCTGGACTGAAATCTTTTCCACATGCCATACAAAAACAATTTGACCTTCTATGTGCTGGGACTTGTTTCTGAAGTATCTAGCAGCCCTATTCAGGATCTTCAGAACAGAGTTATGTTTTTAAATACCATTCTTTCTGATGGGCAAATTGAAATTTCCTAGTCTGAATTTAAAACCATCGTTCTCATGAATATAAAAATAAGATAAAAGGGAGGTAAAAACAGAAACACCTGTGGATATTTGAGTTATTTAGTAATCCAGTATTAAGATTTCACTTTCTTACCTTTCCCTTCTCCAAAAACCACTTCCATCACCCAGACTAGGAACAATACCAACAAAATCATCATGAGCACTCTGATGGAAAGGTATGAATGAGTGCAGCAGAACCAAGTATTGTTCTAAGGCAGGGCCTCCATGGTTGATTGCAGTAGATTTGAGCTCATTCTAACCAATGCAAGCTGCCCTGCTGCAAGCCACTTATAATCTACAAGTAGGGTTTATTAGCTTGGGTTTAGCCTGGCAGTAATGCAATTACAGGGGGCAGAATGACTGCCTGCAGTCTACTGGGAAGACATATGCTAAATATCCTAAGTTTCAGGAAATATCCTAGATCTTAATAGCTCTGCCGTTAGTGTGGTTGAGGAAATGGGTTCTTAACTCGTCCGGCTCCAGCAGAATTGTTTTTCAGGTTAACTGAGTAGGCGAAGGTGTTTTTACAGGAAACATTCCCTCCTTCAGAATTGGATTTAAAATGATCCTGAAACAGTTAAACAAGGCAGCCACAAACAAAGCAGGTCCAACATTTAAGATCATGATGTTATGACTCTTCCTCACTTTTGCCTGTAGCCAATGAGCCAGGAAAACAGGACCTTCCTTCAGACCACTAGACCTGGGCTGGTTTGATATAGCAAAAGTGGAGTCAGCTTTAGTTTGTGGACAAACAGGTGATGCTAGGATAGCCAGACAGTGGACCACCCAGATAACAGACCAGTTCTGGTTCAGCCCTCCTTGGGGCCACAGTGCAATCTCTGCAGAGTCCTTAGGCTCGGAGGGCTGGGCAGTGCCAGCGCAACACAGTACAAATGCGTGGAGCCTGCTCATGTCCACTCTGTTTGTTTGCATCCCCTTCCTGCAACACAGAACATGGGAAAAAACAAGCACAAAGACAACGCTGGTCTATCCAGGCTCATTATTTACCCCTCATGGGCCTCCCTAGGCTATGCAGTCCAAGCTCCAATCTAAGGTGCCTGTCTGCATTCACACCTGGACAGCAAGCACTGAGCATGGTAGTGGAGTGAGGAGGTAATAGTTTCCCCTGGCTCTAGCTTGGCGGCACAGACAGAACTACGAAGCCTGGATAGACCTGAGCTGGCTCCTCACAGAAACCCCACAAATAGGTCTGTCTTGCATTCCTCCTTCTCAGGAGGAACGTGACGGGTAGTCTGCCGAGTCTCAGAATGACCAGCATAAGTCTGTCAAGATTAATCATCACAGCTCTGTACCTCAGCATGAAATCCTGCTGCCCCTGCCAGCACAGATCTGCAACCCAGACAACCCACCGCATGTAACTGCTGGCTGAACACCAGAGACCCGTGAGTCAGGACAACAGCATTTGATATGATACTCTACTTTAGACTTCATCTAAAGCTCTCTATACCTTATTTCATAACTGTGAAATGGCAACACCACTTCCTTTTTCCCCAGCCATTTTCTAACTTAGCTACTTACAAGCAGTTGAGAGCAGGAATGAACCCCCGCTGTGTTGCACCTATGGCATCTGGTGCAGCGTGCACAGCTTTGTGTGAGCCAGCGGTGTTACTCCTCCTGCTCCTGCGTAACTGGCTGTAAGGAGCTGGGCTTATCCCCAGGCACCTCAGCTGAACAGTGCTGCCACAGATGTTACTTTCATGCAACAGGATGGGGTCTGAACATTCACTGAGACCTCTGGGATTATCTCTAGGTATTTGGAGATGTGCTTTTAAGTATTATACTCTCAAGTGTCTCACATGGCAGGGTAAGCAAGGATGTGGGCTGAGGAACAAAACACCAGACGATCCTTTTCTTCTCACTTTACCTGCCCCTGTTATGCTGAAAATAATGTACTGTGGCATTTTTCACAGGAATCTAATGAAAAAGTCTTTTTTTTCTTTCAGCTACGATGAATGCGTGGGGCCAGGAGCAACTCAAATATATATTCCCACAGATGATCCCCCCCCATATTCTTTTACGGACCCTTGTCAAAGAAATGAAATATCTATAAACATTAGCCTGGAAGAGGAAGCAGCACCTGGGACTACAGGACAGGCTGCAAATTATGCAGTCAGGCTGCAGGACTTGCAGCAGCCCATTTCATCCATCTCTTTGTCGTCTCTCACTCTGGAGGCTGCTCCCCTGTACGAGACGGTGGTATGTGAACAGAATATGCCCATCCCACTTGTTCCAGTGGAAATACTGAAAAATTCTTCCACTATCAGACCCTTCTGAACCAAATCATGTAAATAAAAGTGGCTCTTTCCTTCAATTCTTCTGAAGAACTCAGACTGACAAAAACATTTAAATGGAAGAATAAAACCTCTGAAAGTTTTACCTATTTTATATCTTTAAACAGGGATGCAACGGGATTTTATTTTTTACAGTGAATTTTGAAAATTTACCTAAACTTCTCTCTATGCTTCAAAGTGTTCCATGATATCACACAGCATAAAAGAGCAGCAGTGACAAGCAATGCATCTGACCTTTTTGAAGCATTTCAAAACGTTGAAATCAGCCACTCTTAATGTAGATACATGTTATCCAGTCAAGCCTACTTGTTGATTTTATGATACTTTGCATGTTTCAGAGCAGAAGGAAAGAGAAGAGCATTTTGTTGTCTTTGTAGGTGTCACTAGTACATTTCATTCAGTGTCTTGGCAAAAAAGCATTTTTAAGTAATTCTTTGTCTAAATATGTATTTCAGTAGACAGAGACAGAACACTGCCTGCAAAACATGACTATCAGTACCATATAGGAGCAAAAGAAAAAGGAGAATAATATTTTGATGGTCACATTTTTTCCTTTGGAAAGCCTGGCCAGTACCAGGCTTTCCGGACCATTGCAAAGTCTGCTGCAAATCTTCCTCAAAAGAAACCAGCGGCAAGTGACGGAGAGGTGGCAGTGGATCCCCAAACACCAATTGGCTTTACCTACGGAAGCTGTACTACAGCTGTGTGCAGGCCTGGGAGCTGCATTGCCCTTCACAGGGACTTGATACAGCCAAGGGAAGGGCAGTGTCTGGAATCCCAGAAGATGCTTCATGCCGATTCCCATGCATGACTGCATTTTCAGGCACTAACTGGTCACTTTCTTCAGTAAGGAACCTGTAGTGTTACAAAGGACCTTGACCTCTAGTAATTGCATTAGTGTGATGTAAATAATAGATGCTGGACTTGGTATGCACAGTAACAGAGAACCTCACTTTGTGCAGAAACCTCTTTTATTAGGCATGATCCTTTTCACTGAAATTTTGCTACCCACAAATCTAGCCTTTGTTCATAGACCTGAACTTCTCACACACTCATATGATAAATGCATACAAGTTGGAGATGCACACTAGCAGCAACAGCAGAGGTAAACTGCAGATGTGAGAGTTTAATCTTGCATGGTACGCAAGCACCCTATCTCCACATAAGGACTAAACTACATCTTCAACCAGTATTAGTTAGCAGAGTTATCAGAGGCTCATCTCCACTAAATCTCTTAGAGGTATTTTCACTGAAAAAAAAATTGTTTTTACACTGATAAAATGGACTTAAGTTTACCACCCCCACTGAAGGGTATGTAAAAATGAGTATAGTAAATATATAATTGTGTTTAAAAGGAAGCATCATCCAAATTATTAAAATTGCACTTAGATTTTCTGTAAATACTAAGTAATTTTCAACTGTAATCATCATTCAGCACTCCAAAGATTGACACAATTATAATTAATACTTTGATGGGAAGTAATTATATGGTTCTTACTGCTGTATAAATTATACCATTACTGAGTCATATGCACATGATGAGATAAGGTAAGTATGCATTTTTTGCTAAGTAGATGATAGTAAGTATGTATTTTGCTAAAATAACAGAATTCTTTTGCAGTTCAGCAAAATTTTCAATATTCTAAGTATACTATACCCAAAACAACAAAAATTCACAATTTTGCATTGCAAAACTGCTGGCAGGCACTGCCAGAATGTAGGCTATATTTCACATTTTTAACAGACAGAACTATTCCTCTGTATAAAGTACTAGTGTAAACAGTTTTGTGGTATGCAAAGTATCCTGCAATAAGAGAAGCAAAACTCCACACGATCTATTAGGGGCCAGAAATGAAAACCAACATAGAAATGTACCAGTCAGTTTTGTTGGCAGGAAAATAAAAAGTGAAAAAAAGCACAGAGGTTTGTTTATACAGAACAGGACATGCTTTCATGGCTGTGTCTTCCTGCAGCTCTTGGAGACCTGCCTGGAGCAGGGTAAGGCACTGGGACCAGACCTGCATACTTCAGGCTGCTATTGAGGAGGTGGAGGGGGAAATCTAATAAACGAATATTAGAAGGCAAATGTGATTCCCCCCCACCCCCAAAAGTGAGTCTCTCTTTTACCTGTAACATGGCAAACCTGAAGGTTCTTCTGACGACAAGCACAGAGGGCTTTTCACATCTGGCAGGCAAGCCTCTACTCTGTTACAGATGCTTACAGTTTCTGTGCATTTTGGGAAATCCTTTCAACCTGCTTGGCTTTCAACCTGACAGGGACTTCATGACCTTCCACTAACTTTCTATCCGTGGTTTACAAAATAATCTAATTTTAAGTAGGCCTCTGATGAAAATGGGAGATTTGTATTTTACCTCAGGATAGAAATGCATTACTAAGATTATAGAAAACTAATCAAAGTCTTTTCTTCATTTGATAGTAGTTATGCATCCTTAGCATTGCTATTTGGATTGTATGTAGCAGCATTACTTACAAATAGTTGTCTACTCCCTCTTGTGGTATACCGCTTTATAAAGTCAAGTCATCTCGTTATCACACTACAGAGTTCACAATGAGGGACTTGTCCATCAAAATAATCCCAGCTTCTTTGTCACACAGATATGGAAACCAACCAAAACATACACTTGCATACTGTAGCATTTTTCTAAGTTACCACGAAATAGGTTGTGGCATTCATTATAAACAAATATCTTTAAAAAACAAACTGTGAATTAAAAGTAGAGTATGCTACCTTCAGTGATACCTTACCACAATCGCTTGCAAGAGTGGCTTAGGATTTTCTACTCTTGTTAATCTTTTTAACTAGGTGATATCCAACAAAGTTGGGGGAAAAAAGCTTATAAACCCAATCCATATACCTCTGCAAACAGATAATACTAGAAAGAGAAGTTTATAGCTCTAAAGCTGTAACAGCTTCCGCTGCTACTACTGGAACAGTGTTGAGATTCTTGTAATGATGCAATAAGAACATGTTTTCATTTCTTGGAGAATATTTAAGATCCCGCATAAATCTCAGAAAAGTTGACAGAGTGTCTCCTGATGGTCCCCTTAAGAAATTCATATCCTCCTATCAGATTTTATCCTAAACTTTCACATAATTTTAATGTCAGTGCCAAAACAGTCTTAACACAGGCCTTTTGTTTATTACACGATTAATATCAGAAAGAAACTGGACATGCTGTTTCTTGCTATGTGATAACAATACTGTATTTCTGTAGTCATCTCTTTTGCTTCGATTTTTAGTATACTGATCTTTACACAAAACTTTTAGTAAAGAACATACATGTATTTGATATAGCTTCTGTGCTTTTTATTGCGTCTGTATCACTTTGGTACTACCCACAGCCTTTAGCCTCCTGTTAATCAGGCAACTAAGCAACTGTTGACTAAGCAACATCATGCTTCAGCCACTTACATTTGGATTGTACATTTGTCAGAGATCACAAGAATAAGCAGCCATCGGAGTAGTCAGGTCTCTCCTGCTATGGGGGACGAGTCACTGTGTGCCCAGCCAGGATCAGCCCAGCTCAGCAAGAGCAGGAAGGGAAGAGTCTGCAGTACTGCTGCAGTGAAAGTTATTACCCTTGAAATACTCTCAGGCATTTCAAGAAGCATCAGAAACCCTCACAAACACATTCATAGGTACCTCTGAAAATTACTAAAGTCAGGAGACAGGAAAATGGCAACATACCACCAAGGAAAAAGAGGAAAAGGGCAACATACCGCCAAGGAAAAAGAGGAAAAGCCAGGAAATAACAGGCCAATCTTCCCAGAAATATTCAAACAGATCATTTTTTAGCACAGCAAAATGAGTAACTGTATTTCCTGAATGGAAACCACATGAAACTGATCTTACTGGTCATGGTACAGTCTGACAAATCATTCCCCTCCTTAAACTAGATAAATACTCTCTATGTAAGATTATAACCACAGACTTCTGTAAATTAAAATAATAATCATCATACAAGAGAGTATTTATCAATTGCTCTGTGTTAGTTTGAAAGGGTGCGTCAGGTGGCATCACCTATGTCCTAATGAATATACTGAGTGTTGCTGGATTTCAGAGCTTTGAGAGAGAGAATGGGCCTATTAAAATCAGCAAATTACATTAAACTAGGAGAGGCAGGAGTATGTAGGAGAGCAGGACTGGAATTTGAAGCGACAGAGAAACAGCATGGAAAGAACAAGATGCAATTCAGTGAACACAAATACAATTCCTGCACTTGAGAATTGTAGGCTCAAATTCATAAATGCATGACACAAGAGCGACCTGTTAGACTGCCGGAGAATGTCTGAGAATTAAGCTGAGACAAATATGGGCTAACTATGAGCCAATAATGTCATACTACTAGGAAAAAAGAAGAAAAACCAACAACAGCAGCCTGGGAATATAAACAGCGCTATTATTCTTAAAACATTCAAAATAGCTCTCCACTCGCTACTGCTCTGTTAGGAAACTGAGTCCAGGCTGAGGCTCTACAAATCAAGGAGGCTGACAAACCTGATTGCCTAGAGAAGAGGAACAAGAAAGTTAGAAGGCCTGGTTATTATTTTTCTTGCGTTTGTATGACAGAGAATAGAAGCTGTTCTCCATTGCCATATAGAAATGAGATAGTAGAATTGAGGGGAAATGGAGAATTAGTATTTTATAAATTGTAGAGAAAGAAAGATTCCATATGTTATCAGGAATGGAATGGCCAAGTTTCAGTCCTCTCCTTCTAATGGAGTTTTCCATGTCCTTTCTTTATCACTGTCTGACAGTGTCTGACACTGGTTCACGGCCTGGGAATTGGCAGTTATACTTTTGTCACTTAATATTAGCAGCTTTCCAAACCCTAGATGCTCTGCCAATACCCTCTGGAAAAAGAGGATTCTCGTAGCCCAGACCACATTAGTGACGCTGAGAACTACATGATTTCTAACACCATACTGTTGCCACAGCAAAAAGCTATTGGTGAAAATACTCATCACCACAATTATATCCAAGCACCTCCAGCTCTAACTCCACTGAAGTGATGTGCTACATGTGAAGTGGAAATTGTAGATAGATCAGAAACTAAATCCATGTTTTCTGAATCCCCGACAGCATCACATGCATTAAAACTTACTCTCACAGCTAGCAAAGTTCATATTCATTTCCCTTGTCCTCAGCTCACAGTAATGTATGCTTGAACACTGGCTACTGAACTCATAAGCGTACAGTAAATTCACAGCTCGGATTTCAGACAGATCCATATGCATATATATTCTCACTTCCATTAAAGCAAGAAAAAGTAACAAGCAAAATAGCTTCCATGCCCAGCAGAGGCACAAACAAAGTTAAAGCTTTAAGGAACCTGTAAGTATCCATGGTGGTCCATTCATGTTTTGGGTCCAATGCCTTGATTCTCTTTATTTGTTCTCCTGCATCTCCTATCAATATTGTTTCAATAACCCTCCTCTGCCTAAATCAGCCCAACTACAATGAAAAAAAGAGTCAGGTATATAGCCTGATGCAGTTCACCGGGTATTGGCATTGTGTCTTTTGAACTCCAGGGAAATAGCAACAGCTTGCATGCACAGCTGGAAGTGGCCATTCCTTTCTACTGAATTCCTCTTCTCTCCTAGGACTAATGACCAGGCTTTTGCCTTGCTGTAGTCTTTAAAAAAAAAAAAAATATTTTTGATAGATTCTGTCTTCTGTCACACTCCAAATGGACCTAATACATTCACAATGGAGAGACTTTTTTTTTTTAATTTAAATTCAAATGACAATGAAGCAGTTAAAGAACCCTGAAAAAATTAAGATTTTTTTGTCACAGCTTTGCTCTTAGCAGGATTTTGTGTTTCTGCAAGAGATTGAAATCAGTAATAAACAAAATTAACACACCTAGAAAAGAGCAAAACTTCTTTGCAAAACATTTCAAAATCTCATTGGAGAAGGAGGAGCAAGATGGGAAACCTCATAGCTCAGGGAACTGCAACTGGACTTTCAGGCACCTGGGTCATGGGCAAGTACTCTGCCCTGTTGGCAGTGATGGGATTGGTACCACACACGCACACCCCCAGAGAAGTGATTAAGCTTCTCTTTTAGAGAACAGGCTTTTAAGGTATTAGGACCTTCAAAACACAGAACATAAACCCCCATCCTTGGAGGCTGTACTAGGAAACTAATTCAGAGAATAAGAACACAGTGATAGCTGGAAAGATGAAACAACTCGGTATTTACTATATTATGCAAATATGCTTTACTGAAAAGTGAAACACTCAAAAGAACCAGCAACAAAGCAAGATTCCTTGTATCATTCTACTAAAGCGCACCAGGCTTTAACAAAATGCAGCTATTCTATATGTTAACAAGAACTGCAAAGGTTAAGAATCCAATCCCCCCTCCCCCCCCCCATGGGAACAGGTGTGCAGAAACATGAAATCCAACCCTCTCGTTTGGGTCAATAAAGTTTTGCATATGGCAAGAAGAGAGCTGAGCCGCCTGCAGGCACCCTACTAAGACTACAGCCAAGCTTGTCTGTGTATGCATGCACATATGGTAGGGGAGGAAACTCAGACATTGCAGCAGATGGCCAGATGGCCTCATTTTAACATGTGGTGGTAGTATGGGGATTTGTCCCCCCTTCCCTCTTGGCTAGATCAGCAATTTTTATACAGCAATTATCCATACACAAATTCTACAAAACTATTTCCTAATAACATTTCACTTGGAACGACAATCAAAAGCATATGTTTTTGCGAAGCCCTCTTACCTGGAAAGTTAGAGAGAAAACCAGTTTGTTTGCAACATCACACAGACACTTTCCACAAGAAAGAAATATGACTGTGGCCAAGTAAGCCTGAGATTTCCCTTAATCAGGAGAAGCCATACATTCCCAGTGGTTAAAGGTGAGACAGATACTCATTTTAAAATCTATCATATAATGAAGACAATCTATAATAAGATGAGCCATTAAAAAAACCATCAAGTCAAATTCACACTTGCATCAAGTCAAGTCAGTGGAGACACCGCTGAAGACACCAGCCCGGCTGATCTACAACAAAAAATAAGGTCATGGGAGGCCAATGCCAGCACTAATTTGTGAAATCACACAAGCAACACAACATTGTAGCGGCCATAGAAAGTGACTCTAAAATTCAGATTCCAAAAATCAAGATTAACAAAATCATCTGGATCAAAGTCACGTTTGTTTTCCAGCTGATGGACCTGACCTCCATTTCAAACCCATCCTAGGATGCTTTTCAGCCACCACAGCAGAAGACACAAGCCTCTTCCAGCTGATCGTTACCCAAACCTAGTCCAGGAATTCAGAGGCAACATACAATAAAAAGAATAACAAAACAGGCACAAGGAACGCACTGTGCTACAGATGGTCTCGTTTCACAGCACAATTACCATTAGGGCAGCTTTCACCCTCACACCAGCCCTTGAGCACGGGGCCTCGCCCACAGCAGACACCTCCCTCCGGGGGATCGTGGCCGGCCGGGAGAGCAGACGGGGCCACGGCGGAGGAAAGAGGCAGGACAGGGCTCGAGGAGGTCGGTAACACAGCGCTGCCGGAGCCGCGGAGCGGGAAACGAGGTATCTTACCTCAGCGCAGTGGTGGCAGCGACGGCGCAGCCGCCCTCACGCGACACCTCCTCCCTCGCGCGACACCGCCACGCGCCCGTACTGAGGCGACGACGGCCCGCGCGCAGGGCCGTGCACCGCCCCGCGCGGCACCACCCCCTCCACCCTCCCGCCTTTCGCTTTCAGTTCGCCGGGGCGCCCGCCCCCCGCCCTGACTGACACGGCGAGACACCACTGACCGCCCGGCGCGGCGGCGTAGTGGCCAATGGCGGGCCGAGCGGCGCCGTGGCCGGGCGGGGGCAGCGCCAGCGGGCGGCCCGGCCGGTCTGACGCCGCCATGAAGGAGCCGGCGGCGGCTGAGGAGGAGGTGTTGCGGGACTACCTGGCCTACTATGCGGCCCGAGGGGCGGAGGGGGAGCTGACGGTGTGCGACGAGGCCTCCCTGAAGGCGAGGGCGCGACGGCTACTGGGCCCGCGGCAGCGCGGCGCCCTGGACGTGTGCAGCGTGGCGGAGCGGTGCCGGCGGGCCCGGGGCGAGCGGGGCGGCAGCGTCCTCCGCGACTTGCTCAAGGCGCTGGAGGTACTGGAGCTGCTCTGCGTCAACTTGCTCCTCTCCCCGTGGCGGAAGGAGATCAGGTCGCTGAAGGTAGGGAAGCGCCGTGGAGCTCGGGCGGGGGTGTGCAGCCAGCCCCGGGGAGGACTTGTCCGGCCTCAGGGCCTGGCGGCTGCGGGGTTTCAAAGCCTCTTCCCCAGGCCTGTGGCGCAGGAGGCACGGCAGCGGTGCCCGCGCCCCGGGGAGTTAGGAGCAGCGTTTAGGAGCCCATTTGGAACGGGTTAGGGGTGCCCTGAGCGGTGCGAGGATGCTGCGAGGTGTTCGTTGGCCTGTGCAGGCCTTGTCCTCGCCGAGGCCGGGCCTTCAGGGCCTTCCCAGGAGTGCTGAGCAGTTCAAGGGTTTAGAAACAGAGACTTTCAGTTATTGTGAGACGGTAGAGAAGTAAAAAGGTACAATGAAAGGCTTAGACTCTCATTACTCTGAGTTTTAACCTTCATTTGCCTATAAGGAGGGGATGCTTTTTAGCATTAGTTATCACTCTTGCTAACAGTTTGATGCCAAAGGTCAGGTGGGCCAGTCTCTCTGGTCCAGTAATTTTACCACCTATCTTAGCTCTGGTGACTGCAGCTGGTCAAGTGGGTAGGAAAACCCCCTTTGAAAGAGGAAACGCTGTTGCTTTTTGCAACAAGGTGGTCAAGGTTACCCTGCTTCCCTAAGCACAGTGAACACCTCTCATTGCCCAGAAGAGACAGCAATCTTCAATACATGCAGAATCTACTTGTATTTAAACAAAATCCTTGAACATCCAAAATGCAAACTTAATTTCCCTTACTACAGCAACAGGTGACGGTGAGGAAAAACCCCTTCTTTCCTTCTTCCTGCCCTTAGATTTCATGTACAGATTCCTATTCTCCTCATTCATCTCCCTAAAACAGGGCAAAGCATAAGATATTCAGGTCTACAGTTAGCAGGCTCAGCTTTTCATGACACAAGAATCTTAGGCTTTATTAAAATCAAATTTTGAAGACCACCATGGGTAATCCAAAGTGCAAGACAGCCTGCTGAAGGCCTGAAATAATTCTACTGCAAGGCACAAGTTGGAGAACAACCAGTATCTTGTGTACATACAGGCTTGATAAAAAGTTACTGGTCGTATGTGGAATACTACTTCACATATTTCCTGCCTCTCACCCACTCTGATGTCACTCCCCCCCTGCCCCGCAGTGCCTGCTCCTTACTTCCCCTCTAGAAGGGACAGAAGCTGGGGAGTGAAAGGCACTGTTGACAACTTTATCTGAGAATGGACTGAGGCTCAGTCCTACATTATACTATGGCCTTTTAGGTTGATGGCCTTTTTGGGCGTCAGTTTTGTTCTCCCCCAAGCTTGTGCTTGTGAGACCAATGCTTAGGTCTCAGCCTTAGGAAGTAGGTAAGTCAGTCTCAAGCTGGGCAGCCTAAAAATAAAGGTACCCCGATTCTGGAAGTCTTGACTTTGCATTCCTACCTCCATTCTGTTCTGACTTGCCTGGAGCTGGTCATGCTTAGGTCAACATAGTCTCTCCTATCATAGTATTTCAAACAAAACCAAAACCCACTTCCAGTTTACAAACTAGGCCTTGTGCCTGGGGTAGCTCCAAAACCAAGCAAATGTTGAACAATTTTTTAAGCTGTTACACAGCAGCAGCATTTTATTCATGTTTTGCAGACAGCTTGTGCAAAGAGAGCATGTTTTGGCAATATTTCTGCTAGAATAGTCTCCCTTCAAAAAGGTGCTTTCAAAGAAATGGCAACTTAATTCGGGGGTAGTAAAGTTACAGCAGGAGTCTGAACCATGGAAAAAGAAAATGTTACAGTCTTGTCACCAGTTAAGAAGTACAATTAACAGTGAGTGCATCGTGTCTCTTTCTTTAGGAAAAGATTAGACCTCAATGATTTATTCTATGAATCTTTGTTTGTTTAAAAATCTTCCATTCTTCAGTAGAGCACATAAGACATTTCTGAGTTTCTCTAGTTTGACTAAAATGATTTTCTTACTTTCTTCCTTTTTGAATATTGATGCTGTTAGCCAATATATCAGCAGGTTTAAACTGGCATAACTTCACTGAAATTAACATGCTATAGCAAAGCTGTAACGCTTGAGAGGCTGACAAAATAATGCTGATAGAAAAGCCTCACTCCAATTCAAAATTCAGACTTTTAGGAACTTTTTTTTTTTTAAGATTTAATTAATTTTTGAAGTACTTTTGATTTTTAGGAGTCCTTCACGCTTCCCTCCACCCCACCCCCTCAGTGTTCATCTGTTTTTCAATGTTGCATTCTGTTTCAGACATTCACCGGTAATTTTGTCTACTATATTCAATCTGTGCTGCCAGATGACATTGTGAAAACAGTACTGGAGAAAATAGGTTACATTGCAACAACAGCAACAGAGTTTTCACTTGTCAAAAAGAGAAACAATGAGGAAACAAAGCAGACTGCATTTGAAATATTCCTGGCAAGAATTGAGTGTGAAACCATCCTCGAAATGACAAATGAGGAAAAACATGGCAATTTGGAGAAGACCCTACAGAAGAGAACACAAATGCACCGGCATCATGGAGATAAGGACAAAGAGGATCAGACACCCCAGAGAGAAGACGCTGAACATCTAGAAAATAAAGAAAACAGTGAGACATCTTTGTGCCTTGCTACTCAACAGAAGTCTTCAAGTAATAGCAATATATCCTTTGAAGCTGCTGGGAATCTGAAGATCAAAGATGACATGCCTCAGTTAGCAGTTACTCAATCCACTAACAGGCTTCAGGAACAGCAAAGGCAAGTCATTAACACCATACATTTTCCGGGCAAATGCTCAGACAGCGAGGACTTCTTGATCAAATATAGTGACATTGTCATAAGACAAACACCTATTTTCAGTGAGAATCTTTCTCCAAAAGCTTTTGAAAAAAAGCCAAGAGCCAGTCTAAGTGAAGAATGTGTTTTGGCAATCACTACAGAGTCAACTGCAAATGAGATAAGGCCTGTGCCACTCTCACCAGGAGCAAGCGGTCCACCAGCCTTTGCAATATTTGCTGACAGCTCTTGTGACAGCAAAAACACTTTGGAGTACAAAGCTCAAGAAGTCCCCGAAGAATCAATTGAAGCAGAAATTAATGATGCCATAAATTGCATAGACCCAGACCCAGCAGATGAACCCAATGAGCTGAAGTCTCTGCCGTACAAGGACATTGCATCTGTCCAAAACTGCAGTGTCCCTAGGGAAGAGGAAGTTTGTGAGCTGTCTTTAACTTTCACAAAACTACAAATCAAGGACACTCAGGAAGACCTTATGTATCCAGTAGAGGAAACTGGCCAACCTGAGTCAGTATCATATGCAAGTACAAGTGACAGGCATGTAAGAGAATTTAATCACTCCAAAATAAAACATACATATCTGACTAATGCTCAGATGCAGAACAGAGCAGCTGCGCATATTGAGCCATCTTCAGATCTATGCTATACTACTGGGAACATGGAGGATTCTACTACTGGTTCTGATAGCAAGAGACTACTAATGGATACTCCTAATGCACATACAGCTTCTGAGTGCTTCAGGCACATTAGAGAGCCCCCTAACCTCACCTACATTCCACCACAAAGTATTGATGTTCGGTCTTCACGCATAAGAAGGACCAGCACACAGGGCAGAAGGAACCTATTGCAGCCTGAACGTGACTCTCCTGAATCCAGTGAAGTAAAGCTGGAGAACTATAATTCAAAAGTAAATGAAATCCAGGAGCCTTATGTCATTATTGACAAAACCGACCAAGGAATGTTATGCCATCACACTTGATTCTACCAGTGCTTTATTTGTAATCTGCCTGGTTTTTTTTCCTCTCACTTGTGGCCTTGATCATCTTTTCAAGGAGATGATTAGCTTTGTCAAAACAGTTTAAAAACAAAAAAAACACACCACCGCTTTTGGACAGTAAAAAAGGGAAGTAGTTAAGCAAATTCTTCATGGCCACTTCTCATCTGGAACCTTCGGCACTGAAACCTGAATGGTCACCTTTCTAAAGCATAGGCAACTTCCATAAATTTAAATCCATTTAATTCATTAGCCAGATTCCTTCTGGCTGTACTTAATGCCAGACAGGTTTCTTCAGTTAAGTATACTTGGTTTCTTCAGTTAAGCATACTTCTACTTTTTTCTTTTTTTTTTTTTCTTTACAGACCTATTCCTGGGGTATTCTTTGAGTATAGCATGCTGTACAATGATAGAAACAGGTAAATGTTTCTAAACTGGAAGACCCAACTTCATAGCTTTACAAATGCTATATATAAGTGTGTTTCTGTTAACTCATTACATTCCTATGAAGCTGTGCTCTGAGCTAATCTTGCTCCTGTTTTCACTTGAAAATAAGTTTAGAAAGTTTGATAACGTTCCTTTAGGTTTAAAGAAGGAAACAGCCCTGTGAACAGTTTTGGGTTTATTTTTGCATTAGGAGCAACAGCTTAGATCTTATAGAGGCAATAACCTGTATTACAGGTTTTATACCTTTCTCCACTTGTTACCAAAACTTTTTTGTGGCCGCCACCACAAATTTCAAGAGAAGCACTGAGTATCATAATCGTTCACTGCTACCAGAAGAGGGAGATCCAGCTACTGCTGCCATTTCCCTTGCCCCTGTTCCTGCCACTTAACTGCACCAGCTCTGGAGTTCACTGGACTCTTCTGTAAGCCAGTTCATCTCACTGAAATGAAGGGAAAAAACTGCCATTCTCTGCCATTTTAGTGGCAGGAAAAAAATCAGATCAGAGAAGGGTCCCAGTGAGCATTAGAGCCAGGATAAGGGATATCCTGTAGGTGCAAGTGCTGTGTGAAAAGCATTGTGCTGAGAAGGAAAGAGAGCAGTATTGTTAGATCAGATCAACCGTAAGCTGGAGTCCCAGCATTGAGAACCTCTGTCATACACAACATTTAATTTAGAAAAGCACACAGTCATTGGTACTGTATTTCAGCACAATCTTCAATGCTTTATACACTTGTTACCTAGAAAGACCGTTTAATACTGCTTCAAGTAACTTCTCCAGTAGCACTTCAATGCTAAGAATGTTTTGTTGTTTCATGTATAGTTAAAATATTAGCCGAAATTAATTTAGTATAAATTGTTTATAATTGACTTTCATCTCCCAAAAATTCAGAGGAGCACATGGATTACACTAGAAAAACCTCAGGAGCTAAAATGTAAAGATCTGCTTTTTGAACAACTAATTGTTCAAGTCCTGTCATCACCTGATTCCAGCAGTGTAGGAGGAATAAAACTGACCAAGCTAACATCAAGTGACAGGACTGCCTTCAGCTTTGAGTGGGGTTGGGAGAAACAGGTATTATGAACATGCACACACAAATTAATACTTCTGTGCTGGGTCTGGCTAGGATTGAGATAACTTTCTTAATAGCAGCCCCTGGGGTGGTGTGTTGGAGATTTGTGGCTAAAATTGTTGATAATACACCAGTGTTTTGGCTATTGCCGAGCAGTGCTTGCACAGTATCACAGCTTTCTCTTTTTTCTAACTATACCCCCCACCCCTCAGTGAATAAACTGGGAGAGGACACAGCTGGGACAGCTGACCTGAACTGGCCAAAAGGATATACTATACCATGTAACATCATGCTCAGCAATAAAACTGGGGTAGCAGGAAAAGGTGGCATTTTTTGTCTACCAAGGTGGCCATTGCACAGAGACTGGCCGGGCATCGGTCAGCTTGTGGGAGTTGGTGAGTTACTGCCATTGCATCACTTGGGTTTTTTCCGCCTTCTTTCCTTCGCTTATTAAACCTCTATCTCAAACCAAAAGCTCTCTTTATTTTGCTCTTCCTATTCTCCCCTGTCCTGCTGGGGAAGGGGGGAGCAAGCAGCTGTGTAGGCACTGAGCTGCTGCCTGGGTCAACCCCCCACAACCTCCTTGCTCTTTTTTCAAGTACCAATTTGTTCTTCCTAACCATTTTGGTTTTTATAAGCTCTATTTTCCCCCTGTGGGGGTTATTAAAATTATGTGTTTTAAATCTCATATTGTGTCAATTATACAGGAACTCTAATTTAAAACTGTGAAAAACCCTTCTCATCACAAATGAAGATGTCTCCTAAGTATTTAGATGACCATCAGTACTACAGGATTCATATACCTAACATCCCATTTTTATCTTTACTGTAGCCACACTAGGAAAAGTATTTAACAGCAACTTATACATGAAAAAACAATACAAAAGGAAACTAAAGACTACCACTTGAAAAGACAATCTTGGGCATCTAACTCCATTAATGCCATACTGCTGGCCTTCATTAAACTTGTTCAGTTAACATCTACTGTGAGAAACACTCTTACACCTTTAAATAATTTCCCCTGATGGGCCTGTGCACAATTGCTTCTGTCTTCATGGTACCTGGCATACAGAAGATAAGATCTTCACTTTGCCCCTGTTTGAGCAGGGTTTTGGACCAGCAGCTTCCATGTCCAGGAGCTTATGAACAACCTCACATGGGGAGGACAAAATATACAGAGGGTCTTTCAGAAGAGAGGAAGCATAGCCCTAACTTGCTAACAGTGCACCACAGTCCACAGCTCCACCAAGTCACAGGAACACTGGTGGAGATAGTAATGATGAACAATGCCCACCAAACAGTTAAACTGCACAAAATTTATTAAATATAAAATGGCCATGTTCTGAGAATCTACTTTTTGTTAATGTTTGAGTACCTGCATTGAGGAAGAATCTCCTCTTTATGGCAGATCAGCCAGGACTGGTAAGTCTGTCTGCCTTTGTAGGCAGAGCTACTATGCACTTAAAGTCTCCTGGATATTTTCATCAGAGTTTCTTATTGCTGCAAGAACACCTTTAACTTCTCTTCCTGTAGAAATGGTAGAATTTTGAGGTCTTGTACTAGAAACTACTTTTGTATTTGCAAATTTCTGGGGTTTTAAGAGACAACTTTTTACAGTTAGAGATGCTTGTGAAGAGACAGGATTTGAAAACCAGCTGAAATAAAAGATGTCATATTTAGTAGGCCTTAGGCAGCAGTCCTTTGTGCAACTGCTTCCACATGAGTAAGGTAGAACTGGGTTTAAAATCCTAGTTGTAAATACAGTCAGATCTGAGAAGAGGGGCAGACAAAAGCGACCATAAGATTTCTGACCCCATCTGCCAGTGCCCTCCTGTCCCTGTTGGTAGTAACCACTGCACCTCTCTTTAGCTAATGAACTTAAATAAGAGCAACCACAGCAAGAGGGCTGCCTGGGCCCCTTTCTAAAGGAAGGCAGTTTGTGTTTGTAAAATGTGTGCCTATCCTCTGGTGAGCTGTCAACTTTAATTGTGCTACAGCTGGTCCTGATTTGCCTATGAATTGAATGGGAATTTACTGACTGATTGGATGTCTTTCCATCATAGAGACACAAGGCCAATTCTGTTCCCAAATTTATATGCTACACACAACCACTTCGAATGGCTCAGCTCTCTCAAGCCTTGGATTAGAGAAATTCTTTGATCAGTGCAGACACAGAGCTCAGGCAGCAGACCCGGTAGCTGGGTGATGCTCACTCACACGACCTCTCCCCGCTGGGTCTCTTAAAATAGTCATTTTCCCGCTTACCATTCATATCACACGTACACCCTTGCTCTGTCTGGAGCTAAGATGCTCAAGCAGCATAGCTTTGGTTTAGAACAAACTTTGTTGGTGTCAAAGCCAAGAATGAAAACCAAGTTTCAGTGTTAAAAAAAAAAAAAAACCCACACACCAAACCCCAAAAACACACAATTGGAAAGGATGCAGACACTAAATGAATAAAGACATTACAATTTGCTTCAGAATTATAAATCACCATCTTAAAAAACAATTCCCTGAAACACAAAGCATACCTGAGAGGGTCTGGCAAGGGCTTGCAAAGCACTGATGAAGATAGATGTCTCTGCTGTTCAGAGTCATCTTGCCACAAAGTATTTCTGAAACACTGCCTTATCATTTTTACCTTACTTGTACCTAAGCACTGGGAGAATAACCACCAGTAACCCACCACCACAGCTAAAGGTCCCACCCATTGGAAATTAATTGGCACGGCTCCCTAAGTGAGATAGCTGATTAAATCCCACAAGGCTCCTTTTCACAGCACTGAACAGTAAAAAAACCCTGAAATTAGGATCAGGATGGAATATAGTGACATCTGCAGAGCAGCATACTCACACTGGAAGTCCTAACAGCTCAATACTTTTTCTGGGGGATGCAAGGGAGGAATGTATCACGGTTACCAGGTGGAGGGCTCTAGGGTGGAGCAGAGGATTCAATGCAAAGCCTTCTAGCATAAAAAGAAGTAAAATCAAGTAGTATGTATGCAATACACAGGTAACAAACAGAGCTCCTCTATTCCTTCACTCTCCTTATTGAACCTCGGTATGTGTTCAGACAGAGATCGCTCTTGTAGGTGTATGTTTACACAACACTCAGCAAAGTGGTGCCCTGATCCTGATATAGCACAAAAAATTATCACATGCCAGCCTCTTAAAAAAATGTTAAATGATCAATGAAAAAATTGATCTGGACTAGACAGAAGACTACATTTCTCTTATGTAGGAATTAATCTACCAACTGCTAGTTTTTGTTCTGAAACTAAACTTTTCATTTTCAAAAAAAGCTCTCAACTTTCTGTCAGCCCTCTCAAATGCTGGGGGGGGCAGAAGGGCAAACACCACCATAATTTTCACCTGACTTCATCCTGCTTTAGAAATGCACAATGTTTACTTAAACCTCCACACGCTACAGGAAGGACTGGATTCTCCAAGTCCTGAAGCAGGACAGTAACTTGCTAGGAGAGCCATTATTCAGGAGTGGGACAGAGACCTTCAGGCCTGAATCTTTTAATAGCAACTGATGGCAGAATACCTAGCACTTCCTACAGTCTCTGCAGGAGGAAGTGCACTGAAGAGAGATGCTGGACTATTTCCTGGTGTAGGCAATCGTTTTGTGTGCTAATTACACTGGTGAAAACAATTTTCAAGGTTTCTTGAGACCTAGTTTTGGACAGTCACCTCTGAAGTGTTCACTCAAACAACGAAGATCTCCTAAACATGCTTCCCATGCTAGAAGAAATACACAAAAGGCCAGGCTAAGAGAATGCAACTGTTAAATGTTTTAATTTTGCCAGTGTCTCTAACTTATTTCAAACCAATTTATATGCTGCTCCCAGATATTATTGATTTGCTAAGACACCTTGACCAGGACAAAGTAAATACCAAAGTCTGGAGAAGACATACCTCTATCCAGACTAGTATGTAATAAAGAAAAGGCAATACAGAAGGAGATAATCACTTCTCACACATGCTGCAGTTCAGATGCGGAACTTACTATGACAGAAGTAATTAAATCCAGAACAGCCAAAATGTATGCAAAACCAGTTATGTATGGTTCAGTCTACAAATATAGGCTACATGCAACTTACATATAGGCTACACCCAACTTATGTACCAAATCTTAAAAGCTAAGAGAAGTAGCAGCTTGTTTATATGATCCATTCCACTGGTACTGAAGTTCAGTCTGCCTGCAGAAACAGAGTACTTTCTATGGTATTTTGCAACTTGCTACCCAATCACTGCTTCAACAGTCATAAAAGAAACGAAATATGTATCAGACTAATGCTGACTGCCCTTTTTTCCCTCCCCTCATCAACTGAGAGATTTCAGGAAACAAAAGCAAATAAATTTCAGGCTTAAAAGCAGCTGTTTATGGTTACTACAGTATTTTTATCTACACATCTATAGCAGACTGCAAACATTTTACATTTATGACACATAACAAGCAACCTGTTTGGTTTTGTTCCCAGTTTTCATTAAATACCACAACCTTCCTGCATATGAAAATCTATATATGAAAATTAATAGATAGCAAAACATAAAATAAACATGTTCTCTGTAGCCACTGCATCTGTAATTTTTAATAAATAAGTTATAGAAATGATTCCTTTATATTCCATTATAATTATGAATATCAATAACCTCCATCCAAACTGCTGTTTTGATACAATGAAGGGGAAAAAAAATCTGACCAAAAAGCATAAACTGCTTTCAAAAGCTGAAAGATAACTGTGAGATTCTTTGTACTGTAAGATTCTCTGCATAAAACAATTAAGTGCTATTTTCTGGACTGTGTGCAAAATATACATCCTTGGCTTCTACAACCCATAATGAAATTAGAATTAAGAATAAACTGAAGACAACTGAACTTCAAGTTTATAGAACTATTGCGAAAGACATAGTTCTTTTGGTCTCTTACAGAAGAAAAAACTTTGAAAGTTTAACAGAAGGTTTCAAGAATGACTGCTATCCCCCTACAAACAAGCTTCAATAAGATGATTACTTAACACACAAAATCTTATTTTTAAGCTAGAATTCTAAAGCTTTACAACAGAACAATAGAATGGCAATACTGAGTTCACAAGCTTTAGTATACTAATACAGTACTTCACTAGGAAATGCTCTCTCAGTGCACTGATCATTATTAAGTTGTACTGATTTGGGAAAAAAGTATCCCACCAGATGGAAATAACAAGAAATGAACTGCATTTCCTGCCTTGGAAAACGGTGCAGTCATGTCAGCTACAAAGATTTTTAGGCATACCACAAAACTACAAAATAAAAGCAGTGATCTCCAAAAGTAATACTATCAGTTATTGTTCAAAATCAGGTGGAACATGGAAAAGCCAAGTAACTGAAAATTTATATTCTCCAACAAGTTACAGACAAATGTCTGTAGTAAGTGATCAAAGTACTAACTGAAGTCTTGGACATTAGCCATTTTTAGGAGCATTCACTACAAAGCTATGACAGATGCACAACTACATTAACATAAGCATGTTTTAAAGCACTGTTAACCCTGCTTGCTCCAACTAAACCGACCAAAACTATTATGGGGGGAAAAGTTATATACCATACTTCAGGAATTGTTCCCCTCAAATTAAACAGAAAAAGTAATGGGAAAACAGTCAGAACTGCTGCATTAAAAGGATTATCTTGAAGACAACACTCAGAGGGCAAAGCAGAAATTAAGAGCAACTCAACACTTAAGCTAACAAGTGCAAGAATGAAATCTCCACTGTTTCTCTACTCTCCAAGTACCTGTAAGTCACAATAAACCAATCAAGATATAAACCCAAAGAACCATCTGTATTTTTCTTTATAAAAAAAAGTACAATCCAAGAATCCTAAATAGTTAAGAAATCAGTTAATTTAGATTTTTTATAACCATTTGAAAGGAACAACAAATACAGTTCTGTGCATCCTGCATTTTCACTAGTCCTCAACTCAGCCACGGTAGGGCCAGTGATTTCATGAACACTAGAGAGAAATAAGCCCTTTTAAAAACCTGCCTTTAAGAAAAAGCCTTTAAGAAAGAGCCATTCTGCAATCACTTAAGAAAACTGTTATTCTTTTTTTTGCCACTGAATTCAGTGGGACTATGCTAGTGCATTGTTATCCTCAGAACTACAGCTGTATTGTGATTTCACGTAAAGCAGAAGAAACTTACTGAATTCAATGAAATTGCACTATTGTAGGTAGGATTAGAGTAAGACCCCTATTTCAACCTGACAAGACCAATTTAACAAAACTACTTTAACTTGATGCACTTCATTTGCTTCCTCTAATAATAAAAGAGGACATCCCACCTCTTGTATGGAACTATTTCTTTCAAATTACAAAAATAAGGTTGTCTTGGGGGAAGAAAAAAGAAACAACTTAGGTTACTTGTAGGAAGCAGCAGTGAAGTGGGAAATGGGAGAAATAGCCATTATTTTAGCTGAACCAAATTGACACAGTAAAGCTGATGGAGGATGTAAAAACATGAAAGGGAATTGGCTTATATTCTGTTTATGACTTGTTTCTGAACATTTCATAGCAGTAAGTCCACAACATTCTACAAAGCATAATTCAAAAGCAAAAACCATTATATTTAGAAATACTGAATATACTCAAAATTGCCCCCCAATCAGAATTCATAAACATGTTTTTTAAAATACAACTGCAGACATCTATAAATGGTGTTGCATATTATATGGATTCAGTATTTGGTCCCGGTTTTCTTCATACTTTTCTATCATTTTCTGCATGTCATGGTCAGCTCCAATAACCTTGAAAAGAAGATGATGAACATTAGAAATAATGACACCATAAAACATGTTTGCTTTTGAGCAAAATAGAACAGGACTACCACTGAAGCCACACTGTTACAATCCTAGAGATCTGTCCAGTTACCTTTCTGTTCAGAATTTGGCATTCGTTGGAAAGCTACATGTCTGATCCTGCAAATAATCACAGTGAACAGCCCCTCAAATTACTTCGAAGAGATGGAAGACCAGACTTTTATGCTATACACTCTGGATAGCTGTAAACATTTTTTCTGAGATTTTCCTTCTCCAAAGGTTATTAGAAAAGCAGATTTATTTACTTTTACCACTAAATAACACTCTTAGTATTTGGAAAGTACAATCCTCCATATGCTTAATTGGTTATAACTAAAATAATACTCACAAGCACTGGGCAGGAAACTTTGAATAGTGTATGTTTAATGAGCCACTCTTCATAGAGCTGATGAATAGCTTCTAAATATTCCTAGGAAAGAGGCATTCAAATAACACATATGCCCAGGGATGAAACACACACTGCAATTTTTATACATTTGGTAAGTAGTTAAGAACTACATATAAAAGCCAGCATTAGATATTTCCACTAACAAAAATAAAAAACATCAGAAGGTTTTTGAGAAAAAACAATTCCCAGTATAAGGTTTTACTCCATGAAGAACCTCAAAGACACAGAGCTTACAGGAACACAGGGCTCTCAGCTCCTTTTAAGATCAAGAACCACGTTTCTCTCCCATAGGTATAATCTGGCTCAAGATTTTACAGAGAAAAATACAACAAAGAGAAGGACAAAAAGGGAAAGACTGCAAATAATATGTACTGAAGGCACTTTCTGTGTCAATACATTTTCCTAAAATTCCCAGTTCACTTTCTCCTAACTCTGACTCAATTTCCTCTAAAAGCATTTCTACCTATCATCAACTATTAGGTTTTCTTCATGGAGACCACTTAACATTTTTCACTCATATTTGTTCCCCCCCACCCCTCAGTAGAGCTGCAAAGTAACACGGTGTCTCTTCAAATCCATTATAGCAAGGATTTATTCTCCAAGGCAAAATTCCACATGGCCCAAAATTTAGCTCTTTGCATGTATCTTCAACTGACAACTGCTTCTACTGAACTACCCAACACTAGAGATACCTTTGTAGTATACAGTATGTCTTCTGTGACTACATTTATTTCTGGTTAGGCTTTCTTTAGAAGAAAACTCGTTTAATGAAGGGCCATTCTGTAACTTGACACAGAAAGTGATCATTCAATTACTACAGTTTATTTTTAAGCAGATTCCCATGCTAACAATTTTCGACAAGTTGCTTGTTTTCAGACACAAGCAGAGATGCTTTTCATGCATAAACATCCTGGTAATAGCAGACAACAGAAAATGCCCACATAAATCTTCAGCACCTGCATGCACAGGTCTTTGTGCTTCAACTGGGTGTCTTTATGCCATTTAATGATACAGAAGCAATTGCCTTTTTACATCTTAGAGAAGATTAATAGTTGATTAATAGTGCACCTAAACAGTCAGCTATAGTACACTGATTACTAAAACATAACACATAAGTCAGTGTGCATGACAGATCATTTTTGTAAAAGAAATCAAAATTAAATACTGAAGTTTTAGTTTGCAATGGAAACAGCTGCACCACATTTTGGCAATACACTCAAGATATGATTTTAGTATTTAGATTAGATTGGAATCACTATGTTTTTAAAGCTCATTGTAACCACATATATTGAAGGAACTCCTTACCAGAGGAATGATCTTTTCCTCTTCTCTGCATCTTCTCTTTAACCTCTCATAACAAACTTCAGGAGAAGTCTGCAGGTAAACTGCCATAACAAAAATTATAATAGTTACGTTCAAGGATCAGCTTTAAAAGCAAAGAAGAAACTTACTTCACAAACTATAGAAGGAAAGAATCCTGACTTGGGTACCACCACTGAATCTCCCCTTTGGCGTTACTGTTAATCAATCCATGAACCATCCAAAAATTCATGCTGCCTGATGCTACACATTGCAACCACTATTATATTGAATAATATGATTATTTATGACCCAAGAAACAAGAATTATTTTTTCTCCCAGTAAGGAAACCACCCACAAACAAGCCCCTCCAGATCCCATCAAAATGTTACCTATCAAATCAACCGAAACATCAGTGTTGTTCTGGATCCAGTCAAACCATTCAGTTAGGACAACATAATCCACCTCTGGCATTTTTCCGCTGAATAAACATAGAAGTCATCACTTACTGAACAGCATGCACAGATCAATTCTAAACTCATATTTTTTTCACCTGACCAGAATTACTCCCAATTTACTCCAGCATATGTGAAATGAAAACAAGACCAGTATTATGCCCACCAAAATTGAAGGCTTCATAAAGCATTGTTTATACAACAGAAAGACCAAATCTTTTTCTTTAAAAAAAAAAAAGTACTTACTAACACAAAGTTTCTATTATTAACAGTTACAAACATTAATTATTTTTCCCACTACAGTTAAGAAATAATTACTTGGTGACTAAGAAGAAAAACATCACCATGTTGACATTTATGCAATAACAACAAATTAGTGTCAATGGTATTTATTGCTCAAGTTCTTTGTATCAGGAACATTTCAAATATATCTGAATACTGCAGTGCATGTCACCAGAAAGGCTTGATTTACTAAGCAGCACTGACAATTCATTACAGAAGCCATAGTAAAGAGCAGTAAAAAAACAATGACACCGTGTAAATAAAATTTACTCCCGCTGTAAGAAATATTTGTGGAAAGAGTACTGAAATATTCAACATGCTTCATTTGAACTCTGTATTCAGAGAGCATAGACAATATTGGAGACAACTGCCCTAAGGTTACCTCAGTAAGAATAATAAAATATCAAACAACTCATGTAGAAGGGAGTCTATAGAGGACATATTAAGAATCACGTTATATTTTTACTAGTATCGGAATTTTCACTTATTACCATATTCCTAAATAGTCAAATATTACTAGTTTTACATTATTCTGTCTTCAAAACTGGTGATAGTAACACATACTCCACACTCTTTCCTAAATGCCTCTGCAATAGAAATATAAAAAAGAGATGGGGTCAAGAGGCTCCTGTCCTCTCCAGCTGAATGATTAAGACCAGCTGCAACATTTTAAATAGTGCTGAAGAAAAAGGTTCCACAGATTTCTAAACCATTCTCCCGGCAACATGCTTTGATCACTGGCAAAACTGAGTAAAGATAAAGCAGAAAGATATTTCCACTTAAGTATGCAAGAAAGCCAAACCCATATTCATACCACCTCCCTCCTTTATCTGCCATCCAGCTGAATATCTTGCCTCCCAAAGCACCCAAGAAATGGGAAAACACAATTCACTGCTATTCTTCTAATACATCAATCGTATACGTTTCTGTATACTTATGTATATACATAAGCCAAATACTGATTCTGCTACTTTTCTCCAAGACATATGGGTAAAACAGGAAGGTCAAAAGGAATTAGAAATAAGAAAAAGCCCCACTATTCTTACCCTAAAAGACAGATACATCCAGGTCAATTCTGCATTGACCTGCCCTGCAGACAATGTGCCTTTGCCTTCCCTGCGTCAGTACAGTCCCCTGGATAATCCTGTGAGGATTCTGGATCAGGCTCAAGATCCATAAAGATACAGGTAATGTAAAAGACACAAAAGGGTGTTTTCATTTCCAAAGTTTGCTGACATTTGACTCCTACCAAGTAAAGATTTTACTGCAAAAGTTAAACATGAATGGAACGAGCTTTACATCATAAATAACTATGAATCCAAATGGGACAAAGTGAATTGCTAGTGCTTATCCTATAACATATCATGCATACTCACGTGCACACATTTAAAATTCTTCTACAGTTTTACACCTAACATGAGCGTGTCTTTCAGTGCTAAACTCAGATGTGCAAGCGCAGTAAGAACTTGGACACTCATGCATATCTCTGCATGCCGGAGAAGCTCACAGCAAGGGCTCACAATTTAAGCCTTCCATCATCGTCGTAAATCTTACTCTATTTCTCTCTCTCTGGGAAAAAGCCTGCAAAGCCAAAACACAAATACTGAGTGACACTGGATCAAAGAAGAGCTGGTATTCCTGATATTCCCACAGCTCTTCATCCCTTGCTTAAACTAATCATTCTCCTAAAGGAGAATAGCTTGTGTAGACTAGAGATAGCAAGGGATTCTTCTCCATCTTTAAGACTGGGACCCTAAGCAATACCTCTCTTACAGAAAAGAAAGCAGGAAACCTCTGCTCTTTGCAGCATGCTTACCCCATTCAGTCTGAATCCAATTTTGAATAAAAAAGTTCTATTTCATTTTCACATACTTTTAATGGGAAAATGCCTTCCATACAGCTATTTAACAATCCCTTTGCTGAAGATACCCCTCAGGCTCAAGCTATTCAACAGGGTTTTTTTATAACATTTTCAGCAAAATTTAAAGCTATGTCAGGTCAGTTTTGTTTTCCGGACCTTCCATCAGACAGGCATAATTCAGTTTCTACAATGGGCAACCTCTCCTGTGTTCTCTGTGGGATTTTTGCATGTTGACTAACCTACAGAAGAATTAGGATCACTCCCTTACAGAGACAGGAGATTCCTTCTAGGAAATAGTAACAAGGAAAGAAAAAGCCTCTGGAGGATACAAAGGAATTTTCCTTTGCAAAGTCCATTTAGTTACAGAATAAGTTTTAAAATTTTCATGCAGCAGTTGAACAAAAAAACACAGCATGGGAAGCAATTGTTTTAAGTTATAAGGCCTTTCCCCTGCCACAGGGCACTATTATCATTCTACATGAAAGTATCAAGTGTAAAGTTTGTATTTTCTCTTTGTTCCTCTGATAGCTAAGACACCACCTTCTAATTTTTAGCCCTTAATGTATCCACAGCCTTTTTCTATCTAATTGTTCTTTTGTTATTATAGATCTGCAATTTCAATAACTCCCATTTTTGTGTTTGCACCCGGTGTGCCCATAGGTGACAAGTGTATTCTCCCAACTTTTCTACACAATATGTCAAGCTGTTTTTGTCTCTTTAAACAGACTTTCCACTCTTCCGATCATGCCAGTATCTCCGCTTCATACCTGTTTCAGTTTTAGTTCATAGATCATGAACAAGCAGTTAGAAGTATAAAAAGTCATGTTAAAAAGCTCTCATAAAAGCTGTGTACAAAAGCACCAATATTCCCATCTCCCTCCTGGAAGCCCTTCACCAGATACTTCCAAGAGTCACATTTACTCTTCTCTGGGCTACACAATACTAGCATTATTTTGTGATCAATTTTTATTTATCTATAAATATATAAATATATATTTTTCTGATTTTCGACTTACAATCTTTAATCTTACAGTTGAAATTTCTGTAGTCAGTTCAACTGAATGATAGAATTTATTAGCATACTCTCACCCTTTGTACTAAAGCATCAATCCAAAGGCTGATCCAACATGAGTAACATCCTTCCAGCCTGATACCTCCCCTTTCAATATCTCCCTTCAATGGGATTTCCTATCACATTACAACGCCAGCTTCTGCACTTAGGAATAATCATTCATGAAAGTCTCCCAAAACCTCCTTGATAAATACGTAACTTCAGTTCAGATTGATGAGAACGCCTTTGTTTGGGGGTGGGAGGGGGTGGAATGTTACAAAACACAATTACTAGATTAGTCTAACAGGATGTGTTGTTGGTCGCTAACTTTCCATTTTTTTCCAAAGCTTTAATTATTCTTTCCTTCATCATTTGCTCTGAAGTTCTGCTAAATACTGAGGCAGATGAACAAACCTGCAGTTACTAAGATGACTTTCCCTACCCCCTAATACGGGCTCTACAGTAGTTGTTTTAAGCCACAGGGGTACTGCCTCTATGTTACAATACTTTCTCCTAGTGCAAGATTTCACATGCTTTTGGAACTCTGAAATGGACTTCGTTTCTACTGTAGTTGTGGTTTCTACTATTTCCATACTCCCATTATCATCCTGCCTTTTCTCATATGCAGTTTTCTTTCCTGTACACAGAAGTAACTATTAGTTTTTGAGACAAGTCTAGATGATCTTTGAAGAACTAGAACACGTAAGGATAGGGCAGTGATCAAACAACATGGAATAAAGCTATAGAACTGATTGCCATAGGACGTCCTGGAAACTAAAGGTTTACACGAGCTTAGGGGGAAACTTGACAGGTTCATGGAAAAGAAACTGCCTGTGGGTTACTAAATACAGAGAAACCACTGCTGAATAAGGAAGTCCCTAAACTGTAAGTTACTGGATATACTCAGAAATTATCATAAATGCTTACCCTGTTCTTACACTCTTTTCAAGTACTTCTGGCCACCACTGGAGACAGGATATGAGAGATGACAGATTTACTTATTTTTTTAATGTGACTCAAAATGGCTATTTTCATGTAGCCCAAATTTTTCCTTGTTTTATTTATAATCCTTTTACACACCCTTATATTTTGGTTTGCTATTGGTAGCATCAGCTGGCTTCTAGCTTGCTGTAACAAAACAAAGCAAATGCCTTCTGTCCAACATTAAAAAGTGCTGAAGCCACAAAACATCTTAGATGCCCTTAAAAATATTATTACAAAATTAATACATAGAGTTGACACAAGCAGACTTAGCCTTGTAGCAATGAAGTTCTCAGTCTTTGGGACAAAAGCACTTTGTTGACAACGGAAAAAAAAAAGTCAGTAATTAAAAACGAGAAAGACATTCCAGTACATTTCCACTGCATACAGACTGGGATAAATAACACCTCTTTCTGTTTGCCTCGCATCTTATTGTGTGTCTCTCAACTTTCAAAGCAGTTCCAGTAGCAGACTAGGAACTTATGAAGCGTGGATGCCATCTTGTGGCATGCAGCCATTCTCCCTGCAGACAGGAGCAAGAAACTGGTTTTGTCCCTGAAGACCACTGAAAAATCCATTAAAACAATAATCTGTTACCTACACTTCGCAATATAAGGTCAGAATTCTAAACAAAAAAAAAACCAAACAAACCAAAAAACACCAGTGCTAATTACTGCACTACTTTAGTTAGTATGGGATGGATGAGTTATACATCGGCCAGGTAATAAATGCTTTTTCTATCTCGGGACACAATCTTATCCCCCAGAACAAAATAACCTGGGTTAGGCCCAACTGCTCTACCTCTGACCCAAGCACACCTGGGGGTGGGGACCTGATTCAGAAAGTGACATTTAGAGACAAACAGCTCTTGTTCTTTCTTTACTCACTAGCCTACCAAGGTTTTCAGGCTATTTTGATCCTATGAATCCTGATTCTGAGCAATAGCACGTGAGGGCTGGAAAGCTTGTCACTCAAGTCCCTGCTTCCAAGAAATGCCAATGCTAGATGCTAGGTTGGATAACGCTATCTAGTTCTCTCCCTCCTACAGTATTATTCTTTGTATCTTCATGGGTTTTGACCTGTTCAGTATGCATTTGCTTTGATTTAAGCAAGACTTTTGTATTCAGCTGGAGAGCAGATAACTTCAGTAAACGGTGTTCTAAATAATAAGATGTTCTAAATACGCAAGAGCACTTCTAAAAAAGGCTCTCATCTGGCCCATGTCCTACAGGTTTTATTCTACCAGTGGGCACCACGTCCCGTACAAAACACACTGCCACTCCAACAAAAAACTGACAGATTTCACAGACCACTAGATGCAAATTACCAAAGAAATCATCAGTCGATTATATATATTTTTTTAATCTAATTAAGTCGAGAAAGTAAAGTAGAAAGCTATATACCATACCTTCGATACAAATTTTCTACAAAGATGTATTTTGCACTGTGAATTGATCGCTCCATCATTCTTACTGGGGAAATCTACAAAATAAAACTTGACAGTCACTGCCTACTTTACATATTTTTTCAGCATGCTTGTTTCTTTTCAAGCTCATATTGCACATCATGTCCTTTACATTATGAAACACATAACATTTTCAGTTCTTCCAGATCTTGTGACAAAAAAATTTACTGGGAGGGTGGGAACCACAAAAAAAGAAGTATTCTTAACCTTACTTATGGTCACTGCGTCATTAAACACCTAACTAATTTGTTATTCATATGCAAGTTTCAAACGTAACTGCAGAAGCGTTCAACTGAGCAGCTGAAGTTAACTAAGGGGACAAAAAAGCAGCAATCCACTTAGGATTTGCAGAGCTACAGGAACTATCGCTACCTGAATTGCTGCCACTGTGTCAACAGCACAGACCTAACCAGAAAAACTGTAATAAGAAAACAGAACTTTTTAAAGAAATAATTATAACTGACAAAGCACTGCTGCCTTAGCCAGTCTTGCACGCGTTCAAACAGCGCTTCATTTTGGAGAAGAGATTCTGACACTCTGTGGCCCCTGCAGAGCAAGGAAACCCTGGCAGTGCTCTTTCTAACCAGGTATTCTGCATGTTAATGATGATGAAAGCAACAATTACTCCAGCAAGGCTCAAATGGTAAATGACAGCAAAGTACAGATTAAAATGGATGGCGATCATCAGGAATTTTTGAATCAACGTTTTCTGCAACAGAATGAGATTTCTATTATCTTGAAAAAACACCTCTTCCAAAAAGCTAATCATTATATGTGTGGCGTAACTATCATATGTGGTACTTTTGAAAGTTTGCCCTGACACAAACTCAGAAAATATAATGCAAGAACAATCATTAAGATATAACTGTGCCACCTAAGATCAGATCTTGTAATCAGGGAATGCAAGATTTAGCACAGAATGTAACAAAAGGTGTTTGAAGGAAAGAGAAATGAACAGATCTTGATAAAAAGGTAGAGTGTGTGAATCGATACAGAAAAAGAAAAAATTACAAGACAAAAAGGATGCAAACCATCTGAAAAAAAGCAATAGAAAATTTTAGTGGAAGTATTTTGGAGAAACACAAGAAGCAATGGCTAAATTTGTGCTAGACAGCATAGAGCAGTAGAATGAATACTAACACTATCTTTAAGATTACCTAATGTTTGCCGAAGATTTGAAATAGCTAAATTTATATAGAGACCAATTACAGACAAGTCACTGACGTGTGATGAAGAGATTTGTGCAAGTCTAGCTCATAAAGGTGCTGCAAAAAAAGCAGTATCAGTTTGCGGAAGTTCTGAGCAGGTAGGAAGCAGACGTTTCACCCCCGGAGCACATGTTGAGTATATCAACGTCTTTGCACTATAAAAATTTACACTCACTGCAGGAACAAAGAGCGAACACAAACAGCATCTTAACTTTTGGATACAAGGTTAAAAATATGTATTACTCATAACCGCATCTAACTCTTTTTTAAATTAAAAGAAAAACATGTTTATTTACCATTGGTCTGGTATGCTGCTCCAACATTGTAAGCTGTATGTAAGTCTGTAATGTTATCCCCCATCTTGATGCATCTTGGTACATTAAGCCCTGGGGTTAGAGATGGAAGTGAGAGACAGACAGGTTACGTCAAACAGCAAGATTTCATAAGCTTTAGCAATTCTGTTGTGCAAAAAGAAGTGCACTAAAACAGCTGACACCAGGTTTGACAAGAATTAAGTGATCATTTGCTCTCCGCAATGCAGATGTAAGAATTACAGTCCTGGACCTTAGAGACATTAAGTGGGGCACTTGGAATGCTCGCTGAAGTCAACAGGAATTCGTTACTCTGCACCTGGAAGAGTCAGGACCAAGGCATACCTCATATGAGACAGTTCAAATATGTTCAGTAATTAAAAAACGTATCTGGTACTCTGTTGTTGTGCACTGACAGACCATATACCCAGTCCATCCAGAAATGCAAATATGGTTCCAGTAAGTATGCACTGGGCCTCAGAAAAGGTGTCTTTTAACACAGACAACTGTTCTTCCCAAAGGATCATCAAAGCAGTTCTCAGATCTTCCACTCTTCCTGACTGCTGCAATTCTACACACACATACACTTACAAGCAACAGTCTATCCTGCAAAGCAGAGAAAAGATCTGACTCAAAATAAGACATCATTCAGTGTCTATTTGCTGAGGTGACAAGCTTTAAGTCAGCAGCATGGCTTCAGTCCACAGCTCCGACCTCTTTCTTTTCCCCTTGTCCAAGATCAGAATGAGAAAGTACTCTGAAGTGCACAGATTGCTGTGGTGACGTGCAACACAGCCAAGCCTGCCCCATCCCTTTACTAATAATAAGAAATTAAAGCATCAGCAACTCCTAATAGGGAGAATGTACTTTTCCAGGGGACCTATGCTAGCAGTAATTGCATCAAATACATGTTTGGGCACGTGTGGTTTGGGGTGTATCCACACCACTGTGTTGACAGCAAATTCCACGTGAGCTTGAGCATAGATACCCATCTCAGCCAGCAATGAGATTTTTGCAGTGGAAGCGATCATAAAAGCAGGAAAAACTGACATCAGAAACTACTTCAACCATCCCAGCAAAAGCATATCTGCAGATGTAGTCAGAGCCCTGACTGCTGTCTCTGAGCACTGCTGTGACAAAGGGACATACTTGTGGGGAACGGTTCCAAGAAACGATGACTACCCAAAAGACAACAGAAGCTCTCAACACTGCACAGGACTTAATATTCCTTATCTTCAGCAGTCAAACAATATTAACCGATCAGATCCACCCCTCACTTCGAGTGACGTTCTTCCCTTCTTTGAAATGGGCATAAGTAGATTTAGAAACAACTGCCACACTCAGGGCTTACCTGTGAATTTCTTTAGTTCATACCCAACAAACAGTCCAGTCCTTGCCAAAATCACATTTTATATGCAATGTTTCTATTATATGCATGTCTTAATCACAGTAAAAGATCTTTTGCATCATGGAGCTTTATTTTTTGCTGTATGAGATTATGAGCACACCTTTCGTAACAGTTTTGCTGACTGGTAAGAAGTCCTCACGCATGTCTTTCTAAAATAACAGTAATTGTAGAAATAATTTCTGCCACTTACCAGGATATTATGACCACGAACATTCCTCCACTTAGTCACCGGTTCTGTCAAAACCTTGTTAAAAAGAATTACTCCATGTTAAACATGGTTTAGATTCTAAATACTTAATTTGACCCTACAAGTCTACAACTATTTTTAATGAATACTCATTCAGTAAGTCAGAGTATTCAGGACTTGTATTGGAAAACTCATCCCTCTCCAAAAAACAGCACTGAATCCTGTAATACAAAAGGTAATAATGAACACTGTTAAAAAATAGAGAAATATCATTATACAACATCTTTTTAGCATTTTTAAACCACCAAAATAAAACACTGGATTGATTACCTAATAAGCCTGGATATAATTTCACTTTTTTAAGTCAGAATCAGTACCATGTAAGGGAAAGAATAGCTTAGCTGAGTACTGATTGCAGTTCAATGACCTGCTCATTCCCTCACAAATTAATTTCTCGGAGAGTAACACTTGTCAGCAAAGGAAAAGAGGATCAGACTGCTATCACATTGACTTTTCATTTTATTTTTGCGCTCTAACAAACAAAATTTATTCAAAAATTCTATGAAATTAATCAGAAAAGCTTCTACCCTGAATAGGTAAAATCACAAGAGACTCACCTGGTTCAAACAGGGGGTAAAACTCCAACGATAGTAGAGCCAGGCCTAAGAGAATCTGATAAGCCTGGGAAGTTAACTAGCTTTTTAAAAAATGTTGTACTATATGCAAATTAAAGTTTGCTATCCTTTGGGTTAATAGTTATTTACTCCATAAGGATCATTCCTGTTAAATTACCAAACAACATCTAGCAACCCAGCATTTCTATGAGGAATCCTAAGAGTTATTATCAAATGTGTTCCCAGGTCTGCCGGGAAAACTATTAATATCCGATGTACAAAAAAGCAATTGCTCACTGA
Organism: Aptenodytes patagonicus; assembly: GCF_965638725.1. NCBI lineage: Eukaryota > Metazoa > Chordata > Aves > Sphenisciformes > Spheniscidae > Aptenodytes > Aptenodytes patagonicus. The sequence goes on from NC_134959.1 coordinate 10,522,467, forward strand.
GGTTTGATCTTGATTTTGTTTCAAATACAGTAAGTCTGCCCTTCCCCTAATCTTGTTCTAAGCAGTATGAAATCAAATACCGTATCAGTCTAAGAAATCTCCAGAAACAATTCTAACAGATTTTTCATTTTTTAAAAAAGCCATCCATTTACTGGGATCTCAGTTACATGACATCAGTATTTTTACATCATTACTTCTTTGTCTTTACTTTGCTTTTCACAAGGTACATCTAAGATTTAAGTGACATGAAATAGCAAACGAGCATGCCCAAACATGCCCAACCCATGCGGGTCGCTGTTACTTTACAGAGGTACAAACTCTAACCTGCAGGTTTTACTGACATTTTGGCATCCAGTGCTATATTACCTATGATCTAAATTTCTCTTCTACAGTTTGACTATAAATAGTTGGGGGAGGTGCACCAGTAAGTGCACTGGCTCACAACCTGCTGCTGCTTTCTCCTTAGCCTAAGAAAGGACAACACTTCTAAATTAACTGTCAATTTTGTCAAGACAAGCAACTGCTTAATGATGTAAATAAAGACAAAGAAATGTACATCCAGTACCTCAATGCTGGTAGTTTGTGCAAAATAATCCAGGCATGTTGTTTTTCCGCTTGCAATGTTCCCCTCGATACATATCTGATGAAAAACAGTATCACCTTTAAAAAACATGCTATCGCATAGTAGTAAACGGCATATGTAAAAATATACTCTTTCCACATCAAGCATACTATTTCCTTATAATGTAAATAGATTATTTTAAAGGAAGACATTGGGGATCAGTTTGGATTTTGTGACTCCCTGCAGACCACCACTTTTTCTCTCCCTGACATACATACACCAACTGTCTCTTTACCAGGCACGGGGCAGCCCTGCTTTCTGGTACCCCTGCAGTTAGCTGCCTGCCCGTGCTTCCAACTTCCCACCCCCTTCCCATGGCCCCGAGGAGTTTCAGAGGGTCACCTGCTGGGCTGCTGCTCCTCCACACTGTCTGCCACAACTCACCTCAGAGACTTCAACTTAACTTTCAACTTAAAATAAATGTCAATTGAAGTCATAATTTCAGTATCCACGAAATAGATAGCTTAAACCTTAAGATGCATTAAATTTTTATTTTCAGAAACCTGCACAATTAAAATAAGAGAATTTTGTTTCAGCTGTCTTAAAATAATTTATAGCTTAAAGTAATTAGATTCCAAATACAAAAAAACCCAACTCACAGGCAGGGTTGTATCGGGCAACTGCAACACTACACAGGCAACACTGACCCCACTTGGCCCTACACAATACCATGCATCTGCACAAATCCCTCACGACTTTATTGCAATTTACAGAACTAGATAAGCGTCGGTTTGCACCGAGTAAGGCCCAGTAATGGACCCACCACCTGGACACCACTCAGTAAAACAGCCATGTCCAGTGGCTGCCAATATACACATGCTCAGATTATAATAGAATAAGAGGTTGCACATTTTACATAGTTTTCTGAACAAAATGCAAATACTTACAACTGTCTTTTTATCATCTTTTATCAGATGTTTATCTAGAATGGAAATAAACAGGAGTTACAACCAAGAAGGAGATCTTCATAACTTTGAGTTATACTGAGCCCCTTAATGTGAGCCCCTCCATGAAGCTTTTAGGTGCCCTATTACTTAATACAAGTATTTGCTAAATTACCAATCTTTAAGGTTTTAGGTAATCATTGGGTCATGCAACAGACATGTTGTGGCATACACTGACACAGTTTTAGCTTAAGTTCTCCGTTGTCCTTGACACTATGAAGAGTCAAATGGTGCATGCCTACACTCTTTCAGCAGATTTCTGTTACACTTAACTGCTCCTCAGTTAGTTTCCACGGGAGAAAAAGTGAATTTTGGGAAGGCAAGTCATGGTGCAACGCCCACTGACTTCGCAGGCCTAGCTACAAAGTTAGGTAAGGATGAAGATTTTAGGACGCCTCCAAGACAAGCAATTTAGATGCCTTACATCTCAAAACTGCCTATATAAAACTTCTGCAAGCAATGCTAGGACCGCTAGACCCTTAACAAAACGAAACACCAAAAAAAGGCAGTTTCGGGTACCCCAACACTGCCGGTGAGGGACCACAAAGATTATCGGGGCCACGACGTACAAGAAATCGGAAGAAGCAGGTTTACTCAGCCCGAAGAGAGGGCAAGGGGAGTCCTGCCGCTGCCCTGTGAGGAGGCTCGGTGGCTCCTCACACCCACGTAGTCACTGGTGCAGACTTTTAAAAAGAACTGAGCCATGAATGCTCCCGGCGTCCCCCCAGAGCCGCCGCCGCCGCACCCCGTTTACCGTCCGGGCAACGACTACCAGGAACGCGTAGAGGGACGGCTGTCACCTCCCCGGCCGCCCTTCTCGCACTTCCCTTTCCGGCGGGTTCCCCACCGCTGCGCCGGGCCCGGGTTACCGCTGCTCGGACCCGCGGACCGCGCGCACACACCCCCCGCGGCCCCGGCCACCCCCGCCCGGCCGCCTGCGGGGACCGCCGCCCCGCGCCCCCCGCCCGCGGACTTACAGCCGCCGGCGCCGCTCGGGCCGGGCCGGGAGCGCAGCGCCAGGCCGCCCGCCGAGGAGCCCGCGACCGCTCCGCCCGCGCAGGCGGCCCCCGGCGCGCCGCTCCCCGGGCCCCGCCGGCCCCAGGCCCCGCGCAGCGCCGCGGGCCGCGCCCAGGCCGCACCCAGCCGCCACATGGCCCATCCCCGCCGCCGCCGCCGCCGGCACCGGCGCGGCCCCGCCCCGCTTCCGGCCGCTGCGCGCTCACTTCCGCCGCCGGGGGAGCCCCGGGGCGGGGCTGCGGCGGGGCCCGTCCCGGTCCCGGCCCCGCTCCCGATCCCGTCCCCAGCCGAGGGGCGCGGGTGCAGTAGCGCCCGGCCCGGCCCGGCCCGGCCCGCCGCCATGGCGGTGGTGGCGGTGGACAGCGCCTTCCCCCGCTCCCCGCGGGGCGCCGTGAAGATCGCCCGCGCGGTAGGCCCCGAGGGGAGCGGGGCGCGGCGGGGGCCCTCCGGGGGTCCCTCCGCTCCCGAGAGGGCGGCGGGCGGCCCGGGAGGGGCGGGCGGGGAGGGGAGCGGCGGTAACCCCTCGTCCCTCTTTCCGTCCCTTCAGCTGGTGGCGTCTGCGGCGTTCCTCTGCTTCGCGGCCTCCCGCTCCCGCGGGGCGTACACCGCGCTGGCCGCCATGGAGGTGGTCATCACGGCGCTGTTTTTTCTGCTGTACTTCTTAAAGCTCGATAAAAAGATGAGCTGGCTGTTCTGGCCGTTGGCTGTGAGTATTGGCTGGCCCTTAAAATGAAGTGGGTTTACCCATTTTGTGATTGCCTGTTCAGAGAGGTTACGGGTAATCAGCTCCGTTACTGTTTCTATAAAGTCAGCACAAAAACCAGTGTTTCGTTTTTGTTGAACCGGTGTTTCCTAACGGAGATGGCAGGGTTGTTTCGCATCAATTTCTAAACAGCTGGCTTATATCCGTTAACAGCCCCTCCTGCCATGGGCATCATTTGCTTAACTCGAGAATACTGTAGTTTTCCTCTTTCACATTGCAAATTAAACACACACCTTCACTTAAATATTAATGAGTTCTCCTCTTGCCTCCCCTTTTTAAGTTTATTTCCTGCTTTAGTCTATCAAGCGTAGCCAAGTTGTATAAATTTGACTGCAAAAAAAAAAAAAGGTAAAATGAGGAAGTTTTATCACAAACGCACTTTTTAACGTCAAACCACTGGGTGTCGCTGTCGATCTTACGTGGATATTAGTGTAATTCTATTTTCATAGTAAACCAGCAATTTTTAATGATTCATACAATATTGGGAGCTATTCACGTTCTTCTTCAGTCGTGTATTTCAGAAAAAATACTTTGCTTCCCCTGGCTGTTTCAGGATATTTTCAACTCGGTGATTGCAGCGTTGTTCCTCCTCGTCGTGTGCCTGTTTGCAGTAATAATCAAGACCAACAATGGGACACTGGCTGGAGGAGTAAGTAAGAACATTATTGACGAATTTCAGTTCTTCAAGTGGACGCGATTTGGACCTCTTGGTATACTTACATTGTGGTGAGACCATGAAGATAACTCTGTCATGGAAGAACGTACTCAGCAGTCACAAACAAAAATGAAGGCACATTCAATGTATCTCACTAAAAAAAACAACCCTCAAATTACTAGTAATTTAAAGATATTACTGGACTTAGGAATCACTACAGAGAACTACTAACACTGAAAACTCCTAGAGCCTAATTCGAGTAACCTGCATTTACTTCCATAGCTTGAAATCCTAGGTGGGAGAATCTGTAGCTCTTTTAGGACTATCCAGTTGGGTTACGCTATTTAAGAAGAAATGCCTGTAATCCTGCTAAAAAGAGCTGAAACTTTTTGACAGGCATGCTGGTGCCTCCCTCCTGATGTGTGTATTATTTTTTCTGACACAAACTGAGAAATTACAGCAGTTGAAAAGGTTTTTTCATACTACGATTGTAAGATTTTTGTGTATTTAAGATCAAACCGGTTTAATAGTTTAAGCAACTGGTATTTTTAATTCAAATGAAAACTAACGTAATTAACGTTAATAAAAAATAAGGGGGGAAAAACTCAGTTTTGAAAGTGTTTAAGTCTCCTGAAGTACAAGAGAAGCTAAAATGTGACAAGCAACCAAAAGAAACCCGGAACTTGCCACAGGAGTTTTTCAAAATCAGCTTAAGAGACCATGAGGTGGAAAGCTGATGTCTTCGCTGGCAACGACATCCTAAGCAAAAAGGAGACTTTCCAATAAAGTGACCGGCTACGCTAGAACGTAATATATATTCTCAGTTGTGAAGTTAATAGAAATTAAAGTTAAGTTGGAAGCAGGAGACCAAGCAGGTAGCTTGGAAAACAAGTTTGGACAGAACATGTGACATCTTCAGTGTTGGGAGAAACAGGCCTGTACTCCTAGGGCACAAACTGCCTTGAACTGTGCTCTCCTGAAGGAGCTTGCCTTGGCGTTACTCCCGCTGATCAGATAATTCCATTTTAAAACATGCTTGCATCAAAAAACTTGTGTGCATGTGGGATCGGGCTGAAGGGCGAGAGCTGAGCAAGTTAACTTGGAGGTCGTTTGTTTTGCAAACACGTTTTTCCAGTTGCCTGCCTGGAGTTGTGTATTTTTTAAATACTTACGTACATTTTCTTCAATTTGGAATATGTTTCCCGTTCAGAGCTTCAGAGGAGAGGAGCGCTACTTTTTTTCCTGCTAGGCTTGTTTCTACAAATGTTGACTTTTCTCCGGGCCAATACCATTAATTAGGCAGTCCTTAACAAGACAGAAGGCTTTTCATTTAGGATAAAAGCATTGTCTGGCATAACGCAGCATTAGCTTAGCTTTCAAGGAGGACGCATTGTCTCCAGCGCAAACATCAAACAAAGCCGGGGTGTAGACTGCCGTATGAAAGGCTGATGGGATTTAAATATGGATGTTACTTAATTTATCAGCTGTCTCACATCACACATATATTTAGAAGGCCAGAACCAGCTTAGGAAGATGTGTTTACTGCTTCTTTGAGGAACGGTAGATGAGTTAGTGCAGTTAGATAGAGATTCTATGGGGAAACTAACAACATCGTTATTTTTATAGGTGTTCGGTCTTGTACTGCTTGTTCTTTCTGTTGTCGACGCGGTTCTTCTTTTCCAGAAGATTAGCCTTGATCGACCAAGAGGAAGGAATACTCCTGCGAAATAAGACTACCGTTTTAGTAAAAGAACGATTTCTCTATTGATTACTATTTTACTGTTCTCTTTTAAATAATTTGTATTTTCACGTGTTCACCTTTGAATTTCCCATGCATTTATGTACATTTTTGCAAGTATTGTTCGTAAGTTTTCTTACATTTACAAATGTAGTTTCAGTGTTGCAGTTTCACCAGTATAAGCTTCACAGAAAATTGTCCTGTTTTTCTAAACTTAATTGCATTTTCACCTGTATGAAAATTAACTTCATAATTGTCTTCTTTCTGTAATAAAAAGAATTTCCAAATAGGCCTAAGTGCATTATTGAACTTCATTTATTTATCAAGTGCACTTGAAGTAAACATTACTTGATTTAATGTACCGATAAACACCTTTAGGACCAGATTTTTTTCACCCTTACTTGTGTTCCTCATTCCATAGATCAGCATCCTGGCCGATGGCTGTCTCGTGCCACGTGAACGCTTTATTGCTGTGAGACCTTTTGATCCCCAAATTCTCCTTTTTATGTTCAGAATGGTGCTGAAAATAACCACGCTGCCTCCCTAGCATAATGCAATGACGACTGTACTGCAGTGCAATGAAGACAGATAGTAGATAAAATTAAATTGGTATTGTAAGCCACATGAAATACTTAAGCGGCTGTGAGGAGCGCCGCTACAGCTGCACCTGTGCGCAGAGAGCCAAGGGTTGAAGTTCAGTGCCCTCCGAATGAGTCCGATTGTCCAAACCGAAAAGCGAGCACCCCCGTGATGGAAGAGAGTTTCAAGACGAAAGTGAACAAATAGAGGGCACGCGTTCTGAAAAGCGAGCTTGCGTCAAAGCACTTTTTCAGACGCTGAGGCGTGCAGGGACCGGGGGGAGCCCTCCCGGGCTGGCCCGTGCCGGAGCCGTAGCTGCGAGCAGCACCGAGCCGGGCGGGCGAGCGGCAGGCAGCCCGCGCGCCTAGGGGCTGTGCGTGGCGGAGGCGGGGAGCCGCGGCCACGGCCGCCAGCAGCGGCTGCGCTTCGGCTCCGCTGGGCCCCGGAGCGGGGCCGGAGCCGGCTCGGCGCCGCCGGGTGGTGCCTGCGGCCCGGCCCCGCGCTGCCCCTGCGGGATCCCGCCCCGCAGCTGCTGCTGCGGCCAGCGACGGGGTCGGGGGCTGGGGACGGGGTGCGGGCAGCCCCGGGGCAGCCGACGGAGCCCCCCCCCGCCTCTCGGGGCCGCCCCGGGCGTGCGGCCGCCACCCCCCAGATTTGGGGATGCTGAAACTTTTTTTCACGTTTCCGCAGTGTCACGATTTCCGCTTCCCTCCTTCAAAAAAAAACACACCACCACCCCCCGAGCCGCCAGCGCTCCTCGCCAGCCCGCGGCCGCCGGAGCCGCTCGCAGCCATGGAGGAGCCCGAGCCCGAGCCCGCGGGGGCCGCCGCGCCGCCGCCCGGGCTGCGCTCGCTCCTGCCCCCCCGGGAGTTCCTCTGCTCCCGCAAGGGCCAGCTCCTCCTTGCGGAGTCGGTAAGGGCAGGGGCAGCCCCCCGGGGCGGGGGGGGCCGGGGAAGAACAGCACCCCCGGGCGCGGGGGGTTCGCACGGATTTGGGAGGGGGGGGGGGGACACGACTGCCGGGGCCGGACCTCGGCCCCCCGCCCCGGGAACTGCCGGGGCAGAGCTCCTGGTGAGACCGGGGGCTCCGGGCGTGTCCCCCGGTAACGTGCCGGTTACCTCCAGAGACAGGGGCGGTGTGAAGGGCAGCGGGCTCACCCCATTTCTAAGCTGAACGGAAGACCTTTCTCGGTGTCGTTCGTCTGTCTGACTACAGAGGGATGGCAGCCGAGGGAGAGCACAACCGAGGGGGAAAAACAGGGGAACAGCCCCCATACTAATACGGGGGAAACTTCACGGCTGAAAGTTTAGTTGATCGTGTTCAGGCAGAGCACGTTAGGAAACCAAAATACCTGTCAGGTTAAGCTTCCAGTGCCTTAAATGTGTTCCCTTTTAGCAGGAACTCCTTTTCAGTTAAAAATGGCTTTGATTTCGTTTTAACCTATTTGCACTGTGAATCCAGTCACCACTACTGACCAAATTTGCATTATCTCCTGGTGCCCCAGGGGAGGCATGGTTTACAAGGCAGCTTGTCCTGAGTATGTCAGGACAGACCTTACTCATTAATTTATGATGTGTGGCATCATATAGGGCATCCCCATCTCTCAGCTTTTGTCCTGAGCTCTGCGAAAGCTGCGTCTGTCCCTGACCTCGCAGAGGGACACACTTGCGCGCTGCTATGGAGCCAGTTAGCTTACTGTGAAAGTACCAAATAATGACCATCAGAAACAAGCTTAGTCTGGTGATGGAAGCACTGCTCGCCCAGAAATACACTGTGGTTTTCCCTCAGGTCCAAGTTCTGAGATCAGGGCTGGTGGTAATTACAGGCCTTTGATTTTTGGTGTAACACTTTCTGATATTTTCCTTGTAAAGGCTTAAAGCCTGACAGATGAAACAGTACCCAGCTGGTAGGGAAAGGGAAAACTTATCCCATGGTAGCGCATATTTGACAATCAAAAGTTAAAATTTAAGAGGAAATTAGTTGATTGAAATTAGACTTTCAACCTAATTTATACTAGAAATAATGAGAAATTTAAATACAGAGTTCTCTGTAATTTTAGCTGGAGTAGACTCAGTAAACTCTCAGGTTTACTTGAGAGCAGGTAGTCAAGTATCAGGACAGCCCAAACTAGTAGCCAAGTATGGAGCACTGTTTAGATGTGTAAGGTGTCTCTGGCTATCCACTGTGCTAGCTCAGAGAAGGAAACAAGGAAATTCAAGCAAGAGAAAGGGAAGGAACGGGCAGCAAGCAGGCAGCGCCGTCAAGCTCCCTGACCAGCCTTTCTCTACCAGCCCTGTGAGTTTGTCAGGCTGTAGGCACTGCCCTGTGGCAGACAGCAAGGGGAACAGCCAGGAGATGTGAGGCTGGCTTTGAGAAGAAAAACCATTCATTCAGGAGATGAGGATGACTTCTGTGGTGGGGAACACGGGCCTTGGGCTGGGTAGCAGCAGGCCACAGGCTGTGTCAGCTCCACCAAAAATGCTGTAAAAATTCCAGGTACCCCCCGTCACTCATACAGCATCTGTAGTTGACAAAAACACACATTTAGAAGATACCAAAGCCCAACTAACTTTGCTCCTTTGGCACGTGTTTTTGTTACGTACTGTAACATATACTGGAATTTCCTATACAAGCTTACAGCCAGTAAATTATGACTTTCAGACAGCCTGGCTTTTTAACATCTCTGAATGATGACATATTTGAGGAATACTGTTTTGGTCATGGGATCAGACTCACCCCTCTGTTGTCATAGAGAAGTACTGATTATGCCTCCTTGGTGTAATAAAAACTGCTCTGTCTTGACAAAACAGGGATTTATCCTTTGTAAGGCCACTCAGGGCTTCCTGAGGGTTTGGCTGGCTGAAAGCAGCTCTAAAATCCCATCTGCCGAAGCTCCAGCGAAGCTTTCTGTGTGCTCCTTGCAGGCCAGCCCACGTGCTTAGGATGTCGTTTCCTGGCAGAGGGGAGGCAGCAGTAGTTTCTCTCCAGTTGTCTCAGCTTTGCCAGAAGAAATCCTTGAAGACAACACAGGCCCCAGAATAAATCCAGTCTGTATACAATTACAGAAATGCAGTGCCAAATAATTGAAGATGAGCCCAAGTTAAATCTATCATAGTTTAAAATCTGTGTTTCATGTTTAGCTTTGTACTTCTTGTCTCGAATGTTTGATTTTTCCTCTTTGACACAGTACTAACGTGGGGTGGGGTTGGGTTCTGCATAAATGTATGTAAATAATATTCATGGGATACAGATTTTGAATAGTGTCTTTTGTTCAGAAACAAAATGGGGTTCTCATTATTGTTACCAAGTATATCTCTCTCATTATTATTCGGCAGCTTGGCAAGTCATGAGAAATGCGCTTTATTTCTCTGTCTTTAAAGTGATGCAAATACTGGCATCTCTGCAGGTAGATCAGAGGTTCTCTGTTCAGGTACAGGAAATGCCAAGTCAGTTTTTTCAACATTCAAAAAGCACACCACCATATACTCAAAAATACATTACCAATGAAGCAAAGAAGCAACCTGCAAACATATCTTGACTGGGGTGGACAGTTATACTTCTCCTTTTCCATCTATGACAGAAAGGGAACAGGAGTTGGCTTCAGCAAATTCCCTCAGCCCAGTGACCGTGCTGGTTGTGTAACTTGGTGGAAGTAACCTCATTAAAACGTCTTGCTGTGCCCAGCAGAAGTGGCTGGCAAATGATCGGTTCAGCTGTCGTAAGTTATAGCGGACCGACTCAGACTTTGTAGATTAAGACAACTGCCACATTCACCCCAGCCTGTTCCCTTCCCCTGCACTGCTGGAGGCAGCTGGGAGCGCTGGTGCCCGCAGCGCAGCTCAGGCCGTCCCAGGGAAGGTCGCGCAGGCAGCTGCACTGAGAGCGTGGGAGCTCAGCGCTGCCGGCGAGGATTGCTTTGTTCAGATTGAAGGAAACCACTGTAGCCACTTTTTAAAAATAACATTTGCACACTCTTTCACATGAAGTGAGTATGAATCTTTACAATGTTCGGGTGTAATTTTCATGTCGGCATGTAAACTGCTCTGGGGGCTATCAGGTCTGGGCATTCTGGTGCTTCCTCTAGAACAAGTTAGGCTGGTGATGAAGTTGATTACTGCTAGGAGCTTAACTATAATCTCAAATTTTATTCGGAGAAGGAAGTTTCACCCAGCCCCGACTCCTTTTCCTTTTGATCTTCCTGCCTTAGTAATTTTTTATTCCACCTGGGATCGCTACACAGCCACAAAGAAGCAGTAACATCAAGTACATTTATAAGCTTTGCTGTCTCTCCTGATCCTATTTATTCTCAGTGTCTTGCTCCTCCACCTTCTAATCACCATTCTTTATCTGCCAGGTTAATTTTTTTCTCTTTCTTTTTTCGTCTCTATTTTCTCCCCATACTATTATTTCTTCTATCTATTTTAACACTCTTCTTAAGCTACTCATTTTTCATAAATACTCAAGTTGCTATCTTGAAGGTCAACACCTCCTCCATGCTCTTTTCTCCCCTTAAGAGATGCGTTTTTCAGTTCCCTCTGTCCTGTGTTGGAACCATTTAACAGCCACTCTCATACCTGCAATCAGAGCTTGTCCAGGCAAGATCCACATCTACACATTCTGCTGCTCACCCTGGCTGTTTCAGTCAAGCTTTTGTGTTTGTCCTGATGACGACTTTAATTGGCGTCTCCTTAGTCCCCTGAAGCCAGTATGCAGTGGCACTACATATTTTTTTAATAAAAATATAGTATGAATATGTAAGGTTGTCCTGTATAAGGTTTTGTCACCTTTGTGGTGACACAGGGGATGCAGAAATCATTGTGCCTGTTTTTCTCCTCTTTTCCTGTCTTTCTTCTGTCTTTTCAGTCTTCTCGGAACTGACCTTCGTAACTGAAACTTCCAGCTGCTCTGTGTAAAGCCTTCTTCAAAGATGAGCACTGTGCCTTTCTCTGGGTCTGTAGCAAGAAGGTGACCCTTGCAGCTAATTCTGGGGGAACCAAGAACTTCACCTCCATGACAAGTACGACAGAGGAGTAACTGAATAGCGGAGACCACTAAGTAATCTACTTTCTCTCTCTGCCAATAAACAATAACAGAAGGGACTCTTGTCCAAAAGAGATCACCACTAGCCACTTTAAAAACTGTTTAAGCAAACCTGTTCTTTTCTGCGGAGGGGAAATGAGGAGCAGGCATTTGACCACGCAGACAGCGAGCGGAGGGCACCGGGGCATGTGTAGTAGCATGCAATGATGTCAGCTGCTTCCTGGCATCCGCAGCATCCCCGACGGGCGGCAGTGGGTCTGTTCTCCCTGCACGGAGGACACAGACGCCTTCACGCTCTGCTGTGACCTCAGCACTTCAGCAGTCCTCCCTCCCGTAAGGAGCACAGTGCTTTCTAACCATTGTAACTAATTACTTGTTATACCTTAAATTGCAAGCTGGTTATATGATAAAGTGTAACTTCATAATGCCTAGCCAATTTAAGAAGCCCAGCAACACAATATTAAGTAATAATTACATGGGAGAAAATTACTTTCCGAAACGCAATACCAAAGAAGCTCCCTTAAAAAAGTAATATCTAATAGTTCTTCCTCTTTTATGTGCATTCCCATTCCCACAAAAAAGGTGCTGAATGAAGAATCAGGCCTCTTTTTTGCTGGGATTTTTTATAATCTTACCACTGCCAGGGATCCTGCTCTGTTCTTTGCCGCACTAGAGCTTTCTGCATCCACGTATTCCTCCACGGTGAAGCTGGCAACAATCACACTAACCTTTCAACAGCAGTGCTGTTGAACAACTCAGACACCTAGTTGGAATCAATGCCAAGGATGTAATCCCAAAGGAAAAAGAGACCCCCCCTGTGTAAATACAAATGGACAAAACTGATAAAACGCTACATTTTTTTTTCTCCCAGAAGCAGCAGTGCTTTCGGAGGCTGAAAGTGCTAGAAATGAACTTGCAACTGCATTGAGCCTCACAAACTTCCTCTCTAGCCTTTTTTTTTTTAGTGTAGACACAGAGCTGTTAGAAAAGTGACAAGAGCCCATTGCTTGACCTTTCTCTGAAATCACTTTTAAAACACACAGCTTCAGGAAAAAAGGTGCAGAACAAGTGTGACGTGCAGTGGATCATTTGATGGTCTTTAGAGGGGGCAGGCTATATTCTGAAGGTTGCTTTTGAGTTTGTCATTTTTAGAGCAACTTTCAGTTTGCCAGATGTTTGTCTCAAAGACTTGAAATCTGGAAAAGTAGGTGTTCATTATTTCTGGGTACAAACTGGCACAACAATGTTTGTACTGTGGGAAGAGAGGTATATTTTTTAAATTACCAGATTTTTAGATGACATCAAATGCTTCAGTTAGTAGCACTGCAATTAAATGGTCAGACAAGATAACAAGATACCTACTGACTTTTATAACTCAGAAAAGATAGTAATAGATAATATCCAATATTGCTCAGGGAGTCCATGCACTCCACCCGTCAGAAGGGGAAACAAAGAGAAATGATAAACATCGTCAAAAGCCGACAGCTTCGTGGGCTCTTGTATTACATAGGGCTGTCCCCAAGTTACTGAGTAGATCTGGCATTAAAATCCACGTCAGGGCTGCCACGTAGCCACCAGGCAGACAAAAAAAGAAAACGAAAGAACAAGCTGTGGCACCATAGCTGTCACCTGACAGAGCCTTCAGGCACCCCCTTCCTTTTGTTTCTCTTGCTCTTTCTAATGTCTGCCCGCCTCTCCTTCCAGTGCCTTCCAGCCTTGCCTCAATGGAGACCGTAGCATCTAAAAATACCGTCTTTCAAACCTTCATTCTCAAAATCTGGTCCACTACTTTATAGGTGTGTATTTCACCTCAAATCTTCTTTGGGCCTTTTCAGTCTCTGAATGCCTCCAAAATGAAGAGGCATTAATTGCTTAATTGGAGAGCAATTATCACACTTCATGTCAGATTCTTTCCCTTTTACTATTATCATCGATAATCCATTGAAATCAAGGGACTTCTTGCAAATCAAGGGTGGGTTGTTTTTTTTAACGTGGCCTTGAGTGCACTTTCCCAGCACAACAGATGCTGACACGTACAGCCAGGAGCGGAGGGCCGGGACGGGCTGGACTCAAGCCCACCACTCAAGGTGGTGGCGATGTCGAGAGTACAATTACTGTTCGTCAGGGCTGAGGAACAGGCAGCAGGAGACTGCTGCGATCCTACCAATAACCAAGGGGTTGGTTCGAGCGAGTAACTGGCCTGTTAACTAGACTTTAAAATGGACAACTGGTATTCCCCCAGATGCCAGCTTCTCCGGATCAGACCGCATTAGAAAGCTGAAATGCTCAGACTGATCCTTTTGCCTCTTCAGCAACTTACCTTGCACCCAAGCAGGAATCCCGCCGGCACACCAGCACACCGGAGCAGGAGCCCCTTGGTGTGCTTTTGCCCCAAAACAAGTTTCTGTTTGCATCCTGAGCCGTGTTACAGCAGGGTCTCGGGCACTGCAATGTGTTTCAAACCACTGCAGACCTACCCAGTGCCGTCGGGGCGAGGGGAAGACAGCAGGAACCTTAAATTACACAAATTACCATAAGGCTGATCTTAAGAGAACACAAAGGCTCTTCATTTCACCTAACAGTTAATGCTTCTGACAGAAAAACTTTTTCTCTGTGTAAAGGCAGACAGAGCGCAGGAGTCACTGTATCAAACAGAATCGAGATCAAAGTGATCTCTGCTGTGCATCATCAACTTACATATCTGAAATTTGCCTCTCTACCTCCCCTCTGCTGCTGTAGTATGATGTATTATTTAACACTGCATTTAATTCTTTCACAAGAGATATACCAAGTTTAGTTCAGGTCTAACGTTCTGCTATTGAAAGGGGGTTGGTTGCTGGGACCCATCCTGAATGTGTCTCCTCCCTGCTGCTGTTCATCCCTGCGTACTTCTCTGCCTCAACATCTCAGTTATCACACACTTTCCTTTAGCCAGAAAAAGGAAGAGATTTTTTTTTTTTTTTTGAACACCAGAACAAGAAAGAAAAAAGAAGTCCTAGCTACATGGCAATTTCTTTTTAAACCAAGAAAACATGAAACCATGTCTAAATTATGTTCCACAAATGCGAGTAAAGCAGATTCACAAAGTCCAGTCCTTTCTGTTTTTATTCCATGGGGGTGGGAAGGCAATAGGTGGTGCGATAGGAAGGAGGAAGAAGTCCTCTCTCCTCTTAGTAGTGTTACACTTAGTTCTGTTATATCCACCTCTCTCCAAAGAGTACATATCACTTTTCATTCACAGAAATAAAACACCACATTAAGGATAAGACACATTGAATGAGTTCCCTCCGCTATATGAAAACTCTAGGAAAACCTCCAAAGAGCCTATGTCAGCAATAAGCAAATAATAATAGGATAAATAACAATACATAGGGTAGATATTAACAGGTAAAAATCCTCGACGCAGAAGTGAACTCTCTATATTATACCAGATCAGTTTCTTACAACCCAATGAAACGAGAACAATGCATAGGCATTTTAAGATAAATACAGTATCTTACTAAAAATGTCACATCCTCTCAAACTTCACCACCCAGTCCTAATGGATCAAAACAATATACTCCAGTTATTAGCATCCTGGTCAAGAACTGACTGCTTTCCCCAAAAAACAGGCTTAGAATAAAGGCTTGTTAATTTATTAAATTAAGAAATTATTTCAACAGGATTGAACTGCTTAGTTGCCCCCTAAACCTAAATGGGCTCTTCTGATACACGTATTTGAGGGTTGACTGACCTCATAGGAGTAATTATTAATTAATAATTAATTATAGGAACCTTATCATTCAAGTATAATAATGATTTTTTTTTTTGAGGTACAGGTGGTTCCCAGGAACACATGATAGCAGCAAGCAAATAAATCCACAGATCTGAAATTTAATGAGGCAAATGCATTGATCGTCACGGTCTAAACATTTATGCTTTTCAAGAAACCACATCTGCCTTCAGACGTGCCATCTGGGGGAAAATAATACATCTATTTTCAGTATCATGAGTGAGAATGTCAGTGTCCCAATTTAGAAGTTCAAAAAATCTTTGATGCTCAAACAGTACCTACTTGCTATGTTGACGAAAAGCATCTCTGAGCATTGCTAAGGCAGACATTTGTCTCCAAGAGGAAAGGCTGAATAGAGCAGCTCAGGTGTAAACTAGCACATAATACTCACACTTGCAGAAAATGTTTTATTCAGTATGCTAGCTACTTTTTTTTGTTTTAAGCTAATTTGAAGAAAACGGCAACCAGTTACCACACGAGGCAGTAGAGCAGGAGGGCTGGAGCCTCTTCTTGGAGGGGACCGACTCCCAGTACATCATTTGAAAATTTTCTTAAGTTTCACCACGGTTCCCTCACCTCCCACTCGAGAAGTACAGTAGCTGAAAGTCCAGAAGCAGAGCACAGCACTTTGGTATTGTCTGGTTTAGGTGAAAATGCATTTTCTTTAGCCATTTTCCCATTGTGAAACCTTCTATTTTGAGCCATAAACTATATTCTAAAGGTATTTTAATTGAATGGGAAAACAAATGCCATTTTTATTATTTTGTAGAGTTAGGAATCATCATGGAGATAAAACAAATCTATGGAAGTTATCTACCCTATTACTCTCTAAAACAGCTGACTACACTGGAAAACTAGAACCAGAGACTTCCAGAAATCACAGAATAGTTAATTCTCAGCTTTTTTCTATCCATCGACAGCAGACTTTTTTCTTTCAACTCTAAGATTATTATAAATGCTGAGTGACTTTGGGCTACCCAAGCAATGATTTGGATTTCAAATGAGAACTGTCACAGCTGAAAGCTTAAAGCTCTGTTTGCTTGGCAACGCCCCACTATTTTCAGAATTATGTTGTCAGAACTGTTTACAATCCAGAGCAAATTACTGACTCCGAGAGGTGCAAATCCACCGAGCTCTCTGGAAAGGCGATTTCACACGCATTGAAGTAAACGCCATTACTTTAGATTTATTCCATGCTAAACAAGAAAATTAATTTGGCCCAAGAAAAAAAAAGTAGGAAGCAAGATATGCCATCACCAGCAGCCCTGACAGAGATACGCAGGGAGAGTAACGCTTCAAAGCTGCTCAGCTGCCTGAGGCTCTGCTATTCCATGCGAATAACTAGTGTTTTCCCTTTACTCTAGGTGCTGTCATTTATCATCTTTATCTGCTACATTGCATCTCTAGCTGCCTCTTTCATGATGGCACCGCTCCTAGAGTTTCTGCTGGCACTGTTTCTATTTTTTGCCTATGCCTCCAAACTTAATGAGAAGTTTAAAGGACTCTACTGGCCTTTGAAGGTAAGTGAAAAGTGCAATGTAAAAAACACAGATTTAATTGTACAGTATAACATGAGCGAAAGGGACTATACGGGAGTTTAGGCTGGTTGTTAACAACTTATTTCACCCCCTTACTAGAAACCTGTCCATATTGCCTCTCATTCAAAAGGTCCCAAAGCACTTTTAAACTATGCTATACTACATACTATAGCTTTCTTTATGCTGACACAAAGCACGGTTTTATGCTTTGATTATGCAGAATTTATGCCCAGTAGCTTAGTGCTACATCTTCAGAAGCAGGCAACATCAGCCTAAGTAAGTCTGACCACTGCTGGGGTCTCTTTAATAGCGCCACCCTTACAAATGGGGAAACTGAGGCATGCTATGTAGTAATGCTTATACCTTTATTAAAATGTTTTAAAATTCTCAGGCAAGTGCTGTTGAGATGCAGAGTCATACTCACATGCAAACAAACTGACAGCTACTTTTGTTAAGGGGGGAAGCCCTGCAACTCTTGCAGGCAGATGCTCATTCACACAAAGGAAACCACTGGCTATCCACTGGGGAGTTTTCAGGTTTGTAGTTGCTGGTGATTACTGCACACTGGCCACTGGATGTCTCTCTTGCTTCAAACATACGTTGCCAAGGGAGCATTTGTCTAGCAGTACAAATACTTAAAAAAATGCTAATCCAATCGATTTGGATTCTCTTTTGGTACAGTTTTGCAATAGTTTGTCATAGTGAGATTTGAATTAGAGCTCTTAATGTATAAAAATAATATTAGCAAGGCCACTGGTGGATAAAACAATAGCAGTGACTGACTATGACAGTGTGCATGGTTTTCAGATGGTAATCTCAGTTCCATCGTTTTCCCATTTTCTACATGCATCCGATTCCAGAACCAAGACAAAAAAAGCACTTGTATGTTTATTATGTCCATTACCATAATATCTCCAGCCACAGAATGTAGATAATTGACCTTGTCCTGATTTCAGAGGAATAACGTTTCTTGTAGGATTCGTGTTTTGAGGCAGTATCTTCATCCATCTGTTCTGAAAAGGCAGGAGATCTAACTGTGAACAGAGGTCAAGATACCATTATTCTAGCTCACGTGATTTACACATGCCCTGGGAATCACAGCTCTTTATTTAATATACGGTTCAGAGACACTGTTGCTCCAGCACGTCACCGCTTATATTATAGGGCATGGCCCCTGCCCTGCAGAGCTAGTCTCGGCCACAGAAGCACGTATTTTGATGATAGCAGTAGGTACGTTCACTTCAGGCTAGCTGGAGTTACAAGTGTACATACTAAGTGTAAATCGTAGTTTTAAACACTAAACAAAGTGTTTAGCTCCTCAGTGAGGAGTTCCTACAGACAGGCCTACTTCTGTATAGAAACAAGCACACGCCTGTTCCCCACGGGAACTGGTAGGCTCCTCCAGAGCCTTTGGTACTGCAGGAGTTCTGCTTAACGATGAGACTTTTTAAGGCATTTCGAATGATTCTTCCATTAGCCCTTGCTGCGCTCCAAGTTACAGAAATACAGCCCTTCTCGGCCTGAAGAAAGGTCTGCCTGACATACACATGTTAAAAGTAGGATTTATACCAACATCTGTAAGAACAGAAGCTAATGCCAAGATTCCGGTCATCTCGCATTTAAAAATATTTCCCAGATGAGCAATTCATCCGCTACAAAATACCAGGCTGTAGTCACACTCCAGCATCAGGCAAGTCCGCTGACACAACAGCAAAGGTTTTTAATGGTAATTTCTGAAATAATTTTTAGAGGAGTTTGTACATTGGAATTACATGACTAATCTGAGAATGCAACATTGCTTATTTTACAGGATTTCTTGCGGTGCGTCACTGCTGCCATTATTTACTTTGCCATTTCAATTGCTGCTGTCTCAAAATATAATGATGGAGCATCTAAAGCAGCAGGAGTAAGTAGATGTGAGCTCTCCACTTAGGTATTTTGGTGAACTGCATATGGACATACTTTAGAAACAATTCAATTTTGACCCCATTGCAAGTAGCAGAAGTTTCTTCAGTTAACTAACTGAGAATTAGATTTGCCTAAAGCAAGGAAGAAATGGTCGGTTATTTAGAAAAACAGGTTTTGAATCAATTAATAGTTTTTTCATCCTAACAGCGCTGCTCAGCGTTAACTGTACTACTTAGGGAGGGCACCTATTCTGCTTTTTAACTTCACCAGCTATACAGGGAAGATAAACTTCTCTGTTCCTGCAGAGAACATCGAGATCCTTGAATGGAGGGAATAATAATAATAAAAAAGAAATCAAACCTGTAACTACTAAGGACAGTCTAAATTATGTAATTTCAACATCCTGTCTCTACTGCTTAATTTTACTTGGATAAGTTGAAACAAGAGCAGCGTCGTTTTACCCTCCAGTATATGGACTGCCCAGGAGAGAGCCTTCATTGTCAGCATTTTGTGTTCAGAAATAAGATACAGCCTCTCCATCTGCAACTTGACGCTAAGCACCAATAATGTGTGCGATATAAATTAAATTTGCATAATAATTTTAAAAGATAGGGAAGAACAATACCCAGTAGTGTTAACCAGCAACCCTTACCAAACCATCCCAATTCATACACAATTTCAGAACAAAGACCTTGTTTTAATCTTTGTCACTCTGTTTAGACATGGAGTAATGCAACATAGCATTTACCCTAGCTTCTCAGACTGAAAAACAGCCTATTCTTGCCACACTGCTGCTTCTTTGACACTAAATAGGTATCCTAGTTTCAGCAGGGATAGAGTTAACTTCCTTCCTAGTAGCTGGTGCAGTGCTGTGCTTTGGATTTAGGGTGAGAACAATGTTGATAACACACCGATGTTTTAGTTGTTGCTGAGCAGTGCTTACACTAGTCAAGGACTTTTCAGCTTCCCATGCTCTACAGACTGAGAAGGCTGGAGGTGCACAACGAGCTGGGAGGGGGCACAGCCAGGACAGCTGACCCCAACTGGCCAAAGGGACATTCCATACCATGGGACGTCATGCTCAGTACATAAACTGGGGAAAGCTGGCCGGGGGGGGCCGCTGCTCGGGGACTGGCTGGGCATCGGTCAGCAGGTGGTGAGCAATTGCATCGTGCATCACTTGCTTTTTGTATTATTATTATTATTACATTATTATTATTGTTATCATTATTTTATTTGAATTATTAAACTGTTTTTATCTCAACCCACAAGTTTTTCTCACTTCTACTCTTCCAATTCTCTCCCCCATCCCACCGGAGGGGGGGTGGTGAGCAAGCAGCTGTGTGGTACTCGGTTGCCAACTGAGGTTAAACCACGACAATAGGTAACTCCAGAATCATTTTATCTCAATCTAGTTCACTCTACAATAGACATGTCTCCTTGCAAACCAGTAAAAAATTATTTCCAGAGAAATCAAGGTGATTTCTTGGTGACAAAGAGATGCCCTGGGATAGCGGAGGTGCTATGTTCTCCTGTAGCTCCCGGCACAGGGCAGTGCTGCTGGGCACAGGGCAATGCTGATGCTCAGAACATGCCCTGAGCCAGAGAGGGATATAGCCTGGGGAACAGCTAAGGACACATCTGATAGAGCAACTGTGAGGATCACTACTCAGGCTCCCAAATTAGCTGTAATTTAGTTGATGCCAAAGGGACATTTCCCTTCCCTTTCCCCCACAGGCCAAAAAAAAAAAAATCAAGCCTAAGTTTTCTTTAAAAATTTTTCTTGTGTCCATTAGGCTTATTTTGGTTTGTCATTGATGGACGTGAACTGTTGTTAAAGAGAGTATTATTTTGCCATTTTAGGTGTTTGGATTTATAGCCACGATAGTGTACGCCATTGATTTCTACATAACCTTCAATGACCTGGTTACTTTTCTGAAGCAAGGCAATTCTGATTCCCCTGAAGAGCACAAGTCAGAAGGTAGGTAGAATTCCCCGTTTTGGTTAAACGAGCATGTAACGTGAGATTTTCTTCTCCATTTCACCCTTCACAGGGCAGCAAGAGCACTCACTTAGTAGTAACAGTTTCTATTCTTGGCTACCTTGCTTCTGTATGCCACAACTGTGCTGAATTATGAAGCTGCTTAGTCTTAAAATACAACAACTGGAATTTCAGTGATTTATAAAGATAACGAGCAAGCCAGGAATGTGAAGTTTCTCAGTGTTTTGCGCCATCTAACTTTGAAAGGCCCCAAATCCAATTATAGAAGTTATTGTGCAGCACAGATTTTTTCCTGCCATCAAGATGTCTTACTTTAAAAATAAACATCTACTTTTTTTTTGGATAACTTAATAATTAACATCCATTAGTCCACAGTCTTTTATGTCCAATAGCGCTTTTCTCTTTCTCATCTCTTTATCATGATTACCTCTCATTCAGGGTCAAGCTTTGACCATCTGTGGGCAAATGGCCTCAAAATCCAAGGGCCACACAGCATAAAATTAACAAGATTGTTATCAAATTTCCTTCCAATATAGGAGGCACAGTCTACCTCAAATCAGACAGATCCACTTAGACAAAGATAAAAAGATGGACCCACTGTTGGGAGTTCAAACCCATTTCAAGTCAAGTCAGGACACAGGTAGCTATTTTGCAGTACCCAGGAGCCCAAATCAGGCATCACGCCCCTGTGATACTACTCATTGCACCCACAGAGATGAAAAAAGACTGCTCCACACTTAAAAACAAACAAAAAATCCCAACCCCCAAAAAAACACCCCACACAAACCCAAAACCCACAAAAACCCTCAAAAACAAACACCCAAGACATGTACAGAATCCTAGAAAGTATATAGTAATGCTAACAGTCTTTTCTAGGTATTTTAGTAGACTTAAGTGTTTTGCAAGCTTTAGGCCAAAAAGAGAGACAAAGAAAAGAAGAATTAAAGGAACAGATCATAGGAAACAGACTGTTAAGACTAAAAACTGTTTATCCCCATGAACTGAACTGACCTCAGAAGAAGATCAGGTGAAAAGGGTACAAAATTAGGCTAAAGATTAGATCTAATTTCCCTGGAAATGGAGAGAGAAATATATAAACTTACAAATATGCAGTCATGCAGCTTTGTGTCGATGATTTGACCGTGCAAGAAGGGCTCTGCCCTGGAGGAACAGTACTGCAGCACCAAACTCGCATTCATGCTATAGCTCTCAACTGCTGAGGCCAGAAATCCCTTGCTTCCTTGCAAGCCGAGTCTCGAGCTTGGGCAAGATGTACCTCTACAGGCCTATCGGGATTTCTTAACGTCTTAAAGCTTCTGGTTTTCAGATAGGTTTAACTGGCAGTGCATAACCGTGACCCACAGCAGCCAGCAATATTGTAGTACAGGAAGCATGTCTTCAGCAGACTTCCTCTTGGCGGTCATGCTAACAATATCATCTCTGCAACTTTTCATCTGAACTGTTATCTATGTTGTAGTGGTCTAAGTGCCTCTCAGCAGCATTTTTCAAGTCTTTGAAACACCATTTAAAGCTCCATCATGTTAGCGCTGTCATTTTATAAGCCTTTTCCTAAATATGCCACATCCTTTGAAGCAGACACCTGCCAAAGAGCAGCATCTCTCTCCCAGCAAGAGCTAAAGCTGACATGGAGGTTTCCAGTTTTCATTTTCACTATTGTTCCTTGTTTTAAGTTTCAGATGAGGACTCAGATTCCAACTCGGACTGAAGAATCGAACACCAACCAAGTGTGAAGGGAAGGTGATCAAGCACTTTCCCCTTTGCTGAATGCACTGCCGATTGAAGTATCTCCTTTATTTCAGCCTTGGTATCCTCTTTCCACCTCACTGTTTATGGAATCACCAAAGCACGGACAGGGCAGTGATGTGGAAAAGGAGACTATTCCCAATGCCGTTGGATACTCCTTCAGAACTACAGATTTTACAGTAGTTCAACCTGCCAAAGAGGCCTGTACCCAAACAACACATCTCAACTCTCTGTTGCCCCTCCTTACTCAGCACTACAATGTACTGAGTAAATGGGAACATAGTATTTTAAACGTATAAGCAGAGCTTTTAATATGCTTTCTTAATTCCAAATCTTTAACACTTACAGCTTTTATACTTCTTGCTGTGCCAAAGAAGAGAGGCTCAGAGTGCCTCTACTTTATTTGTATTTTTCTTGATTAACTAACAGTATTTCTTTATCTGAAGTCTGAATATTCCACTATCTCAAGCACTGAAGGCACAGATTACAGTTAACATGTTGGTTTCAGTACATTTATATCTACTGCCTATCTGCGACAAGAAAAAGTGACAACTGGAAATCTGCAGCAAGAACAAACCTCAAAGTATAATTGTGCCGCAGGGTAGCTGGCTCATCAAACATTCAGTATCACTTTTTTAAGCTGCTTGGATGGAGTCACATCCTATCTTCTGCAATTTCACCACAGATATGAGAGAGAACAGATGAGGCATCGTCTTACCGGCCCCTTCCTACCATTTGCATGGAAGCCCTTGTACGTGTTTGCACATACAGGTAAGAAAGGCTTGCCAAATACCATCCAACATTATCTGCCTATTGAAGCCTGCAAATATTTGTGTGCAAGATATCACTGTCTGATCTCATGCTCTGTGTTGCAAACACTGGTCCTCCCATGAGAAGCAGCACTGGACTTAGTCCGCTGCGTTCACAAAACAGACGACTGTTTCTGTAAAACTCAGGATACCTGGGCCCCAGGAGGGCAATACATCCTTCCCACTGTGAAAAGGAAAAAAAACACAAAAACCCCAACCTCCAAACTAAAGAATGTCTGCAATGAAATTCTTTTCCCAGACCCCTTTTTTCAGTGTGTGTGTGTGTTTTTTGGTTTGTTTTTTTTCCCCTGGAAGGACACGATTTATCTCATGGTCTAGTATTCTGGGGGAAAAGCCTTCTGAATTTACAAGAAGATGTTTTCATGGATAGCACAACCTACCTTGAAATATTTGTGTCCACCTATAAACACATACTGCTTGGAAAAAGCATGGCATGCTCCTTATATATGGCATCAGATAGGTCTATTTCAAAGAAACCTGTATACATTTTTAAAAAATTAGTATCGTACCAGAACAGGTGGCCTTAACAAAAAGTAATTAAAATGAGAGCAGATGGTACTAACAGAGTAAATTAAAAACAGAGATAAAACAATAAAGGCAGATTTCCTTTGGAACAAAATTACTGCTTGGGTTCCAATTCCCTGCTAGCAGCTGGCTGCTGACAGGCAGAAACACGGTACCTAACAGCAAGCAGGTGCTTGGGAAGGTGCTGGCCAGATTCGGAGTTGTCTAACAGGCAGCTCCTACATCTCCTGTTTCCAGACCACTGAATAAAAGCAAAACAAATAGTTGCTTCCAAATGTGACAAACAATCTTTGCTTTTATGAGAAAGAGCTCTTTGGACCTTTTCTGGTATGAAATTCCACATTTCTTTCTTTTCTGTTGTCATATTTTACTGGCACGCACTGTGACGTCAGAGTACCTGGGCTCATTTTTATATTCAATTGTTTTGTATTTCTCTTTTTTTTAATTAAAAAATGTACTGCATGTCACAGCTGAAAACTAGTACATGGTTAATATTTAGAAACCATGCTGGATTAAACCTCTTTTAATAGAAGGGTTGGGTGTCCGTACTTATTTTAAGACCTGGTTTTACTGCCTTGCCTCTGACCAGTGTTTCAAGAAACTCCATCAGGAAGGACGCTGTGTGCTGGGGAGGTGACAATAGCACAGAGCCAGCACTGGAGACCAGTCGCTCAGACAAATCACTCATGCTTACATGTCTTGCAAGGAGAAACTTCATCTTCAGCGCACAAGCATGAAAGAATTTAACCAAGAATTAGTTTTAGCATATTTAGTAGACATCGGAGATACAGTGCTCTTACTTGGCAACTAGTAAGAGTGTAAACAACAATCCCCTTTGGGTTTACCCTTCACAGACATGTTATAACCTGACATGTGCTAAGGTTTTCCAGTAATTATTTCATTTTGGAATACTCCTAAAATCAACAGAAGAGGCAAACAAAATTGCTCATTAGTTGCTTCAGGACTACTTTAGCAGGCATGCAATGAATTGCCCGTCCAGAGAACTTCATTATTAGCATTCAAGTATTTGATGATTTCATTTATTTCTAAGCAGTTTGCTGCCAGGGTCAAGCACTTGTGTAAGGTTCCAGCCTTTTATTTAAAAAGATCTGTTCCCATGATTGAAATAAAATACAATTCTGTATTTTATGAATATCATTTAAAAAAAAAAGAATTCAATTAAAAAATAATTACTTCAAGGTCAATTGGGGGGGGGGGGGGGGGGCGCTCACTCAGTCTTTTGTTCATCTCCTGCCAGCAATATTGCACTAAGCTCAGTCTGGTGTAGGGCAGAGGAAAAGTCTGCTTGGGTTTTGGCTTTTTTATTTGTTTGCTTGCTTATTTTTCCTCAACTGACAAGATCAAAATAGTGGGAGCACTGGTTTCTCTGCAATTCAGGATTCGTGACACAAGCATAGTGTTACACCTGCAGCATGGAGGCCTTATTGAAGTTCTTATTCCGGTGTACCAGCAGTGTCATAATCAAACATCTCTTTTCGATCACAAAACATTCTTGTTCCAAACAGAAGCCGTTTCCAAAACCTGCACAGGCTAATACATGCCTTCATTACAACTAGAGCACAACTATTTCCATTTTGGATTCCTGTGCTTGTTGAACAGCACTCAGCAGTAGACAAACCTAGGGAGCGATGAGCGTTTCCAATATGAAGTGTGGAACAAATCTATGTAGAAACAATGCAAGAAGTCTTAGAATATCAACACTGTGAATCAAAGCCACTAACAGGAAAGAAAAACAATCAGCTGGCATCACAGATGAATGACTTCATACAGTTCTCACACTGTTTGAAGGTCTCTCTCCCTCTTTCTGCTACCAAAAAGCTTTTATACTTAACTGTGGAAGATTTGTTCAGTCTTGCGTGGTGATTTTTGGACAGGTGATGTTAAGGAATGCAAAAGACCTTTCCAAGCAGCGTTTTTAGATTCTCTCTGAGATAAGAGGCTCAACTGTCCTTTTAACACTTTGTCCCCTACTCCACTTAATTTTGCTTTTCACCTGATACTGTTCAAAGTTCCGTTAAGTCTCAAATTTCCAACTGACGAAGTAATTCCCAAGATACTAAGTGAAAAGTGGTGTATCTCAGCCTATGTGGTATTTGAGAAGAATGCTTCCACCAGCCTAGCGTGTTGGAAAGCAGAAGACAATTTAATGCTCTGCATAGCAAGCAGATGTTTTTCATTCATTATGCTTCTGGTAAGTGTTCATTGTGCAAATTTCTAAGCCTGAATTTTATAGCTGCATCTTCCCCTGCTAAGAGACCAGCAGCCTGTATCATTAAGTGAGCATGTACTTTTAACCAAACACTAACAGTGCATGTTTCCGACACCTGTACTTCTAAAATGCATAAATGAAAAAACATACATACTGCTACTAGGCTGAGCTAAACCTCATAGCAGGCAGCTTGTAACCAACCTCGTGAGAGATTAAAAACAACAAAATGAAGTGGCTTCATTCCAAAGACCAGGATACAAACTGCCCCCGAAGAGCAAATGCAAGATACCTATCACCTTGTATTTTTACACATGCATGAAGAAGCTCCACCTAACCATCCTTTAATCCTTTTCTGAGCATGGAGAAAGAGAGAATACATCAAGGAAGCAGAATAAATTTAGATAAAGCACTGAGAATGTGAATCTTGTTACAGGATACTTGACACCTTTTTGCATGGAGTATTGGTTTAAAAGTCAGGATGGAGACACCATCTCTTGATTTTCTTCTAAGTAAACAGGACTGTATCAAGACACCCTCACTGCAACACAGATTCCTCCTTTACTGGAAGGATTCACAGTACTCTGAATGTTTTGTAAAACTTCTAGGTCCGAAGGTAAAACAATGCTACCCAGAAAATGTAAGCGTATTTTTTAAATTTTTTTTTAAAAATCCATTTTTCAATCTATTTCCTTGAAAAAGAAAACAGTGATTCCAATGTTAATTTTGGCCAAGTAATACCTGTGCTTTTATTTTATATATTTGTGATGCTGTCCATCACATTTTGTTGCCTGATCTATTAAATAAGAAATCAATTATAGTCTTCCCAGGAGACTGAAGGATGATTCAGTATTTAAAAGTTAGACAGAATAATTTTTTTTTAATTCAACAGCTGACAAAGCTTCTCTGATCAAGGAACACCATGGAGAATGCCATATTGCTGCTGATGTTGTTAAGTCCAGCACTTTGCTTTCTTAAAGAGCATCAATTTCATTAAGGCCTGATCTCTAAGCAGGTCCAATGGATGCAACACCACAACAGACTGGAATTTACCACGGCTGACAACCCCACACGGGCAAAATGAACTGGCCCATCTTCTAGCGGAAGAGTTGTACAAGCATGACTCTCCTTAGTGAATCCTTCTGTAGAAGCTCAATCATACCACCACCTTTGTCCACCTCCCCACACGCACATTATCCCTAAGCAGTGTTTTAAAAGCATCATCGATATTCCCAAATCTTTCCACAATACTCATTCAACAATCCGTGCGTTTCCCCAGTTCTTACCCTGTTAACTCAGTGCTTTCACCTCGCACCTAAAGCGCCCGGATACCAAAAGTCCCCACTGCATCAAGGTAGGACTTGCAACCTACAGCCCATGAGGTGGCAGAGCATTACCCACCCACTCACTCATTTCAGCCCCAAAATTCCTTTTCAGTCCAGAACGCAATGCTGCAAACCACAAGATATAGCATTTCAGCCCATTACAGCATACCAGATGGAGAAACCTCCGCAAGAGCAATTCCACCACAACCACTTCAGCAATAAAGCAGTTCCATGTGCTTTCTGCTACATATAACCTCTCATCAAGGACTGCTTATACATGGTTTTTCATTAACTCCTGCATCTATGAAGTTTGTCTTGTCAGAGACACAGTCACAAAAAACTCAGACAGGGTTGGTTTGTTTGATGTTTAACCCCTATGCCATTGACTTGCATAGAAGTGCACTTAGCAAGTGCACTTACTGGATTATCAACTAATTAACCGCAACACTTGGTATACCGAGTTTATATGTCGCCTTTACAGATGAAGACAATGTTTTAGTACTTTAATATGTCCATTTATTAAACAGGAAGTCCTTCACAAATGATTCCATACTATATTGATCAAGTGTTAGAAAACTACCATTTTCCCTACATACAAAAATACAGACTTTTACTACTATGAAGACATGATCAGAAGAGTAGCATGAAAATCCACAGAGCTCAAATCTTCAAATATCAGAAAGAAAAAAAGACAGAAAGACAACTAAATAAAAAAAATTTACAGGAAGTATTGTGCCCATATATGAAAGACTAGAAAAGCAAAATGACATTTAAAACTGATAAATACACCATTTAAATTATGCTATAACAGTATGGATTTTAAAAACAAGACTGCTTTCTGGATTGCAAGACTTTACAATTTTTCAGCTTGTGTTTTTTTGTTCAGCATAAAAACCAACAGAAAAGAAGCACACAACATATTGAAAAAATCATTACTGGTGTAAAAACAAGTTGGAGGTTATGTTTTCTTGCCTTTGAAACTGGTCAAGCATTAACAGCACAATTTGCACATACAGAGCTGGAAGATGCTACGCTTACACATGTAAGTTACAGCTGCTGATACTGAAGGGACAGTGATCACAGCTGGTAGGTACCACTGCAGAAAGCATCTATTTTATCAGCTGGCCTCAAGTGCAGAGAACTTCAAGAACACTTGCCAAAATAATGTGAAATTGCTTCAAGGCTGTAAATTGTCTCTATATGAACATTTGCTAACTTACGATATTCTTCAAATCCTTGATCAGGATTTGGTGATAAATGGGTACCTGATCTGCAGTCCCCTAAGTCAATGGGGAATTTTGCCTGAGTAAGGACAACAGAGTCAGGTTCTGCATTCACACATAGAGTATGCTTGTAAGATTTTTCCTTGGCAAAACATGACAATTTTTCTTACTTCAAAAGCAAAATACCAAGGGTATTACACAGCAGACTTGTGCTCATATGATAAAAGGAAAATTGCATCCCCTTTGCTCAGTCCGAGATGGAATTCTAACCCACTATTTCAACTAATACTTCTGAGCTGTTCACAATTACAAATCTGTCAGTATAGGACCTATATCCCCAAGGGATAAAGTCTATCAGTCAGGCCTGGATGCTCCTTCCTCAGACACCATAAATCATAAATTATGAGCTAGAATCAGAATGGTTAGAGTTACGCCTGCTATGTTTTTCTAGAGGACTCAGAATCAGCACTGAGGATACAGGTATCCCACACTGAGCATCTCTTTACACAAGTCTCAAGGAAAGAAATTTGGAGTACCTTCTAGCTCACATCAGCAATCTGCTTGATCTCCATCTTCCAGGTAGCGGCTGAAGGCAGAGCAGAGCAAAAGTTACACAATCTTTTGATTTGCCATGATACCACGATTTACTATTTAGTGCACGAAGGGAAAGCAATGACTATAGTAGCCATAAAACTGGTATTAGTGGAAACAAAGCACAATGAAGCCAGAGATGCATTAGTGACTCACATTACAAAAATAGTGTTTACTGGTTTAATAAATTTACATCTCTATTTTTGTGAATGACACGTGTTTATACGACACATGGAAGGCACACTAGGTGAAGCAGTTTTTCGGTCTACAATTCTGTGAAAAGACATACAAAGTGTCAACTTCCAAATCAAAATTGAGCATTATAATGAGAAATAAATACATACTTTACTATTTATTGTGGGTTCCTGAACCCTTACAAACTTCAACATATACAAATAGTTTCAAAATGACACTAACACAAAAGAGAGTAAGTCTAGACAGATATAATGATTAGCTAAGTCATTTGTTATATTATGTCATAAATGTTGTGTCTTAAGTATAGAAATCATTTAAAAATGCAATAAATTGGCCACAATATATAAATCAAAATATTTTCTTACTCCAGAACTGTGATGTATGAGTTAAAGCTGGATGAACTGTAGTGCTAAGATACACTCTCCCTCCACAATACCCAACAAGTAGAAACCGGTAAACATTCAAGATTAAAGTATAAACAGTAGAAAAATGAAGGTAGCGATTGTTGTAATAAAAGGGTGCTTAGCCAGAACCACTTTAACCTGTAGACATCAGGATAAATGTAACATTACTAAAAATATTTAGACAGTAATACTTGGGATTAAAAGGTTACCAAAGGTGATAAATCAGCCTAGTTAAGAGAGGGTATTTTCTTTCAAACACGTGAAGGTTTTAATTAAATATGTCTATTGAGACATTTGTCCAAAGCAAAACAAATACAATACCCTGAAATTTCCCATATTCTAGACAATAGTCCGTGACAGTCAAAAGAGGCAGATGGTCATACTTCATTCTGTTGCTCACATCCAGATGTTATTAAAGTAGCTGTAGGGACCAGCCCCAATCAAAAAATAAGAAAACACCCAGATACTCCATTAATATGATCTGGCTATTGCTTTTTGAAATGCTCCTATGTTCTCATTCTGAATTAATGAAGATAGTTTCCATATCCTTCCATATATGCTAACTGGCTTTTTAAAATTTTACCCATTTAGTCCATGGTATACAGATAAAACCTTCCTAGTAAACACAAAGCTCTATGTTATAAATATGTCAATCAAGGTAACTATGTATATTGTATATAAAATTAAATATCTTCTGTTTGCCAAGTATAATTTAAAAAGGAATATCTGTGGCTAGTTATAAAAAAATATTTATTAACCCATAGAGATTAAAAGGCAATTTCACTAACTCATCCATCCAGCACATTTGAAAGAGTTGCACTGGGATTCTGGATAGGTAACTTTATCTAATCACATTTTCATGATAAATAGACAACTTTCATTTCTGGGCATATATAAGAACACTTTTGAAAGCTGCATATCCCAAAAGAAAATTAGATTGTGTTGTATACTCTAAATTAAAGGCTATCATAAATCACAGTGTAAGCAGATTTTTTAAAAGATTATTTTAGAATACAAATGGTTAAATTATAGACAGATTTTAAAAAGACAACGCAAAAATAAGACCAAAACAACAAAGGAACCCTTTCAGGTTGGACAGCACTGCTCTGACTCTGTCAAACAGATCTATCCAGGTGGCCAAGTGGCTAACAGGGAAAACAATATACCAGGAAAAACTCTAAAGTGGCATTCAGAGATTTCCTGAATATTTGTATAAATTCATTTTTAACCAACTCCCTCTGTTAAAATAAGGAGAGGAATATGGCATAATTTCTACAAACTGTTTTCAAATATTCTGCTGGTTTTTGTACCTACTTCAGTTTCATTTCTAAATTATTACTTTTGTTGCCATTAATATTCACATACACATCTCTATCTCACAGTCTTTTTGAGCTTTGTTGGCCATCCAAACAATCCATTATTTTGTGCTATAAACAACAGGAACTAAGTACCCGATTTTCAGAAATGCTATGTGACAGCTTTATTCATTTCAGTGGGACTGAGCAGAAATTAGTCTGAAACTATCCTTTTTTCTAGATACATAGAGCCCTTCTGATGCAAGCATCTACGTCCTGCAGGTCTCTGTGAACCAAGCACCACACTTCACCTGAGCAGAAGTTATTTGATAATCACACCTATTTGTCAACATACCTCAGGTTTTAAGATGCACCATTAACAACGTCGGTGTAGAATCTCTCCAACGGTATTACACAGCCAGCACGGCCCCAGCGTTAGGAGCAAACACTTTTTTACACCTACTTTTACTACTGGTTCAAGGTGTGTGTCTCTCCTCCGCTATAAAGTGCGGAAGCAATCCTTCCTTCTGCAGTTGGGGATTATTAATGTTCACATATAATTTTGAAAGCACTGGGTTATTAAGCATCAAGTTTGGGTTTCTCTCTCCTTCTCGCCCTTTATCACATCTCAAATTCATGATCAGATTGTGCCTTTTTATTTATCCTAAATACCTGCTGAAGATGTTTGGCTCCAGAGCTTTCAGCGTAAGACCTGTTGTTTATGCTTTGATTTTCATGTACAAAGCTGTTCAGTATCTCATCTGAGCAGGAGAGAGGATATTCTCTTCTACACTATTTGAATTGCTATTAAGTTTGGGGGTTTTTTAATTATGCCCTAAAAACATTATTCTTACTTATTTTG
Source organism: Aptenodytes patagonicus (assembly GCF_965638725.1). Taxonomy (NCBI): domain Eukaryota; kingdom Metazoa; phylum Chordata; class Aves; order Sphenisciformes; family Spheniscidae; genus Aptenodytes; species Aptenodytes patagonicus. Next base: position 10,554,286 of record NC_134959.1, read on the forward strand.
GGTTGTTGGGTTGTTTGTTTTGTTTTCACAAAAGAGAACAAATAGGAATGTTTACAAAGTTGTCATGAGACAAGAAAATAACAGATATAGAACAAGGACTGAGGAAGATGGGGGGGGAAAAGGGTTGCATTAATAAAACCACATATGAGATAAGCATTTGCTGTGCCTGCACATCCCCAAAATAGCACAAAGGTGACAAATACCAAATTTGTTTAGGGACCTTAAAGTTCATGGAAAACTAGTGGTTAATCCACTCATAACAGTCCACATGCAGCTTGTACCAGATCAATTCTCCTGCTTGTTCCACAGCACTTTAAGAACCAGTAAGTCTGCTGTGTTAGGAAGGGGCAATCATCTTACGGTACAAAATAATTCGGGGGGGGTGGGGGGTGGGGTGGGTGTAAAATAAGATTATCTTAGGGAAGATTGGAAACTTTCCCCAGTTTTTCCCTCTTCTTTCTAGAATCAACAATGAAATACAAACACACAAAACAATTATAGAGCATATCATGAGATGCACAGTGAAACACACGTGACAAAGCCTATGAAGAAGCATCCCACATTACTGATTTTATTTAAATTCACATGTAAGAGACACCTTATAAGCAAAAGATGAGAAGCTGCTTCCAAGGCACAGCTTATTGCTGATGCCATGCTTCTGAATACAAAGCCCATGATGAATAGCACAGACTGAAATATAGGCATCAAATCTCTAGAGTCAGTACCTTGTCTCTCAAAAAACGCAGAGGTAGATGAATCTCTAATCCTCTCAACCTCTATGCATATGGCTCCTACCAGAAAGCTTACACAGGAACACATGCAGTATACCAGCTAGCTTCTGAAGTCCTAGGGGAAAGAATAAAATTTCCCCCGGCACATTCAGCCCAAGCATCATAAGCTAACATAAAAGGGAAGAGTACCATCTCAAGCAAAAGGACGTTGGACACCGTATTCTTATCTTCCTTATATTGAAGCAGACACTATACAGATCAATGAAGAAGGCTTAACAAAAATTAAATATTAAAACGTAAGATAGATGAGGCATGAATATATGAAATGAAAGGAACAAGTGGAGAGTAAGAAGGAATCAGCTTTACTAAGAAGCGATGAAACTGTCAAATCAGTTCTTAATTATGGTTTTAGAAACTTCTATTGTAGGCAGTTTGCACATCATTACAGGAATGTATGATAAACTTGAACTAAGGCTGACAAAACTGAGCATACATAGCATTAAGAGGAAAACATATATTCTTACAACACTATACAACAGTTATTATGCTGTTGCTCCAATTATATCTTATGCTTTAATTAATCTTTTGATGTCTGTGTACAGTTTCAAAGTTTACCATCATTTCTACATGCAGAAATACATGGAGATTGCATATCTGAGGGCTTAGTTTGACGAAAGAGGACTAATCAGAACCATTACAGTTTCATGCATCCCGTTCCTGCAAGGTTCAACTGTTTAGCTTTAATTTAGTTTTATTTACAGTGGGTTTTGAGTCCCTTTATGGAGCTAAACAGGACTCTCAAGGACTAAAAGAAATTATCCCTATGTGATCAGCAATTACAAGCAAGACTAACTGGCTGGGAGAAGCAATTTAAGCAAGTTTCAAAAAAAAAAAAAAAAAAAAATTTAAACTTTCTACCCTATTTTCTTCCTTCAGAGCTTTTGTTATGATGACTGCAGCTTGGGTAACAGTCTTAAAATATTACCACCTCTTCAATACACCGTGTAAAATTAAGGTGGGGGGAATCAACTGTGTATGTATCATATAAACAGATGTTAATGTTTCAAATTTAGTTGTGTCTCACAGCTACTTTATTTCCCTTCTATATAATCCAAATAGTAAATAATGTCTCTGTAGAGTAATAAATGCTTAACTTAGATTTTTAGAAAGTATATACTGTACAATACTAAAATCATCTTTGGTCCCCAAAATAAGGAAATTACAAATTTACATTTGTTTTTCTGTTTTACAAAGTGTATCAGATAGTATTTTTTAAATTAATATTCTCTCTGAATTCTACCCTGAAAGCTGTGATAAGCTCAAGTCATGATGTAAGTAATAAATAATGGCATACTGTTCTCAGCTCAAGAAAACTTATTTCACATGTAAAAGCACTCAAGGTCATTCAGGTATACTATACTACGTGATGAAGTATTACACTGTATTAGAAGTGTAACTGCATCATTCTGCATTTGTCATTCCAGCTATAACAAAAGCTTTTCATGATCTCACTCCAGAAAAAGCTTGGTGAAGTTATCCTGTTTCTAGGTAAGGAAAGGTGTAAGGATTTGAAAGATACCAAATTCATAAACTTACAGACGCACGAGACCTCCCACACCTCTGAAAAAACAGAATCGGCACAGGGAGTACAAGAGAGGAACGGGGCGTTCTCTTACGTACACACCATTTCAGTGGATAGGATTAGGATACATTCCTAATGAAAAGCCTTTGCTATGCATCACCTAACTTCTATTTCTTGATTTCAGATGAGGGTTCCACTCTAAAAGCATGGATGTTCTGGAGGACAATATTCTGTATTTGAGTAGGGGGGGTTGATTTTGGTTTTTTGGTGTGGTTTTGGTTTGTTTGTTTTTAAACAATTTTATACAAACTGCTTTAATGCCAGTTTACAATTCCAGTCTAGATACGCTTGCGCTACTTTTAAAAAGGCTCTTTTAATAACTGACAATATCCACAAACTCTCCTTGCAAACTTTGCCAATACTAGGCAGAGTGCTGAAAAACAGCAGAGCTGTAACTGTACTGGCGATAATAAACTTTGTTATTTCATATCACACTGAACATGGAACTGTCATTTACTTTTCATGAGACACACAGTAATCCTGGTGAGACACCACCTCAATAAAATGTCTGTGTTCTAAACCCAACAATAGAGGTTGGCTTATATGGTTCGATTTTTTTTAAACTGGTGTTCCCTTTGGCATTAACTTTCAATGAAGCACCATAAAATGTTACTAGTAACTGGTAAATCATTACTCATTATGAAAATGCAAGTTTTCTTTAACCTCATTAGTAACTCTTTCTGAATTTTAATCTCCATTTTAGCCACTAAGGTGAAATGCACTGTAGACATCAGTAAATTGAAAATAAAAAATACATCAGTTTTGTCACCGGTTTTTCACACGTCAAAATAATTCTCTGTTGCTTGATTCAAACATTGCAGCGTTAGGTTCACACCTGTCACTATCCCAGTTCCCTCCAGTATTAAAAAAGCCCCTATTGATCTTCTGTTTGGTATAACCTGTTTTTCATATTTAAAAGTGACCTGTTGCAACATATTGCCATTTGTTCTTAAGACTCCAGTTAACTGCATTCAGCCACTTAAGAATACAGCTACATAAGAACACAATGCAAAAAGCGTTCAAGTCAAATGTGAGATAAATTCAGGCATACATGGCATACAGTTGCGCTAATTTCAAAGATTTCATTGGCTTACACCAGAAAGGAATTCAGCTCTAGAGATCTTCTCCCCTACACATTTTCTTCATGTAATATGCAGGCATGCATATGCGAAATAATGGATTACATAGTTAAAAACACCAATCAAAAAACCAGAAAAATATCAAGGGACATCTTCCTAATAACATTATGATATTGTCTAACTGATTACTGCAGAATTCAAGTTCTGAGTAGAGAAAATATCCTCTCTTCACTGGAAGTACAATTAAAATAAGAAAACTTCAGTTAGTAGGAAAAAAAATTGCAGAAACACCCAATTAAAAATTAAAAAAAAAAAAAAAAAAATCAGTTTTACCTACTACCAACAGTTTTAATTTTAGAAGAAACAACCCTCCAGAAAGGAAAATATTTCTCTTACATGAATCACAATATTGCAACCTTAGAAACACTTTATAAGCACATTGTAATTTTTTCCTAGTTCTTCCTTACCCAAGGCTTCTCAGAAAGGTTGAACCTTAAAAAAAACCAACCAAACAAAAAAAACCCCAACAAAAAACAGAAAAAAAAGCCATGACTGGAATGGAAGTCTATTGGATGACAACCCCTTCTTTCTCTACTGTGCCCCTCAACCCCCTTTTCTCCACTCTGCCTCCCAAGCGTATTTCTTTTCCCATTTCGGAATGAAAAAAAGAATGTATCCCAACATTAGCAGAAAACCACATACTTGCACTTGATGCATTATGGTGACCATTCAGTAAACATGCTAATTTTGCACAAGTTCAGATCTGGCCAAGGCCATGCATGAACTGAATATGGCAATTTCAGAGTCACCCATAGGGTAACTATCTCAACACTATATCCATCAACCAAAAAATGCAGAACAGTTGTCCATTTCACCTATGTAAGTGCACCAATAGTAAAACTGCAGGAGATCTTGCGGATGAGAATTGAGCTGCACGGCCGAGGCTGCATGAGGATGGATACAGAGAGTTTGCTGGACACGATACATGGCTAAAGTTATTGCTATTTGCCCCTCACTTCCTTTTTGCGTGTATTAAATTTACTTTTGGTGGATTTCTTTCTTATATTAACCAAGCAATGTAGTGCTGGTCTTAGTGTTTACGATAGATGAAGAAACAGTGGCAGAACATGTATATTCAGAGCTTGCACTTGGGAGAGGGAAATAAAGTACTGTGCAGCTAATCCAAAACAGTAACATACTGCAAAACATATATATATATTATATTATATAAGATATATAATATATGTATATATATGTGGACGTCTTAAATGGATCTTGCTTTTGAATGACCAACATTTACTGCCTTCATGACAACAGCTTCTGACTCAATGCATCTCTGCACATATGCAGGGCTGGGCATTCTTTGCCACCGTCTGATCTTCCTTTTCTTCCTTAAATAAAGAAAAAACCCTTTATTCCATGAGGGAGTTAAGCACTTCTTTTCCCTTTGCAGTCCCATTTGAATGTTGCTTTCATGCATCCAGACGCTGAATCTCAGGGCGATGATCTACTTCTCTGGATTCTGTCCGAGCACGTATGTAATCACTGGTCTGCCGACTACTTTGTTGTCTGCTGTTCATTCGCCACTTTTTAATAGCTAAATATGTGTTCACAGCATACACTGCCATTGCCAAGAAACCAAATATCTACAAGAAGTAGAAAGAATTGTCAAAGACAATTTTTGAAAACAAGAACAATAGTAGTTTCACAACAAATTCCTCAGAAACTTAGTTTTCTACTTCATTTGCACTGACAAATCATCATGGCCTGTAAAATTGATGTTGTTTTTCTTCTTCAATGAACTAGAGAATCTGCAAAAGCAACTAAGATCAATGATCCCAGAAAACAAAGTTCCTGTCTACAAACATGACAATTAAATCCTGCAATGCAACTTCAATAGAAGAACCTCTTGTAAGGAAGAAAACAGCTCTACATCCAACAGTTCATTCCTCAGGGTGCACGTAATAGCGAGTGAATGACAAGAGGACAGATGACCAGTCCAGACCATCAGCCTGGAGAAGGAGCTAATTCGCAGTTCTTCCTATATGCTTCTGCAGAACTGTTGTGTGATTTTCAGTGTCCAGGTTGGGGGGGCAGGGGGGGAGGGGTTGCTAACTCAAGCACAAAATCAATTTGCTTGACCTTACTGTTCCAGATTTAAAATCTTGAAGTACTACTATACTGACTCCACAGAACAAAAATGATCTGTAGCGAGCAAGAAGAATTCAGCAAATTATGTGTAAGCAGCTCCAATTTCTTGTGAATTTTTGTCTCTCTCTTTTCCGTAGGCTTGCAATATAGAGCAGTATCGTCTAAGCTAGCTATAGAGAAAGAAGCAAGGCAAGTTCAACTGTTAGTGTTCTCTGCAAGTAATTTTTCTGTTTGTTCTTGCCTCAAGCCTTAAGACAAACAAGTCAAAGGATGTCAATACTTTCTAAATCAGAATTTAGCATATAGCCAACTGTAAAATTAGGAGTAAATTGTGGGGGCAAAGGCAACAGAAGTATTCAATGAACATGAGGGAAAAGTTATTCTTAGTTTTAATAGAAGATAAGAGTCATATATAAAGAAGTTCAAATTCTTACCACAGCAGCAATTTCTGCTCCAGTTTTATGGTTTAAAGCAGCAAGTACTACAGAGGCAACGAAAAAGAAGAAAGTGCTGAGTCCAGTGTTGACCAGATCCTAAAAAAATAAATTCATTAGCATTACTAAACAATGATTCTTTGCTTGCTTTTATTAGAAGTGATGAAACAGAAGGTTAGAACAAGAACTATAGCAATACTTTCCCACTTTCTATGCAGTTTATCAGTTACGCAAGAGAAGGCAAAGATTATTACACAGGAAACGTAGCATGTGTGCGCATTAGTCTGTGAACTGAAGTCAAATAGCATGTACATATAAAGCACCAGTGCAGATTCTGGACACGTTACCTCAATTTCTACTGGGTTTATTAGAAAAGTACTGTCAGCATAAACAACGAGTAAAGCTGTTCTACCTCAGCTGACGCTGAAGTAACCTGAATATCAAGCTTTAGTACTCCAGGAACCCTTTGTTATTTTTCACATCACAACAGTGCTCCATGCACTGCCCAGGTAACAGTCATGAATTTTACTACAAATTCTTTGAGGCCTTTATTGTAGAAAACTGCATGTCCTATGCTATTTCTATAACAGCTGCCCATATTGTGAGAATACATGGATTTTTTACGTATTTATTGCATAAAGTTGATGTTTCAAGCAGACATTTTAGAACGTATGCACAGCAACACCCCAGGGGCACCTACATTCAGGGAAAATTCTCACTTTGCTCCAAGCACAGAAAAATAACAGGCAACATGCAATTCAGTTATACATATGCTGCATATGTCACTTCGTGTTCAGATGAATATGCTGCCATGCCTTACAAAAAGCAGGGTCATTAACGTATCATTGGAACATAAGTAAGAATTCTGAATGGAAGCTATTAGCACAAGAATAATTCCGTCAATACAAGACTATCTGATCAGACTCGAGGAAAAAAAATTCAAAAGTTGGGACTTTAAAGTAATAGAAGTGCTAGATTCATCAGGGACTAGCTGTTCAGTATGTTACTCAGGGCATCTTTCACAATTTTTTAAAACATTTGATACATATGTACACTGCACTATACATACACTGCAGAGATGTAGGAAATAACAGACTATCATGGTAACTGAATGAATAGGTGAAGTCAGGGAGCAAGGAGGGGTGTGGAGGAATCAGGGAATGGCACTTCAGCACAAATACCCTGAAGGAACATGAAATCAGTGAGAGGTGAATACTACCATAGCCAAAAGAGATGGAAAGAAAACCTGTAGACAAGTTTGCTGTGCAACTTACGGTTCTGAGTTAAAGAAAAAAAAAAAAAAACAAAACACACAAAACCACACTGAACATGCCAAGTCCCACCATTAAAAGAAAATCCCATCACCACTCTTTAATTAGAATTCAAGGACAAATTTGTTCTACTTGACTCTCTTCTTTCACATGCAGGTCAGGCTCACTTCCTCTCCCTGCGCCTCCACTTACTACAAGTACAATTTCCCCCCTCCTCCCCCAAAGTGCATCTTGTAAAGTGCTGTAAGTAGTCAGGCTTAGAAAACTGAAGATATAAATCTAAACTTACTCCCTGGGCATGAATCCCATGACTATGTTCCAGCTACACAGCACAAAGACTTTGAAAAGACCATTGTCATCTAGCCACCCCCAAAACATCTGTTTTCGTAGCCATTATTTGAGAATGCTTTAGAAAGTAATTGTAAAAACTGAAAGTTTCTGGCACTGTGTTATTCACAGGGAAAACTTCTTTGAGGGTACTGACTCAGCAACAGCTAGTTATCAAAATTAAGTGTACCTGGGGATAAACTGTATGATGCATCACTGTGGCCTGATCCTCATCTAAAAGGGGGACTTTCCCAAGAAATCTGAGAGGCTTCCATTGCTCACCGCTATTTCCACCCACGTGTTCAGATTTCATGAGCCCAGTAAGACCCAAACTGTCTTACCAAATAGTAAGGAAACAAAAGCAAATTGTGGGTCTCAAACTCCTACCATCTTTTTACCTGCCAGCGTATAACTACAGAGATACTTTCTCTCTCTGTTCAAGCTCACTGAAATAGATGTTTTCTGGTACTTACGGCATCAAACAACATTGGAATTTTATTAAATAGTTACTGCAATTTTAATTCTGTAATTTCTTGCCTTGCAGAGATAAATTTAAGAAAGAGAGATATTAGAAAATAAATGGCATTTCACAATTTCTTCAAGTACCCTCCTCTCCAACTCTGAGTTTAGCAGCTCTAACTGTGCTTCTGGGGTTGCCAGCAAGAGCTGTGGTTCTCATCTGCACAAACCTTTTTTCACTAGAGGGGAAGACTCACTATATATGACAACAATACCAGACTCAACAGTATTCAACATTTTCATCAAATCTCTAGAGTAAACATATGTATGTCACCAAGAATGCTGAAGCTAAATACTGAAGAGAGGGCAGCTATGCTCTTGAATAATTAAAAAAAAGGCAGTTCAACCCAAGGTCGGGTTGTGTATTTTACTACCAGAGTACATTTGCCACCTAGAGGAATGACCTACAGAATATAGAAGAAATAACTCAGAAGAACTTAGTAATTACAGTAGGTAAGCATCTCAACATGTGATGCCATGACAAAAAAAAGGGAGAAAAAGCACTTATACATTCCTTTGGACATATGGACACGATAGGTGTAAGGTGGTAAGCTTACCTTTGCAAGGGACACTGGAATGCTGCATCCTGTTCCGGTATCCACATTTTTAAAAGTATGTTGAAAAATTGGATAGGGTACAGAGAAGAGCCACAGAAGTTATTTGAAAGGAGGAAAAAATTTCTCATAATATGAATCAGAGAACCTAAACTGCTTTAAATATTAAAAGGATTGAGCTGTGTAAATGAAGACTCCAGTGTTCAAATAATCAAAGAATACTAGCTGTTTTAAAAGTTTAGCATAGAAAAGCACAACAAAATTAATAGTGTAACAAAATTAACAGCTGCAAAGTTAAGACAAAAGTCATATTCAAAACGAAGTAAGTTTTAATTGTAAGGGAGCTAACCACCAGAACAACTAAAGATGTGCTTAATATTCTACCTTTTCACTTCTATAATCCAGATTATGTTTTTTCAGACACACATTTTATACTTCTTTAGTACCATACTTAAAGACTAAGTGGATGACACATAATGCTTTATGATTTATGGAGTCAGATGTGCTTATTAATTAATCCTGCTGACCTCTGACTTTTTGAATCTGTCAGCTTGATCATCTTGCCAAAGGAGAATAGTATAAGCAAGATAGCTAGACCTATCCACAACATGACAGACATTACCATCTATTTCCATGCCACAAATTGACTTGCAGGCTTCTTGTATGAAGTTTGAGATACCGCAGAACGTGAAATACTGCTGAAATTAGACTGCTGGTGCCTTTGTCACGGTATTTCCAGAAAACCAAAGATACAAGTATGTTAGAACCTTTGTCATCATCACTGCCACCTTATTTTATTGTACTCTTTACAAAGAATATCGAATGTCTCCTTGCAAAGAATCCACCAATTCAAATCTGAAGACTTGATTCCATCTTGAAGCGCCCATTTATTCGTTTCTGCAATTCCATTTTCCCTGTTTAGGTCAAAACCTTTTAATGCAGTTAATAATTGATTCACATTCATACAATAAGGCTGGTTTCTTAAAAACCTAAAACTAACACAATCTTTCATATCTACAGATCAGATTGTTTGGAGCTTAAGGAACAATGACACTTATCAATAACACTGTCATATAACGGTAACATCACAGATGCAAATATTGGTGGAGGTTTTTAATCCAAAATTTGGTACTTACTACTTAGAGCAGAAAGATAAGAAAAGAAAAAATACCACCGTTTTGGAAGAAGTCAGAGCAGAAACAAAAGGGAATGAACTACAGCAAGAATTCAAGAAGTAAAAGACACTCCCTAACATAATGTAGCTTTTTTCCACGTAAGAAAAAATGAATAATCGTGACAATAAAAAGAATAAACTAATTGAAAAAAGATGAGCCGTTTGAAATCTGGCCATGATGTAGCTGAAGTTCTTGCTATTATATTTATAGACAAAGTAAAAACCACATCACACAGAAGAATTTCTGCTGAAATTACAGCAACCTCATGAGACAGTATGCTGTGCCATAAAATACTGTACAAAGCTGCCATCCGTAACAGAGAATAAAATCTATGAGCTGAATCAAATCCACTCTAGACTGCTGCTGCTCCCTTTCTCCTTTCCAAAATGATTTAAAAATGAAAGACTGACTTCTGGTCTCTTGCTAGTTATTCGCAAGTCATTCTGTTCAGTCACCACTGGTCCTATTAGTCCAAAGGAGAGTATCCAAGGACATATATTTGCTACTGCCATTACCAGCTATCTCTCCCACTCAGGAGCATAAGGCAGAGGAGGCATCTTAACTTGGGTATGAAGATGGGTTTATGCCAAGACAGTATTTTATACTAAAATAGATAGGGGGAGGCTTTTGTTCTGCTGATTCTGCTGTAAAGGTAGGAAACTCTAGAAAAAAGTGGACAGCATCCTACAGTCTTTCATTTTTAAGGGTCTGGGCAGGTATGGTTCCTGGATTAATGAGGATGGAGAAGCTGAATTGGTGCTATGAATGAGAGGTCTGTTAACAGACCTGAAAACTCCCATTAAGTAGCTCCTGAAAGCTGCAAGGGACATCAGCTTCGAAAGCTTCTGTTTAGTCCTCCAGTTTGGTATATTACCAGGAGTTAGCTCTGATGCTCAGAGGTGTCACTAATATCCACGTGCCTTTATCCATCACTGTCCATGACTTCACACACGCAAACTTTTAAGAGAGATTTAATCAAAATACATGCTCTGCCTTTTTATCCTGTATTTCGTGGTGAAGTAAGAGACTGCACAAGTGACCAGATACTATTTAAAAGGGAAACAGTGCCATATTGCAATTGTAATTTGTATAAACAAAAACATTTAAACTGGTGGTTGCTTTTGTCATTTGCTTTCTGAAATCCAAGAGTTTACATTTAGATGGAGTTTAAAGTAGCTAAATGAATGTAATCTGGAAAAGAAGCCTGCACATTTCAACAGCTTGCCTTTGTCACAAAAGGTGACAGAAGTTAGCAGACTGCTGCTGTCCAGGTTATTTTCCACAAAAGAGAGAGCTCAAAGTAACATTTCCTTTTAGGTCTGTTTGGGTTTTGGTGGTTTGTTTTTCAGTTGGCAGGGGAAGGGAGAGGAAGCGTGGTTATTGATTTTTTTCTACACCCCCCCCCACACCTTTTTTTACGATGTCCCAAATTTTTTCTCCAACCAGTACTTTACTTGCAAGGTTTGGGAACTTTTTCCCTTGTTTCTACATGAAGCTATCAAGTTTACAAACATACCAGTCAGTCCTCTAAACCAAGCACCTCTGGTCAAACTCCCATAATTTTACTCTATAACCATGTTATTAAACGTTGTATGAGCATTTTGCACCACAATTAAAAGTGGAAATACGGTTTCTCAAGCAAAAATAAGTCCTAAGTAGAAAGAACAGAATTAACTGTATGAGCATTAATTCCCATCTCTTTCTCATTTATTTAGGCTTACATAGGTACGGGAGCCTTTATTCAAACGCTAGATTCTGCTACTCCAAGATTTACATAAGCATCGCTTCCCCCTGATAATAGTTTGTGACCAACGATTTCAGAAATATGTTGGTGACCCAGAGGGCTGGAATCACGCTGTGCAAACAGAGACATCTTAGGGCCCATCTCACAACATGAGGCTATGCTGCCCGGCCCCCACACAGGGCTGAAGGTCCCCAAGGTCCCGGTGGGTCCCACATCACACACAGCAGCCCCCAAAGGTCTCTAGCACTCATCTGCAGGTGCTCCTGTTCAGGCTCTTTGATCTGGTCCCAGGTGTCTGGCACTTGCTGGAAATCAGTTCTATTTCCAGCATCTCAAGCAAAGTATGTAAAAAGCCCTCAATTAACACAAGTGACTTTCAAAAACCTTAGCCAGCTCTCCAAAAGGTCAGGGACAAGCTACGATTTTGAAGAAATGGAAGAAGTAGCCTCAAAACCAAGATTCATATGATTTTATTCTTATTTCTAACTATTTTTGGAGTTGGAATACAAGCTATGTTAGATGTAGTAACTCTGCTGTAAATGACAAAACACATTCCTGAATGAATGCTTCTACAATCCCCATTTCATTTTGCTTTCTTGAAGATCACCTGCCTATTTCCCTCTCAGTTCTTTCTTAGCTGCTCCTCACTGCTTTCCCTGCATGTTTTTCCAATAAGCCGTCCTGCACACAGACAGGACCAGCAGTTATTGTCACAAAGCAACAGACCTTACTAGCAATAACTACCAAACCATGTAATATTTCTCGTATTTAAAACTTGTGTTTGTATTTCTTACAGAATAATGCATCACTGTTTACACCATGCTGCACCAAATGAGAACAAATGTCCATGAAGAGCATTAACCCGGAAGAAATTAATTCTGACAATTTTTTAACATTTATAAAATATTCATTATTATCCTTAATATGTATTGCTATTTTGACAGCAGTAAACATAAAACTGAAGGATGACTTAATTTCTCATTCAACAGCTAAGCAAGCCAAAGAAAACCAAGATGGGGGGAGGAAAGGGGGGAGGAAAGGGGGGAGGAAAGGGGGGAGGAAAGGGGGGAGGAAAGGGGGGAGGAAAGGGGGGAGGAAAGGGGGGAGGAAAGGGGGGAGGAAAGGGGGGAGGAAAGGGGGGAGGAAAGGGGGGAGGAAAGGGGGGAGGAAAGGGGGGAGGAAAGGGGGGAGGAAAGGGGGGAGGAAAGAAGGATTGCCCTGTGAAGGCCTTTGAACTACAGCTTTGTAATTACACTCTTCAGAGCCAAGGTTGGCATAAGAGAGTTTGTCATTCTGGCACCACATCAAATTTTCTGCCAACTACTTCAGTGGCAGTTGCTTACACACACCAAGGTTTCACCGCTGCAACAACTGAAAACTGAAAAAACCCCAACCCTGCAAAGATGATGAAATAAGTTTTCAGGCAGCACAAAATACAACCACTGATCTGTGTCTTCAAAGAGACACACCTGACTCCTCATGTTTCCTCCCTGTAGCAGTGCTTCCACAGGACTGACTCCAGGCTAACAGGCCCGGCAGAACTCTAATTAGTTTGTACTGTCCTCAGTCCTGTGCCTCAGGAGCCTGTGAGCAGCAGCTCATCAGTTAAGCAGGAATCTCTGCTGCGGTGTGCTCTTCATTCCCCTATGCCACTTGCAAGTCTCCTTGCAGAATAGGGTCCCTTTGAGCCGTGAGGCATAAAGGAAACGGAAATTTCCATGGACAGGTTCCCCAGCTTTTGCATTTTTGCATATATTGATAGTGCTGCACAACACAGACAAGTGACTGTTCTTTCATCTTATTGTAACAGACTTGCCTCTTTCCAACACACCCAAGCAAGATTCTTTTCTGGCCTCACCATCTCCATGTTTCTTTCATGTTTACCTCAGAAAAATGTGAAAATGGTTGGCAAGTCTTTAATTAGGATCAAAACAAAGCTCTTTTCCCCAAATGGCTAAAAATATATATTTTAAAAAATTTAGTAAATTTGCGTATCTGTTAGATGCTAGTATATACTGATCCACATTTTCATTCCAACCAGGGATAGTGGACATCAGACAATATCTACAATATTAAAATTAAGACTTCTTTCTAATGCAAAGTACTAAAGGAAACAATCCTGTATTGGACAATAGCAGTTGATGGCCTGGCATTTTCTAGTACATGGGATCATTTGAAAGCAAATGATTTCAAATGGCTCCTAGGAAGTTTGTACCAGTGCTGTGTTTAAAGAAAGTCTTCTTCCTAAATTTAAGACTATTATTTCAAGCACTGTAACAGTCTGCTCACACAGCTTCTAAAAGCAAAGTTTGAGACTTTATAATGGGTATTTCCCTTGTGAAAAGTCATACCTTTTTTTTTAAAGCATGCACATTAATGAATTTATACATAAGCAGGAGTGACTTCCTCCTAAAGCATTCAGCAGTGTGAAAGTCTGTCGTTCAGAAAGCAACTCCTGTGATAACTGTGTCATATACAGAGGCTGCAAAATTATCAAAATAACCATCAAAACACAGGAAAGTACTAAATATTGGAAAAGGCAAACAACGTATGAATATATGTCTAAATTTTAAAGAATAAAATGCCAAAATAAGCCAAAAAAACATTCAGCCACAACTCTACAGTATTCTTAAATTTCCTGCTAACTTTGCCAAAGTAATCTCCCATAGGTGTTTTATCAGCAGCCTTCGATCTCCCACTCTGTACATGCAACAGCAGACTACAGCTATTGAATAATGAAGATACTCCCACATTACTCTCAGACTAATGATTGTTAAAATCTGTAAGCAATACCAGGAAGAAGGATGGTCTCATCAGTTAATGGAAGACAGAAGCTTCCAGTTATCTTCTCACTTCTGTTAGAGATCTTTGGTATAATGATGGAAGAAGCATTTCATCTTCAGTACATAACTAAAAGAATGAGACTTGCGAGATCATGACAATTTACTTCTACCTCTGTTGATTTGGCAGTATGAACTAAAGCAAAAGCATTTGCAGTGTATTCCATTTGCCCTTCAGGTTGAACTCCGACCATGTCATGTTGCTCCATGCTGTTTACGTAGGGGGTTCAGAGTGTGACCATTGCCCTAAAACCAAAAATACTTAAAAAAAAAAACCACACAACAAACCACACCACAACTGGTTGGATTTTTAAGCCCTCTTTTCTCTAAAGATCTCTAACAGAGTGCTATGCAGAGACAAGTAACGCTGCACTCAAAGCGGCAATTCTTGTCACTCGACTACCGTAAGAAGTCAGAGTGGCTGAAAGGACCTAGCAGTTACATGCTGCTATCTACTGCATTATTTGGGGGGGAAGGCAGAGAGCCGCATTTAGGCTTCTGTACTTATGTTCAACATATCGTCAAAGTGTTTTGGTAGGCAGTAAAAGTGTGCCACAGGGCTCAACAACAGAACAAAAGGTACAGACATACAGAACCAAGGGTATGCGAAGTCCTTGAACTGACTCTTCCAGAGATGCAACTTCAGCTCAGTCATGGACACCATGTATACCACTCTATGGTTTCTTCCTAAAAAGTCTTGGTCAAACTTACTTTGACCATAAGCTAGATCTAGCATTCACTGTGAAACCACTTGCATTACACCAGCAAAACCATCATGTATTTTATGTGACACTGATGCACTTACACACTTGTTATCATGCTCTTGTACATCCTACTAGCATGTACAGAACTGTGTGGTATAAAAAGGATGGTCTTCAATTGCTGTTATCAGCTGTCAGGCTGTTGTGATGCTCATTAAACAACCAAGCTGGCAACAGAAATAGAGACTACCTTCTCTCCGCAGCTGCTGCTTTTCAGCTTGCCACAAAGGTAAGTGGCAACAATACTGGCAGAATGGAGTTAAAAGGAGCAAAGGCAAGACAACCCAGTTAACGTTCCAGTGGCTCCACCGGTTTTGTTTTGCAAGCCACCTGGATCTCCCCCACCTACAGTTACCAGTCACAGTTCTCAGTCCATCCAATGTATCTACCAAGTACTCTTAGGAAGAGTTCCTCAATAGATCAAGCATCCCCAGGGTACAAAGAATTATCTAATTCCACATTGCAGTCTCATTTTAGATAAGTCATTTAGGCTTATAAACAGTTACTGCAAATGTGCAAACTGCAACATTAATAAATTACACTAAAAACAAACAAACAAAAAGATCACACAGAAGCCTAGAAGCCTCTGGGACTGGTCTCCAACAGTACTTACAAAATTAGTTACAAAATAAAGCAGAACATAGGCACATACCTATCTGTACTGTCCAAAGAAGTTGATATAAATATTGTCCTTGAAGCTGACAGATCTTTTGCTGGAGTGACTAACATGTTGATTTTGTGACCTGTGTTTATGCAACCCAATCTGAAAGTTTAATTCATAATACAGCATGGAAACAGAGACTTGTACAAAAGGAATGTGCACTGCCAGCAGTTCTCTTCCTAAAACTCCTTGTATTTGAGAACACATTAAGCATTGCCAGTCCATGTTTAATAGTTATGTGTGTGAGCAATTCAAAACACCTGATTTTCACAGAAAGCACATAATTTTTTACATTACTACCTGATGATTGTATTAATCTGTGTAAGAAAATATATGTAGCACGGCTGTCCTAATACAAAAAACAGCTTAAGAGAGAACAACGGGCTACTGTAAATACAGCATCTGTCAAAGTTAAATGACTACAGGCTGCATTTTTATCCACTTCATCCACAAACAGTAATTGCTGGCGTTAGCAGGAAGTTTTTCCTTCCAAAGAGACTACCAGAAGACAATTTTAGTTCTATTTAATGTAGTTTAATCTTGCCACATTTCAAAGCTCATTCTGCTGTTAGTATTCAAAATAAATATAAGTAAAATGTGTACTTTACTCAGCATAAAGAACTCATACACAATCTTAAACAACAGTAGAAAGTAAAGTTCAAAAACCAGACGTAAAAACAGATTTGCAGCTATCTTTAAAAGAGTGAGGATTTATATGAACTTACAGTAAGATTCCAGTTGATCTGCGGTATTCTTGTGTGAAGGTTTAGACTGAACATAAGCAACAGAACTCCAGTAACCACCAATGCACTACAGCTCACAAACTCGAAGAAATAAAGGCCTTCGCAAGGGGAGCATTCCATGATGGTCTCTATGCAGATGAAAGCAATCAGTGCCAAAACCTAGGAAGAAAAACAAGTAGAAAAAATATAAATAGATTTCCACATTTTGAAAATAGCCACAAGTATTCCTGAAATTTCCATTGGGAACATGATCAGTTTACACTCAGGAATGTGTGATTTTAGTTTATAGCAAGGGCAGTGTCTAAAGAGCAAAAACAAAAGCAAATTAATGCCAAGACTTTCTGGATATCTCCTGTTCAACAAAGTATATTTTAGGAAAATTACAAGGAGTCTAACATCAAAATGACTGAGACACCCAGAAAAGCATGAAACCCCTTCAGGCCACTGGCTTAATATGCAAATGGCACCTCAAACATTTTATTTCATTTTTCACTCATGATATGCTATTCCAAAACTTGAAGATGGAATGCATTTGTCTATTGGGCCAGCCTCAAGCTTAATTACATAGTATTAATATACTTGAGATCTAAATCAATTCAAAATAGAATAGATTCACAATCTCCACCAGCCTCCAAAAATGCCTGCCCTTTTCATGTTTTTTTTATCATCATAGGCTGTATTTCCTATAAAAACATATTTTATCATTCCTTTACTAATAAGACAATAAAACAAGCAGCTAATAGATTAAGAAGAAACTCCTGGTGCTGCAAACACATGCATCTAACTGGGATAATGGTTAGTCACACTGAATTCAGAGAGTATCTCGGTAGAGTTAACATAAATGCAGACTTTTGCAAGACGGGCGTTTAATTTACTATTTAGGATAAAACAGTGAAACTCACTGTACTTAAAATCTGCCCAATGGACAAAACTAAAATATATAAAAACCATACACCAATATTAGCTCCCACTTATACTTACACAGAGTATACAACTTGCATATGTAAGTCCAAGTTTCAAACTGATTCCTCTTTAAATATAACTGGTAAAAGAAAACCAGTTGCATGGATGGTTTTGGTTTTTTTAATTTTCCATGGCAAGCAAGGAAGGCCTTAAGAGTGTTTTGCTTTGGTTTTCAAGACAACAACCCCCCCACCCACTTACATTTTTCAGAAAGAATTCACTTTTTTGCTCTGCCGCAAAATTCTAATGAGACCGTAATAAGTCACTTCAATTTGAGGATGAAGAACTCTGGGGGATAGCCTCCTCAGAGCTAAATATTCCATACATAACTTAAAGGTTTTGCACAAACAAAACATAAGTTTAAAAGATTGACAGAAGCCACAATACAAAGCAATTTCTGCTAAATTCTTCTTTGCCAATTTCAATGTTTTGCAGATACACTTTCTTTCAGCACTTTTTATGCTTCATCCATTAATTTGTCTTTGCCTCTTACAACAAAACAAGCAAAATGAAGAAAAAGGATTTTGAAAGAAGTTACCATTTTAGGCACTAGCATCAGCAGTAATTCTAAGTAAAGGACAATACCCCCCATGAAGTATGTTTGCCACATACTTCAGAATACAGTAGCTAATTTAAGTTTTAAAATGGATTAAAACAAAGCAAAACAGTTTTAATCAAAAAACTCACACTTGGGTAGAAAGTCTCTCACAGTTCACTTAGCACACTCTCTTTAAGAGAGCATATGCCATATTAGTTTTTGCCAGCTAATAGAGCAGGCCAATTCACATCAAACAAATTCTGAATGGATACCCAGTGACTAAACACTTAACTTGAGATTTTATCTTTGACATTGAATAGCTTTGGAAAAAAAGAAAGAAAGAATATGCAGTGAAACGGAACATTCAGAAAACCAGAAATGAAGTCAACCTATGATTTCAGCAGTGACACACACACAAAAATACTGTCCAGAACACAGCTTCATTTTACAGTATTAGCATGTAATGAAGTTCACCTTTTCTGTGAACACAAGCCTCGTAACAGAAGGTGACACTGAATACAATTTAAAAAAAAAAGTAAAGATCTTAAAATAATCTTAGCTGTTTCAAGCAGGATCAATATCAAGTATTAATGCTAAATGTTAGCTGGTGAAACTTCAACTTTCAGATGTTCCAATATAATAAAGTATCCATTGTTCTTGCCACTATTTTTGATATATTATGACACTTCTAAAATTTTTATTCTTTTAAAGGAAATGGTTCTGCAATATTCTCTAGAAATACTGTAGTACAAGCCTAAACAATATTAGGTTCATTTTCTAAAAATACCAACAGTTCTGAACTGTACCACCAACATTAGGCTGAAGGAGCCAAAAAGCTCTGGCACGCCAATCGTTATGCTGGGCAACTGCTACTTGGCATATGGAGTCTCTGTTGTTTTGCTGATAAAAATCTTACACTGGCTCTTCTCCATACCAGATAGCGTTGCTTCTTCAAGGCTAACGTACCCAATCTTAGCAGTCAAAGCTCAAAAAAGATGAAAGAGTTTCTTGCATACAGCATTAGAAATAAATTATGTACTGAAGAGGTGCTTGAAGCAATGAACTCTAATTATCATGTTACTTATATACTCCCAAGCTCAGATTTAATAATTAATAAACCTCAGAGCAATTCTACCTTAAGATTTCATTTTCTCCCTTAAGAAATTATAAGAGACATTTACCTGTGACACACCCTTATAAGAAAAAAAAGTGTTAGTTGTGTACACTTAGGTTTGACTTAACCCAAACCATTTCAAATGCAAGTAAAGATGAAGATGTGCCATCAGTTTAAGTAACGTGCAGCGGCATTAGTGTACAGTGGTCCGGGTTGTGGCAGCCCAAGTCTATTGATACGTTTATCAGAAAGGTTGGGAGAAAACCTCAATTGCTTCAGTTTATGATGGAGATTCTGGCCACAATGTGGAGGCTGTGTTTTGGAAACATGCACAATAACTGACTATTAACAGAAGTATTATCATCACAGAGTGGATCAGGACACCTGAACACTTGTTGGTTGGGAGGACAGGGAAAGGAGAACATTCCCATGCATACTATTTATTTGTAACACTTTTGTACTTCAAGCAAGATTCCAATGTGTTACCATTTTTCTTGCGACAAAAATATATTTAACCCTTCTCAAAGATTATCTGTCCTACCAGTGCTACAGATAATACCTTCCTGTTAATGCACAGTCTCACAATGAACGCTATGACAAAAAATAAAAAGCGAATTAATCACCACATCAGAAAAAGCTATCCTCCCACAGAAACTTCCCTTTTTGTAAACACAAAAAAAAATCTCAGTCTTTAATAAGAAATATTTTCCTCTTTGAAACATCAGGGTAATCTTGTCCTCCTACACATTTACAAACTTGCCAGAAGCATCCTTCCAATTAACTGCAAGTAATGTGAATCTTCTATAAAAACACACTATGCTGCTTTCACTGGCCATTCCACTCAGAGATTAACCTAATTTTGTTTCTAATAAAAAAGCGAACTACTCTGAACACATGAAATGAAAGTGAAATACGTTATAAAATCAAACCCATGACTTACTCAGACAGCTACATTACTTAAAAGCGTTGTGTAAATGCTGCAACATGAGCCAAAGCAGCTTGCCAAAGGCTGTGGTTCATCCAGTGATCAAGTTAATTTAAAAAAAAAAAGAATGTGTTAACATTGTAAGAAAAATGCTTCATTCTCTACATTTTTAAATGTATGAAATAGATAATTTATGAGACACACTATATAAATTAGGCAGTGAATTAATACAATTTTGCCACCCAGAATACCACTTGATTGACATGGCCATAAAGCAGACTGATGTGATCATAAGCGTGCCCCCAGAGTGCCCCACCGCAAACTGCAGACAGACCAAAAGTCAGTCTTGGTCTCAGCTACCCCAGCGTATTTTCTGAGGGACTTCAGTGCAGGTTTAGCACTAATCATTTTCTCCTGTTCCCTCACAGAGCTCTGTAACTATAACGAAAACATCTTCTTTCTAACCTACGTTTATCTCCATTGCCTGTCTACCACCCATCACTGCCTAATGAATTAGCTAATCAACATGCAGCTCACAGCTTACCAAGCCTCAAAGACCTAAAAAGTCACTTCTCCAAGAGCTTCCTATGCTCTTCCCTGTGCCACACCACACATCCAAGATAAAACTGGTGCCTTGTCTCACCACATTGGCTATGCACGCTCTCTTGGGAAGAGGAAGAAAGGACAAAGACCCTCCAGCCCTCCTGGGAAGCCACCATGCTCCATCCAGACACCATTTGAGGGCACAGAGACTCGTGCTGCCCCAGGTGACTGAGGTGCAAAGCTGCAGCAAAGAAAAACCCTCACTCCCCAGCTGCTAAAGCTTTGCTCTTGCTTTGTAACACAAGTCACCAACACTACCTTGGAAAACCAGGAGACCAGATCTATCTAGGCCTGCATCTGCCTCCCATGACTGTAGTTACAGGACTAGCTAAAAAAAAAAAACCACCCCAACCCTCAAAAACCCAGCATCCTATCAGAGCACAGGTCTCAGCCAACAAAATGCACGCTGCCATTTGTCCAACGCAGGAGGCGACCCTCACTTTTGAGTCACAACCTCAGTTTAGGGTGATGAGTTTTGACAAGTTTTTCCACAAGCAGAAGTTTCAAGGTTCGTTTACTGAGAAAAAATGAGAAGTTGAAAGTGGTAGAGATCTCCTCTTACATGAATTACTGCTGCCTCCCACAAATGACACAGCTACAGCTTTCTCAGGCAGAATCAATAGAGAAAGTTTCCTCTGATACATGAAACAAACCTTTTCATCTGTTTTTCTCTGCACTGAATACTTTGGAGAGTTTTCTATTCCACCCTAATTCCTCCAATGCCCTAAGATTTGTATAACTCCCTTTTATTACTATCTTTCTCTTCTTTAACAAGTTGCTTTTGGTTTCCCCTCTACTCCACTCTTCTTGAAGTAAGTACAGTGGATATTGCGTCGCTAAGCAACTTTGTCATGATGGAAATATCTGCTTATTGTACTGGATGCTCAGGTCCACGCAGAGGCATCCTAGGCTATCTGCAATACTACCTTTTCTTGAACAAAGGAGATGCAAGAGTCCAGTCAGGACAAAGCAGGATCAACAAGAACGAGCTTCAGGGTAAGCTGAGAAAAGGTCTGGGTCTGCACAGACTTGCAGCCCAATGTGTGCAATACACCTCTAACTCTGTGATGGAGCAAGCCTCCCCCTGCCCTTCATCCCTCATCTCCCACCACCACATAATGCAAAGGCAGAAGAAAAAAATCTCCAAGTAGAGGATTAAGTACGAGATGTATTTCCCAATAATGTTCTGTGCTTTTTGTCTGGCATAAACTGTCAAACTACTATCCAATTTTATTGTTTGGGACACTGAGGACCGCTAAGATAACCTGGGTACAGTGTGAGGCTATTGCACTTCCTTCTATTAAACAGCACTGAACCCCCACATAAAGGCTCCATTCAGAGTGAAGCAGCCCCTCACTGGAAGGAGCTGAAGCGACCACAATTTAGGGCCATTTAATTCCTGAAAGAGAGCCTCTATACTGGGATCCAATGTGCTTTAATTTAGCCACATTAGCCTCCTACCATTATTGTATTCATCTCAACTTTCCTGTAAATTCCCCTGGAAAAGGGCCCTTAATGAAGAAATCATCTGCCTTAGGGCTATGTAAATGGCGTATATTTACATCACTTTCTTGGCAACACAGGCACATCAGACATAAACCACTGTATTTCCCCAAAATGGAGAAAATGTGCTATGACAGGCACCAATGCTGAAAGAGAGCTTTTAGGAGGTTGCTAATACTGTATTTTTCCTGTCAGAACATGTTGTATTTTATTTTTGAAGAAAATAATCAAACAACTTTGCACTAAAAATAAAAAGACAGTTCTGCAATGCAAACAAAGTAAAAAAAAAAAAGTGTTTTCCTGTTTATCTAAAATGTTACCACAGAAAGCCTTATTGTGTGGTTAAATGACATAATTACACATGATTTCCAAAAACCCACAAAATGGTCAGCATTTTTTCTGCCTGAAAAATACCCACAGAATTTTAGTAAGAATGTCACACTACCAAGACATTTTTACATCCAGACTGTTTAAATTAATGGTACAGCAGAATACATACGCACAAAATAGCGAAGAAATAAATTGCTTTTATACCACTTAAAGTATCTGAAGACATTAAACTTTCTTGAATTAAAATCTAGATTTATTGTTCTCATTTACTTGGCCCAGCAGTCCCAACTTAATGTATGAAACCAAGCGGGTCTCATTCCTTGCAAAGCACATGCATTTCCCACATCTAAAACAGCTGGCACAGATACGAATATTTGGGATCATATGGCTTAAACACAGTCCTGCTTCTCCAGCAGGAAACCATCTTTACCCTAAGCAGAAGAATGACTGATTTCCCGCCTGTTCCTAGCCTGCATCCATAAGACTAAAAGAAATATGTTATTAACTCTGGTAATTGGACTGCAAGGAGCCTTAAATCACAAATGAATATTAAACTTTTCTTACCAGATAGAAAATTTAGGAAAATGACGCTTACCAGAGAGGGAAGCTTAAGAAGCATCAGTGATTCAGCACCCTGGATAAACTAAATTGTGCTCTAATGGCACAAAATACAACACTGAACAAATCCAGAGAAACTCAACCAGACCTCCGAATTCAACTCTGATTTGGTTTTGGTGATGACTACAGAAATAATAGCAGAATATTTAAATTTCAGATCTTCATTGCACCTCTAGGGTTTTACATGTAGCTGCAATCCTTAAGTTTTCATTACTTCTTAGTTCCCTTTTGGATATAATGTGGCAAGGCTTCAGCACGTTAAATATTGTGGAATCTTTATTAAATCAGCTGATCTTTTGCCACCTCCAGCAGTTTTCTATAATCCTTGAAAGATTCAGCTACTGCTCACTTCCCTTTCCTAACTTAGGCAAAAGACCAATTCTAAATACAGAACATATTTCTGAGGCCAGAAACATTTTGATGGCATATTATGAGAAAGGGTCATATTTAAGAACGAGGGTAACCAACACTCAAAGTTAACAACAGAATGATAGTTGTTTTGAAACACTAAGTATATCAAAACTAACACTTATTCTAAAAAAAAAAATTAACTGGACTGAACTAAGGTGAACAGAAGAGATTCTCAACTGGCTAAAATAGAAATGCATCAATTTTAAAAGTGAACTTAATCATAGAGTCTAGAACGAAAAAAAGCTGCAGACATGAAGTAGTGACTTATTTCCTGCTAACTATGCATTAGTACAGTGTTTTGCTTATTGCTTGGACACACCTATACAACAAAGGTTCTTATCTGCTAGATAAATGCAAAACCAATTCCAGTTCAAATACCATTAAACAAATAGTATTTTACAGTATGGAAATATTTTATGGTTTGGGGTTTTTTAAAAGAAAAACCATAGTTCTTCCTGTTACTGCTAAATAATTTAAGATTTTTTTTCACATTACATTTATATTGTTCTCAAAGTAAATCTATTTTAGCATTCAAAGTAATAACTGAACATGCAGACAGTTGTGAAGCCCTGGTTTGCACAACTCCCACACAGCTCATTCTGGAGGTGTCAGTAACCAGACCCATGCTGCGCTGCTCCGCACAAGGTGGCCTCAGGCTGCAGCATCAGACACGGCCATGGCCACGACCCCCTCCCCTTTCTCCCTGTAAGGGCAGGATCACTGCCCAGGTGGCCCCTCACACCAGTGCCTTCTGGCATTAGGGGTGCACCCCACTGGGACTGGAAGAATCACCTTGCAACCCCCACTCTCGGCCCCATCTCCATCGGTATCTCGCCCACTGTAATTTTGGCACCTGTAAAAAGTTGCTTATCCCTACTGTGCATGACATTGCAGACCTGACTGCAAGTCTGTCTTATTTAAACTCGCACCCAACCAAAACACAACCATCTTCCTAACAAAACAAAACAAACAAAAAAACATGCAAACAAGAAAAAAGATCACTCTGATTTAGGTATATTTTGGGTTTTAGCCAACCAAGCAGATGACCAAAAGAACCACTGAACAGAATCTGAAGCCAAGGCACATTGCAAGGACGTATTTTTTTTAGGCACATTACATTCCTCACAGAAACCTGAATGAGTCAAACATGCCTTCCAGATTAGACGAAAAACAAATGTAACATGCCACCTGTCCCATAAACAAAAGTTTTGTAGCAACCCCATCCTATAGGAATGTTCATCTGAAGATCATATACAGAGCCACGCTTTAAACAAAGGCAAACAAAACATGCAAAACACAACCAGTTTCTCCCACTGATTTCTTTCCCCAGGAACCCGTGCCTCCAGTCCCCAGAAACTACAATTCATGTGTATCATAATTCAAAATATTTTCATAAGCAACAGGTCCTGCAAGACAATAATGAACAGAATCCCAACATACTGAGTTACACATTTCTAACTTTCCCATTTATATGCTGTATTAATCACTTAATTCCTATGCAACCCAGTGAAATGAACAACTCATAAATGGAAAGGCTTAT
The DNA here is from genome assembly GCF_965638725.1 of Aptenodytes patagonicus. Classification (NCBI taxonomy): domain Eukaryota; kingdom Metazoa; phylum Chordata; class Aves; order Sphenisciformes; family Spheniscidae; genus Aptenodytes; species Aptenodytes patagonicus. The sequence goes on from NC_134959.1 coordinate 10,579,463, forward strand.
TCTGTATCTATAGTATACTGAATTGTGCCAATGGCTTCAGTGAGTGGACATAAAACAGCAAATTATAGGAGGGAGGGGTTCCCCCCCTGCTTTTCACCATATCCTGATATGAGAGGCTTAATTTTCCCATTCACTGTCTCATACTCATTTTCACAGACATCTGCAATCATAGCTTTTAATAGCCATCTCCCTCTCCTTAATTCCCAAACATCACAAGCTAGTCTCTCTAACAATACTGCCTGGTGCAAGACATGGCAGGTTCCTCAGAGGCAGGTGCAACTCACAAAGGTCAGACGTTAAAATCCTCTCAACGGCCACCTCAGTAAGCCTCGGCACCCATGTCTACGCCAGAGGAGCAGAGACGGACACACCACAAAGCAAAGGGAACTCTTGCAGACTAACCACTGCAATACATCCACATCAGACTTCAGAATAGCACTCCAGAGCGCTGGTAAAAACCATAATTAAATCACACACATAACAGAAAAGTGGAAATTCTTAAACAGTAAAACTACTCAACTAAGTTTATTCAAGTCCAATTTTATCACAATTTTGACTAGCATTTGCATAACAAGTTCTTAGCGAGGTAAAAATAGGACAGAAAAACATCACACATTTCTTCAGTGCTGCACTAAATATAATTTTGCATACATTGAGTCCTCTGCATCTTTCTCAGCCACTGCCAGCTGCACGTAGTGGGGGCAAAAGGGTGGGAGGGGGGAGAATAAAATATTTTTTCATTAATCCCATTTGCTGCTAGTCCTACTCATGCAGGCTTTACTACAGTAGTAACACAGAGTAAAAATTGACTACAGGAAACAAAATGGGGAAAAAAATCTAGCTTAACAGCTGAGTTAAAGAAACTTCAGTAAACCTCACTTTCAGTCACCAAGGCAGGGGAAGATACAACTTAGCTTCCCTAAAAACCATTAGTAATTCTTCTTTTTCTTGAAGACTAATTTAATAGTGTAACTAAAAGTCACTAGTTTTGTATCAGCATTTCTTTGTTAATAACAACTGTGCAGGATGCTCAGGAGAGGTTGTCCAGGAGAGGTGTGTCTCAGCACACTGTCCAACTTCCCATCCCCAATCTTCCAGCAAGGGTACAGTATCGTCTCTCCAGTCCATTTCCTAGTATTTTCTATTAAGTCAAGCTGTAAGAACTCATAACTTATCATAACTTTGCTATTTAAACAAAATGGATAAATAGTTATCGTAGTTTTGTCTTCAGGCTGCACACACACACTCTCTGCTGGAACACAGCAAGTTACTGAGATTGTGTTCATATGATTTTTAAACAAAATTAAAAAAAAATTGGCTATTGCTTCACTTAGGAGAATTCTCTACTCAGCTCCTTAAAAAAAAAAAAAAAAAGAAAAATCAACACTTTTGACCTGGCTTCGTGTTCCCATTCACATTCATAGGCCAACCTGTGTTGGAAACCTGGCTAGTCAAAACAGTATTAAAACACAGTACTGTAAATCTGTAACAACCAGTAGGATAAATTAATTGGTTTTAAGAGGTAAAGGTGCACTCATAACATTTGTCAAGTATTTGATCTGCACAGCCTCCTGTTTAACTAGCCTGTTAGGCTATTTTAAACAGCGAAAGTTCTATTTTAAGACTATCAGAATCAGTCTGTATCCTGTAAACCCCCATTTAATCCCAATTATGAGTAAACATCAAACATCCCACAAATACTAAAACAAGAAAGGAATTTTAATGACAAAACAATCAAGAACTTAAAGTAGTCCTAAGGAATCCATTAAAGTTTTTTGAGTTTATTTTTGTTTAAAGGAAATGGTGCAAAATGTCCTTGCAATCCCAACGTTCCCAAGATTGCAATCTGAAGGCCCCCTTAGATGCCATGCCTTAAAAGGCAAAAAGAGTCTAGACATACTGGTAAAACAGAACATTAAAAAAATAGATGTAGGCCAGAACATTAAAGAGCGCTGCCAGCTGTACTGGGGAATGCATGAAACCTTCAAGCCTGTCTTGCTGTTTAGACTGTCTTAGAAGCGTTATACAGTAGTATCTCATCCAAAATAGATGAGAGCCCACAAACTTGTATTGCATAACTGCAAATCCACCTACTCGTGATTTTATAACTCAAGAACAGATCTACCTAAAGACTGCAAACAAACTTGGCACACTGCAAACACAGGACTATTAAATGTTGTTAACAACACAAAAGCCCTAAGACTCTGGCAACAATGCCTTCGCCTTCTCAATCACTATTCTTACTGTACCACCACCATGAACTAAACATACTGAACATCCCAAAGACTTAGGACACCATCCTGTAATTCTGGAAGAGCACTTTTTCCAAAATACTTTGAAAATGTTACTAAGTGATAACATCATATAAAATTAAAAGAACCCAATGTTTAATAAGTTTTCATCTACAGTAGATAAAAAGTTTCTAAGCATTAAATGCAACCATAAGTTTCTTTTAGAAGAGTATATGATCAAACAACTAATTAATTTATTCACAACATTCAAGTAGCAATAGCAGTTCCTAGCATGAAAATAATTTCGTAAGACAGAAGTTACTGAAGGCTATTAAAGACTTGTAGAACTTAAGTATTTCATAATATTCACAGCCATGCTTGTTGCTTTCTTGCATGAACATTTCAGTTTAAAATGTATAAAAGTACAGAAAAATACTAATATGGAAATGCTTGTAGTTGATTCATAATTTTGCAAAAAATTGCCAGAACTGTTATGAGTAGTGCTGTATCACTGGCAGATTTATAGCATTTGAAAATAACAATGTTTAGCTTAAGTGAAAGTTACAGCAGAAGTATCACCGTATGCAACTCCAGATTAAGCACAGGACATACTTCTGCATACCGGGCACATGGTTGCTGTACTTTTAAGCTATACTGTAATGAAGGGAACTATCACAAACAAGTTCAGCTCACTTGCAAGCTGAACACTTTGTGAACATACATACAAGCTAAAGGAAATTTAAAGAAGCATCTTAAACAAGACATTATTCAAGCATCAACACCTAAATATCAAGTTTCATGTTAAAAAAAGTTTAACTGCAGACAATGCTGAAGACACTTGTTTGGGTAAAAATGCATCGTCTTCTTCCACAAGCTAAGGCATTAAATACCAGAGCCTTAATTACAATTAATACAATAGTCAGAAATGTGATACTCAGAGTTATAGTTCCCAGTTTAATTTGCACACAGTGAGATTAAAACATTAGAAGTTACTCTGCCTACCTGAAGCCACATTTCAGGCATTGTGCCATTCTAGTAACATACTGCAGCGTGAGTACAGATTTCATCCTGGACATCTATGAAACAAAACAATGCTTGAGACCTGTCACTGTAAAGACTGCATTACTCGATTCATGCTGTTGCATACTGCGTGGGCTTCTCAATTTGGGTGAGTGCTATGCCAGCTCTAAGACCTCTTTGCCCATAGTCAGTAATATTTTTGACCCATCTTTCCTCTACTCATGGTTGTATGTTCCTACACGTACTCTACATCAGGTTGGTGTTATCCAGTTTTTGCTTTCCTCCTCCCATATTCTGAAGAGTTGATGGTACAAGTGCCAGGGAAACCTAAACATTACTTCCATGTTTTGGAAACAACTGACTACACAAATCATCTGAGAATCAGGTGACTTATTTTTTAAAAAAATCAGAATGTATTTTTTTTAATGCAGCTCTAATTTAGAAGTAGCAACTACTACCACTACAGAGTAACAGCAGGTGACCCACTGTTAAGATGTCTATTCATTGTGTATCTAGTCCTCTTTGTATACAAAATTTCAGTACAAAATTATTTGTTGATGTCTAGAGGCAAGGCAGGTATTTATGAAATGCAATTTTGAGCACAGGATTATGATTTATCAAAAAGTGTGCAAGTTGATTTGACAAAATGATGCATTAACTTGCATCAGAAATAACAGATTCCTCCCATACTAGTTATGTTACAAGAAAAACACAACCTTTTGAATTTCTAGTCCTTCTCCTTGTCTTCTTATCTCAAGAAGATAATTAAATCACTAGGGAAGCTCATCAACAAAAGGCATTACCAGAAAGATTACAAGAAAAGAAGGTAGCTTTCCAAATAATAATACCATTAGAACTACATTTCTTACTGTAGCATCTACAATTAGTATAGTGTATCTATTACTATTACACTGGTTCATAACGGGAGGAAAAAAATAGAGCATACTTATTACAGAGATTATAGACATTTCTTCTGAAAGCAGAACTTAAAATTATCCACCATCTTAGAGAGAAATTTGTAACAGGAATTTGGAGTTTACTGACAGTAGGACACCAGCCCCTGGCCCACCTTTCTGTGGGAAGACAACCACAGTCTCTTCTTGAGTTGCACACAGAAACAATAAAAAGCAAAGCTAAACAGAATTATCTCATCATTCTTCCCTCTATGGTTAAGTGTCAGTATAAAAGTATCGCCACATGGCAATGCAGATCTACAACCTTTAAAGAGAAATCTTTCCAAAGAGAAATCAAGAGTTTCAAAGACACTGAAGAGACATGGTTTATCTAAAGAGGATTTCTAAGCATATTTGTGTACTGCAAATTTGATCCTTTTAATGCGATATAACAACAGTCTTTTTCTGAGACCAAATGCCAAAGATCACCAGTATCCGCTGTCATACTTAACATCTTCTGAACAAGCAGCTACAAATACCACTGAGAATCAAAGCTCAGTATGCAACACACAAAGTCACAAGGATTTCTTACATAAACACACATTTATTGTTTGGAAATTTTGAGAGAATAAAAGATGGAAGATACAGTTAATCACAGAATGACTATAAACTACAATGCAATCCTAGGATGTAACAGGAGAGGTATCTCCAGCAGAGGCTTGAAAAGTGACATGTCATCATGCACACTGGTAAGACACACTTGAAAGGTTACCTACTACTCCAGTTGTGGCTACTGAGAAACTGTTACCTCAGTCAGATGGTGGTGCAAGGAAGGGCTGCCAGACGGTCCCAAGACCAGAGAGCCCCTCTTACGAGCAGACTCCAAAACAATTTTGTCTTGCCTTGTGCAGCAAGATGAAGGCTGGCTGAGTGCAGACAGCTGTTTCAAAGTGCATGAAGGAGTAAGGAATAGTTATGGGAAGTGGCAGTGTTAACACAAGAACAAATGGTTATAAATTTGCTAGAATTAAGTTCACACCAGAAATGAGGAAGGTTTCTACACCTCCGAAGTGCAGAACAAATGAACAAAAGCTAACTTTACAGTGAAACTATCGCTTATGGAAAAAACGGTCAGGTACAGGGCTGCCTGTGACACTGAACCTGCCTTAGAAGGCTCAGATGTCTCCTGCAGTGCTCTGCTTCTCACCGAGACCACTGAATGCTTTACATCAGGACCAATGACCTGACCACTGCGGAATGACCTTACCATGCACAGAATGTCATCTACTGACCTCTATTAGGTACAGTCTAATTTTCTGTAGCTTAGTTAACACCCCATTTACATAAAACCAAACTTTACAATAACTAATGTGAAAGAAATCTCAATTTATTCACATTGCATTCAGTGGCCAACTGGTAACTTCTAGGATTTACAGAAGGACAGCTGCCTGTAAAGCACCTGGCTCCCCACCCTAACAATCCATAAACGAAGCAGATCAGGAATCATCACACTGCTGTGCAGCTGCACAGGAGTACTGCAGGGAGACCCAGGGAGAAAGGAGCGGGGAAGAGTTAGACATGCCGTAAGATGTGACACACTGGACTGGGATGGGAGATTGAGGACTCCATCTAATCCTCCCCTCCAGAAGTGATCAGAATGAGATGCTGAGCTGAAGGCACAAGGCAGCAATAATTAAATATAACTGAACACCTCATAACAAGTTTTCAACCGGATTCTAATAGTTAGCAATTAGCTTACTCCTTGGAACAGAAATGTTATCACTCTTAATTTCTTAATATAATTAACCATGAGAATTCTCAATAGTCTTATTACCCATGTAGGCATGTATTACAGGCTTTTTGAATTTTGTTTTCTTCATTGCAATAGATCCTGATAGCAAAGAATTTTACTGTAGTCCTGGCCTTAACCAATTTCTGGATCTGGAAATGTATAATGACAGTAAGCCACAAAACAACTTTTTCCAACGTTCAGCTACTCTCCACCAATGAAGATGGAACTTTTTACTCTGAAAATTGTGAACATATGAACTGCTATTCCCACCAGATTTCATTTAGCTCAAAATCTTGCCTCCATTGACGGGCAATAGCATATGCTATAGAGAACAAGACGAGAGCAAGCATGCAGTAATACTTCCCAGTACACTCATCAGCAACTTGTAGCTCGGAGACCTCCCAAGCAGAAGTATTATCTTCTTTAAAAGGAGTCTCTGATGGATTTTTGTAGCATTTGGAACAGACACACGAAGAAAAGAAAGTCTAGGGCTATCCGAGCCACGGAGGCCATCACTAACCACCACAAATGCCATCCTTTTTTAAACTAGCACATGATAAGGGTTTTCTAACACTTGCTACTTCCATCAGAAGACTGCTCTGTGATCTTACTGCTCCAGTTAAACCATTCGTAACTACTGCTAACATCACAAGAACTGGCCAGGCACAATTTTTCACATCAATTGTCCCAACTGTTAAAGGTGATATATGTTACTTTATATCAAGTGCCTGTGAAAACCTGGCAGGATCCCAGTGAGAACCAACGAGGTTCCCAACAGGATCCTGTCTGGTTTCCTCATAACTCACCTGATGGCCTGACAAACAGGCCACCCGGAGCTACGGTTCCCAAAGAAACCCAGAAGCAGACAACAGGCAGTCACGATTCAGCATGGGAATTTCAGTGGGAAATGTATGTCTACACCCAACTTTAATGACAGTAAGAACCTTGAAGGTGCAGAATTATAACAATCAAGGAAAAATAGCATTTAGAGAAGCTGAGAAGAAGAATAATAAAGTGAGGGGAAAAAAAGCAGGCAATCTAAAATGAAACAATTTCCATCAAAGAGGTGGTACCTGCTAACCAGCCTATCTCCTTTGGATGATAGCAATGGGTCCCTCCTGATTCCTCACATAGTGAACACCTTTCTTCAGCAAGCACACTCAGAAAAAGGAGACTCTCCTTAGGAAATTCAAGGGAATTGGGAAGAAGTACTGAAATGAAACAAATCATTTGAGGATGTCCATAGGAATGCTTTCCAGGGATATCTGTTTGATTATTGTACAATAATCTCCATGAGAAGTATTAAAGCCCCCAGAAGCATAAGAAACATTAAACCATGCCAGAGAGTAATGAAAATAAACTCTAAAGACCTTTTCTGCTCTGGTCTCCAAGGACAGCTATCTAACATCTCACATCTGCCATATGGCAAGGTACTGCTCCATCTAAATGCTGGAAAGTCAGCTGAGACAATTTCCACCTAGGTTTCAACTTCCCCAAAGGAAAAGCATTTCTTTGGTTAGTACACAAGTGTACTGGCTTCTCCCTGACTTCCATTTCAAGTTCAAACTCACATTTAAAAAAAAAAAAAGCACACAAACGAACATGAGCGCTCCATACTACTTTAAGTCTTCCCCCCCTTCGTTTCCCTTCACACCATTTACTTCCCACCTGCCTGACGACACCCGATCAGGTGTCTCAGCCACTCCAGTAGCCCTGAAAACTCCTTTCCTGATATGGTCCAACACCCACCACCTTCCTTCGAGCTTCTTTAAAAGAGGCTTACAGCTCCACCCCAGTTACAGCAGATGTTTCCTCACAGATCCAAATAAACACACACGCAACTATTTCAACAGAACAATCAGATACAGGCAAAAGAGCTACTTTCCGAAAAGCTCACCTGCCTAACAATAAAACTTTCAAAAAGAGGAAAATCGGTTCAATACTAAGCTGTTCCACATGGGTCCTTTTTATTACTTCCTTGCTATTCTTCATATTGAATATTACTGACCATTAGCAGGCAGATGTATGTACTTCATAATTGTTCAACTCAGCCTTGAATATTAATACGAAGCCCTAAATAGTAAATCACAGTTTTCTTAGTTTGCACACCCAATTTAAAATTAACAAAAACCCGTAATGCTATTCAACCTTTTCTGGGAGTCAAGGGAAAGAAAGCCAAAATAAGACTCAGAAATAAGCTGCACAATACTATACCTGAATCATTATCATAACCCATTATGTCGGTGCCCCTTTAAAGGACACTTTAGGGCATATTCTCTTGAAATATTAATAAGTATCAATTAAAACTATTCTCCCCCCTAGCAGCACTTAAATTACTCCATATGCCTAAAACGTCATACTGCTTTCCATCTTGTAACAAGTCCTGTAATAATATTTTTAATCAATAAAGACAAATCTACAACAAAATAATAGAGCCCTACAATCACCTATTTTCAGTCACTTGGGTTTGGGTTTGGTTTTTTTTCCCCATTCCCTGTTCTTTCTGCTTTTGACAGTCAAAAATGGGCATTTGGAAGAAGAGCCATTTAAGCCACAATGTCCAATCCTTCATACACAGCACTACAAACTAATTTGCGGAAAGTCCTTCAACTGAAGATTAGAATAAACAGCAATGTTTGTCTTGAGCTGATATTTTTGTCTGCCAATCATACAAGTATTTTAAGACAAATCCTAACGCTAAATGAAGCGCGTGCATTGTAATCTTTCCTGTAGAATTCTTTTTACTAGAATATATTTAGAGACCTTTTATCTTAACCAATACTTGTCTCTTTTTTTTAAGTTTTCTTGTGCGCAATAAAGGGAGTTCCTCCTCATTTTTAAGAGCTAGAGTTCTATACTATGGACTTCAGTACATTCTAGTTCCTACAGTATTTTCGTAAAGGTATTATTAAACATTATAATTAAATAATTATACTTGGCAAATAAGCAAATTAAGTGCACCGTGGAATGTGTTCTCTCCTTTCTTTTCCAAAACTGCTCAGTTTTCCATCGGTTTGCAAAATTCAGTAGTCTGCTCTACTAGTCATTACCACAAATTAGACAGAGCTTCTTTCCAGTACAACTGTGCAGAAACTAATCGTGTCAAGATGGTACATAGGTTCCCCCCTATACTAGCTAATTTACTTTCTTGTTAATTTCTGACCCGCTGGATTCATACACTCCGTAGGAACCATGCACAATAGCTCAGATCACTCTTATTAAAAAGGCACAAAACATTACTCAGTTCCCCTGAAGATACTAATCTGCACGTATATGTCTTCCTAATGATGTACTGGAAGTAGTGACATCTTTATTCAACAAACAAGAAACTCCTGTATCTGTAACTCCATCACAGCGTGGTTTTCCCCCATTTTTCTTTACGAGACTTAAAAAATTAAGAGGTGTACTCCACGTACATTTGGAACTTGTTCCAAGCAAATAAGAGTTTAATAATAAAGGATTCACCTACTCATTATCAGTAATCACTCATTTTAATTACAAGCTTTTAATGTGACTTGCCACAGTTGTTAGTGTACTACAGAAAGGATCAGCAGGAGGAACAGAAACAAAAATCCCGAGGGCAGATTATTTCAGTGTATTAGGAAGCACCACCCCAGGATTTCTACAACATGGACAGTTTTTAACAGTTCAAAGACAGGTAGATGTTGCACAGCGATGACAGATTCTTTGGCTTCAGTCCTGAAAACACATAATGCAAATACAGCTATTCCCTGTTGTTAGATTACTCAGGTAACACGCTCATTGCTACCACTTGCAGACTACAGATTCTGTTCTACACTGAGGAGATGAGAAGAAAACAAATAGCACTTCCAAATCCTGGATTTTACTGGGTATTCGTAAAAAATGATCATAGATTCATCACTGCAGTCCTCTATAAGCTTGTGTCAATGTTGAACTTAGGATACTCTGAATGTATTTTATATGAAGCCTGTACGTGCAAGCTTTGTCTTGTACTAACCAGCAGTGGTTTTAAATGCTGAAGTTATATATATATAAAATATTAAAGTGTTTCTGTCATCACAGTCCTCAAAGAACTCACCCATTTTAAGGGAAAACAATTTGTAGTACCCTGTAAGAAGCTACTTAAAAAATTATTTCAAACTTACTGCCATTTTCATAAAACACCTATTTTAAAATATCCTGAAAAACACATTTGTTGATTTAAAAAATATTCATGTCAAAGTGACTTTGAAAGTAGATCAGATGAAGACAAGCATCAGCATCATCAACAGAAAAACTGACAAAATGCTTAGGTGTTATAGCACACATTCAGCTGCTATGGTGCTCTAAGACTTGTACGGACCCCATCAAACTTTTAGCTGTTTAGCTGTTCAAAATACATGAACAAATACAGCTTACATGTAATTCAGAACGGAAAAAGGCGGGTTTGGGTTTTTTTTCTCCAGGGTTTCATTTCTTTTACTCCGTGCACTTAAGAGAACTCCAGCCTGTTAAAGGCAAGCATGTAAGTGAATACTCTGCAGGCACCCAAGTCGACCCCCAGGGACAACCCAGGCCCGCAGCTCCTCACCTAGACAGCAGGTACTTCAGACAGCACCCACCCATGACATGGCGCTCACGCGTGGGACAGAGGACCACGACACGCACGCCACGCCTCGCAGCCAGGCACGCGGCTGCCCGCACGCAGCAGGCGCCGGGGGAATCTGCCCGACACAGCTTCACCAGTCAGGACCGGTGTGTGCCTCCAGCCACAGCCACACCGCTCTCCAACGCCTCTCTACGGTTAAGTCTACCAAAGTGAAAGAACATTTAATATTTAAATATTTATGTACTGAGAAGTTGCCTTTTCTTTTTTTTTTTTTTTTAACCTATACAAAACCCATAGCGGTGAAGGTTTTTTAATACCCCAGTGATCCAAGGGCACAGGCAGGCCCTGGCATGCACACCGAGGTAAAATCTTCTATTAAAATCAACCGGCATAGCTGAACATCCCTACAAAACCTACCGTAATGGAGGCCTAACCCGGGCCATTTCCCGCTGCAAGGGGAAACCACACCACCTGACGGGAGCAAGCCCGGACGTACCCCGAGCCACGCGAAATCCAGCGGCGTTTCCTCCAGTCGCCGGGGACGGCAGCTGGGCAGAACGGTGGGAGCCGGGAGAGCAGCTCACGCCGCTCCCGGGCCGAACCGAGCCTCCCCCCCGCACCGGGCTGACACAACCCCTCGCACCCAGCGGAGGCGACCGTTCAAACAGCGCGCGCCCCAGCGCCGAGCTCGGCAGCGGCGGATGACACGACGCTCCCGGACCGGCTGCGGCGGCTCCCGGGCCGCGCCGGGCTTCCCGGCCGCCTGAAATGGAGGACGGTTGGGCCGCCGCCAGGCGCCGCGCCCGCAGGTACGCACCTCGCCGCCGGGCCGGCAGGGCGAGCGGCACGGCCCCGCCGCCGCGGGGTGCCTTCCCCCGCTCCCCGCCCGCACCGGTACGGGGGAAGGAGCCCTCCGGGGATGGTTCTCCCGAGCGCGGGCGGCCGCGGGCCCGCTCCCCGCCGGCGGTACCTACCACCTCGGCCAGCTTGATCCTGCCGAATGTGCCCCGCAGGTAGTCCAGGTCGCAGCGGAGGCCGCCCAGCCCGCGGCGCTGGCTGACGGGCTCCGTGGTGGGCTGGTAGGGACTGCTGGCCCCCGAGATCATGGAGGTGCTGGACGCCTCGCCATCGAAGCCCTCTAGGTCATCGCCGTTCCTCATGGTGCCGGTGCCGCCGCGCTGCTGAGGGGCTGGCCGCGGAACTCCGGCCCGAGCCGAGCCGAGCCGCGCTCACCTAGCGGAGCGCCGGCTGCATGGCTCCCCCCGTCAGGCGGAGCGGCGCGGGGAGAGCGAAGGCAGCATAGTGCGGTGTCCCGGCCCGGCTGCCGCCGCCTCGACCCCGGCCCCGGCCCCGCGCGGGAGGAGGAGAGCGGCGGCGTGCGGGCAGCCCTCAGCGCCGCACACCGCGCCCAGCGCCCCGCCACTCGGGGGCGCCCTCGCCCCACAGAGGGGCGCGGGGAACCGCCGTGCCCGCGGCCGCCGCGGTGCGCCCGGCCCGGGCTCTCGCTGGGACGAGGCTACCGGGGCACCCGCAACCCCCTCGGCGGCGCGGCCACCCCGCGGCTCGCTCCCCGCCCCCCGGTCCCAGCAGCTCAGCTTAGCTCAGCTCAGCTCCGACCGGGGACGCTGCCGCCGCCGCCGCTCCTCCCCCCTGCGCTCAGCGGAAAGGGCGGAGAGAGCCCGCCCCGGAGGGCGCGCCGCGGCCGGGCGGTGCCTCCACCGGCCCGCGGCCGCCCGCCCGCTCCGCCCCCGCGGCCGGCACCTGCCCCCGGCCGCGTCCCCGCCCCCGGGCCGCCTGCCCGCCGCCCGCGGAGCCGCCCGGGCAGGGAAGGGGCCGGCACCTGCCCCCGGCCGCCGGGGTGTTCCCCGCCCCGCGGCCGGCGCCGAGCCTGGCCTGGGGCGGGCGAGAGCGTGCAGCTGCCGGGTCACCTTGCTCGGCGGGAGGCCTCTGGAGATTTTGGCACTTCAGAAGGCATGAGCGGTCTATTGCATTAAAGGCTTTTTGACTTTGGGTTTTTTAAAATGCATAGATGTTGATGCTAACGTTGAGAAAGTCAACGATACTGACATTTTAAATTGTATTCATAACTCGGAGTTAATCCTTCGAGATACATAGCGCAGTTCACACTGCTCAGAATTACTTTCAAGCTGTTGTGATACTGTACCCGCAGTAGTTCCCATTGGAAACCTTCAGGGTGTTCTTCCGTGAACATTTTAAAGTGTAATTTTAAATAGTGAAGTTTTCCAAGTAAACGGTTAGTTTTGACAGGCTCTGAATCACTTTTTGGAGACACTTTTTCTCTTGCTGTGTCACCATAAGGAAGGAGAAATTGCAACATAATCTGGCGAATACTGGTCTCTCAAATGCAGCTGAAGAAATTTTTTTTAAGACGGAGAGAGACAGACAGACTGCCGTGTACCACAGACCGAGCTGAAATTCAAAGTGTTCAGTGTTGCATCCTGTGATCCGCCATCTTTATCAGCCACCGCCCTACTCTTGTTACTGACAGCCTACACCTTTTTCTTTCACATTACTAGTACAGGACTTTCACATGTACTAATTCTTCTAACATCTTCCTCTGGCCTCCAAGACTCTTTCTTACCACTACAGTTTTTCTATTTTCCATGAACGCTCTGGATTATCAACCTTGTGATGTCTTTTCCAGTTATCTTTGTGTTTTGCTTAATCTCTCCCTTTCAGGTCTCTTGAAGCCTCTTTAAATCCTTCTTCTTTTAGAGGATTCTGCCCAGTACCACATGATTTTTAATTTCAGGAGATTTTTCTTCTTTGGCCTCTGTATAAATAGACCCTAAGAAGTAGGGCCAAAGAGACAAATTCAGAGAGCACACCAGGAACCCTGGATGGAGAAAGAGTCAGGTTTTCATCTACGATTAACGGGCATTGCTAGGTTAACTGGAGACATCGTTGACACTATGCAGGCAATAGCAGGCTTTTCATAGCTTCTCTGGTACACCCTGGCGCTGGAAGAGGCTGATATTCTCAAGCAAGATGAAGAGTTAGGAGACATGCTTAAGAAAACAAAAACATTGCCCTTTGGTGAAGGGCAAATGGCAGGAAAAGAAAAAAAATTAAAACCTGAGCAAGGCACGGAGAAGGATGGAAACTCTGTTGCTTGGGTCACATGAAACTAGCCTAACAATATGAAATCATAAATGGAAGGGGAAAATCCTGCATTGGCACAGGGCTGGCCACGATGGACTAATAGGTTTTTATTACAGTCTCTTATTTCAGTACTTGTATAACTCCGGGGAAATCAGAAGTCTCACAAAGGTCCTTTTCTTGCAGGAAATATCATGGGTAGGTGGTCGCCACTTCCGAGAGCTTCTCTGGATTCTTTTTAACTTAAGGCTCCACAGCTGTTCCAGGAACACAGGATTTCCACATTTACCTACAGATACATTTAACATTTGTTTTGAGAGACTGCTGTGGCAGTTCTAGAAAACTGTAATGAAAACATTTTTAAAACATCCAGTGAACATTATTTTGATGAATCTTTTGCAGTTCTAACCAAAACACATCATCAGTATGTTGAAAGAGAATCAAAAGGTGGTATTGCAGAAGGCAAATGAAGGACAAAGGGAGAGATGGCTGAGTGGTTTAAGAAAAAGCTAGGCGATAAGAGATCTTGATTCTGGTTTTTGGCGTAGCCACTGCCTCCTGCACAGCCTTCAGCAAATGTGATAGCTTAGGTTTTCCTATGAAGTGGAGGATGCAAAGTTTAAATGTATTTGAAATCATGAGAGCATTTTGAGAATGCCGCGAAGTACAGACACCGAAAACCCTCTGTTCCTTAGTGAGCTAATTGCCTAGGTAGTGAAAGCACAGTAAGTGTTCTCTCTGCTCTATCTGAAGTGTTATTTGAACAATTGTGAGGCATGTTTTCAGCGAGCGCATTGACAGTGTCACTGACCACGGTTTCACAGACATTCCAGGCAGCTCCTAGGGCAGTGGGATATCAGCATCGCCATCCATAACCATGGTGCCCCTTTTGGCACCATGGTCTGTACAGCCAGCGTCCCCCTTGCTGTAAATGGCACAGAGCCAATACCAAGCCATACTGGGGGATTTTCTGGCATCCTCCTGGATGGGTGGGTGGGCTGGACAGACTTGGCAAGGGCTTGTGAGGTTGCTGCCAACATTTAACAAAGGAATCCTTTACACACATTCTTGCCTGATACGGCACCTTTTCAGCCTGCTCTGTAGCACTTGAAGGAAAAAAAGTCTACATTTAATATGTAAATAAAAGTATTGATCCAGTAAAAAGGTCACTGCATTCATCCAAGGCAGATCACGTTGCTTTCAGATAACTTTGTTTTTACAAGTTCATGAGCTTTTCAAGCACAGCCTGCCATTTCATTGTGTGGCTGCATAATACCAAGACTGGGAAAATGGGGAACCAGGTCAATGATCAGCACGCAAGACACCACCATAGCATCAAGCTAATCGGATCACGGAATTCATCAGAGAGGATTTCACATCCAGCTAAAATATGACTGACTAGAGAAAACGAGGAAGAAACAGCACAGAGGAGAGGAAATCCAAGTATGCTATTCGTAGACACTATAATTAAATGATCAAAGATCTGTATTTTTACAGAACAGTTAAGCCAGCTTTGACAGAATTAAAAATTCCCTATCAGAATCTATCTCCAGGACAGGGGTGATAAATTAAAACCAACTTGTAATTTAGGTGTAAAAAGCAGTGGAAAGAGAATCTTAACTATTATCACTGACCAAACTGAACAAAACAACCCTCATCTCTCAACTTTCATCTCAGCTATTCATACAGCCTTTAATAAACAGCCTTTAATAAACTTGTGAACTTCTTGTGGGTTCATTTCATTAAGCACATGGAAGTTTTAGTTTCAAGATTAAAGTGTGTGATTCTATTGTAACTGAATATGAATATCAACTTAAAACCGCATTTTTAAAGCTGCATTTATGTAGTTTCAACACACTTAAAAGTATTTTAATGTTTATACATAAAATTTTGTAGATCTGAATGGTGCTTATTACAAATGGTGCTTAAATGTAGTTAACAGCACGAAAGGAATTAGAATCCTAACAGGAAAGTTACATCTGTGCAAGTACCTGAAAAGAGCCGAGAGGTTCTTTAAGAAAATGCTCCGGTATTTCCACATGACCTACCCAAAGGGAAGGAGCACTGGTACGCTGCCAAATTCCAAGAGAGCTGAGCAGTGATTAGAGTTTAACTCTGGCATCAGAGAGGAGGGGTTTTTTCCCCCTTGAATTTCTCAGTGTAAAAAATGCTGAAGCTTTTTCTCAACTTTTCAGTTGGTGGGGGGGGAAACCCAAACACCCCACCCTAAAAAGCTAATAAAGAACTTGCTTTAGGAAAACATCTGGTAGTTTTAAGTGCCTTAGTTCAGTAAATTGTCCATTTTCACAGCGTGGGAGTGTGGCAGGCACACTTTGATTCTGTAGCCATGAGCAGCATGGGAAGCTGGCAAATAATTTTGCTGAGTCAGAGCTAGGAATTAATACAATAGGAATAAGCTGCAAGTTCTGACACGGACTTTCAGCGGAAGGAAAATTGGATGGAACAGTGGGGAGTCATGCAGTCAGTTATCGCTAACTGGTAGAGGATGACTGCTGCTGAACAGTACAACGATTCCTATGTCACCATGTCCAACCACAGCTGAAGTAGCACTGTGCAACCTCCCAGGGTAAGACCACTCAGCATAAAGGCACCTCAGGAACAATAATGGGAACTGGATTCCTCAGCTAGGAGTCAAAGCACAGTCATATCAACTGAGGAAAGTACCAAGAGAAGCAGAGAGGAGAACAGAAAGAAACTAATTCGAAGGGCAACCTATAAAAGCTTCTTCCACTGAATATCCAGAAAAGTTTCACAGGCTGACAGCATAGTGCCCGCTTCTCAAATCTGATGGCTTGGTCAGGGCACTTTAGGCACATACTGACACAGCACAGCCAGTGACTCTCTTGGCTTTTTGTCTGGTTAAAAAGGTGCAGCTCTAGTAACAGAAAGTGTTAGTGAATCCCATTCCTATCCTGCACTTACACACTATAACATTAGCCCATGCATACTTTCAACACCTTCACCTGTATTCCAGCCCTTATGCTTTGGAAAATCAACAGAGCAGCCCTGGAAGGCCCTACAGGCCTTGTATGCTTGTGTGAGAGATTCCTCCAATATGAGCACCATGGGGCAGCCATCAGGACTCACAGCTGGGACCAGAAGGCAGCAGTGACTGGAAGTCACCACGGGACCTGTCCCAAGGAGCTGTACGGGGCTGGCTTCACCTCTTAAGGGGACAGGTAAAAGTGTCACTCCTGGAATTTCACCATCACTATCAGGAAACAGAATTTCGCCTTCAAAAACAGACCAACCAAAAGAAAAAATCCCCCCCCCCCAACCAATAAAGGCAACGCTGCCAATAAAATTAGTTAGACCCTTACTTTGCAGACATTATGAACATGACTTTATATGCTATTAACAGTGAGCCATTCACAGAGCAACTTTTTTTTTTTTTCCCTCCAAGATTAGAGATTGACATCTCCTTCAGTATTGTCTACTGGTCCAGGTTTTTTTTTTCCCCTGCCTTCATCACTGATGAAGTAGTCACCGACTCCTTTCACCTCCAAAAACTTTTAAGGACATCTGCAATCTGCAAGTGCCAGAGAGGGGTTACCTTGCAGCCACAGCTGGGCTGAAGGGCAGCAGACATTCTACATAGCAAGGAGGTAAAATTAATTTCTATAAAAAACAGAAGCAAAACCTCATATTCTTAAGAAAAGTGCCAGTAGACCTTTAATGGTGCTGGGAACCAGCCAAGACTGTGGGTTATATTTCTTTTGAAAGAATCCTGTATAACGAAGCACACTCAAAAATATGTGGAGACTGACAGCAACGTTTATTTTATTCATGGCACTACATTTATTCAGGGAACAGAGGGAAAAAAAAGCCCTAAACTGAGAAAAAAGGTGGTCTTCTTCCAATAAAACCATAAAAAACACACAGGCCTAGAACAGAAGGTCAGAAAACACTAGTTCCTTCTGACTGCGTGGGCATGGTCATGCTGCCCCCTGTGATATCCAGTATTTTTATAGCAAGAGATGGAGTGCGTAGGGTACAGCAGGCCTTTGGAGGGAAAGAGCTGATTTTTATTTTTTGAGGAGGTGGGAAGCTGAAGGGGAGGACGAAAAAATTGTATAAACCATGTTTTATAAGCAAAGTTTTAAAGGTCCCTTACCAGGCCTTAAAAAAAAAAAAAAAAAAAAAAGAGAGATGAAGTACACTCACTACATTCTTTCTTTCCATGGACGAAATGGGCCAGCGAAAACAACTGACCTCAACTGTTTTAATACTGTGTTTGTTGTTACGTAACCAAACCAATCAGTCCCCTGCACTTCTGGTGGGGAATTGCAAATGTTAAAAAAGTTCATTTTTTAATTATCCTTCTGAATGTTTTACTTGCAGCTAAACTACAGTTTATTGCTAACATCAGCTAACATGACAACAGTTCAAAGAATATTCCTTTTTTCAACAGCACTGAATTCCTCCATACAACAGAACTTTATATTCAGCTAATTTGGCTCATTCCCTTGCAGAGTATTTCTTTAGTTACATGAGGCTTCTACATGCAAGGGAAAGTTTTGGCGCTTTTTTTTTTCTTTCTTTTTTTAAACAGGAAAAATAATTTCAAGTCTTCCATCACTGGCTATAAACTCAAGGCAGGCATATGGCCCCAACTCTACAAAGCTATACACAGCGGAACTAATAAATCCTGATTCTTTGCAGACTTACGTCTTCTCTTCCCACCTTCCCCACCTCACCCCTCCCACTGAGCCCAATGACCCAGCACCCTCCCGAGGGTCCCTTTTCACACACAGCAGGCTTAGCTCCTATTTATGTCCTCGAACTACTGCTTGAGCAAAAGGAAGCAAGTGCTATGCCAGGTTCCATGTGTGCAGACCGACAGATTTTTGTTTGGCCTGTCTCGCCTATGAACTAGCCAAACTTACTTGGCAATCCCTACCTAAAGCAGAGGAAATCTTTGGATTTATCGTCTCCACCAAGCCACTAATTTTCATGCAACTGGTATTAAGTCAGCTATCTGCGAGATCTTTCTTGTTACTGAAGTTGGCCAAAAGATTTAACTTACTTTTGAGGAGGGGGTAGAATTGGACAGAGCACAAATGCAAAAGCAAAGGAAACCATGCTAAAAATATTTTAAATATGACAGCATTCTCTTAATAGTTGTGTTGTATGTCTGTTCAGCTAAAAGGTGACTTGGAGAGATTTTGATAGGCTTTTGCTAAATTTGAAATATTTCACTGGCAATTTCTCAGCCCGGCAAAACAGCATTGCAAGGTATCAGTCAAAACATCCTAATACAGCTAGTTAAACAGTTGCTAATTATAGTTGCCTGCTGACAATCCAGTATTTTTCTGGCGCATGTGTGCTTTTCCCAGGAAAATAAACCTGTGTGTAACAATTCAGGTTTGTAACATACACAAATTTCAGTATTAATTCAGTAACCCCAATCTCATATATATATCAACGGCTAATATACCACTTGCTTGTTTCAAAACTAGCCCATTACAACAGGAACTAACAATTATTACCAAAGGATATTGTCAGCTGACAGCTGTTGAGTATTTGTGAGCCGAGTCACACAGTGAGATTACAGCACAGATGATAAAAGTCTCTATCACTCTCCTTACTGACCTCCACACCTAAGCTAGATAAATCCAGTTCTGGGTTTGGCTGGAAGTACCAAGAGCTCTCCCCCTAGCCTTTCGCCTTTGTTTTGGATTTAAGAGATTTTCTGTGCAGTCAGTGACTGATCTTTAATAAAATGGAATTTTTTCCTACTTCTCCCTCTCTGCCTATGGGCACAGTAACTGAAGTCTTTCAGACCATCTGACAATTCTGAACATCTTCACTTTCTAATAATCTCCAAAGCAGTGTCAGTATACCAACTCCTTCATGGATAATCATTTGATTCCTCTGGAAAAGAGAGGTTTTAAGTTGATAGTACTTAGTGATTTATTATCAGTGTAAAACAGTTTTTATTAACCAACCACAGCAAGTAACATTCATCTCCACCTTTATCCTACCATTTAAGACATACATGATCAATACAGTCATTTAAACTTGAGTGCAACATCCAAGTTTGCTCTGCAACTGAAATGTGTGTTAAGTCTGTGCTCAGATACAGACTTTAATTACTGGGCCTCTGCCTAGGCATATATTACCCTCCCACAACACGTGCCCACCATTCCTATTTGCACTGTGACCATGTTGTGAATTCGCTGTACCTGGCTCAGGCTTTTACCGCCTATCCCAGCCTGCCTTGCAGGACAGTCAAAAGGCTGGTGTCTGACCAAAAACTTGGCTGGGCTCTTTCACAGAGGGAAATGGGTAACACAGGGCAAGACAAAAATTGTAGCTGGTCACTTGGGCCAATGCATGCAAGTCACAGAGTACTCTGTCCTCTAGTCTCTCAGACTGCAAGTCCAGTGAACAATACGTAGAGTTGATCTGGTCCAAGCCTCAGCAGCCATCTCCATCCATTATCTTTTCAGTGGTCTTACTCCCTCTGTTCTGTCAATTAACTCAATTCTAATGCTGTCACTTTATTCCTTCTCTAAAAGGAAAGTCCCTGTTTTTTGGAATGCTGTCAATCTGGTAAGCTGAGTGCCAGAGATCTACAACTGCATGTTTCCTTTTCTCAAGAACGTCAATATTTCACTGCACATTCTTGCGAACATTCATGCAAGGCTATTCCTAGCACCTTTTAGTTGCAGCCACCTTTCTGGCATATTTTGAAGCATTTTTAAATGTTTTAAAGCATTGGCATTTAAGCATTTTTGGTTTTAAGCATTTGGCAAGTCTGAGACAAGAATGACATTTTTACATGCGTTATAAAGCTACACTAAGTGTTACATACAAACAAGTACCAACAGCTTCATTAGTGAATATTCATACTGAAAAATCAAACACTTTTCAAAGGCAGCTTGTGCAACCTAATTCCGCTTTCTTGTGCACAGATAGAACTGTTTTCTTTTAGTGCTGGACACTGCTATTTCAGCTTTTGTTCTGAAAGAAAGAAACCAGAGTGTCTTAATTAAGACAACTCAAAATTAGAAAGAAAGAAAAGCTTAACCCATATTAACAAAATTCTTAGAACTGAACAAAATTGCTTTTGTTTGGGAAAAATTCAGTAATTCACTCTTTGGAAGATATTTAACCTAAAAAAAAAAAAAATCTGCCAAACAAGAATTATTAAGGGAACATCACAAGCGATGCATATAGCATCTTGCGATGGCACATTAAGCAGCATTACCTACAGGCACTGATCCCAAGTCTGCCACCTTCTGGACTTAGAACATTTCATCTCCAGAAACCTTCAGCAAAACATAATTATAATTAATTGTCAGGGAGAGGGGAGTCAAGGATCTTTTTCTTCAGATAAAAAGTTACAACTAGCAATGTTGATTCTGCCACACAGAAAGTCTGCAAACAAAGGCAATAGATAAAATTAATTGCTTCCCTTGTTTACAACATTATCTTACAGACCTCTTGCATGTAACTATTAGCGTGGTTTCAGTATTACCCCTCCAGTAACTCGAAGTCTGTGACTATGAATACCAGAACACAAACCAAAGTGATTACATAGCTATTTCAGAGGGCAACAGTGCTACATAACCAACTTACACTGACGTCAAATCTTTTGCATCAGTCATTTCTAAACAATGTCAGCACCATGCTCTTGAACATTTCTTTTGCCAAATACAGCAATGTACCTAAGGTGTTAATACTACTAATCTTTTTTTTTTTAAGCCAGTTTAAAGCAGAATTAGGTGCCCTATACTTATGATTTATGGGGACATGCATGATTTTGAAGCATTGTAACAACAAATTTATACTACCACTTCTAAAGCACTTCATTTGAGAGAATTAATTTCCTTGAGCTTTTGTTAAGCGTTTGAATTTCAAGAGGCATTGATCTTGTACATGTGCAAGTCAGAGCTTGCTTCATTTCACTTTTCCAGAGAAAAGAAAGCATGCTAGATCAGATTCTGCCCTCACCTGCACTTCTGCAACTCCCATTGCATGGAATGGCTGTTTATAAACTACAGCTACATTTGACTGCAGAAATTTCAGATGTTTGTGAAACCAGAGCCACGTGGTGTCCCAAAGCATTAGTTCAGACTGTTGGCTTTCTTAATTATTTGTGCCTACATTATCTTCTCCACACAATCTGAGCGGATCAGAGAAGAAGTAATTATTATGAAGGCTATAGTGGAACAGGCTGGAAATTTTATGTCAATGCTTCCTTGAAGGGAAAACTGAATTCCAGCAAAAGTGTGCTTTTGGAATTAAACTGCCTCTATCCTATGAATATATTATTTATATTTTAATTAAAAAGACCGAATAACAGACAAGTTCTGCTTTTGGTACTAAATATTCAATTCAGATATTCCATGCAGCTCTACATATAGACCCAGACAACCAGAGTCTGGTTTAGGTCATCAGTAACAACCTAATAATCTATAGCCTTTCCCTTTTAAGTATTTGAACTACAAAGACTCAGAAACTGATGATTTTATTCAAGCAAAGGTTCTTATCTGAGAAGTTCATTCCCTAACGAAATCCTGCCATGGCTGAAAAGCCAGAGGGGTTAACACCACCACCTGGAACAGTACAGGCAGTGAAAGATTCATCTTGTAAGAGTAGCTTAGAGCCTCCAGCAAGATGTTTTCCCACACCAAAACCTTATTATCCCTTTTTTTTTTTAAATTTGGAGACATTTTGCTTTCAAAAAAACAAATTACAGTTGAACAGCAGCAAAATAAATGTAAGAGTTACAAAGATGTTCTTCCATTTCAATCCACTGTTACGGTCTTTCTGAAGAAAGTCACTTTCAACTTCAGCATGGCTGAAGATGAAGTCTTCATTTCGTTTCCTCCCAAATTAACATCATAGATAATTATCTTCATATATTCAAAAAAGATTTTCTAAATCCCATCGTAAAGGACTAAAATTAATTCTTTACATTAATGAACTCATTAAAAAATAAAGCATTATGGCAATTCTAAAGTTATAATTGTTTCATGGCCTCATAAGGATTCACTTCTAGAGAAACTATATATTTTAGAAACCAAAAGCTTAGTTGATTTATATCTCAGAGGCAGGGTGACTCAAAAAACATTAATAACTAGAACTTCAATCTATGCAGGGGAATATATAGGCATCCAGTTAAAGTAACCATGAAGTAAAGAAGTAGAATCCTAATTAAATCAGTCTACTCTTTCTGTGCTTACTAGGAAGAACTTGTTACGCCCACCGAAGGGAGAAAACTTAGCTTTGCTGTTGGCAGAGAAGACGCATTTGCACCACTCAAGCAATTTACTCCTTAAACTTCTCATAACCTGGATTTTAATCCTGCAAATTTAGGACCAGTGCTCTGCTCGGATACAGTATTCCACAAAATACATTAGAAGGTATACATCTTAACCTGGTAAAATATACAACTCTTTCCCCATTCTCGTGAAACATATTACTTTGCATCAAAACCATTTCTGCTGACGTAACTGCTTATGTGTAAGCTATCGCAAGCACACCTCTCTCTGCAAACATAGCTATACCAACTTCGCTTTACTGACACAAGGTACATGCTCCAAACTCCAGAGGGGAGTTGCATCAGCAAAGGCTGGTACAAGAACTCCCAAAGAGGAAGTTGTCATTAAGGTACATAACTGTACAAGCCAACTTATTTCTCCTCTCCACAGAACTCACTAATATTCTGCTCCCACAGAAACAGCTCTAGAAGGGGGATCTTAAAAACAACAAAAAAGCACAGCATAAAGCAGTCTGGATTCGTGTTTATTGAAGCCAGTAATTAAAGACGTCCTCATTTTGCCAGCACTAGAAAGCAAGATTCCACATGACTGCATACTGCACCTGGTTAAAGCCATACAACTGGACTAAGGTTTGTTTCATACATTTGCAGTCCTAATTGTAAGTTGGAAAAAAAAAAAAACCAATAAACTTAGTATACAGGACAGTGAACTTTCATTTACAGCATGTATATTGTTAAGTTCAAGATGTACAGAGCAGTCACTTTCAACGTAGTTAAATTAAATAAAATACGGAATTCTGTTCAGTTTAAACAGTTTTTTAAATGCCAATAAAAAAAGTGCAAACTTAAAATCAAGCAGCATAACCACAGCATTTTTATGGAGGGCCAATCTTTAAACTTTTCTATTTGCTTCAAGTTGAATGCTTTCATCTTTTGTTTTCTTAGTTTAAACATGAACAGTAGATGCAGTCACTATAATGCATATAAATATAGTCATATAATAGTTTAAACAGTCTACCATACAAGTGTATCTGCAAATAAAATGACGTTTCACTTGAAAATGTAAAGGCTGTTTGCAATTTGGCCTTTGGTTCCAATGCTTGAAGACACCAGAATAACAACTGTGCAGCTTACCAAAGTTGACAGACTTTGGCAACCACAGGATGCTACATTACTTACAACTTTCTTTCAGTAAACTAGGAGCATTCACTTGCAATTAGACACCGGAAATCTGTCTCTGTTTTGTCAGAAGCATCTTTCTGCAAAGCTGGTAAGTTATCACACATTATCAGTTTTGATCAATTCTAGTATATTTAACGTTTTTATAAAACTGGAAAGTACTTCAGTTTTAAGTTTTAGCCATATTGCTAGAGAAAGTGCTTATCAGGTTAGATGACATAAAAATGCAGTTTCAGACTGAGGTTTTCAAACTATATCCCATTATGATCACATACTTTTTCAATCTTCCTGTTGAGTTTTTGATGTTTTAGTCTCCAATCTCAATTCTCAGTGTCAGGAGGACAGTGTGTAATTACTTCTTCTGGTGTGGTAACTTGCAACTGGCACCCATTACACCAGGAAGTACATCCACATTACCCATCAGCCATCCACAGTCTAACTGTTATCTAGACAACTGTATAACTTCAGGTCATACCGTTTATTAAAAAAAAGTTAAAAAAAAAAAAAGAGAAAAATATAGTATTTGCAACAAAAAAACTGGCACAAATAACATACTCTTGTTAATGTTTGTCAAAGAGGCAAGTAAATACTCTTAGCTTTCTAGATAATGTTTAGACAGACTTACAAGAACAGCCTCTTGATGTAACATAGGATTTGAAGTTAACATCCAGTACTGTGTTAGTGGTCAATCTAGTTCTGTATATTTAAGTAACAATATATATTAGGGAAGTTATATCCAGACATCAGATTTAGTACAACAAGTTCATATCAATAAAAAGTAAACTCTGCATAATTCAAATTGTGGTTTTTCCCTTCAGCATTAAGAGCACAGAATATGCTTGGTATTTTTAATTTATGGTAGTGTGTACATGTAAAACAAGCACACCGTATATAAAATCAAAGTGCCATTTCAGTAACCATAGCGGTTTTGTTTGTTTTTACAGAATGATGGTTTTAAGTGACCATGGACAGAGCTCCGTTAAAGCAACGGGGACAACCACAACCCATCTTTCCAAATGAAATGCTACAGTAAAGAAAATACAAAACAAGTTATTGAGTATGTTCATCATGTACACATTCATACTTTTTAGGTTACCTTCAGAATTGGGAGTTGGCTGCACCTGCAGCAGATGTGGCTGGAACTAGGGCCTTGAAAGTTTTTTTTAAAAACCTCCATAGGTGTAAGGCAGGAATCAATTTCAGTTTGGTAGCTAATATTTAGTTACAAAAAGTAAGAAAAAAAAATACTGAGAGTGTTCTGTAGCACATTTCATTATGGGAAAATGATACGTCACCCACCATTCTTCATAGGCTAGCCTCTTGGCATAAAAAAAGGCAGAAGCTATCAGAAAACAGGATTTAAAATTAAATACAAATCGCCGAACTACTGATTTTAAAATAAAACCAAACAGTGACTGTTTGTACTGCAGTGCACAATAAGTTCAAGCACCTTCTAAAGACACATCACACACTGTGCCAGGCACTTGGATCTAAACAAGTTATAGTTTCTCCCTTTGTCAGCTACACCAGAAAGGGCATCCACACTCTTAGACTTTTTTAAAAACTAAAACAAGATTTATAACAAGAATAAATTCCCATGATGCTTAGTGTTTGGCCTGGAATTCTCCAATGTAAAGTAGTCTTTTTAAAACAGTGATTATTTACCCTATGTGAAACACAGGGTTTAACAACATTGCTCCTCTCCAGTCAATCCAACATTCTAGTTTCTTACTGTCCCAAATCTGTTTCCCCTTTTACGGCTCCATTCCCTACCTAGGCTTCTTTCACCTAATTAATGCTCTGTTACACCACCACCACCACCTTTCCAAGAATATAATGCATTTGCAAACATACAAGTAGCCAATTCCAGTAACTCTCAAAGAGGATTTCATTTCTTTTTCTTGCCTTGTGTGCAGTCAGTAGTAGTATTTTGATAAGAATTCTCCATTTTGCTTCTCTGTGTTCTTCACAACAGGAAATGCAGCTGCACCTGCTTACCTCCAAAACCAAAAGAATTGCCCTATATAAACTCTAAATGGTTATCTTATACAGAGGGATTTTATATGCAAACTTCCTGAATGTGCACTTTTTACTGGGACAAGGCAATGATGTAGTAAGCTCATTTCCCCTGCCCCAAGAAAACCGATAGCATCTGCCATAGCAGAAAATTCCTGGTCTTATCAGATCAACATACATAGTTATTTGGTCATTTGCATATGCATTTTTCATGCGCTATCAAGCTTCGTTCTCTGTTGGAGGAGAGTTTGTTGTTACCATAGAGTCTGGCTTGCGAGTCATCCTATCCAATTCCTCTTGAACATTTGTCAAAACTGTTTTTTGTCCTAAAAAGAAAAAGGACAAGGTTAAAGCAATCTAATTTCAATGAAATGTTTTAACCGATGAGTACAAGTATTCATAAAATCACTCTTATATGACAATATATTATTCAATTTCTCATTATTTCGCCACCTACCCAAGAACACAGGGCCAGACACAATGCAAGGTAATGTCTATGTAAAGACTGATAAATACTAAGGTTTGATTTCATTTCATCAAAGAGATGAAATGCTGAATTATACAGCAGCATAAAGCACAATGTCTGGGATATATTTTACAGCAACTAACATTTTAAAACCAACCACATTTAGAACTTTCTATAAAAAAATCAACTGTACATAATTCTGTTATTAGTATTGATAGCAAGGACTTTATTTAAACCCAGATTTTAACCACAAGTTTTCCAAGGTATGTAGGACACCTGCTACAAAAGTCACATTTGTTTGGTCACACTTGTACTTGCTGAGTTTTAATATTAAACAACTAACAGGAAGAACTCTTTTATGTCTGCAGACAATGTTTCCCTTAAAAAAGGGGACATGAATTGCATATTCATGTAATATCTCAGAACAGTCATTTCAAAGGACTTCTTCAATTGGAAACAGACACACTGAAGTATTTCATGGAAAGGCGTATCTTACATTTTTATATTAGACTCAAAACTTTTTAACAATTCTGTAACTGAACCATCAGTTTAATTCTCTCATTCTGAAAATTATAAACCCACAGAGAAATTCATCGCTAAAACTGGAACAATATATTCTAATGCTTAGAGCATACAAGCATTTAAGATTAAAAAGCTATATTTTTAGACAAGAAGTAGATTATATAACCATGTACAGCTTCCTTACATAGCCAAAGAATTTAACAAGCATCTGTTTTCCAGCTCAAATGTGTGTGAAATATTAGGTGGATTTTTTTCCAGGGTACATACTGAAAACATTAAGAAGGCAAGATTTGACTGTTAGAGATTTAAGTGTTTTTTTCCAAAGTACAAAGACATAACCAAGTTAAAAGGTTACCTTTAATCACTATAAAGGTTTTAGATTTAAGCACTAGTCATAAGCCACAGTACTCTTAATAGCATCTATTCAAAGCATGAGTATTTAAACAAAATTAAAGAATTAGTACATTAACTGTAATATAACTTACAATACAAAACACTTTACATGTAGACTAATAGTACACCTTGGAGTTAAAAAAACCTAAACCCTAAAACAATAAAAACCACACAAAATTCTTGCTCAAGCAAACGCAGGTCTAAACAAAAACTGTGGCTTTTTTTTTACGCTAGATGAACTGGATCCTTAAGCCTCCAAAATAATACCAAGCAGCTGTCTCCTGCAACTACCTCATACTGGACAGGAAAAACATTGCCAAGCTCTTCAATGCTATGTAGGTTTACATACTCCCCTCTACGACCTTCATAGGTAAGCACCTTTCAAAGGAGAAGAAATACAAGGAGCTGTTTTTAAGAAAATAAAAATTTCCCCTCCGTTATAAATTAAATTGATACTTCCTTTCAGTTTTCCTACAAAAATATTGTCAAGGATGGTAATGGCCTTAGTCAATTAGATGTGTTCCATACAATTACATGTATTCTCCTTTCTAGATTAGAGCGAGAGCAGGGAACTCTAGTTCTTTATCTATTGCACAGGAATAGAAGGGTGAAGGCAAATCTTAGAATTTGCAAGAATCTTCTTGTGAATATAAATGAAATAACTTTTTAAGTCTAGAAGTCCATGTAAAGAAAAATAATCCACCGCAGAAACCACCAATTGAAGTTCTTTAAAATATCATGGTCTACACATAAGAAAGACAGTCCAGAAACATGAAGGCAAATAAGATGGGTGAGGAATTACACAGCATGAAAAATGGACATGATATTGCAGCATCTGCCCAGATGAGAGAGTTCTCTCAAATAAGAGTTAACATAGCAGAAACCAATCAATCAATTAGGCTGACCAGTATGTTGAGATCCACAATGTCTCCCTCATCCTGTGACAAAATCTCAAAATTCCAACCACAGGATATTCATAGCTGTGGGAGAAATGGATGGTCTCTTCAAAGCTAAATATTTTTAGTGTCAACCTTCTGAAAACTTAGGGCTCTTTAAACAGTTTAGATTAGACATTTAAAAAGCCTACAAAGACCATTTTAGCACATTTACTTGCACAGAGGATGCTGCCATAAATAAGACTTTCTCCAAGATACTCTCCTCAACTCTTCCACAAAAGAGCAAGTAATCTTTTCTGTTACCACCAGCACCAGCTACCTTATAAACTCAACAAGAGCTTTTCAGATACCATTGTGATGAGTCCTTACCTTCTCAGGAAAGTTTAATCTTATATTGAATATAAGATGCGAGCACATCAGCTGACGAGGAATAGGCATATCATCTTGTGAGTGAAAGCCAATTGTTCTGTTCCAAAAGTCAGGGAATGTGAGCTGCCAACTTGATGCAGCCAAGAAAAGCCAACTGCGATCTTGAGATCACTCAGAAGTACTTCCACAAAAGAAAGAGAACTGCTGTACCAGGCACTACAATGAGATATATCTGGAGTGCTGCATACAATTCTAATCACTCATGTTCAAGAAAAGATAAGCCAATGATGGGAACTAAGGAAGAAGAAACTTGTAGGGAAGACAGAGCTCAATCTCCAACAGAAGAACTTGTCTAATTTAGTCTAACAAAACAAGAAAGTTAAGAAAGGATGTATGACTACTGTCTCAAGATGTTTCAGGAGAGAAAGAATCTATTTAAATTAGAAGTTAATGCTGACACAAGGCAGGGGGGGAAGGTACACATAGTCATATTATCTTTGAAAACTCCTGAAAGGCACATGATGTTCTAGAAGACTGAAAGAGGAAAGAGTAAAGCCCATTACAGACTAGTTAGTTTACTCTAGTATTTTTTCCAGAAATTGCAATTATGTTTTAGATGCTTACAAGCAGCCTACCAGCACAACAATCAACACGGATCTGTTACCAACAAGTTGTGTCAAGCCAACCAAATTTCTTTCTATGATAGGATAACAGGTCCTGTGGAGAAGGGAGAAGTGGTCGATATCACATCTCACATAACCTTCATATAAACAAACTAGAAAAAAAAAGTCTTGATATTTCAGAAAAATGAATGTATTTGATAAAATTACCCATTAGTTATCCATAGTACTACTCACTATTTTTATTCAGCAATCTACCCTGTCCAGCTGTTGAAGATATCAGATATGTAGGCAAGCATGCCTGAAGGGACCACAAAGGATTTTGAAAGACAGGATTGGAGGTAAAAAGTTATTTATATAAATTATCAAAGTGGTGCATAATAATAGAATGGAAAACAATGATAAAGCAAACGTACGACTTTTGGAAACACTAAGGTAATTTGATACACACTAGAAAACCTCCTACCAGGAGGCAGAAATTGTATTAAACTGGCTGTACTGTTGTAAGAAATCCTGATTAATATCATACAGCTGAAAAAAACTTAGCATCATGCTGAGACATCCAAACAGAAGCACAATACATAACGCAGATTAAGTAACCCCTAACTTAGGGCAGACAAAGCCTTGTCTGAAGTACTGCATTTGTTTCTGAGCACCAAAAGAAACAGGTCATCTGAGTAGACAGTCCAAAGTAGAACAGTAAGAATTATCAGAGCCATAAAAAACACGTGCTGTGACGAAAGGCCAACAGAAGTCTATTTTTGTAGTCCAGACAAAAGTCACAGGCAAAAGGGTAATAGCTTTCAAATATGCAAAAGATTGCTGCAAAGACAAAGGGGCTACACTGATCTCTGTCTCCACTCGAACAAGACAAATAGGATTGGGATTAAGAAATACTGACCGTACAAGAGAAAAAATAACTAAGAAATTAAGTACTGGAATAGGCTTCCTGGAGAGATATTACATCTTTTATTTCAGAGTTTGTTTGCTTTTTAATCACTAGCCAGGAACTCCCTAACTGATTCTGCTTTAACTAAAGAGCATGGATGAAATAATCCCTAAAAATTATTTCTAGTCCTATTTCTATGAAAACAGTTAATTTGACATTGTGGTCAGTAATAGCATGATGCTGCACTTGATGAAGCAGGGGGCACCTTTCGGTGATAACTGAAGAGGGCATTCTGGATTAAGAAAGAATTAATTAAATATTCTTATAATGTAGGTACAGTAATATGTAAATAATACATAACAAATAATTCTTTTATTATCTTTATAATAAATAAATTTAATAAAGATAAATTACAGAATTTATCATGCTAAAAAAAAAAAAAACAAACCCAAAAAAACCTGACTTGCCATAAGTCAAATTCTAGCCGTTTTTGAGCTTTAAGAGCATGGAATGTCATATAAAAACCTTCCCAATTAAAAAAAAATCCTTACTTCCCCTCTCCAGGAATAGTTTCAGTTCAAATACCCACACTGCAACAACTACTCTGGTTCTCTTACTGGCAATATCGTCACTGTGGCTGGCATCAAATATTTTTCATTTCCAGTTCAGAATGTCTGGGCCTTACACACTCCTCTAAGCATCAGAAACCGTGGGTTAATCGCCATTAAATTTTACATAATTTCACAAGTCTGGCATCAGAAGTAGAATATCTATCAATAATTTAGTAGTGAAATAATTCTGGAAGGAAAGCTCCTGAACATAAGTGTAATGGGAACACCAATATCAAAAAGAAACAGTTAAATAATCGAAGTAGTAAATTTCTACTAACGGGTGGAACAACCATGTGTTTTACAACGCTGAGTTTTGTATAGGTAACAAGTATTCTGATGGGTTTCCTTTACTGTCACCTAAACTAGTGCAATTACTTACCAGCAAATCTCTCATACAATGCAGTCATAGGCACATACACAGAACAAATCCACTTGATCAGTGTTACCAGTTGTGTTGGATCACAATAAAATACTAAATTAATGAGAGAGTAACTTCAAGCTGTCATAAGAAGTAATTAATTTAAACTCGAACTCTGGAGAGATTTCAATAGTTTGACTGGAAACTACAGTCCAAACCCAATAAACTGCATTTCCTTCAAGCAACAGGTAAGTGTCAAGAAAGGAAGGAATTCTAAAGTAAAAAAAAGAAAATCAGCACTTTCTGAATATGATCAAGACTCAAATGTTGTTTATATCCCAGCAGCATAACTTCACTCAAAGAATCAAGTTATAACAGACTTCACAGAAGCCCTGAAGTTGTGAGGTTGCAGTAGTTTAGTTTTTTTTTAAAGACTACACATTTTGGCACTGTCACCTGTCAAGGTCTGTCACTTTACTGACCAGTTTAAAAGATACACACAGTTAGACCAATGTGGGCCAAATAAAATACTAAAAATATGCAAACCAGCCTGCAATAACAAGTCCAATACCTGATTTCTTGGCTGTACTTTGCACTGCTCCAGCACCAGGACTCCCAGGAGAGCCAGTCTTTTTGCTCAAGAGACTGTTAAAGAAACTAGCCAAGACACCTTCACTTGCAGCATTATCTAAATCAAAAACAAATAGATATACATCGCAGAATAGTTATTGCTGGTAAATTATAGAACTTATTTTTTAACATACATACATAACTCTCTTACCAATCAAGGAAATAAACCTCAAATATGAGAGAGTCTCTCCTTGCTCAATTTAAAGACACTAGTCCTTTGCATTCTTTGGCAAAGTCAGAAATGACTGAAAGCATGTAAGTGCTCTTCTGGAATGGGGGTGGGGAGGCACAAAATTTTAATCTAAATATTTGTATGCTTTTGTTTTTTCTAAATGTAGAAGCCAAGAAACAAAGTATTAAGTATGGATGTGCAATTCAAAGATTTATAAGTCCATTAACAAACTGCATAGACGTTTTAGTGCAGTCTTTCATGCCACACTACTTTTCATAAATCAGAACTTGGATATACAGCAAGGAGACATGATGCAGAACTGCATGAGTATTTTATTCACTGTGAGTGAGGTACGGCACCACAGTGCATAATTAAAAACAATACTGGCCCTACCAACTTTCTTAATGCACAGAAAGAAACCACTCAACAACGTGGAGCTCCATCTTAGGGCTGAGGGAGGTGAAAGGGTGTAATTTGCAAGTTACTTCATGTACTGTAGAAAATGACATTCTAGAGAGAGTTTAGTAGAAGAACAGGTTTCATTGTGGATTCCAGAATAAGTGATAGGAAGTATAAAACTGCGTATAGTTTAAAGCAGTCCCCACTCTAATAATCCAACTGATGCATAATAAATGTATTTAGTCAACTTAAGGAAATAATGTATTTGAACTGTGTCTGACTGCTTGGCAATAACAGAACTCTACTTCCAAGTCATATGAATGACCAAAAAAAAAAAAAAAAAAATCAAACCTGAAGCTATGTCATAAATTCATTCCTGTTATTAAACTAACTATACCATTAGTGAATAAATTCCAAAATCTTTCTACAAAAGAGGATTTTTTTTTTTTTTTAAGGGAGTAACACATGATGAAAACAGTAAAATGCTTATTCATACTTTTAATATTTGGATCTGGTTTCTTAACTGATGTTATTGGTGAGGCACTGGGTACATTGGCAGGACCAGCTCTGCCTTGAGTTCTTGGGGATCCTGCAGGGCCTCTTGCAGGAGATTCCTTAAAAAGAGTCCAAATCACACAAATCAGAGAACTTAAATGGAGTAGTTATATAAAGCAAATGTAACATTACATACAAATTACTTTTTAAACCTTGTATTAGCACTATAGTGTATGCACACTGGGGGGAAAAAACCCCAAACAAACCACCACCAGTTTTTCTGGGCATGTGCCTCCACTAAAAGAAAGGATGAATAGTTGCAGGAAATTTTCAGTTCAATAATCATCACATATTTCTATGTTTCCACAGTTAATAAGAATGAGGTAATTTATAAGCAACATTTTTAAATATTGGCACTTTTTTTTTTTAAATTTACTTTCTGCAGTTTGGGGAGATTATGTATTTTACATTTACATTTACAAAATGAATCTCTACAGGTTAGAATCATTCCCTCTTCCCTAGAAGGAAACAAAACACCTCCTACTCTTCTCTTGGATCTACTTACTGATGCTCTTGTAGGCGTTGCTGGCTGTTTGGCAAGGAATGACTGCAAAAACAACATATTAAGAATATTAAATATATTTCAGAAAATATAAAGGAATAAAATACAGTGAAGCTGACTAACCATTAATTTATTTGATAATTTTTTTCTGATATTTACAGGCTTCCTCTTTGATATTTATATACTTCCAGACTTTACCACTAGAGGACAGAGTTAAAATGAGTAAATAAGCTTCAGTCCTTTGTCTTACACAACCGTTCCAGAACTATAAGGCAGAACCATAGACACCCAAGTCTGTAACCTCTATGATATTTATAATCAACTATACAGGAAAGTATTATGAGGTTTTTTAAACAATAGAGCAGTAAAGAAAGTAACAAGATACAGCATAGCCAAATTTGACACCTTAAAGTCTTTCAAGCCTCTGGCTGTAAGAATTCTGCAACGCTAAGACATTATGTTTTAAACGTATTTATATTTTACAGATCAGTACATCTATGTTATGAAATTTAAAATTATCTTCTTGCTCTTCTCCTTTGAAATGTAAATTATTTCTGTTCTCAGCATATTTTCCTTTTAACTTGCCAAGATAAGTGGCCATATTTTCTACTTGTATTTGTTAAAATAAAGAAAAGTCTTATTTCACAATTACATCAGAATTTGCAAAGCTGAAAAGTGTCTATCTAGTGATTTAAATGAGGAATGAAAAACTGAAGGCAGTAACAATGAGAGCTTAAAGTGAAATCTTATTTAGTAAGGACTTATTTTCATTCTTCCATTCTTACCTGCTGCTTCATAAGAAATACTTGTTCATCTTCTGCTGCCAGCTCTTTATCATGGACTAACTGTTGAACAAAATATTTTGTTATTAGAAGTAAAAAACTGAAATTACCACAGTTGTTTTTACTAATGTTTTGGTGATCAAAAGGGAAGAAAAACAGGCAAATCTTTAATACCATCCTTTACTTTAAAAAAAAAAAAAAAAAACAACTTTCACATTTAAAAGAGTAGTAACGTTAAAGAAGTTGTCATTAAAAAAAAAGTATTGGAGTGAATGGAGTAGACTAGTATTGATGCCAGTCTGTGGGTATTCTCCTAGAAAGATGAGTACTTGGTAAGTAGCCACATTCATCTTTTTAAGTTTAGGTATTTATCTCATCAGCATATCTTCAAAGACCTGAGATTACCTTACTCCATAAGACCCCACACTCAATCCCTCAGCCCCCAAAAGTATTACACTAGTTTATCAGTTGTAACACTGCTATTAGGCAATGCTTATTTCCTATAGGTGCCATGAGTTACAAGCAACGGGATTAAACCTTTCCCTTACATGAAAGCTTCAAACAGCTTTTCCCTCTTCCAAATACTGGGGCTTGAGCTAGAAATGTTAAGCGGGTAAGAAAGTTGTAAAAGAAGCTTTCCAATACAGACCAGAATTCAATTTCATTTACAATTTTCCGTATTATCCATTTTACACATATCCTAGTCCTGTATGCCTATACTCACAAAATCAGCAATATACAGAATTTATATGGATTATTTACTACTCTTGCCTTACATGAAGAAATCTGTCATTAATAATACGTTAATGCAATAGTGATATACTGTCTTGTTTTACAAGATTTGCCATTACACGGTAACCTCAATGCCATGTGTGTATATATGTAAATTGTTGAAGTCCTACAACAGTATTCTCCACTTTCAAAAAGTGTTTTTGCCCCACGCATGTAAAAAGGTTCATGTGAAATGGTTATTTTTGGACTGCCTTTCATTCACTAAAGTGAATGATTTCTCCATTTGCTTGCAGTATTTTCAACAACTGGAAAATGAAAGCCTGATGTTTCACACATTTGGATAAAAAAAAAAATTACATTTATATTTGGAATTTTTCAATACTGATAGTTATTAGTAGCCACTCAAGCAAACTGCATTTATTTGTTGGGGGGCAGGGAAGAGTTTACTCCTTTTTACCTTTCTTACAGGAGGTTTCACAATGAAGTCCTCATATGCATCTTCTGGTTTCACTGTTGAGAAGTTTTCATATAAAATGGCAATTTTCTTCTCATTGTCCCAACCGGCAGGTCTATAAAAAGAAGGAAAGCTTTGCTTTTTCAGTCACAAAAAGCACTTCTACGGAAACCATTTATTTACTGCCCTCTACCTGAATAAGGCAATTTTACTGTAGGTAAGTCCTAATTCTCAGCTAAATTCCAAGGATACTAAAAAGCTGGAATGGTATACTCTGAGTCAAGTAACCCAAGTAATATGCACTAAGTTGTTTTTTTAATTCAGGATTTCAGAAGGCTCACATACTAAGCATTTGAACGACACAAACCATTCGAGTTATTTTTATATATATGTTATATGAAGTGTAGTGCTTAATAGAAAACAATCTGAAACCATGCTGCTTATTCAATTGACTTACATAAAAACTGCATCCTTTTCTACCACTAAGGCAGGTGTGGTAAACTGAAAACCATATGTTTTATGTACAATGTACTTATACAACAGATCTAGGTTCTTTTCTTCCTTAACTGATGTATAAATCAAGGCAGCCCCATCTGATTATTTATTTAAGGAAAGTTATGTAAGACATAGTTTTTAAATTATAGTAAGAATTTCAAAACAGGAGCTAATGGACATATATCTACTAGACCTCATTTTGAGAAGCAGTTCAAGGCAAAAGCTATAGCCATTTAGTATTCAGGGAGAGGAAGGGGATATAACAGGAGAAGACTCATGGTACTTTTTCTGACATACGCAAAAGTTACCTACCCTCCCAGGCACTTAACTTTGAAAAAGTCAAAAACTTAAGAGACAGCTGAGATCTCAGGTTTACATGGAAATCGCAAGTTCTGAGGGGAAAACCAAGAAAAAACACCTCACAAAATGCAAGACAAATCCTTTGTAAAGGAACAAAAGCTCCAAATCCCATGCACAATTTAAAAACTGTAAGAAGTTTTATACATCTCTCAACATTTTCAAAACAACAAATGCTACATAGTAAATAACTAAATACCAAGCAATCTTGAAGTGCAATTTCTCAGATTAACTTAATGTGCAATTCAACACTAAAATGTATTTTCTTGCTTCCCGATTACAGCAAATCTCTTCAGCGCAGGAAAGGATACACTGTAAGCAGAATCTACGAATGTGTGACTGAATAAAGTCGAAGTGTTCTTCTCTGTAATCATGCTCCTTCTCTAGTACACTCACTGCATCGCACTGGAAGAAAGGGAGAAAAACAAAACCAGAAAAACCCAGTCATTTAATCCCAGCACATCTTAAAACATCTTCCTTAATATTACACACACATCACATTTACTTTGAGCTTTTGGTTTTAAAATGCTACCGATAAATCAAAAGTTAAAGTAATTAACATATAATTGATAAGGTTATTACCCTTCTGCAAAATTAAAAATTGACACTGATGGCAGAAGCTTACCTTGAAAATAAATCCCTTTACTATTAATCCAGAATTCATTTTGCATGTCTGTATAAAGCATGCCTTCTAAAAGAAGAATAATTAAACTTTTCCATAGTAGCAAACAGAACAAGAAACTCACTTTTGTACAAACTACCAGCACAGGAATACCAAGGTTGTGAGTCAGCACATTTTCTCCTAGTGGCAGAGAAACATGTTCGTCCTCTTGGCCAGAAGAAGGGCCTCTTCTCTGTGGTGATCCTTGGTAGCCTTCTTCAGGTTCTACGTACTCTTGAAACTCCTTTATAACTATTAAGAGAGAGATCTTCTTAAGGTACAACAAAGGAACTAGTTTTTCTTTTTAAACCATAATTAATCTATGACTAACTAGAAATCTCAACTTTTTTTTCCCTTTTATAATGAGGCACTACATGAGAACAGAATGCAAGCTTAAGCCTTGTTGCCCCTTCAAACACAACCATTCTCCTCCACCAAAACCTACAGCAAGCTAAATCCAGTGCAATTTGGAGCCATTAACAAATAATCAAAACTAGCTGCAAGAGCTATAGTATGCACAAATGCACATTCCTCAACTCAATGCATTTCATTATAGGGGAGTTGACAACAGAAAAAGTAAATGTAGTTTAGCAACAGAGCCTATATTCACTGCAATTTGTACCTAGTTTTGGAAGAAAGCATGGTGAAAATGTAAATGGACATAGAAAACACCAAGCTGAAACAGCCACTCTTTCTTATAAACTATTACTCAATTTAGGTTTCCGTTATTCTACATTTCTGTTGCAGGAGTCCAATACTAGAAATATAAAAAATACACCGCATAAATACAGACTCAAGGACTTCTAAATGTTATCAGCTATATTCTGGAAAACTACAGTGGAGTCCAGAGGAAACGAGATGCTTTCTATATTTTCAGTGTTTTAACTTTATGGCAATGATGAGTGTTCCAATAATACCTGTCAAATACTGAAGTGCCTAAGAAACAGTATTAACACCATTTTGGAAGCGCACTGTTACCCCACACATGCTTTATCAAAACTGGGCTGCAACTTACAACTTTTGTGTCTTTTTTCAGGATGAAAGCCACAGAGCAGATAAACCTGCCTACTGGATCTGTCTGCTCCCAGGCCCAGCACTTCCCAAAGGCCCAGGGCTCTCCCTCACATGACAATCCCACCTGAAGCCTCCTCCTCGCTCACCCATGAGGAGCCCTTAGGAAAGAGGCAAGCAAAGCTCCATGATTTGCTCCCATGAAGGCGTCTTTATTTTAGAAACTGTGGGAGCAGGCCGACTGTATGTACAGTAAGAAAAACTCTTCGAAAAAGCTCCCAATCTCCAGTACAGTCACAAAGAGAGTGTTGTTCAGTACATCCATCCATGTGACAGGGAAGGAATTGCAACCGTACTGCAACCGCACTGCAGGCTATCTGATACTTCTGAGGTTTAGGAAGTGGTAAAACCTCAGAAACGTTTATAATACAGATCTTGCAAAATAAAGTCACTGTACCTTTTCAAAATAGGAACCATTCCTGCAATAGAATGGGCATGTGGAAGGAAGAACAAATCAGAAAAACACTTCTGTTCAAAGCTGCACAATCTACAATTTTTATTTGAAATATAAAATTGTGTGATTCTTGTGGAAAACAAGACAGCTCTAGTCCAGAGAAAAGCTTAAAAATACACATTAAATATAGACCATAAGACTTCCAATCACCAATTCAATATATCCCAAGGCCCAAGGAAATAAAAAAAAATTCGAGGGCAGTTGCTTTTAAACTTGGGGAGGCAGTGCCTTCTGCTGGAGGGGAAACAACAATGCTTTCAAAGAGATGCTTTCCTCTAGTGCTGTTTCATATTCAGCAACTGGAAATCAAAATTCCATTATACATTCTGCACATTAAATATGTTTACTGACTATCTCACAGAAAGCAAATTAATTCCAGAGCATTTAAGTAGAAAAGGGTTTTAAAAAAGTACTTATTTCATTACTCACTCTTCCTAGCTCAGGATATAAAAAACCTATTAAATACAAGTGTATTACAGCAGTTAAAAGAATACCATTTACATCCACTACAATCATTCAGATAAGCCTCTCTGACTTAATCAGATGTAAAAGAATATTTGACAATACTGCTCTCAATGTACTACAGCACTGTAGTCAGACAATATTAGTTTCCTAGGTTTTGTTCATATCAAAGCAGAAAAATCTTCTCTTTACTGAGGCATCTATTAGTATAAACCCCCTCAAATTTGGGAAAGAAAAGCCTCTCTTGAAAACAGTAAGACTCTGACAACATGATACAAATCATTATTCAAGATACCCCAAGAATTTTACTAATAGAAATAATAGCAAATGAAACGTCAGAAATCTGACAGCACATCCTCATGAATTTCTGCTGAATGGGAATGAAGACCATAATCCTAGAGAGCTGAGATTCCCAACTCTTCCCTCTCCCCAAGAGTAAGCAGTACCAAACACCATGCATCACAAACCAGCGATCAGCAAGGCCGTATCCCACTCCCGTTGATCCATGCATGCAAGGAGAAAAAAAACTTCACTGTGGAGATGAACTGTTGTTGTGGATTGTTAATAGTGCACACGGTCTGGCATTAATCCCTGACTAGATTGAGAAATGCTACAGAATACACTCAGCTTTAGTTAACAAGGTCTGTTGAACAAGTAACTACTAGAGTTAAAAGAAGGTAAAAGCTATACTAAGAACCTCTAACTACTACATCCTGAACACAGATACACTTGTTTCTGAATTAAAGTGGTTTAAATCCCTGTTAGCGATAGGCTCTTTAAACACTTTTTAAAAGACTCTCATTCAACCCCCATTCCCGTTCAAAATTTAATCTTGTTAAATCCAAAGTAAACCTGTATCGCAAGTGCTGTCGGACTACCGAACAAACTCCATTCTAAGCACTTCAGTTAAAGTGTTTCTTTGTCTCACAGCAATTTAATACTTTTTCCTTACCTCCCATATTTATTTCTCACTTGATCTCCACTTTCAAACATTTAATGGACATAAAGTTCATCATGCACCCAAACAGCTTGCATAAATCTTTTCTTTTTCCTTTTTTCTAGCACGTTATAAATATTTTCTCCTCCACATAATTCATATCAAGGAATCACATTCTATATGGTATGGAAAATAACTCTTTTCTGCATCAAGGAGGGGAAAATGACTTTGGTTTATATTTTTTTGAACAGGAAATACAGGTAAGATGATGCACATAAAATAGGAAGCCAGAAAAACAACTGTTCATCTGGCAAATCAGTAATATTCTGCTACCTATCACAGTAAGGTCAAGGAATGGCCTATTACATTTGAAAAATTATCACCAGGTGATAATATGCCATAAAAACCACACCTCTGCAACAGCGTGCTAATTTATCTACCAAACTTGTGGCTTATCCAGGAAAAAAAGCCTTTTATTTAGACTTTTGCATTTAACACAGCAAATGAATGCAAGTTTCCAGTTAACTGTTTTGTTCTCATGTTACTGCTTATTTACACAAGCTACTGAAAGCTAACTATAACAAGAACAGATGTATTGTTCATGTCACAGGAGCAACTGACTTGAAGTACCACCAAGAAAGCAATCCACAATTATTCTTAGGTTTGATTGTTCTAGTAACAATAAAATTCTCAGTCTTGTAGTACTGTTTAACTTCAATATGGAAATGGCAGACAAACACTACAACTTACTTAACTAGATAGATCACAAAAGCACTGAACAGCAGAAGAAGAAAAACACAGAAAAATTTTCCTGAGACAATCATTCCATATTTATGGTCTATTGTTTCACAATTGGTTCATGCAGCTTTTAGCTTTTTTGTACACTATCTTTACTGATCATAAATTTTAGCCTTGTGAAAAGAATTCCTGGACAAATGATGTCTGGGCAAAGTGAGTTTCTTTTATCTTTTAGCTTAAGAATTCTTTCAGCTGTATGTCAGACAAAAAAAAAAAAAAAGAAAAAAAGGCAGAGAACCTGAAACTAATTCAGCTTGAATGGGACACTACTTAATTTTCAGAAAAATGTTATTGTGTTTCAAGTCTTTAGCTTCAAACACTCCAGAGGACATTAATATAAGAGCCATTTTACCAGTATACTTCCTTTCTGCATCTCTTGATTCTTCACAGTGTTCTTTTCTGCTTTGCTGTCATAAGCAGGGAGGCAAAATTTAGATCTTCCCTGAAATAATTATTCAAATGTGTTATTTAAACCATGATTTATCATAATTGAGCCTGAATTAAATTAGAACACTTGAACTGACATTATTTTTCTGAATCCACATTAGCCAAGCTTTTAGCAAGGAATTTCCAGAGCAGCACAGTGATAGGAGTGAGTGCAGGCA
Organism: Aptenodytes patagonicus; assembly: GCF_965638725.1. NCBI lineage: Eukaryota > Metazoa > Chordata > Aves > Sphenisciformes > Spheniscidae > Aptenodytes > Aptenodytes patagonicus. The sequence continues at coordinate 10,620,727 of NC_134959.1, forward strand.
AACAATGCCCTTGGTATACTCTGAATAACTCAATTTCTTTCAAGGCAGCCTGTTGCTTCCGTATGCGCACCCTGCCTCCCATTCTAGAAGCTCTTCAACACAAAAGGAAAGCTTCTCATATACCAGATGGAGCCTAGCGTCATTCACCCAGTAAAGCCAAGAGTCAGGATCTCAAATAGCAAACACAAGACAAAAGGCTGGGTGGAGAAAGGCCACCAAAACCTTGAAAGCAAAGACAAGCAGTCCAAAGTTCAATTCCACTGAGAATGGCGAGCTAACAAAAGGATTTCTGGAAACTGGTAATAAGATCCTAGTAATGGAGAAAGAACAACCTAGCAGCACTTTAAACAGATGCTAACGGAATAATACTAGAAAATGTTTCCCCAGGGTCAACAAGCACTACTGGTACAGAGTGTAATAGCTAGGGAAAGCAGTGAGGACGTTCAGCTTGGTCCACATGCCCCGGCTTACATCTAGAAGCAAACATAAGGGAATTTGGTTCTACAAGCTGAAGTCAAGAAACATATACATCCATGTGGCATTATGCTGCAGTGGGGCTTTTCTGGAATGAATTTAGCACATCTCTTCACTCTGTACCCTGTTTCTATGTTTTGACTGCCTGCTTTGCGTATGTGCTTTATTATCCCACTTTTTTCATATCTGGGCTATTGCAACACAGTGATTCTCCATTTTCTAAGTGGCAGCTTATCTCAGGAAGCATATGCAGGATTTTAGTACGGAAAACTTTGCTGGTGTAGCTTTATTGATGGACTGCAGTCACAAGGCATTCTTCAGCCATGTGTGCTCTATATTGTCTAAGCAGTTACACTAATATAGCTACAGCTATAATAGGAATTTCTTTTAGCACAATTTGTTGTTAAGAAAATTACAAGCTATGGTGGCCAAAGTTTTGAGCACAGTTCTGGCCTTAGGGACAGCCTGCAAGAACTCAGAAGACAAGTATCTGAGATGACACAAGTGTCCTACACAGTGACTGAGAAAAGGTGAGAGATGGAAGTTTGGGAGTGGAGACATTACGGCCCGTGTTTTACCTGCATGCTGATATTGGACCGAAGCTCACCGCTCAGCCATAGGATGGCAGCAGAGTCCTGCAAGCATGTGAATTAGGCAGCTCTCAAATTCTCCTTTTCCCTCGACTCTTATTAAAGTGCAAGAGAAACTAGGAATTTCTACGATACTTTAATTTAGACATCTCTAAGACAATGGAATGTCTTCTAAGTTCCCCAAACACGGTGCTAAAGCTTTGCCATAGCTGTTACTGGCTCCTCCACACAGTACACTCTTAGTGAAGGCTGAAAACACTTCTCTTTTCAAAAGTAAAATTTACATACACAAACTCCACATTTATTTGGATTGCCATAAGATTTGGTGTGTCTCATGAAAGTGCAGATCAGGTTAGTTGCTGTATTTTGAGACTAGAACTGCCTTTCCATCTCCCATTCGCAAAAAAATCTCTCACACATAAAAAAGAATGCTTTTTCCCTTAAAAACTGTCAGATTTTACTTTTTTTAAAATATAACCTGGTGATCAAACCCAGGTGGTTTCAATCATTAAGTTCAAACTCTAGCTAGTATGCTGTAGGCACAAGCCTTTTGGGAAAGTAATATTTAACATTCAGAAAGAAGATCAGCTATACAAATACATCTGAATGCTCACATGCCAAACAGATTACACTGCTCCCTAAAGTCAATCTAAGGAAGCTACTAGACAGTATTTGCAAGGTTTAAACACTCCAGCACAGCTAGCCACCAGCCCTGAACAAAAGCAGCAACCAGCAAGGATCAGGCTGAATCTATACTTCAGCTGAAAAGGAATGCATGTTGCTAAGGTCTTTTCCACTGAAGGAATTTATTTTGGAGTAATTTAATATGAAAACAGAAAAAATTCTCAAGAAAATATTCAAAACTATTTTAGGAAAGAAAGAAGCTGCAGGAAACAATACTGCAGCAATGATTGCTTGCCAGTGCCAGATTCTTTCCTGCCACAGATATGCCAGGAAAGAAAGTTAATTTATACAACATTCCTGAAGTCACAGGGTAGGAATGGCTGTAGTGAGAGACAATTAGATGTACCAGTATCACAGTCTGAGCCTCGTGAAAAACAAGGGCAGAGACACCTACTGGAAGACAAACACAGTATGGGAATGGGACCTGCCTTAGGTCCCAGCAAAGCAGGCAGCTCACTTTGTTACTGAATTTTGTCACTATTTTTAAAAATGTGATTCTGTATGGAGTTAGTTTTTTAAAAATTGGCCTTTTTAAAAATCAAATTATCAAAATGTCATTATTGCAAGGATTTAGACCATTAATTCACCTGATATTTTGTTAGCACAGCAAAACTGGAAGAGTTCTTTTAAAGCCTAAAGTCTATTTGAATTCGAGTTGTAATCACAACTTCGAAGTAACTCTTATCCAACCTATTCTCTAAACACTAATGTGAAGAAATTTATCATTACAAAAGAAAGTTGCAAGAGCTAGTAAAAAAAAAAACCCAACCAAAAAAAGGATGAGAATGTATGGATGCACAAAGACTTACACTTCTGTTCCATGTCTCTCATCTCTTCTGGAGGAATTTTCATCTTATCAATATGTTCTTGCAAGACACTGGCCCATTTCTGTAAAGACTCCATAACAGTCCAAGGTCTAGACATATCTGCAACGAAGACTACAATGGTGTCTTGCAGGGATTCTGCAGAAACTGCAAACTTCAATAGCCCTTTATGGTATAAGTCTCCATCCAGAATCCAAACGTTACAGCGAGTATGATCTGAAAGGAAAAGGTACAGTTGTAACTCAACAGATGCCAACTTTTTGTTTTGCTGGTCTACAAGTAAACAGATGAGTACATTAGTGTTAAATGAAAGACCAAAGCCCAGCTACCAGCAGATCTTGTCTGTTTAACACAGGTGTATGTGTAAATGTGTACGTTACTCAGTAGATGCTTTCATTTAACAGGATTTTTTCTTGGTTCAGAATCTTTTCATTTAAAAAATAATTTCTATTCTTTGGCTTTTATTAAGGACAGCTGACACAAAAGTTTTTAGATACTGCACAGCATTCCTGAATTTGAAATATGTATATTCCAAGTAAAACCAGAATACATGTGACACACATCCCTCAGACACATAAGCTGGTTTAACATACTAAAGACATCCCACAACAGAAATAAGCTGCAAACAAGATACAAGTAATAAGCAGCTTAGGTTTCTAGCACAGGAGTAGGACAAGCAAATACAGGATAAACTTACAATCTACCAAACTTTAAAGTTGTGCTACCTGCTCTTAATTCACACTGACTTAACATTGGCTCCTACTTGCAGGCTCCTTACAGAATGAATACTGGACAAAAGATTTGGTATTTTAGTTTTTGTGTTTCTCTCCCCCAGTGTTTTGATAGCGACTAGACATTTTTTTGTTGAAATGCAAGGCGGAGTGGGGCGGAAATCAGCTGGGACAGACAGCTGGCATGACAAGATTTATGCCAAACATGAACTTTGGCAAGAACAGAAGAAACTGAAAATGGAGCATCGTCCAGGAATGATTGATCAGGTACTCTGAACAACCAATTCTATCAAAATTAAAAAAAAAAAAAGAAAATAATTTTAAAAAGAAAATAATTACATTATCCTCAGAACTTCCTCCTGAAAAGGAACAATTCCATTTGTTTGTACCTTCAAGACTCTTCCTAGTACTTCTTCCAAAGTATTCCCTATTCTACTACAGCTGTCCAGAGGGAACAGTGGGTCTCCATAGGCATTACATGCAAGATACGTGAATTCTGAAATACGTGTATCAGCAAACCAATCACTGCAGAGCCCAGATATTCAAAACAGCTACTGAGCTTCATAATTACTCTGCCTCACTGTATTTCCCTGCTCTGTGCTCCAAATCTTTTAACTTCACAAAATAAATCCAGTTGCTGTGGCTATCATAACTTTAAGAAAGAATCCATCAGGATCAAAAACACTGGCTCTAGAAAAAGGCAAAAACTTGACTAAGGAAACTGGAAGGAGAAAAGAGTACAGCAACACATATACTACCCTTCTAAGCAGGTCTTATAAATTACTGAACAGCCAAGTTACAGACAGATTACATCAAGATGCTATACGTGGGCAGTCTTCACTTGGCATTTGTTATGCTCCTACTTAAGTACTGTTAGGCTGTCATAAGACATTCAAACATCAGCCATCACACAAACAGACCAACAGTTACGCTTTTAACTTAAAGATCTTCTTACTTCCAACTGTGCATCTCAGATCTATCCTTTGCAGTAAACAGTTACGGTAATTGTTGTGTATCTAAGAAATGCACCTTTGCATATTCGTCGTTTTCCCCCTCCCTCCCAGTTCAGGAAACCATCTCACTGCTATCACACAGGATTCTCGTACCACTGGATATACGAATCTAAAGCTATCAGAAGACTTCTAAGGACAGAGGGAAAGTCTGGTAAAAGTCTGGAAAACCAAAAGGAAGCTAGGACATAATGTGAACACATTTACACATTTACTATTACACAATAGTAAATGAAACATCAATGCAGGACTCTCTTATCCTCTGCATTCCAGAAGCATCCTTTGTATATTCCCAAAAGCAGAAATCTACCAGTGAATAAAAACCCTGTGAGCTTTCGAAGAGTGAAAGGTTATTAACAGACATTAACTATGTCTATGCATAACTGCGTCCTTGAAGCAAATATGAAAGTTTTAAAAACCTAACTTAAATCTACCTATAGTCTATGGAAGTTTACAACTCTCACCAGCACTTTCATAGTTTGTCCTGCGGCAAGTGCTTTAATCGCAGAAAAGACTTTCACACCTCAGCAAGTAACAAAAATTAATAAATATCCTAATACACTGCTTCTAAGTCACTTTTTTAAGCCAATATCTAAAGGTTACAAAGGTTTTGTTTGCTAAACACCTTAAGTCCTACTTAAGGATTTAGTTTCTGCTTAACATCTAGAATACAGGCTGGAACTAGAATAGAGGTGGAACTAGAATGCAGTTGGAACTATCACTCAAACAAAATCAATCTGCTAGGAAGACTGGAAGCCTAGCACTCACATTAAGATATACTTTTAAAAAAAGGTAACACTGTATGAAAATGAAAGGTTTTCATCCTTTCTTACAGTTAAGAGGTATGGCTTGTGATTTACACTTGCTACAAATATAAAACACACTTAAAAATATCCTACTGGTTGTTCACAATTTGGAAAGGACTTGATGGCAAATCCAACTTTGTCAGCACCACATCAAGCTCCTACTTAGTCATACGATGTGAATGTTAACTGGACCTTTCGTAGTGGCTATGACACGGGACACCAAAACAGAGCAAACAATTACCAGATCCTGTTGGGAAAGCAGGTGCTACTTACTAAGGACTATTAAAATAGCTGCTAAAACTACATTTCTAAATCCTGTCAATATTTCATTATCTATCCCTTTAGCCATGAAAAAGACTTTCCAGCTTTGATGAATTTTACTACAGATGGTTGATTCTGTGAACTGCAACTACATCTCCTGCATTTATCCAAAACGTATCAGTGGTAATCAGATATCCCTTGTCCAAGCTGTGAAGAGAAACAAAATAGGGAAAAATAATTTTCAAGAGAACTACTTTAAAGATCTTGACAAAAAAACAATTTTCCCATTAGAAACCAGTGTACCAGCAGCACTTGGCTCAACCTGGAACAACCAGTTCAACCAGAATATGCATATGATATGACTGAGGCCAGTCCAAACCTGAGGCAAAAAACCAAGACTACTTGATTCTGGTACAAGTAAGAACACAACAACAGAATGGCTCTACTTCATTGGTACAGTCAGGACAACTGTGTTGCATTTATAATCTGAGCCAGTTTAAGTGGAAGTTCTCTATGATGTTTGTAATTGCCAGCTAATCCATACAGTATCGCTACAAAATCAGTCGATGTAGTTTGTCTCACTGTCTTGCTGTATGTCCTCACTTTAACTCTGCCCCATCACTGCAAGAGACTCTGAAAGCTACTCTAGAAATACATATCCTTTAATAAAATTATGCAGAGCCTCTCTTCTACCTCCTACGAATTAAGATTCTCAGCTTTCAAAAGCAGACTAACCAGCATAGACACAAGACATCTGCTCACCACAAAGAAAGGCAAAAACTTGAAACTGGCCACACTCCCTGGGAAAAACAGAGGACTCTAGGGCCTGAGCTCCAAGGTCATTTAATATTCGGACTTAACTTTACAGCTAGTGCTGTAAGTGCTTTCATCCAGATGAACTACAGTGTCATGTATGCAGAAGCAGCCATATGCTCCAAGGATATTGTACCTGGGGCTAATGATCTAGGAGAATCCTCTCTCAGGATTGCTTCTCAGGCATCCCCAAACCTCTTCTTGAACAAATGCATTAGCCTAGGCAGAATTTAGGATAGTACCTTATGAAGGAGATTTTTCAGGTAGAGGTTAAGTAGTGGACTTATTCTAAGTTATCCTGAGACCTAGGGACCAAAGTACTGCATGTTACAGTGAACGACTAACATCTAACAGAACTGAACCAGCTAATTACCAACGCAATGGTGATGTGTATCTTGCCATCAAAGCTAGGTATCAGCCACTGCCAAGAAACAAGCAGATGACAGTGAAAACCATAAAGTTAGTGGGCACCTGTATTAGCCACGGGGATTCTTCAAAACAGAGGTTTTTTCTATGCATTTGTTTAACTGTCCTATAAAAAAAAAAAGAACAACTTAATCACTGATCTAATCTTTAGGGGAAAAGACAAAAGTAACTGTAAACTAAGATACGCACCTAGCAATCTAGAGTAATTCTACTTCAAATGTAGGAGGAGCCAGATTCAAATATCCCTTAAGGAGGAAGGGGTGGGGAGGGCTAAGAAGCAACACACAAGATTCTCCTTAAGATTTCCAAAGGGAGGTGGAAGGTAGATAATGACTCAGCACTATGACCAAAATATTTCTCCTGGACAGAATAAACTCTTCTGAAATGAAGAAGAAAAAGGCAAAGAAAGCAAAGAAATCTTCTAGTACCTGGGAAGGAAGTTGAAAAGATCTTCTCACTCCACTCCAGAGTTTCAGTTACCAATGTTGATTTGACACCCCTAGAAATCCTTGTGCTTTGCTGGTCTTGAATCGGTTGTGGTATAATAAAAAGCAGATACCCTCAAAAAAGAGTATGTGATAGTAAGCTCATCTTACTATCATAACGCTCATCATAAGCCTATCTTCAGTTTCTTTATGCCTTCCAAGAATTGCGGGTCAATTATAAAGGCTTTGTTCCTAAATCTGTATCTGAGCCTACACACATCTAAAGCACACAAAGAGTTTAAAGAAACAAACCCGAAAGTGTCCTAGAGAAGGAAGGGCGTTATCTTTGCCTGCTGGGAGGTCCTGACCCACTTTGCTATTTATTTTGCTTGCTGATGACACTAGTGAGACAGAAAGAAAAAAAGGCATGTATTATTAGATCCTAACACATCCATTAAAGGGATGCATGAAGACCTGAATTCTCCAGCTGAGTCTGGTAGTCAAAAAGGTCTCTTGTTTTCCTGCTAGTGCTGTCTGAGTTCTTATGACAGGCTTCTCCTAATCACCTCAAATACTTATAACTTCCAGATACTCAGGAATAGCTCAAAGTATTTCCAAAGTAGGGACATACTTGAGGTTTGATAGACAGCACCAGGAAAAATAGCACACCAAACATTTTTTCTGCTTATAATATCACCTCCTTTGATGTTTCAAGAAGCCTGATGTCACAGGCTGTTTTAACACTCCTAATCATAGGGGTTTTTTTCCCCCTAAAGTATTTATGCAGTACAAAAGGAGAAGTGCATGGTGAGAAAGCACTGCCACCAAGAACCTCAAGAAGCCATGAATGGCTCAGCACTTAAAATTACAGCACAAAAGATTTTTAGGAACTGCAAGATTAGGTGGCCACTGAAGACACAGGCAATGTACTCATCCTTTAATTGTGCCTAACTTAGTATCCAAAGACAGTTTATTACCATGCGAGCGCAGGACCAATCTCCATAACAACCAGTCACATATGGTACTTAATCACTCGTGCAAGCTTTCAGTACATTTCCATTTCCAAAATACCATTATAGGATCTTCCTAGTTCATTTGTTTTCAGGAACATGGATGAACCACCATCATTGCTTCCCTCTTCTGAACTGAGCACTCAGAAGGAAGTCATGAATAGGAAGACTGTCATTCCCTGTTTTTGAAGAGGGAAACTAACACAAAGAGGTCCAGCAGTTTGTCCAAAATGAGACAAACAGAGGCACGTTTAGGAGCAAGGATAACAAACTCACTCCCCATCTCTTCCTGTCCCTAACCTTCCTAAAAATGAGAGTATTCTGATCATTAGACCTGCTTTTAAACGGTCTCTTGTCGTCATCCCCCTCCCATAAGGTAGAGAAGAGCAATCATCAACAGCAACAAAGAGAAAGACAAGGGGCAAAGAGACAAGCTTCAATTTGAGAAAAGGAAATACTAATTCTGACCTTAAGTTCTGTTCTTCACTCATTCAACTCTAACAAAACATCTCAGAGTTAACCAAAATTCCACACGCAGCCCTCACAAGAAAACACCAAAACCTCAGGCCCAGAAATCCATACTAAGAATTAAATTCTCATGGATGTATTGCTTACTTTCTATAGTTATCAAGTAGTCATACTGAACAACAATAGATCTGCTAGTAAATCAACATCAGCAAATATATCTACCCTAAAAGTAAATGCATCCTGAGAGCTGCTCAAGTGTACTTCTTCCTCATACACAGGTCAAGCTGTGAAGAAGGGCAAGAGGGAGAACGTATGCTGCATGTAAAATGCATTTCACTTTTAAGAAATTGGTATAGCTTCTAAAACATACAGAACAATGCTGGAACCAGCTACTTGGGCGAAACCCAAAATATGCCAATGATAACCACAGTTATAAAAAAACCATGTCAGCTACTTAATTACAGTAAGGAGATTACATATAACATGAACTTACCATCTCTGTCTTCGTCGTGAATATTTAGATACAAGTATTCCAGCCCTCTTCCTTTCTTGCCATGCTCTGCTCCCTGTATTTTAGTCATAAGTGTGGTTTTACCTGAACCATCATCACCTGCCAGTAAGTTTTTACAGGGAAAAAAGACACTTTCAGAATTAATTTTAACTTTGTAGAAAACATTTTTCAAAACACACTTAAGTAATCAGAAGTATCCTTGTACATTTTTGGACCATGCTTATTTGTTGTTTTCTTTCAAGTATTCCAGCTAAATACCAGGCTTATACCATGACAATAAGAACGAAACAATTATTCTGTATTACATTCCATTTGTTTAAATGTTATAAATCTAACAGCGTAAACCAAAAAGAAAGTAAATCTATCAGCCTGAAGACAATAATACCGTAAGTCATATTACATAACCTAATTTTAACAAACTGATGTGTCAGTTCATTCACATCATTGTTTTAAACACGCTTTGTTTCTACAAAAAAAAAAACCCAACCACCCAACTGCTTGCATATGTTACTTACCAAAAACAAGAATATTCTTGCCTGATGGCAATTTAGATCTTGACCGGGTAGACACTTCACTCAGTATTGAGGACCTAGAAAAACAGCATCATTCTTGTTAGACTGACATGCACACGGACACGCGCACGTATGCACAAACACACACAAACACAATCCACGCACTGCCCATCTGACAGCACTGATGAGCTCAGCAGATCTGCACGGACCAATCCAGTTACAGTCGTTCTATTTACAAACTAGACATTATGTTACAGTTAAACATTTAAATTCATTTTAAAAGACCAAAAGTATGCCACCTTTTTGAGAAAAGCTTTTACAATTTCTAAAACACATGCAGTAACGTTTTCTTAAGTTTCTCTCCCTTATAAGAGATCACATTACTGCAAAACATTACTTTTCAACTGATGACTAACTCTTCCCACAAGGCACTGCTGTATTTTATACATAATTTTTTCCGCATTATTAGTGTTTTTAAAAGCGTTACTCAGAGATAAGCGACGGGAAACAAGAAATCGAGTCTCCCGGAGCCTATCCCGTGGATCTCCCGCAGAGCCAAATCTCTCGGGCTCCGCACACCTGCTCTCCTTCACCCCCGCAGAGACGCTGGCCTCATTCATGCGGATGCGGGGCTCCCCTCACGCACCCCACGAGCCGCCTCAGAGCCGGGAAGGACAGCATTCCTCACCGTCCCCGACGCCTCGGCCGCCGGGCGGGCCGGCCCCCGCCGCGGGCAGCTGCGTGCCGCGGCGCCGCCACCCACCGCTCCTGTCGGCGGGACCCGAGCGCGGCCCCGCAGCCGGCAACCGCCGCCGCCCCTGCCCCGGCCGAGCGGGGCGCACGCTCCTGCCCCAGCCCGGCCGAGGCAGGGGCTCGCGCCCGCCACGGGAGGGCCGAGGCGGATCAGCAGAGCAGGGAGACCCCGCCGTGACAGGCGCGGGACGCCCAAGAGCAGCCGCTCGCCTCCACCGCCGGGGTGCCGCGGTCCGGGAGGCACCCCCCCCACCGCCCGGCGCGACCGCTCACCAGAGGTTCTGCCCCTCCTCCTCCTCGCTGGGGAGCTCGGCGCCGCCGGGCCCGTCCGGCCCCAGCAGCTTCTTCTCCACCAGCACCGGCGCCATCTTGCCAACTGCAGCCACAAAGAGTGACCTCACCCGGGCCCGCCGAGGACCCCGCTCCTCCCTCTCCCCGGCCCGCCTGTGCGGGCACCGCGCGCCGCCGCCCCCGCCGCGGCTCGCCGCCGCCCCCTGCCCCTCACGGGCGCACCGCCGCTCCCAGCCGCGGCCGCGCCGCTTTCCAATCAGGCGGCGCCAGGGCAGCCCCGGCAGCGTTCCCCGCCCTGGGCGGTGCCTTCCGCGGCGGGTGGGGGCGTCGCCGGCAGCGCCCCCTGGTGCCGGCGAGGCGCGGCCGCCGCTACACTCCCCGCCGCCCCGCCGCTCCCTGCAGCGGGGCCGGGCCCGGCAGCGGCCCGGTAACCCCCGGTAACTTCTCGTGCAGCCACAGCCGTCCGAGAAGGTTCGCGGGCTGAGCGCGATCTGTCAGCGAGCTGCTGGCACGGCCCCTGCTCCTGCCCTGGCTGCAGATGCCGCGCAGCCTGGTGCACAGAGTGCTGTGCATAGCATGGAAGGGGAATGAAGTGATGTATTTACAGGAATTATTTCCTACTGAAGCAAGCTTTCATTGCCACCCAAATTCTTACACCCCACCAATAATTTTTGTTCTAATCGAGCTACAAAGCAAGTTCAAGTCTTTCGTAAATATGCTTTCCTTCAGTGACATGTCAGTCAATTCAGCTTTTCAAAGTGCTAAAATACTGTGCTGGGTAGCTTAAGCAGCCTAATAATGACATTAATTATTCTTATGTGATTATATTTTTATGATGCCCGTTGTGTGTGCATTTCAAAGCATTTTATGCAAAAAAATACAATTATTAAGACTGTACAGTCAATCAAAAGGGGAAAAAAAGGTTAATTGACTTGCATAAATTCACACAACAGGTTTCTGCTTGCTTCCAGTCTATGACTCTTCCCCTTCTGGATTATACAAGAATGTTTTAATGATGAGCAACTTGAACAACGTGCATTACAAGAGTAGCTGAAGCACCAGAAGAGGTTGTGGGAATTTCATCCTTGAAGGTCTTCAGAACTTGACAAGGCACTGAGCAACTTGACTAAATTTGAAATGAGCCCTGCTCCGAGAAAGAGATGAGGTTATGGACTCTAGAGGTCCTCTCCAACGTAAATTATACCTAAGATTAGGTAAACGGTCAGTATTGTGATATTCTGACTTTGTGTCAAGTAAAGATTTACGCCTTACATATTTTCTCCACTTGAAATATATTTAGGCCAGAATAACACAGATTACTAATTCAGTCAATAGACGCAAGAGCAGCTTGTCTAGACTAGCTTTTGAGCCCTTGGAAAAATACTCCGTAGAGTGCGCAGCAGACCAAAATCTCCCTGTTGTGCGTACCGCTCCTTGGTAGTCCTTTTGGCTCATATTCTGCAAATACCTATGCCAATATTTAACTACGCTGCTTTGAATAGCTCAATTCAAAGACATCTTTTATAGATGCTTGAATATTTTAATAATATAAAAAGCAAAGTGCAACAGCTGAAAATATTAGAAGACCTATTTATTATATCATTGGCATCATCTTTACTGCAAGTCTTTCAGTTTTTGGTTATCTTGCTTGTTTTTAAGCATTTAAGCGACATCGTAGTGAAAACCTAGTGCTAATAAGATAAACTTTTTCCATAATAAATTAACTATCAATTAATCATTCCTTTATCAGGATAAAAAATACAAATGAAATACTAAAGCTATCACTGAAAAATCAAGTTACTAAGGCTTTCATTAAAGCTTTCTATAAAAATTGTGTAATTAGTAGAAATGGTGGTCCTGCTCACTTATTTGAATAATACACCAAAGAACGTCCAACCGTAAACAGAAGCCAAATTTTATCAGTACCTGCATTCTACTTAGTTGAGCACTGAAGTATTTTATGTAGGTCCAGGAACATTACCCCAGCCATTAATATCAGTCAAGAAATACTGCAGCTGACGCACACACTACATCTTCTACCCAGAAGTTCTAAGATTTCCACAAGCTTTCTATTTCAATTCACTTGCTGTGCCGATGTAAGATTTGCCTACTATATGCAGCAGTGTTTAACCATACATTTGGTGTTTTCTGTTAGATACATTTTTCTGCACATACAGCACATTAAACACATGACAAAATATTTCGCCTGCTTTGAACATTTCACTGATTAAGAGGAAACAAATTCAGACACAACATTAACACTTACCAGCTTCTGACATAAAATACTCATTTTAGCAATACAGCCTTTTCTTACAAATGGTGTAAAGCAAACTATAAAAAGATTCAAACAGAAAGCCAAATCGAATGTTACATAAATCAAACGTTCAAGAAGGTTAAATTAAAAAAAAAAACCACTTAAGTTTTACTGATAAAGATTTTGTTAGCTATGTTAGCATTATTTAAAAAACCCCCGAACTTATCAAATTACATGTAATTTAAATTTACAAAGTATAACAACTCTGTCAGTGAATGTTATCACCAAAAAACATGAGTCCAAGCCAATCTAAAGTCTCAGGGCTCGCATTGTTGTGACAATACCTCACTGTTAATGTTGTTGTTCAACATTCTGCACCAAAATCCAAAATACTCTTGAAAGATGTTATTGATGATCTTTGTTTTTTTCTTGCCTCTATAAAATGGAGATAAGAGAAAATATCAAGACAAATGTTGACACAAAACGCTGCACAACTTTAGAAAACGTTTCAGTAGGAAAACGCTTGCTACTAAGCACTCCCACACATATGCCAAGCACAGCAGAAATGCTATCTACTCCATCCATAGATGGCATCTCTCCGTAAAGAGCGTACCTATTAAAAACGGTGAAAACCGCCAGAGATTTTCACAAACCAACATCAGAAAAGAGACCGAACAGAGGAAATGTCAACTTCCCAATAAACATAGCGATTAATTTGGAGTCCTTAACCAAAATTCTTATCCTCTTTGTATCCTGTCTGGTGGCACTGGAAGGTTCAAAGGCTCTGTAATATTTTCCCAGTTCAGTTCTCTCTCTCCAAGCACAAGCCCTGATTTAATTACATTGGAGACCATTCTAATGCTTAGTGTGCACAGCATTGAACTGACACAAAGCTCAATCCCATGGGTTGCAAATTCTGACAGCCTGTCTTTTTCTGCAAGTCAATTCAGGGTCAAAAGCTGAAAACTGAGCTGACAGCATATATGATTAGTAGAAAATTAAATTATGATTACTTGCAACTGTAACCTGTAGTATTTCTTGGAAAGATCAACACTTGTCCGTCCTTTCTGAAATGGATAAGACCACAAAATTAAATTCCAGTGATTACCCATTTTTTTTACTCCACTCAAAAGACAGTTAATTTCTTCAGTCGTGAAATCTTTTCGGGTTCTTCTTCTCTTGTTTAAACTTCTTGTGTTCATGTCCAAGGAACATATTTTATTGTTCTGCAAATATTTATTTTGGTGTAATTAAAAATTATGTAAATTTACATACTATTTCACATTTGGAAGTAATGCATTATTACTGACAATACAATCTTAAGTAGTTCTAAAGAAATGATCACTTTGTCAAGATGATAACGGCTCTTCAAGACTTCTTCACTGTCACCCACTTACTGAAATACAGTATTTTTCCATGACCTTTACCTTCCATTTCTGTCATGCCTACATAGCTTATACCTTTAGTATGTCGATTCCTTCAGGTTTCTGTTATTTCTATACTACGCAAATTTTCGTTAGTGCAGGAAAAAGCATACCTCCGTATCCATTATTCAGAAAGGACTGTCAGCTGAAAAATGCTTAACTCATTTCAGGGATAAATCAGTATGACTGGAGTAGAATCAACAGAGAGGAATATCATTTTATACTGGGCTCCTGTTAAAGGTAACTTAAAAAGAAATTATGCAATTCATAGTGATTTTATTTGGACATTTATTTGGACATTTATAAATATGTGAGTGTATGATTAGGCTTTGCATAACTAACCTCATCTTTGTCAAGTGAATATATGCAATTTTCTTTTAAGCGCTGACATTGCTGGTTGCACATTTCTTTGATTCTTTGTCTCTTCGAGTTAGCGTCTTGGGTTTTTTGGAAAGCTATGAAATTGTGAACAAGGACACCTCTTAGGTACTTTAACTGAAATCTACTGTAAAACTGAACATAGTGTTGTAAAGGAACATTTCTCCTAATGAACTTGAATATGCAAATGTTGCTTTATTAGTAATACCTCATTTTCATTAGATCTTTTTCTCATCATTGACATTAACACATAAGGATTATTTATGCATTGGAAGCAACTAGCAAGTAATAGGGGTTAACTCAAACACCAATACTACTACGATTGAAGGTACAAGAACATATCTAAATTCTTAACCATTTGTCTCTAATAGCAAGCACAGGTGCTTTTCTCAATACCCTGACCTAAACGCAAAACTTGATCTTTGAGTTATGCTTATTACAGAATTAACCTTCCAGTAATACTCACACTTTTCATACGTAGGTATCAAGTTATAGTCATCAGTCAACCTAGTATTTTTACTATGTTCGTCTCTATTTGAAGTGTCAGATTTGTTTTTTCTAATTGGAGTCAAAAGAATACCTTAAAAAAACCAAACAATAAAACATTATGCATCTTTCTTAAAAAAACCACAAAACACAGGTAATGTTCTAGGAATTAAAATTTAAGAGAGAACCATCTTTTGAGCCATACTATCTGGTCTTGGAAGAAAGACAGGAAAATTCAGTTTACTTCCGAAAATGTTTACTTGCTAAAGGTATTATATTAGTGTAATGGGCTCTTGAGATGAAATTGTTTGGTTGGTTGTTGTTAGGGTTTTTTTTTAATTTTAAAATACCTCCATGGCTATCATAGCCAAATTAATTAATTTCTGAATCTGAAGGGGAGGAAAAATTAAAAAATAATAATTAAAAAAAAAAATCAATCTACTAGCTTTTACCAGAAATAAATTAAATAACAATGTAAACAAGTTTTTGGAAATAGGAGACTAAAAATACATTCCCAATGGGTGAGCTGATTTTTGAAAAGAGAATGGTTTTTAAAATAGTATTAGTGTTTTAGAATTTAAGTACGGATTTAGAGACCTGCTTCAGCCTACTTTAAAATTTCTGGTCATCAATCATAAGAAACTGTATTGGTTACTAGTTGATGAATGTAGTGATGTATGACTGTAGTTGGAGCTCTGCAGGATGTACCCACAAACACCACATTCTGAAGAAAATTCCTTGTGAATTATGTAAAAAAAAATATATATGCAAAGGAAAAAATTATAACCATTAACTTTTTTGCTACATTACAGAATAAACTACTGTAAAAGATACATACTCTGCTATTTACAAATGGACAGTTGTTGTGTATTATAAAGAATACCAGTTTTTATGGGCAACGGATGGTCCTGTAAAGGTAGGGTTCCTAAACTGCACTGCAGAAACTGATGGAACTTATATTCACTTTTCCATCTCTACCTTGTTAATAAGATCTTATTCAACACCTCATAATACAGGACAGGTAAATAGATCTTCTGTACTTAATTTTCTGATCGGTTGTTTTCAGTTTACTTGCTCTAGTATTGTTGTATACGTTAAGGTTTACCCTTTTAGCGATTTAGCACACAGAGACCCAAGTCCTTAGCAGAGCTCCAAGCAGAAACAGAAACAGGTGTATAGGATAACATGGCTATAAATGTACAATGGAGTGATGCTGAATCCAGGAACAGGCAACTGTACTGTGTTCTGATCCTGACTATACCTCTCAATTTTAAAAATTAATGCCACAAAACTGAAAAATAGCAGATGGCATGGAAGTAACCCTGACAGGATTCAAAGCAGTATCTACAAAGCAAGTGCCAGATAACTTCGTTGTGAACTAGTGTGCATAACACAATTATTACAGAATATACATTTTCTGGCCTATTAATATACAGATTTTTCACAGAATCCACAGGAAAAAAAAAAACCAAAACATAATTCCCTATCCACAGCCTCCCATGGTAAAGCCCTGCAAAATAATTACTTAAGACAGCAAGGGCTTTTTGCATTGATTTCCGAACCAAGCCCTTACTTTGGAAACTATCCTTTTTGCTCCTGAAAGTTGGTATTTCTGTATGCAGTCTTTCTTTCTTCACTGGGGTCAGCAGTATTTCTGGAAAATATAAGATGGACACCAGTACAAATGCCAGTAAGTGATAACTGTTTAATTTTCAAAATGCCTCCTTTAAACCAGGAAAAAATATAGGATATGCTTTTATTTAATTCGTTAAGAATTTAAGCTTCTTACATCCATAAGTATGTAATATTAGAATGATGTGACCTTGTTATATATATATATATACATATATACATATATGTATATTCACAGTTACTTCAACTTCATATATCCCCTTCTATTAGTACTTGACTAACTTTGGCAAACAGGGCAGAGTCTCATCAAAGCCTATAATGAGGATATATCACTACTGCCAAGAAATACACAAGATCCTCAAAACAGAAGAGGCTAGTTCTGATCTCACTTAGTATAAATCATTGGTAAATAAAATTAAATGAGTGAATTTACAAGAGCAGGACAATCAGAATCAGACCAAAAAAGTTCAGAATTTTAAATACAATTTAAAACAATAGTTACAACTACTAAAAAAGGTCATAATTACTCTCATTAGTTGCATATCTACTGTTGTTACAAACAGCCGATTTGCAAAGTTCCTTTTTATATCTTTCTTCAGCTTCCAGAATGACTTTGTGACGGTCACACTGGTATGGACAATTTTGCAACATCTTAGTAAAGGTTTTACTATTGAAAGACAGTCCTCCTGCTGTACAACCTGGGAAAAAAAAAAGGGATATTGTAGAAACAGCAAGCACGAATGCTATAGAAGCCATCACAAAGTCCAGCATTTTATTTTGTTCAGTATGATCTACAATCTGACCTCCAATTTTCCATATACACATCTCAATGGAGGTTACACTTTTATGTATCTTCTTGAAAATACTTACTTTTTGTTTTGTACTTGCTCTCTTAAAAAAATAAAAGTGTTTTCAGCATGACCTATGGAACAAAGTTATACCGCACTTCAACTCCAGAAGTATGAAATGAGGCACGGATCCTCTAGAGAAGTAAAAATATTAGTGGGATGGGAAGAAAGGGGCCTCAGTTCGCTTTGCACATTTATCCAGGAGCCAAAATATAAAAGATGTCTTTTCTATACTTTGAAGCTTTCTCGGTGTTGTAAGTTATCTGTATTAACCTGAATAAATAAGTCTAGCTTAGGTATGAATTGCCTCACAGGAAGCCTTCCTGTTAATTTTTGAGAACATTCCTAGCGTAATTCATGGTTTAGTTATTCTTGGATGTTATCACAGTTCCTTATGTCAGCTGAAGGAGAACTTCTGCACTGTGAGGAATTATAAGAAGGGCACTGGTACCTACCTGCAATATTCTAGCCTAAGATAAAGCAGTGCTAAAGCTCAGGTTGAATTTAGTTGGACAAATTGGGTTCATATGCCTAAATGATGTTCAAAGGTGGGCTATGGGCTTTTTTTTTTTTTTGGCTTTTGGTGGTTTTTTTGTTTTGTGTTTTTAATAAAGAGACACAGGCTTGATTACAAAATCCACTTACAAATCCTGAGTACCAGCAGCATTCTTACAACCGACTGAGAGACCATGTTCAGGAAGTAGAAGATGGGATAACTGAGGGCTGCAGTCATGGATTACTATAAAACTGACTGCCTGTACTTAATAGCAGTAAGGCAGAGAAAACAGAAGGGCTGCAGAATAGTTAGCAGGGGAATTCCCCTTAGCAGGGGAATACATGAGGGAACTGAGCAGAGCTACATGTTTTTCCTCCCTCTTTCTGATCAGAGAAAGGAGGAAAACACCTGCTCTTAAGCAGTCTTGTAAGTAGTGTGCCATCTTTTAAGCTGTTGTATATTCTGTTTGTTAGTAAACCCACATTAAGAAAAGATACATAGACTGAAATTGGAATATGTAAGCTTTATTTCAATATTTGTGTTTTATTTTAGGGGCAGAAAAAGGAAAGGAAGCAGTTAAGAAGTACATAATAGGTAATCAAATAGATGTGTTAAAATTTCTGTAATGTCAGTTCACTTACTGCACTGCTGAATCTTTAAGGCTTCTTTTATGGACTCAGGAAAGAAAGACCTAAAGATAATATTTACCTAAACACCTTAAATTTGCCATTTTATGGGATGCAGATGTAGGTGAAGTACTTTTTTCTTCCTTGGTTATCTCTGAGTAGAATGAATGTTGATCTAAATTAGGAAGGAAAAAAAACACTAAGAAAATGCAACCTATCCTTTGCCGTGGTAATCATGCATCAGCGTACCTATATTCAATTGTATTTTCTATTTGTAGATTATTAAAGTTTAATTTACATAACAGCAGAAAATCCAAATGGAATTCCTGAAGTTAAATGGATCGCATTTACATTTTTGTAAATCCAGAATAATTACATTTAAATCAGGCCTTTTTCATCACTCTCCCAAAGCATATTACTTCAACTTGAACACAGCAAAATAACCCTGTGAAGTTACATTGCTTAACTAAGTCCTATAAACTTTATTTCTATTTGGAATCAGATGCTGAAAAATGTGATGGTACTGAAATAATACTTACTCTCCATTTAAATATGTATAACCTGGAGATCAGCTTGTTCTCCTGTAAAGCTACCATTCTGGCAAATACTAATCTAATGAATAATTATAGATTTTATAAATTAACAGGAAACTAAATTATGCATGAAGATTTGATTGAACAGATCCCAATTCTGAAATAAATCTATCAGACTAAGATGATCAATGCAAATCTTAAACACATGTTCAACATGTAGGAATAGCTTCAGGCAAAAGTCACTCTCACAGGTAGGTTCTATCCCCAGTCTTACAAGTACAGAACAAAACCAGAATCCTTACGCATTTTCTATTAATTGCTTTCGTTGTTCAGTACGGATTGCATTCAGACTAAACTTAGAACATTTATCTATGATACATTCATTTGAATAGTTAAAATCAATTAAAAAAAGAAAGCTAAAATATGTATTAGAAGAAAAGTAGAATAAATATTCTCCTGGTAAAATTGTATACAATATAAAATTCCAAAACTATGCAAACAGTTAAAGGATATTATACATAATGTACTCTGTCATCTAATTGTATATTATCACTACTTTTTATCAGGTGTTAAAGTACACAAAACTAATTAAAATCTCATTAAGAACAAAATTATTTAAGAAAGGAATACGTTTAGCTATTTGTACCTGATGTGCATGTTTGTTTCATATTTTTAACAATCGCTGCTGGTTGTTTAAATAAGTGTTCACTGGGAAGATCAAAATGTGAACAAATTAAAAAAAAATCAAACTTCACAACACACATTTACCTGTAAATTAATACACACATTCCAAAGGCAAAACAAAAACCACATTAAATATATAAAAGATAAAATTCTAAAAAATTGATTCTAATTATCAAGTTACTGTGCTTGCAGTATACAGCATATCATCTTTGTGTGTTAGAAATCTGTTTACCAGAGATCTGCGATTAGCATTCCTTGCAGTGCTGTTCAGCATGTCTGTTCCAGCATGCTGGTTTCCAGAGTCACCTGCAATTCTGGTTCACGTAAAGATTACTTAGTGCACATAGAACTTTCACAGTGTCTTCAAAATACTGTAGCCTTCACCAGATGTAGCAATTGCTCTAAAGGGTAACTGATTTTCTTCTTTTCTTACACTGATTAACTTCTATGCAACCAACATGCTCCTATGATACGGGGATCGTGCATTTTTCTATGTCATTGACTACCTCCGAATGCTGCAGGAGCAAGGAGCCTAATCCATGATTATGCTTGGGTAACTCCTGTTTTCACACAAATACAAGGAAAGAGCTTTTTTTCCCCCCCAAAAAAATTAATTTCTTAATAGTTTTGTGCTTCAGTGGTCAGAACAACAAATAAAGCAGCTGTGTGAAATTATGCTAATCAGTAGCAAAGCAAAATTTACCTCAATGTACTCTGGAAAATATCCTAGGCTCCTGATAATTTCTGTGGTAGTTGCAAAGTTACAATATAATGCATGCAAGGAAACTGCATAGGAGCAGGGTCCAGCCAGCCACGTAAAAAAAGCACAATAAAAATGCAGAACTCAAAAAAAAGGAGAAATGTAGTTTTGTTCATACTCTCTCATTTCCTGTCTTGAGAGATATTCCAGATATAAATTCAAGATAATGGAATCTGTATTTATCCTTGCAAGTTGCCTATAATTAATTTTTTGTTCATCAATAGGAAGGATAACCATAAGAAGCAAAAGAAAAAGAGGAAAATAAGCATTTGTGTGAGCAAGAGAACAGTGAATAACTAAACAAGGCTGTATCTTTCTCTTCCCATGCAGGGAAGCAATTGAATACAAGGGGAGAAAAGCAGAGGTGGGGTGAGGGGGGGAGCTTTTTTCCCTAGTTTGTAGGCATTCCAATTTCAATTTTTTGCAGAGCAGTTCTGCAACTACTGTTTTCCTAGTAAGTGCATATTACAGAAGTCTTTGTGGTTTCATCCAAACCAATGGGTCAAATCTTGATCTACTCAATCGGTGAGAATTTTGAGGCAAAAACTACGGATGCTTTTTCATCACTATGTTGAAGGCATTAGAACATGGCCTGTAACAGGCTCTCTATACAACCCGTCGCCTACCATTCAGAGAAAAAGATCAGAAGCTTTTATTACTACAATGTCTATAATCTTTGATCTGTGATGTCAAAAACACTTCCACAAAATATTCTCTAGTGAGCCACCAAAAGGCTATATCTTTTCACTAGGAGAAAAAGCCATAGTTAGTAACAGATAATTTAAAAGGCTGACATTCAATTTGGAAATCACTAAAGAAAAGCGACTTAGTATTTCTGCTTAGGTCTCTTACCTTACTTGAAGAACAGACTGATTTTTTACACAAGCAGTTTTTTCATTTATACTGTGACTTTGAAGTACACTGTCTGTTTGCAGTTCATTAACTGAACATGGAATATTAGTCTGTCCACTTTGTCTAGTAGAAGCATTTACTGGATCCATAGTGTTCACTATTTCATTTTTCAGTGGAGAAGAATTTACAGATGGAGCAAGAACCTGATCATCCAACTTAGAGGTCAACTGTGGACAATGTATTTCTTTATGTGCTCTTTTGATAGAAGTTTTTGGATCAGCAGGATTCACTTCATGGTATTTTGATGCTTCAATATTGGCTTCTGAAGATCTGTCTACAAATACTCTTCCTTGCACTCTTTCCTGTATTGAAAAATACTAGTTAGCGACTATACGAGCTCTATGAAATTACTAAATAAATCTAGTAACAAGATTAACTAGGATAGACCAGTCTAACTCTGAAGGTAAAGCAAATTCCAGAGAAGCTTCAAAAACCCCTGATGGACTCAAGAGCCAACAAGACAGCAGTGCTGCTGAAGGTGTTGAAGAGGTAGTTAAGTGATAATTCCAGGCTGAAGCAATGGATTTGCTACTAATAGAATCATAGAATCGTTTAGATTGGAAAAGACCTTTAAGATCATTTGAGTCCAACCATTAACCTAGAACTGCCAAGTCCACCAATGAACCATGTCCCTAAGCACCACATCTACACGTCTTTTAAGTACCTCCAGGGATGGTGACTCAACCACTTCCCTGGGCAGCCTGTTCCAATGCTTGACAACCCTTTACAAGGCACTTCTAGAAATGAAAAGATTTAATTAACTTAAGATTCAGGCAAATAACTCAAAAACTTGCTGTTCCACACCCAGAGATACCAAGTAGTTATACAGCACAAGGAAAATATGAAACAACTTTATTTCAGTTTATGTTCACATTTTTCATTATCATCTATCCCGTCATAGCTGTACAATCATGGGCATTTCATGCATGCAAATATTAAAATTATAGGTTCAAATGATCGGCAATTAAAAATAAATCCAACTCGTTTCTCCAACCTAAATGATCTCAATTTTGTAGAAAACCTGGTTATATAATAAACTAAAATGCTTCATAAAAATACAGATGCCTGCATTCTCTGATTGCCCTGCATGCTTCTTTGTATGATATACAGTAATGGTAAAAGTTGCAGGTTGTAGTTTCACACACATCCAAAGTTTTCTGTACTTTTCTAGCTCACACTGAAATTATCTTAAGGGTTTACTTCCTATTTCTCCCTAAACTCTGGAAAGATTTGCTTAGTTTTATCATACTTTGGTAAATAGGCCAACCTCATCATGTTCTTTTTCAATCAAGTTTATTCTGTGTAAAATTTCTTTTGCTTTCTTCCAGTAGTCTTGTAGACTTCTTTTTCTGACTTGCACCTCCAACTCTTCTGCATTGTTTACGTTCAATGAATTATCATTTATTTTCAGGGACAACTGTTCAGCTTTATAAAATATAAAACAACATTCCAAATTTTATCAATGAACACCTTAGTAAGTATTTATTATATTTTAGTGTGCTGAGGGACAGCCCCAATAATTTAATGTAAAATATAACCTCTGAATAATAATTTTTATATAACTTAATATAAATTTACACATAAGTGTTAATACACTTCAAATATAAACTGCAGTTACAAGAGGTAAGCTTGCAATTATAGTTACTATAAGCTGTTTACACAATGATGCTGTGCTCTAAAAAATGACTTTATCGTGGACTTAAGCCTATCTCTATAGGTCCTTTACTAGTATGGGTCTTTTTTTTTTTTTAAAAACCAACGCCATATTAATGGACACTGAAAATCACCATACCCCCTCAATCTTAAACAAAACTCTTATGTTTTCAGTACAAAAAAGTAGATACATGCTTTTTACTAATTATCAATTGCGTAATACCTTCTGTGCTTTAGAGATTAAAGGACAAGGTGTCTTTCTGTTTCATTGGTAGTATTATACAGTTAATTAAAAAAACTTAAACAGGATACTTCAAAATACACCCTACTTTAAAAATAAAGATCAAGATTTTTTAACATTGCAAAATAATTGTAGTCATGGTGATTTCAGGCTTGATTATCTACTGGTTCAGTCTCTATATACAATGGTACATACCCAGGAATAGAGCACCAATTGCATGTTAAATGACAATGTTAATATTTTGCACATAATTTATAGATGGGAAAGCTTTTAAGAACTAGCCCTACATATATAGGTTTCACAAGTGCATTATTGCAACATTGTTGGAATTATTACTTTTCTTTTTTCTGCCCAAATGCCATAATCAGTCCATGGTGGCAAATGGCAACTTTTCTGCAGAAAACAAACATCTCTTGGAGTACACAGAATTACAAAGCTGCTACAGTTACAATCATTTAGAAAGTCAACAGAACTTAAAGATGGAAATAATCTCTGTAATTTTTAAAGCAGTAATAGTAAGCTTACTCATTTGTTTGCAGTTTTGCAGCACAAAAGTAGCAGCTTTGTTTAGTTCCTCATCCTGAGACTCAGTTAATACCTGAATCATAAGTGGAAGACCATTGCTCTGAAGCAGTTCACACTGGTTTTCTTCTAAAATAGGACATTGTAAAGGAAAAAAGATTGGTTTCAGGCTCATACACACTTAATCTTACAGTAATTTTAGAAACTAATACTAGTAACTTTCAGGGAAATTCTGAAAAAGAGATTTTCATTATGGATCCAAGCATGCTGTAACGATCTACTACCCGGGTTGCAGCAGAACCACTCTAGATCAGACAGGGTGATTTGACCATAGCTCAAAGTTCTTGTAAGAAAACTGAAGGAGGACTGAGACAAATTATATGATGGAGGTCCAAACTCATTTAATTGTCACCTAAAATATTTTAATTATGGCTTCTGTATTTCTTTTCCTCTGGTATATACTCTTAAAGTAGATAAGCTACATTTATGTAAGCCTTGAGATGCAGAAATATCAAAAGCTTGAAGTTTATAATTAGCAAAACTAATAAAATTAGTAGTTTAATCCTGATCTAGCTAACCTGTTCCTCCTCATTAACTACGTAATTAGCTAATTTTTTTAATTGTGATCTCATTTGCAATATACATTCATAAAACTGACAGCTTTCTAAAAATAGTTTTGTTGTCTAAACTTGATAAAACAAAACAAAGAAAGTAACAGAAGATGAAATTATTATTTTGTCAGGGTTGACATTTTAAGAGAAACTTTTATTCTGTTGGTTTAATCATATTTCTATTTGAAAGACATTTTCCATTAAGCTTTGTTTCAATTAGTTCTTCTGAAAAAGTGTCTTTTAAAATATTAGATTTATGACCTACTGAGCTAATTATTGAACTTGTTATTGACATTTAGCAGATGATAATCAGGATTTTTGAACATAATCCCTTTTTTTTTTGCTTTTCTGAACATACATGACAAAAAACAGTAGTATAAACAATGGTCAGTATCTCACAACTTCCTGTTCTGTTTGCTCCTACTACGTAAAATAACAACTTAAGTGTTGTATTTTTACCAACTATGCTTGGGAAAGCCCTGAGGAACCTGGCAAAAATATTTCAGGGTCACCTACTGCTTATGTTACTTCAAAAACTATGCTGTTACATAGCTTTTTAAAAAATTAATAGCTATGTAAACAGTGGACAGAAGCTGTATATATATCAAGGGCCATTAAAGTAGAGCTCAAAAAGACTCATTTAGTATGTATGTATTGTAGTAGTTTTCAGGTCTGGATGAATTTTACCCTGTGATACCTAAGCCCAGCTTTGAATTCTCGCATAATAGTCTACTTTTTCTAAGCTCTTAAAGAGACTGTCTGCTAACAGGTTTTAAAATTTAAAGATGGAACATTATAGCAAACATTTTTTTCTGAATATTAATATTACACTATTTAATAGAACTTTCCCTCATGTTCCAGTCTTGATGAAATTACACCATTGAAGTAGTTAGCATATGAGAATTTACTAGAAACTGAAAGAAAAAAGAAAAAATCTTACCACAAACTTCAGTACAGTGTCCAATTGTTAGAATAATACTGATTTTTTCTCCTGTATCCAGAGTGTCATTAGACAGCAGCTTCAGTAGCTCTGACACAGTGTGATACTTTGTCAAGACAACACCCATGGCAGCTATTATGTTAAAAATAATTTGAAGAAAAATAAACTAGATAGTAAGTATATAGGCATCATCCAAGTATAAAATGCTGTTTTTCAAGGGAACACTACAGGCCTCTAAAAGCCTTGGGCCTGCACAGTCCTTCTCTTCTCTCTCTTTCATTTTAACACTTCAAATTACCACATAGCCCTGGTGCAGTAATTCTGCCCATGCTACTCCCCATATCCAACACTGCCCTTTCTCCCAGATTGTGCTGTATAGAGATGTGGTAGAAGATCTGATAAACAAGGGCTTTGCAATGTGCAAGTTTTGTAGACCTCTGCTGAGCTTCTCCACATCCTTTATCAGCTCCAGAACAGAGTAAGAAAGAGTAGAATAAGGTTTGACACATAGACTATCTGCCACAAAAAGAGCTAGGAATGTTTCTAGTAGAGGGCAACGTCTTCCTGAAACTGGGAACACCACTGCTAGTATGTACATGTTGAAACCTAGTCCTGTCACATACCAACTTCTTTGAAACTAGGCTCAAAACTAGTGCAGGTATATGCTTTTAAACTTTTTTGAACTTCCGTTACTGAGCACTTAGGGCAGAAGTGTCAAATCACGGCTAACAGCAGAGATTCATCAGGCTCAAAGGTTTCTCAAAATCTTCGGATGGAATACACAAAGATCTCATTAGGATAGCGCTATCCAGACAGTAAATGAGAGTAAAGATGCATTATGCAGACATACTACATTTGTTCAGCTTCACACCTAAGTTACTAAAGCCTCTTAAAGCTTACAAAGCTTATTAGCTTCGGCATAGGCCTACAGAAACACAGCTCTAACTCCAGGATCCAAGATGACTGCCATGCCCAGTTCTCAGCTTTACTTATACAAAACTAGCTCTAGTATCTTGTTTTTAATTTTCAGTATAGTTTAAAATTTCATTATGTTTATTTTAGCAACAATGGGAAAGTAACCCACCTCAGATGAACTGAATCATTCCCCATATACAGGTTTGAATTTTAAAAAATCTGCAGTATCAACTGGGATGTATATAACTTTTATATGGATGCCTTTTAGCATCCATTCATATCACTTTTCCACCAAAACCAGACTTTAAAAATTGCATTTTAAAATTGCCATATATAAAAAATGGTAGCAGTCTTTTCACTCACAGTCATTAGCAATGCAGGCATCCAAGGTCTTTGTTACTACTACTGCAAGTTTTGTGCTTGAGTGACTCATACAAGAATCATGCATAAGCTTGATAAGAACTTGAGCTAATGTATCCAATCCTCCAACAGAAACAAAATATTTCTGCGCATATGCTTAGTGAAAAAAAGAAAAAACGTGTCTTAAATAATACAAGTTGCAAATTGTTTTAGCATTTTATCAGTTAGGCTCATCACAATTTTCCTGTGCATCTATTAATCATTACATTTCCACCCATACAAAAGAAGTTGGATATATATTAATCTCGAGAAACATAGTAATTGTCTTATAAAATAGTTACAGGAAACACATGGCCCTAATACATGCATACAAATGGCAAACATTATGCCTGAGTTCTACCTAAGTCATCGCTTTCAGAGACGTAATAATGACTTGTATTTGTAAAATACTTTTAATCAAAACATCTTCCAAACAGTTTTTACTGACCTTACTAAATGTAGCCAGTTTGTGGCTATTTGTGGACTTAAGCACAATGCAGTGTAAGTAAAGATCGTGGAATATAGCTTTCAGAGTAAAAGTTGGAAGAACAGCAAATTAATTTGTAGAGATTGACAAAAAGATATCAAACATCTAACTATCAAATTAAACTTACTTTTACAAAAGAAAAACTATTTAAAGCTTGAGCTGCACTTACAGTTATTTGCAACTGTGAGACCAACAAATGAACAAATAGGACGAACTATCTCAGGCTCTGTGCAACTTTCAAGCCACTCTTTGGCATATGGAAAAACTGAACAGCAAATGTTTTGATTATCTTCTGGAAAAGTAAAAACAACCCCAAATCAAAACATAATATGAAATTTCAGTTGAACAGTAAAAATGAAAACAAACTGTTGTCACTTTAGAGAAACACTTCAAACTTTTTTCACAATTTTAACAGCAACACTTACCATTCTGAGGATTGTTAACACAGGCACAGAGAGTACTGCAGACTGAAGACCACAGCTGGTAGCACTGATTAGTATTTTCATCTGACAGATTCATCTCAGATATGGAAAGAGTTGTTCTGTTAAGAACAGTGCAAACAAGTCCCAAATAGTCAAGCAAAAATAAGTCCTAAAGAGTCTATCATTTTCTCTGTTTGAATTGCAACTGTTTGTTTACCTGAATAACTGTAGCAGAAGACCAATGCAGCCCGTATCTCTGACATAGGTTTGCCCACTTTCTAAAAAAGAACACATATAAGACTCCGAAGACACATGCAACTTGAGACAGAGTCTTAATGTCAAGTTTAATTTACATATATACATTTTATTTCCATTTCCTAAGCATATATCCCCCCAAAAAACAAATACAAAATCACACCAACACATTGGCAAAAGTGTTCCCTTTCTTTCTGTGTCTATTTTTTTTTCTATGCATTGTCAGAAACTACTGGTTTGCATTCTATTTTTTTTTTTAAACTATAATTTCATTTTTAGAACTAAAACACTTTCTGCTATTTAAGGAAATCCCAGTGAGCAATGATCTACTTACACAATTCAGGTTCAGTTACATGCAACCATTCATCTTTATAAATTAATTTTACCAAAACATTATTTATTGAGTGTTCCAAATTTCTGTACTGCAGATTGGCAAATAGAAAAAAGTGGTGTTATAACACAGAAAAAAAAAAAAACAAACTTACTATTATTCGAAACCAGTACTAAGATGACATAAACAGACATTCTTTTCAAGTTCACACCAGAATCCTTATTAATTAAAAATAAAATGAGGTCTTCAAAAAATGCAGAAGTACACAAAGTTTGTTGACAATAAACTGAAACCAGAAAATAAACACCAGTAAGTCCTAAAGCAAGCCATTCATAATCCTAATTTTTTTTTTTTTTAATACAGTAACTAGAATCTCAGTTGCATCCAGTATGTGGTGAGCGGAGACAAAACAGGACTATGAGGTGACTGAGGCCTTCCCCCTGTAGTCAGTTCTAAACCAACCAGGACCTAGGCAAACTTTGGAACAATCTATGAGTCATTTAACACTTGCTGCTAAGGAAGAGAAGTAGTACAGCTGTCTGGTATCATAAAGACATGCTGTCTACACAAATCAGCAAGGTATTTCTCCAAATCTGGGGCTGGACAGGGAAACAGTGACACCTTTACTGCCCCTTGCTCGAGCTGATAATCTTGTAATCTGATTTTCTGAGACAAAAAAAAAAACTGAGACAAAGCACAAGCAGAAGTAATAACATGGGATCATAACTCACTCAGAAATACAAATAATATTACTTATTATTACCATTACTCTCTATTATAATTCCTAATGTAAATAAAGCCGCTTCCTTTACTATGCGGTGAACACTTGACTTTGCAAGATCATTTATAAACATCAAACCACCAATTTCTCGAAAATATTCGCTTGCTTCACCTATAACAGAAAAAAGAACAAAAATTTTTTGCTTTTGTTTCTCTAAAATGAAAACCTTCCACGATTTTATAACCTCTCAAGCCTTATATCCTTTAGATAGCTTTTTTTTTTACAGTCACAACCAGCTTCTTAACATATATTGTGAACATAAATGTGTTGTTTCGAAGGAAAATGCTTCTTACTGTTTTGTTGACAAATTGAATAAATAGTGATCAAAGCCTCTTTCTGAGACGCAGGGCAGTCCATCTGATATTTAAGGCATTCAAGCAGTAAGTTCAGATCTGTTTTCATGTCTAAGAGCAAACACAAAAAAACTTCATGAAAATTGTTATCTTTTCTTTATATTAATCTATTTAGTATTACAATAAGCCTTCCCCAAAAATGTAGTATGTATATGTATTTTAAAGAAAAAAAACATGAGCAAAAATGGAGCTATGCCACTTCTATCCATCTATAAATAACAAACATACTTAACCTAACAATATTCCTCTCCATAGTTTGTTATTTGAGCATGATTTCCTGTGCTAAAGTAACAGCCCCCTTTTAATATTTCTGGCCTTTGATTATGAGTAACTGTTAGTAAGTGTGATGTAAATCACTAAATATTAAATTCGCAATTGCAAGGTGCATTAAGTGTATTTAAGTGAGTAATACAGAGCCATGAAAATATTCAGAGTGAAAATACAATTGAAAATCTACAGAGTGAATAGGGAAAGAATCCAACAAAGCAAGGCTTGCTATATGATACTTAGTTACAGAAGACTTCATCACTTAGCACAGCAGCTAGAATCTTGAATCAGGTTGTTAGCTTAGTAAGTTAACACAAAGCATTTTCTGGGCACCTACACACAATCCTAGGTAGATAAAACACTTGAAAATCTGTTTCTTAGTCTTCTGGGTATAATAAAAAGACTTACTTGATAATTATTTGCAACGGTAACAGCAGATACTGTATATTTTAAACACTTGTAAGGTTTGGGGTTTCTTAAAGAAGTTAAAATACAATAAAGATGTGGGTAAATATTAGCAAAAAAAAAAAAAGACTTTGTGGTGGTATTATTTACTATTTGAAAGTCTGTCATTAGATTTGCCCTTTATCTATCCAATACAGAATCCAAAAATTTGACAAGAAGGAAAAAGAACATTTCCCCAACAGCTCACCACCCCATGACAGACCTATCACAGTCTACTAAAACTTTGTAAAATCGATGCAGATAATAAATGACAAATAAATGGTATCTTACCACACTGGTTTTTCTGCACCTTTTGAGTTTCCATTTTTGGTTGTATCTCTGTTCTTGTTCTACAATAGCAAAGAAAAAGTGTTTATTTTCTGTTCAGATCATAAGTTAAATCATTTTTCTTAAAATACACTCCAGTTTTCTGGTTTTACTCTATCATCTGACACACACACACACAGTTTAATATGCTCTTGCACGGCAAAGATTTCCTTTGGAAATACGTATTTTATAGTAACACTGCATTTGTAACTATTGTGTTATTATCTTTTGACAGTTAACATTTTGCAGAAATCAGGTGATTCCATGCTACCATTGTGGGGCACCAAAACCGTCTTTGTCATTAAAAATATTCCTGTGTCATTTATCACAATAAACGTGATCCAGTTTTCCTGACAGTAGGTTGCCAACTTTGTCATCAGCCAACAACTGGCAATAAGACCACCAAGTAATGTTATGTAGAGGATCAAGCGTATCTGACATCCACTATAAAACATTCAGCCTCCTACTGCTACTCAGTGAGCCACTAAACCATAACTATGTTGTTTTATCAGTATTGATCAAAACCAAAGACAATGAGCATGAACTGAGACATTATTTCTTAAACTAATAATTTTAGTTCACCAAAGAAATTATTGCATTACATGAACCATGTAAACCAGAAAAACCCACAGCATTGATTCTACATAAACCTAATGTGCCAACATCTAAGAGTTAGTTGAGCAGCAGAGTGAAATTCAGGTTTGGAAGCAGAAAGATGGTCCCTTAACCATGCCCCAAGTTGGGGGGCAAACACAAAAGGTTGATGCAGTGTCACTGTAACCTATTTCAATCTCTCAGAAATGATTTAGCTCCAGGCAGAAACTTTAAATCAGTGATAAATCCAGCTTAATAATGGATTAGTTATCCTTCTCAAAGTAGAGCAAAGGCTCTAAGAAATATCAGTGTCATCTTAAAGAAGACAGGCTGCCCTGCTTTCCATTTTGAGTTACTGATTGTCCCCATTCCTTTGCTGCTTCCATTAGTTCAAATGCTCCATATACATCCTTACGGTAGCATTGGTGAAGCAGGTGTTTTGAGAGGGAAAGTTTAAAAAGAGTTCATCTTCATTTACCCTTTCACAAATGATAATATATATGCATTTCATTTTCTTGCAAATCTAACCCTGCCACAATAGCAGAAAACTTGCAAGTCTTCCTCACCTTTTTGCCCCTGCTGATACCGCCCTACTAGCCTAAGAGAAAACAAAAACCACCTACACATTCCTTAACAAAAGAAAGGCTGTAAAAATGAGCTCTCTTCTGAGCTAATGTCATTTCAGCAAAGTTTCATTAAATACACACTTATATTAAAGGCTCTTTAATTGTATAAGCAGCGCATTTTTTTTTAAACACTATAGAAAGATATGTCTTGACCTTAACTGGATCTTTTTCTTTTGCAACATACAGAAGGTACACAAAATATTTATAAGCCAGCCTACCTTAAAATGCAAATAGCTCAACTCTGTTGCATCGCAGGGCAAAGATGAAAA
This sequence comes from Aptenodytes patagonicus, assembly GCF_965638725.1. Lineage (NCBI taxonomy): Eukaryota > Metazoa > Chordata > Aves > Sphenisciformes > Spheniscidae > Aptenodytes > Aptenodytes patagonicus. Next base: position 10,652,786 of record NC_134959.1, read on the forward strand.
GATAAGTAACAGGATTTGCTGCAACAGACTTCTGGCAAATGCATATAAAAGAAAATAGATTACCTCTTCCCCATCAGTTATGGACAATAACCCAGTAACATCCCTTCAAACCTCAAAAAAATACTCCTAAAAAAAATACAGATATAGTTATCTGTTTGTTCAGCAGCATTAGAACACATAGCTTGAACATCCAGAAAGACTGACACAGGAGGTTAGCGGAGCTCACATGGAGGCCAATAGGAACGTCCCCAGTCAGCCAGGGCCCGGGCTGCCAGACTCACCCCTGCACAGCCACACCAGGATAGAAACAGCCAGTCTCAGAGGTATTTTTCCTTTTTAAAACCCATCGGTCAAATCCTGTACAGTAGAAGAAGTCGAGATTGTTCGTGTCCTCTTGAAATCTGAATTCACAGCAGCAGCTGAGAATGCGTCCACTAACTTTTGAGAAACACTCTTCAGTGTAACAGGTCTTTGAAGTCTTCCAGTGCTATTTTAGCATTCATCCCATCCCTCCTCCCTCTCAAATGAGCCATGTATGATTTATAGCTCATTATCAGAGTTCGACTTTGAAGTAGAAGTCTTAACAAGTACTCCAGATCATCTCAAATATAAAAAGGAAAGAACATTTAAAAGATTTAAAAAAAAAGCCAACAGTCTAAAAATGAAACGGCAAAAGCATTCTTCTGCCAGCTTTTGGGAGGAGTGAGGAATATCAAGAGGATGGGAAATAGGGCACGGATACCTGTTGATCCGGCAGCAGGAGTCGCTCTGGTCAGCCACGAAGGCAAGCCCGGGCCCCTCCTGCCGCGCCGGGCCGCCACCGTGGTACCGGGCCCTCCCCGCCGGCCTGAGAAGGGCGAGACACCGCACTGCCGCCCTCAGCCGCGCGCCCTTCCCGCCCCGCCGCCGCGGCGTGCGCGCGACCGTTGGCTTCTTCCCCCAGCCCCCCTCAGGAGTCACCCGCAGGCGGCGCCAGACGAGCGGCGGTACCGCCGTCGTCTCGGGGCAGGGACGCACCGCCAGACGCCGCTCCTCTCGGGCACCAGGAGATCCCTTTTAACCTTCTCTGAGCGCCCTCCGAACCTCAGCGTGGCTCCAGGCCAAGGCTAGGGGGAAATCACTTCGTTTTCAATGCAGCTCGGTTTCCATACTCTGCATTTTGGAAACTGCACCACCACCACAAAATGCAGTTAGCCATCACTTGACATTTGCCAGAGCAAAGGGTGCAGGAAAAAGAATCTTTTACTAGATGAATACAGCTGAAAGAATCAAGCTTTCAGGCACACAATCCCTTTCCCTAATGTGTCCGTGAACTCAGTTAAAGATATTATAGCTTTCCCTAGCTCTTCTCACAGTTAGATCCTCAAACCATCATAGTTACATTAGCCTTTTTCAACCTTTTGCGAGTCCTGCCCCTCAATCTGAACAGCAGCTTTTATGAAAAAAAAATTCAGCTCTGCTGCAAACCAGGTAAGCCAGTTTGTAAATGCAACTTACCAGGCCAAAGAACAGCTGCTGCTTTTTTCTTTCAAAGATGAATCAGAAAATTCTAGATATAAGAAAATGTTCAGGTTTTGGTATGATTTTATTTGTCCTCAGAAAAAAAAGATAAAATTGTTACAAATAAAGGAACTTTCATTTGCAAGTAATACAGAACAGTCCAGTCAGTGCCAGAACACCACAGTATTTACAGAACCAAGCAGCAGCGCCTGGTGGCAACAAGTGTGAGATCATTATCCTACAGCTGGAAAGTCACTGAAGTCTGTGACATTCCACTGTAAATATAAGTGTTATTAAAAATTACAAACTGCCCTGTAATGACTTTGATAACCTCCTGTGCAGCAGCTCCTGTAAAAGAAAAAAAAAGATAAAACAGAAGGTAGTTTGCTGGTCATATTTAAAAAACAGTAAAAATGTTATTTATCTACAACTCACTACATTGTAATTATTTCGGAAGCGCCTGATACAACTCCTAGGAGGAAAAAATGCCTTTCAGTAGTTCCCAGTATAAATGAGGCTCAGAAAACCGTTACTTCAAAAGTTAGCTTTACATACACTTTGCTGTATATACTTTCTCTCTCTCTCTCCATGTACATACACACACACAGAGTAAATACGTGTGAGCAGGTAGACCCATGCAAGTTGTGACCTCACTAAATGAAATTGAGAAGTTCAATTAAAAAAAAAATCACGTACAGTTGAACTGTAAAATAAATCGAATGGTCACTTCACTCTGATCCCTTTGTGTTCTCCTGTAGTATGAAATACTCTGTAATTTCTTCAGAAGTTATCTCTACATATTTTTCTAAAGCACTGCACATACCCAGTTTCACTTAATCAGAAAAAAATTCCTACGTCCACAGACTATTTAATACATTATCTTCAGCACTGCATGCAGCCAAATAAAGAAGGTAAGTTAACCAATACATCAACTTTAAGCATCCATTAAAACATATTTAGTTTTGATAATACCTGCAGGTTGAATTAAGGTAAGCAATCAAGGCTATTTATATTTAATAGATACTTAACGTAAGTATATTGTGTTAATTTACAAGGAATATGTAGTAATACTAAAATTAACACAGTACACAATTATTCCTTTCCTTTTTTTTTTTTAAACTCAAAGCCTCTTTCAAGCATTTTATTTTTAAACACATTTTTAAGCTACTAGAATCGATCTACTGAGATTATTTAAGTTTATTTGGTTTCTTTTACTGACTTTAAACCCTTAATGTGTCCACTTTTTCTATATACCATAGGAGGTCACATCTGGAGAATAAAGGGGGAGGATTTTGTTCTAATACTGTCTTTGACTACAGTCTGTGATTACAGTCTTTGCTCTGACAATACAAAGTAATTAAAACAGTGGAGATTCTGACTCAAGTATGTACTACAGCAGATTGGTTTGTTTGTATGGACCTTAGAAATACAGTGACATTCTTACCTCCCATGAAGGCAGCAATAGCATGTGGTTCAGCAGCTCCATAGCGACAACTGGATAGCGAAGTAACAGTTAGTATTTTCAGGTCAGTTTTACTGACAAAGTGACACTTAAGATACAATACTTACAACTCATGAACATAGTCATCTTTCACCACTATAGACAACCCATGTTCTTGTAAGAAACCAGTAAGGCATGATTTTAGTTTTCCAATATCATCTTCTACCTGATAGTTGTAGACACCTGGAAAATAAGTTAACTGTTTCATCACAGAACTGTAACACCATATTCAAAGTTAATGGGTTTAAATGGCAGCGTAAGTATTTTATTTTTCTAAAAAGTTTCTAAGCCGATAAATATATTAAATTATTAATACTAATCATAATTGAATATTCTGTTGATGCTACTCACGATAATGACAAATTACTGCATAGCTGAACCGATTCATAATCCATGCAACTTATTTCAGTGGTATCAATTCAGATAAATTCCTTCAGTTCCCAAAGATGAAAAAAACCTCTCACTTTAATTTTCACGTTCTTAAAGTTATATTAATACGGAAACAAAACCACAACTAATGCTGTATTTGTAGTTTATAACTAGTATTATAGTAACTATTGGCTCTTTGTATTTCTTTTGATGACATTAAGTAACTCTGGTATTAACATACCTGGATATCTACTGTGCTGCTTATAAAATCTATCTACAGCCCGTAGCATCAAGTACAGCACTAGTTCACTGTCCGGGTTATCCATATGGGAAACTGAAAACGGCAAGAGAACTGGTTAGTTGGTACAGATGAAATGGAAAAAGAAAGGTTTTTGAATTACTTGAGATCAAGTATTTCCCATGTGCTTAAACTGTAAAATCTGCAGTAAAAAGAAATCTTAATGAAGACAACCTGCAACTGAGAATCTCAATGAGTCAACTGTCAGATACACGATTTTGACTCCAGAGTGTATGACAAAACCATATTGTATGTATTTGATATAAACCATTCAGTGAAGATATTCACGTTTCAACTCTGACAGCTGCTGTAACATTAAATGGGATATTCCTTAGTTATAATTTCGGGATTTGAAACGCATGCTTCATATATTTAACTGTAATGACTAATTATAAAACAGGTGTTAAATCCCTCAACATACAGCTCAGTAGTATTTCTAAATACTAACTACTACTTAAATCACATTGCATATTACCAAGTAATTCAAGGAGCTGTCACTTAAATTATAAATATTAAGCAAAGTATGTATACACAAAATGTATACACTTTGTATACATTTGTATATACATTTTGTATACACTTTGTCCAAAACATTCAGAGGACTTGTATAAGCTTAATTTAAACAAACTTTGATAAAAAGTATTTCCAGCTTTTTTTTTTTCCCAATTTATGCAGGTTCAAAAAATAAAACGCAATATTAAGTAACTAGTTTGCTAGTTCACATACTGAAAAGATAAGCTGAGAGGGGCCAAGACAATTATTCTCATATCTTTGGTCAGGTGAAAGCACCGTTCTAGCTCTGTCAGAAATAACTGAGGTACAGAAAAGAGAAGTTTGAAGAAAACAATGTTTTATTTATGTGCTATCAAAAATAAAATCTGCAAGAGAAAAACCTGAAACATGCATCAATTTGTAAGGTCATTTTTGAACTTTCAAAATCAAACTGAATTCAACATTCTAGACTTAAAAAAACCATACTTCTAGTTGATGCCAAATTATAAAACTGCATAATGAAATAGAATGTGTAACATACAATTCTTTTTCATCACAAAACCATTTCAAGTTGAAAATACAATTAAAGTATGTGCCAAAAAGGAGTACTTACCGATTTCATCCTTGTTAAAAGTGTTTAAACTGTATTCTTCAGACAGAGATCTACATCGTACTACTCGGAGAAAAGCTGAGTTGCTGCCTAAGCAGAGGGTGCAGAAAGGAGAGCATTACCTACTTGAATGCATCACCAATTCCTAAATCTTTCTAAGTCTGTATCTCTGATGTGTTAAACATGAAAGACTAAAACTTATCATAATTTCATTTAACACTTCTGCTGCTTCTGGTAGCTTGCAGTAAAATCTATAAAACTACATTTAGGTCTATGGTCACAAGTATTTTAGTGAAATACTTCGTGCTTATTTACTTCTAGAATCTAAACTTATCTGCCATGTTAATGTAACAGCGTAGCTCTTCTAAAGCAATTCATCCATCACAGCCATCAACTTACATGTTCTCCTCTTCCATGCTGCAAATGAACATGGGTTCTTTTCATCTTCCGCTACATCTACCGCTGTCTCACATACTCTCAATTAATATTCTAACAGTACAGCTATGAGTGGGAAAAGGTTCTTCTCCAGCATCGTTGCTATGAAACAACCCAACGTGCAGCTACTACCTAGCACTCAAAAACGAGGAACTGCGAGGTTCTCAAAACTCCCAGCAAATAGTATCAACCAGGGGCAGCGTGCTCTTGGCGACGTGCTCACAAGAGAATTTTCCAGTTGCAGGGAGACTTAGCCAGGCTGCCGTGTGGACATGTATAAATATCCAGAACAGGCATAACCCAAAGCGCCATCAACAGTACTACTCACTGCATCACTGTTTTACCTTTTCAGACTACCAGAAGTTTACAGAGCCTGCACTCTGAATATCACAGAATGGGCAAGAGTGATTAAGTACTAATCACAGAAAGTAGAGGACATCTGCTACCTGTTGTTTGGACCTGAGAAAATACCGTATCTTTTAAAAGCCAACCTTTATAGACTCACTGTTGGGAGATGCTGAACATCTGTTACTTCCACTGAAGATGAGGGATGCAACTGCTAAGCAGTTATTTGAAAAATTCAAATATTGAGTTACTGACTAATAACTACATTATCATTCAAAAGTTTTTGATTATTTGATCATTTGCATAAACACAGCAACAAAATCCAAGCATACTCACAAAGCAATTTTAATTCTCTCTCTGAAATAGATTCAGGTGCCTAGAAGAGAGAATATAATCATTCCAGTACATACAATGACCAGAGAATTTGCATTTTCAGAGATACTCATACATTCATTGTGAAATAACTAGTCGTTCTTGTAAAAAAAAAAAGCTATCTTAAATTGTAAATAATACATCCCTGTATGCCTTTTACTTTTATATGACCAAACCAAAAGTGATAAATAAAACAGACCACAGATATTACATTTCTTTAGAACTTACTTCAGCCTTTTGAAGAGAATGAGGTCATTAAGCCTTCTCTTTTCATATCTGTCTCCTGTGACTTATTTCTGTACAGAACATCAGGGTAAAAATATTTCTATCCTGTCAGAATGGCCGTACATTTGTAATTACCTTGCCTAGGGACTGCAACAATTTAGCAGCATGGTTACCCACAGCAGCAATATCCTTCTTTGCTTTTTCACGGTATCTGTTAATAATAAAGAAGTCTTAATAATTACAGCATAAAGCCATCAGCTTCACAGTGAAGACCACTTCTTTTTGTTTTATATTATAAAGACAAAATACAAGCCACATGAATGGAAGTAAGCTACCTCAAGGCCATGAATACACTTATTACCTCCCTGTATGACTGTACGGCATGGCTGAACTGTTCACTAAACATGTGGCTTAGAAACGAGTTAAAATTAAAATGAATATTACTACAACCAGTCAGAGGAAGAATATTGAGTAGTTTCAGAACAACAGCTATATGTCCTTCATTGGGCTTCTAATATTTCATTAATTTCTGTATTTTAATATTTGTAGCCATAGTATATTAGTTCCGTTAAGACCTATGACAACGCAAACATCTCAACAACACGGTATTTAATAAAATTCAAGAGCTCATTTTAAGGAACTGTAATTATTTTATCTGTGAATTAAAACCCTGTAATGCTTATTGGAATTGAGAATTGAAGTACATAATGATCTGGAAATTCAGGACAGATGCTTATAGAATTCAGATTCACAAATTAGGGTATCTGCAAATTCAAGCAATTACAGTTTCATTTAGCAAAATAATGATACAAGTTCTTGGCTTTACTGTCATACAGAGTAACTTCCAATTATTTTAGACATGTAACAGATTTGTATTTTTATATCCATCTTTTTAATGCTGTATGTCACAGTTCCAAGGAATGCACCTCTAAAGTTACAGATTTCATTTTGATGAAACTACTATTAGACCACATGATCCTTTTTCTAGTAGAGGTTGTGTTTCAGAATCTACGGAGGAACAATCAAAATCTATTAGAAATAATACTTCCCTATTTGAACAATTCAACAGTACAATTGCACAGACAATTTAACAAAGTCTTCTGCAAGATACTGCTTCATTTTAAAGATACAAAAAAGGAGGAAACAGCAATCAACTGCAAAGAAAATGTGGCAACACCGTGAGAAAGTCTTTTTGGCCCGACAATTTGCATCATGTCCAGGATGCACAGGAATAGTAAGTTCATGTTGAGGATACATGCATTCAAAGATGGCCTTCCTAAAATCTTGATCCACACTGATGCTGTTTAGAACTTGCAGCTAATGTTCATTGAAACTCTTCGTCATCTACCAAGCAATCCCTTCAAAGGGCATTAATCAGAATTAAGCATTTAGAATTAAGTATCTAGGAAACTAGAATTTCTGTAACCAGGTTGGCATACATATTGAGGAGAAAAACCAAAGGCTGTGTTTTAGCAACAATTTGCTTTGGACAGCAATAGCTGGGCTATGGGATCTACTATCTATAGGAAGGTCTTTACTAGACCTGAAACTAAGAAAAGTGATCACTTACTACCCAACCCTAGGAAACCGGGATGCACTGAAGGCTTAGGCCCTGGTTCCAAACAGCAGATAGCATCTATACAGGCAGCAGATAGCCCCAGGCTGCCGTTCCTCCCACACCCCTCCTCACCCTGGACCCACATACACACTTTTTTTTTAATACAGGAATTCATGCACTTCGTGAGGTCTGAATTCATCACCATTTACTACCATTAGTAACTATTAAAGAAAAAATTGTATACTTACACATTTTGCAATTTGATAAATTTATTGGAGTCTGCTATCATATCAGGAATAGTGCCCCGCACAGGCAAGCTTCCTTGCCCCTCATTTGCCACAAATTCCTTTACAGCTCGAGCCAAAATCCAGAAGGAGGGTGACTGCAAATGCAGAAGAGACAGTCATGTACACAAAAGTTATTTATGATGCTTTTTCTACATTTAAGTCCTACCCTTAATTACTCATTACCTGCTCTGTGAGGTTTATGCAGCAATCATCATTAAAAATCTCTTCAATGCATCTTGGAATCTATGAAAAAAATTAAATTGGGTTTGTATTTACTTGACTTTCGATTTCTTGAATTATCTCAACACTCATTACATAGGTGATCCAACTCTAAGCGACCTCAGAGTTTCATACCAAGATCTCCTCTGAATCTTACATAGTCAGTGCTTCTCAGACATATTTCAAATAGTAGCACTGCCTGAGAACAAGGCACATGCTTCTGATCAAGATGAATGTTACAAACAAAATCTCACCATATTTCCACCTTCTACATGGAAGATTTAAAAAAAACTGGTAGCAGCACCAGCAAAAGCTACTACCAGTCCCAGCTGCCCATCCTACCTGCTAGAGGCAGAGCAGCAAAAAGGCTGGGGAAGTGAAGAGGCGCTGCAAAAGTGAGAGTGTTTTGACTCTGTAACTGCTGCATTTCAGTCTGGCACAGAAACCGAAAAAAAATCACTAACAGCCTGGGACACGGCTTGTAGCAGCTCAGATGTCAGCACTAAGTTTTACCTGCTGCTTTCTTGGGAGATTTAACATGACTGTCCAAGCAAGGATCAGCAAAGTTCAAATAAAAATTGAATGTGATCTAGAAAGAATCACAGAATGTGCTTTACCTTATGCAGCTTTTGCAATTTACCATGGATGAGAGATTAAGGAAATCAGAGGTCAATTCTAAACCATAAGTTACTACTTCAGGATTATTTAAAAACAATGAAAAACTGATCAAGCTTAAAAACATTAAAAGTGAAGTTACGAAAGGAACTTCGTAACATGTTTCTTCAAGAGGAAAGTACTGAATTTGCTGAGCCAAAGGTCCCTTGCAGCACTTCATTTCTATACAGAATAAAAACTGCAGCAAGCGGCTTCAATATAGCACAAATTCAACAAATGCTTTCTGAGTCTCTCTCCTCGGATTGTATTTAAATTGGACATCATCTACACCAGTGACTGCTAATTCTTCATAGTTGTACCAAGCACTTTACAGTTTAATCTGTGAAAGAAAATCTGATAAAGTCTAAGACAGGAATACACTACTAATGAACTCTGGTTACTGACTCATTCTATACTTGAATTCAAGTCTTCAGGAAGGAAATGTAGCTTCCCTGCACGAACAAGGAAATAAAAGAAATTCCGTAAGTTACAGTGCCACCTAGCCTAGGTCTATTTTACTACACGATTTCAATTTTAAAAATTGTACTAATCCTGTTTTACCTAAATATAAATGTTGCAAATGAAATTCCTGTCCTAACAGTGAATAATATGTTCTGAAAAAATGAGGTAGTTGAAATTCCTTCAATTTTGTCATACAAATGTTTGTTTTACCTCTGTGGTATTTAATGCTGTGTTCACATTTTTCATAGCTTCTTCAAAGTTCTCCTCGTCTTCTGGGGTCCCATTTTCATTCTTTAAGATACCTTATTGAAAAAAAAATTAAAAGTACACAATCCCCTGAATTACATCTCATCATTTAGGTCTTACCAACAGAGCAGACTGGCTTTGGATGTATTTGTGGCACAATAACTAATCAACAAAAAATTGAATTACCAGTAAAACGTACTGATAAAACTAACTACATTACATTCTGCATATGATTAATTTTCCTGTGATGTTAAATAGAAGTTAGTTATCACAAAAATACCAGTTTATTTGTGTGAGAAAGAGTAAAGTTTCATAATCACTAAATTAACATAGATGGTGGTAAAAAGGCAATTCAGGTCTCCTTCCCATCCCCGGTCATGTTGTGTTGGGGGGGTTTTTTTGTCAAATTTGGCAAACACTTATGAACCCACACAGCAAGCCAGACCAACAAATGGACTCCACTAAAAACCTAATTTAACCAAAGGTAATTACTACAGCTCAGCTCCCTAGCTCAACCTGAATAACGATAATGCTTTTATTCTACAATCATTTAAGATAATGTCTTTCTAGATCTTAAAATGCCTCATTAATTTTAGCACCTGTAAAAGGTATTAAATTGAAACATCTGCAAAAATTAAGTCTGTTCACACACTGGTTACAGTGTTTTCAGTAGCTACACAATCTTTCTCTCTCTCTCTAGAGTATTTATTTAGAGCTGCAATGATTAACAACAGTTTGGTGGGTCAACTGACCAACAAAATACTTGCAGTTAATAACAATTTCAGTGTCAAAAGCCACTTGCTTTCCTCTTTGTCACGTTTTCCATGTTAAACATCAGTATTTTCTACAGGCTTTTCTCTTAAGGCCTCTCCTCCCACCCAAATCAAAACATACTCTTGATCTTAAACAGCAAACTGAGAAAAACTGCCAAACTGCATTTATAAGCAAATTGGGATCTTCAGACCCACCTGTATAAAACAATAATTTAGCAGAAGAATCGTACTGTATATGCCAGCAGATTTTCATAAATTAACCGTGAGAGAACATCTGATTATTTTTCAAATATTGCCTTATATATTTCTGCCAGTATGAATAAGTGACTCCTAAGACATATATTACCTTGTCGAATCAGTTGTCTGAAGGCTTCTTTTTCTTTGTAACTCTTAGGCAACTGATCACTTTTCTAAATTTAAAAACACAAGAACATTTTGTCTTTAAAATATCTACTACTAACCTCATTGTGTTCAGACTGCCAAACTCTAGAGTTTGTCATTGTTCACATACATTCACTTGTATTTCAATTAGTAATTTTTTTTTATGATTCCATCTTATTTGTTACACGTTGCCAAATTAATAATCTAGTTTAGAAAAGACATATCTAAAGTAGTAATAGTAATAATAGACTGATGGCTTATCCAGTTCTGCAATATACCTCGTTGAACCATTTTGTTAGATAGTTGGCTACAATCACAATCCATGGAGTGTGGCTATGGTCCTGTAATTGAACAGCAGAGAAATCTTTGTCAAGTTGAGAAAAGATACAAACAGGAGACAAATTAAAATCCTATTTTAAATGTAAACTCCTAACATCCCTTCCACTATAGTAAAAACACAGGACATGTTCCAGATTCTGATTCAGAAATAACACTCTTTGTAACTTTATTTGTACTATAAAACAAATTATTAATTATTCCTTTACTTAAGAAGGGTGCCTAAGCCAAGTTCTCCAAATTTCTTCTGGAGTGAAACTTACGTTATGCACAAATACCCACACTGCAAAGCTCTGCAGCAGTAGGTAATCATAAAAATAAAAAAAAAAAGGAGGGGGGGTGAGGGAGAATCAATCTAACAAAAGATCAAGTTGCCCAAGAATATTCCTTACTTCAAGACCCCCACTTGCTTAAGATTTAAATACAGACTGTAACATTTGGGGCAGAGGCCAAAAACAGTACCTCGTGACTGATTCCATGGTTGCCTCTGCTCAGATGAGACTCGGCACCAAAAAAATGACCTGCCAAGAGTCATTTTCATAGAATCCCTGTTCTATGTCTGCATCTGTCTTCGAGCACATAGTGCAAACCACATTCCAACCTTTTTGTCCATATGATCCAAGTCATAAGACTGAACGTGTTCCCTCAGTTCTGGAAATGGTTTGTCCAGTCGCAGATCTTCTAACATATTGTCAGGATGAGATTCAACAACTGTGAAAAAAATTACACAACGCATTTCACAGTTTTATGTCCAGCCTTCAAAACAGAGCTATACATCAAATGCAGTGCATCACCCGCTCAATTAACTGCTTAGTTCTCAAAATAAGTGTTTTGTGTAAGTTAACTTTAATGTCAGGATAATCTCCAATTTTACTATTTGTTGCAGTCCATAATTTCTACACATTCCTCAAAGAATGCTCCGGTGATGAACAGCAAACTACATAAGACTTAACAAATACTAAATACATCACAAGATAAAGATTAAAAAAAATAAAATCAAAGCGACATTACATATCGAAGCTTTAAACCTTTTAGAAAAGTCTTTATCTCAGAAAACCCTCTAACCTGTATGTTCTTTAATAATGACTCTCATGTAACCGACCAGTCCATACGTCCTGCAGACCAGCAGAGGAACGTTAGAATTCCAGAGAAGTTCAGCCAAGCGCAGCAACGTACTGTAAAGAAAAACATTTTTTTTTTCAGATGCACAAGAGGACAACAGTTAACTATAAAGTTAACTCTTACACAAGCCACTCATGAAATAAAAGTTTTCTATGAGAGAACTCTAATGTTATCATGATTCTAAGCACATATAAGGTGATTAATTTTATACGTGAATTTACACTAGGTTAGAAATATATTTATCCATTAGCTTACTTATATTTAACTCCATCCTCCCAAATGCTCCAAATATCAATTAAACAAAAAACTTCAATGAGTTGTGGAAGAAAGAAAAAAAGAATTAGATCTGTGTGCTAAACAAACGTAACTTCCAGTAGGGGCAACTCCAATCAGAGGTTTTTGAATAGCACAGAAGAAATACTCTTTATTCACAAATGCCTGCAAGGGAATTACGACTTCAAAGAGGCAAGTTGGCTCTTATTTCTGTAAGAGACAGTACCTCTAGCTCCTCTGTAAGTAGGGGGAGGGAATATAGAGTATGAACAACAGCTGTTTCCTTACAAAAGCAAGTTTTAACTATTCATCTATCCAGCAACCTCTTGCCTCTGTGGAGGCAGCTTGTCTACCGAAACAGAAGCATGCTCTTCTCCCCCAGTTTTCTCAATACTCTGAGAGTTGTCATTTTTCATCTGTACTGTTTACTGGAAGGCAGCATGGGAGAGGCGTCTCAGCAGGAAAAGGTTAAAAAAAATTAAAAAAAAATCAAGAACTTCTGGTTTTGACAAAGTTTACATGGGCAATATAATTACATACATGGGTAAAATGGAAAGACCTATACAAACAATAAAATACATTTGCAAAAATCTAAAGGTATCACAGCTCCTATTATCTGTTAGGCTTTACATAAGAAGAATACTTCTTATAGCGATTTTGGACCAGAAACAACTTTCACTACAAAAGAGTTACTTGACATAGATGAATACACCTGGAGACAGCACCTAGGTGTCAGGCATGGATCTGAAAGAGATCTTGAACTACGTATTAACATATAAAAAGATCCATAGAAAAATGCCATCATTTACTGTAACTTTCCTTCACAATGACAGAGTTCTGTTTTGCATAAGTTTGCCTGCAAGAATATGCCTGCAATTGAAACCTGCTTTTACAACTGAATGAAAACAAACGAACAACTTCAGATGATTCTTTACCTTTCTGGTAGTTGCGTTGCAACCACCAAGTTAAACCGATTAAAAAAGGAAGGGTCATTGTCTAGAAGTTTTTCTGGACTCTAAATAGTAGGAAAAAAAAATTATGTCAGGAAACACTGAAAATTTCTGAATACACAGCAAGTCTGTTCATCATTCAATTTAAAGTGTTAAGTGAAACCTATAAAATTATGATGAAGTTATAAAATAATGTTTAAAATACATTGACCTTTTGCAAATAACTTAAGATCTTCTTCCTCAAATGTTGTTTTATCACAAAGCTACCTAAACTGCAACATTACAAAGACAATACATAGCTATTATTTTGTATTTGTATCACATCGTATAACAAGAAATGTACAAGTAATTTAGGAAAACAAACCTCTTCGACAAAGTTTCCAGAAACATCATTATTCAATTCTTGCAAGAGCTCAGTGGCACTCTGGGCACGATTCTGTTTCAGAACAATCAGAACAATGTTTAATCTCTCGAAATGTGATTTACATAGTATACCAGTACTACATATGCTACATGCTTAAAAAAAAAAAAAAAAAAGACTTCATCATCGTAAGCTAGGATTTCTTATTCCAAGCCTTGCTTATCTGAAGAAAAAATAAATCCCTTAACAGCAGGCATTTGTTTGAGACCATTTTTAGTAATACCATTTTGAAAACAAAAATTATGTGACAGCTATGTATTAATTTCCAGGAGTTACCTATGCCTTTTGTACTCTCCTGTTTTTGTGATTTTTTTTTTCCCCCATCCAGCTCTCTATTCTTAGCTTTACTCCTTCAACCACAATTCTCTTCCACCTTATCCTTCCAAAGATTTTCTTAACCATATCCTGGTCATTTTTTTCATTCATTCTTGCCAGAATTGAGTTTATCTTCTCACTTATGAGCAACTAAAAAGTAAGCATGGGGAATTTTGTCAAAAAATAAATAGATTTTAACCTATACATACATGTTTTTAGCTTTACTCATAATACTACATTTGAGTATTTACTCAATACTTTCATGCTTTCAATACACCTGAAGTGACATTTGTTATCTCCTTACCTGACCAATATGGCTTTTTTGTAGAAAGAAACTGAAAAGGAGACAAGAAAGTAAGTTACATGTGAAGTTTTATTCTGAAGAAAAACAACACTAAAGCTACATTTTGTAGTGCAGAATATGTTGCTGACTCTCATACACAACAAACCGAGTTCACCCTTAAATCTGCTTTTCTTCTCCCCACCACTGTAACGTCTCCCTCATGATCAGTTTCTTAAGGAAACTTTCCAGTGCCTGAGCCACAAATCTGAAAAATAAGATATGCCAAACTCCTCTAGAAACCAGGGTCATACTGCAGATTCTTTTTCACTAGGCCAATTAAAGACCCATTAGTACTCATTTCTTCATGGAATGGAATATCCTTCCCCCATACATAACCCCTGCAAGTAGACAGATATCTGTAGGTATCTACCTGAACCATAAGAGAATGTGATCTAGAATTAGTGAACAAATTATTTTTAATAGGATTTGTAAAGAGTTACCCATCCTTTCCCCTGCTGCACACAGCCTTTCAAAGCTATGAAAGCTGATAAATGCTATCAATCACAGTTTCACAATGATAAACTAATGGAAAATTATTTTCATCACCAAAATTACGGAAAATACATTTAGCCATAGTGAAACACAAGCAAATCTTGCAGTGTCATATCTCAAGATTACAGCAAACAAGTTATTTTTAAGTATTTTGATATTGAGTAGACCATTGTCTTTATAAACCCGATTTGTGAAGCAGACAGACCTGTAAGATACAAAAACAGCAACTAAAAAAAATTATGTAAAATTTAGCAGCTAATATCAAAACGATCGTGCATGCTCTATGTATAACAAACATCCAAAACCACAAAAGACTTGGAGAAACATATAAATGCTTTTAAAATTATTAAGAATTTTATAAAATTTCGTAACAAGTATAGAGATGGAACTACTCATGAAACCCTGTTACTTCTCAATTTGTATCAGAAGCTAGTAACAAACCTACTTATTGCCAACATCTTCTCCAGAGACCCGACTTCCATCGACAATTGTAAATGAACCAATACCTTGGGGGAAAAAAATTACTATGAATAACTAGGCATTATGAAATTATCAGATACATTACAAAGAAAATACAGAAGAGGTATCTACTTACCTGGTAGCACTAAGTTTTTGAGTATTTCGGTTCCTGTTGCGGTTGCATTTATCACACAAACGTGGGCAGATTCTAAAGCTTCTTGTCCATGGTCACCCCACAATCTACATTGGGATGGAAACAGAAACATTCTGAAATTATTTCATTTCAGATTGTAAAGCCAGTATAAAGAAATAAAAAAAAAAGTAAACAATCACAAATGGAGATCTAGCATACTACTTTCCATTCACTGTTGAGAGAGGCTAAATAGCACTAACCAAAATAAGCTTTCCTTAAGAAAATTTACTGTGACAAACTTGAAACTTTCTAAAGAGCAACCTAATTTCACTGACATTTCATTTCCTCCATCTTTGTTCTCTACACCGTATGAATGCACACACCTTTTTCTGTTTTAACACATTTAACTTTTTAAAAATCAGCATGGGTCGGAACACTCCCTACACAAATTTTGTCCTAAAACTGAATGTTCTCTTTTTCATAAGTTTTATTATAAATAATAAATTTTCGGGTTTTTTTTATAATTCAAGACACTGCAACGTACGAGCTGATGGAAATCACCCATGAGGAGTTTAGCAATGTATGTAAGACACCTATAAAGTAATATTCAGGCTGAAATCGGGACTTGACGGTACTCAGTCACAAACGTCCCACAGACTTCACACGGGCAGTAATTTCACTCTTCAGCTGCAGAGAAGAAAGCCACTGAAGAGACACAGCAAAGCGTTGTAGCTACTGCTAAGCCTTTCAAATGTACGCAAGCATGTGAACATCAACCCACGCCATACCCCAAACGTCGGCTGCCTCAGTACAGGCCGCCCTGCTCTCATTTAACTTCGCTCTTTTCTGCCTTTTTCCCCTATGCCGGCACAAACACTCACGCAGCTGCTCGGCGAACCCGGTAAGCGGCCGGCCCACAACAGCCCGACTGCTTCGGACACAGCCTCTGCCCGCCACGGGCTCCGCCGGAGCCGGCGGCTGCCGCCCCCCAGGGGATGCAGCGGGCGGCGGCGAGCGGCCCCGCCCGCAACACGCAGCCCCGAGCGGGCCGCCCGCCGCGCCTCTCCTTACGAGCGGCCGCGGTGGAGGCCTGTCGTTCGAGCGGGCAACCAGAGCCGCGGGAGCGCGGTCCGCGGGCTGCGGCCCCCGGCCCCGGCTGCAGCGAGAGGCAGGGCCAGCGCCGCGGCAGCCCGCTCTCCGCCCGGCCCGGACGGCGGCAGGACGACGGAGCCCGGGCGGCCCCCCTCGCAGCTCGGGACCGGGGCACGCAGCAGCCCCCGCCGCGCTACCTCAGCTGCCGGTCGTATCTCTGCTCCTTGAGGCTGGCCTTGCCCGGCTGCGCCATCGCACCACGCTCCCCCGCGGCAGGCGCTGCGCAGGCGCGGGCGGGCGCATGCGCGGGGGCGCCGGGCCGCGGGGCCGTTGGGGGGCGCTGCGGGACGCTGCGGAGCCGCCGGGGCGGGAGGCGGGGGCGGGGCGGGGCGGGGCGGAGCCTCGTGGAAGCGGGCAGGCCCCGCCGAGGGGCGGTGTGTGGTGCCGCGGACCCGCCCTCCCCGGCCGTGCTCCTCCTCCTCCTCCTCCTCCTCCTCCTCCTCCGCCTCCGCCTCCTCAGGGCCGGGGAGCGCCCGCGGGCTCAGGCGGCGCGCTGCGGGCCCCGCCGCGCCCGGGTAATCCCCGCGGGAGAAGCCCGATGCCTGCGGGCTGCGCCCCGCACGGCGCTGTTAAACGCGGGCGCCTCCTCGCCCTCCGTGGCGCCCGGCTCCGCTGAAAGCGTCCTGCGGCTGCCTGCGCGCTCCCCGCTGCGCCCGCCCGGCCTGGGGCCCGCGGTTTCCCGGCGGGTGTCGTGGGTTACTCGAGCTGCGCTGCGGGGCTGCAGGATGCGTCCCGTGGCTTCTCTTGTGAGTCGGGGGCGTCGCTTCCATCTTGTGTAAACGGGTGAAAGCGTTCGTGTTGACACGGAGGTCCTGCCCGTGCCGGTGGGGACATGCGGAGAGCCGCCGTCGTTCGATGGAGCGGGGACGGCGATTCGGAAGACGGTAGAAAAAAATAGTGCTGAGGAAGCAGGCCTTGATGTCTTCGGGGGACGCTGAAGTTGGTGGGAATCACGAGCACAGAAACATAGGATGCTGTTTCCTTCAGGAATATGTTGCTAAAAATATGTTGCTGTTCCCGGAATTTATAGTCAAAATGGGTATTTCTCATCTCTCAACCCACTGTCTGGTATGAAGTTTTGAGGCGTTTTACAGCAGTCTGAGTCAGAAGCCCTGCAGATAGCTGCATCCAGAAAAATCAGTTTAGATATATTTTGCTGAGATGGTGTACATTATTACAATTATTTCTGCTTAGTATTGAGACAATAAAATCTGAAATCTGTTGTGCCTATGTGCTTCTGTTATGAAAATCTTTCCATATAGCATCAATATAGATTGTACTAGAAAAGTGTACAAAAAAAGAGAAAACTTTCACTTCTTTAAAAATTTCAACCGACGTTTCTGGCACTAAGTTTCAACAACAAAAGAGAGGTCCTAAAAGGTGTGCATCGTTCCAGCTGATCTGTTAGCCCACAAAAGGGTATTCTGTTGCCCTTTTAATCTGCTTCTCTTTAGTGAATTTGATTTGCTATATATCTGCTGGAATAAACTATACCACAGTGCAATTATAATTTAGTGTTTTATACCTTGCAGATGACGTTGTAATACAATACAGTGCTTCCTCTTTTGTTTTTCCATCTACAGTATCTCCTCCAAAGTTCATTTTTCTCAGCCTTTGTGTTTGCTATGTCACAGTAAATCCTTCTGTTGAAATTTCAGCGACTGTTGCAATATTTGTAGGAATGTTCTGTCCACCAAAGTCAAAAGTTGGCTCGTTCTGTTCTCACTATCTGCTGCAATTATACAGTTTCACTGTATATGGACAAACCATAAATTATAAGAATTATTATTTCAGACTTAGTTCCAAAATATAGTCCCCATTTCTGGTATAAAGCAGCCAAGTGTGTATAGCTTTAAAAGTCAAAGACAAGTAATAATAAAAAATGGCATATGAAGGCTGGGAAACTCATAGGGAGCCAGGAACCCAGTTCCTCTTTTTCTGCCCCACTTTCCCAAGAATGTTCCAAATAAATTCATTTTTTCTTCTTGGCCCATTCAGGTTTTTTCTCTTGCAAAATTGTCTGTTAATTTTATGCATGTCTTTTTTGTCATTTTCTTCTCAATCCCTTCTTTACTTAGGGACCCTTCCCCCCCCCCATCCCTTATGCCAGGAAGAGATTCCCAGAAAATAAATGTTGAGTTCTTTGCCTTAGAAATCTCATGGATCTCACTAGCTGTGGGAGAAGGATTACCACTTTCAGCTCCTGAAGTTACACTGGATGCATGAGAATCTCAATATATGGTCATCACATTTTTGTGTTTGCAGAGAGAAACTTGAGAATATAAAATTTGAAATTTCTATTGTCAATCAACAAGTGTAGGCACTTTTTAAATAAAATGCTAAAAAAAATAACAAAAATCTGGAATGATTCTGCTTTTTAATGTTTAGTGTTGGCAGTACACCCTCCTGTTTATATTTACCTTGTAAAGCATTTTTGTGCAGTTTCTGGATTAATTATTAATTATTTTAACACACACATGAAGAGCAGATGCCACCTTACTATAACTCCCATTTGGAAACTGCCAGCATTAGTAATGGCAATGTAAGAAGAGAGATGAGCTGCCTGGGTGAACAAGATACTCTTTCAAGAACTTGAGGTGTAGGCAAGCTCTGGAGTGATGAATGTTTTAACATTTAATCTGCTCCTACCTATTGTACTTCAAAGGCTCTAGAGTGAGCAGCCTGTACCCAAACTGGCTGTATTTCTGCCATATTTTTGTTAATAGGCAATGACACATCAGACACACTCATGCATTAAAGAAGGCACATGACACCTCGTTCAAATGTGTGTCGCCATGATTAAAGATAACTGCCAAGTGACTTAGGCAAATACGCTTAGAGTGCCATTTAGCCATTCACCTTGGAACCAAATAACTATTCTTTCATTTTATGTCTCCTAAAATGCAGCTCTGCCCCTCTACAGTGATGCAGTAATATATGCCAAAAGCATTATCCTCAAGTGACAATCTCCTTGTGCGAATACCTCCCAATGTCTCCCGATCTGTATTATAGAGACAACTTGCCTTAGAGATTCAAAAATCCAGTCTCCTCAAACCCGCAAAGCTTAATATGTTCAACTTCTATTTGGCATTCCAATCTTACTTGGAGCTTTCTACCTGTAATGGTTAGTTCTCATATAGCAATTCTAATAAAGTGAGCACAAATTAAATCGTAAAGAAAATTATTCCATATATAGGGATGGGAAAACGGAAGCATTTGTTGTTAGTTCAGTATCACAACGTAGTGCCAGGTTCAGAAGAACCCATGTATTTGTCCTAGGCTGCTGCTCTGTTCACTCATCATTACTGTCAAGGAGGAATAAAACCGTAAGTATGAAGACTGGGGAAGACAGAATTATTCTTTAAGGTAGCTTGAAACGTTTCACCGTAGTGGATGGAATTATGTCTTCCTGTCATTCACTGCTAAGCAGACACTTCTGAGATGTAGTCAAAGCCTGTGAGAAATCTGTGGAAATCGTGAGTACATCACTTTTAGCTCAGCGCTGGAGAAATCCACCCTTTAAGCACCTACCACTCTGTTCTTCTCACTTCCATAAGTTCATGAGTGTGATGCAATTATCCTCGATTCAAGCTAGTAAAATTGAGATCAGAATTAGATTGCTACCTCAACTTTTGAAGTGATAAATGATAGTTTGAGGACAGAATCAGTGAAAATCCAGCCTTAGAGGCAGCCAATATCAAGAGGCATCAGGGTTACAGAATAATGTGACATTTGTATAAGCAGCAGTATTACCCTAGCTTTAAGGAAAACTTAATATTTTCCTCAAAAAGAAAGAAGACTGATTGGATGGAGGAGCACATTAAACTGTCATATACACGCTGGCTATCATTTATATCTACAATTTTATTCAAGCTATTTTTTTCTTTCCTCTCAGGTATTGTTATTCCCCCTTTTCACTTTTTCTAAATCCAACCATTTAAACCTCCATTTTGTGGAGTCCACTTCCTGCCATGTCTTCAGCATGTTTTCTCTCGTCTCAGAGTTCGTCCTATGCCCTACCTTTGTAGTCCACATATGTAGACATCTATGTGTTTTTGAATGTGGGAAGATAAAAGCTGAAGTGGTGAATGGTGTCAAATGCATGTAGACGTTGGGCCACTTCAACGGCACTGTGCCCTGCGAGCAAGATCTGGGCCTCAGTTTTCAAGTTTCTCTTGAAAACAGTTGCTCAGTGTTCTCTATCTTGCATACGGTTTCCCCCAAGCTATAGTCTGCTTTTTTAACACACAAAATTCCTCTTCCATTTCTTCTTTTCACTGGTAAGTTGGTATTTTTTGTACTTTTTCCCATGGTCCAGAACAGCTTTCCTGACTGACTGCATCTGACTGACCGTCTACATCTGGCTTCCCTGTGTACAAACACAGCGCAGAGCCACACAAAAATAAGAACCAAAGCATCACAACTTCTTGCAGCTCATTTGTCCTACTAAGCAGCAAAGTATTTTAACCCAATGGCAGCATTGCTGTACTACTTCCAGTATTTGCGTCACCATGAGGACCTGCGTGTGCAGACTATTTGGCCACAGACATACCTGCAGTGTCAGTGCCTGGTGCATGTCAGGCCTATGCAGGGACCTGAGTAGATCACAGTAGTTTAACAGAAATAAATTGAGAAGTTGAGCTGGGTAAGTCATTGTAGAACTACTCTGTGGACACCTTTTACAGCAGTTTCCATCCCTTATTGAGTGATTTAGCTTGCATCAGTGAATCTCAAAGGTTTTATAGCTGACTCCTATGGAAAGCTCCTGAAAAAGGAAATGAATTCTTACAAGGCTGTACCACAATATAAAAGTTGCATAAAACGCTTTCATTGATTTTTTTTCTTCCATTTTCTTGATTGCATAATAGAAGAATCCCTATTTCTGTGTGCTATTGTCTTTGTGAAAATCAGTATGTGTATAAAATGCAGCCTTGACAGACAGCATTTCCTCAGATCTAACAAAATTACTACCAAGGAGCCATTTTTCTTGCCACAAAGATGTTTTAAGACATTTTACAGCTGCAGATCAGGTATCTCATTGTAGCCTCTTCATGGATTTAGCAGGGTGCAGGCAACTACTGGATCATCGCAGATAACTGAGGCTTCAGAGATCAGCTCCTTTCTTTAGAGTCTGCTGTGTTCTGTTCCCTAATATAACTACAGTTTCATTTTTGTGTTTTTTAAAAGTTTCTTTAGAGTTACAAAGAAAAAAAATCAGATTGCCAATTTATCCTTAATTGGTGTGATTTTTACCTTGTTTAAAAGCAGCACAAGTAATTTTTTTCTGAGATGAGAATGTTCTCCATCTCATCTAAGCACTGATTCGGAAGTTTTAATTACAAATCAGGTGGAAACATCATTCGTTTTTTGCAGCTGGAGAGAGTGGTTAAGAAAAGAGAGGCAGCAACTAGGTGATGTTTGCCCCTGCAGAACATAAAAGTGAGAAGGGCAGTTCCCATCACAATCTGCACATGTTACTGTGCCCTGATGCTCAGAGCAGGCTACGGCTCTTGCTTCCTTATGGTGTAGAATGGGAAAATACTACTACTTTTTCCTAAATTTGATCCCCATGCCGCCTGGACAGTCTTGGTTCCTCTCTAAGTCCTGGGACTTCAGTTACCTCAGTTTCACATTTTCCTTCTCCTGTGCTGAGTTAGCAAACAGAGTGAGCAGCAGCAGGAGCAGGAGCAGCAAAGGGGGGAGCAGGAGGAACGCGGGTGCTTTCCCTGTCCTGCAGGAATTGCTTTGGTTGCTCTGTATCTTTAAGGGGCTGACCCTATCCCACGGTGAGCCATTATAAAGGCAGGTAAGCAGCAGTGCCCTGATCTAGGAGCTGAGAGCAAGGCAGGGTGCAGCTCCCCTGTAATGACTGGCCACCACAGTTGGGGATATGGGCAGGATGACGGTAGGTTATAGCATTTCCATGCTGCATCTATCTTCCCCCACTCATTTTCTTTCTAGAACTGTTGCCTAAGCCCTGCAGAGCTGCCTGCGTTTCAATGTCTGCAAGCATCAAGTATATACAGCAGGTAATTAATTACTTTATGGATAATAAATAGCACCCGGAAAGTGGCACCAAAAGATGCTCAAACTTATGCCTGCTGCCTTTCATTGTTGCAATCAATGTTCCAAAACTGAGGGAACCAGTGCTGAGTGGTTGCTTTTCAGGCTGCAGATATTACAGATGGGTCCATTTCAAAAAAGCTGTTATGAAAAGGATTAACTGTGTCTGTCTCTCCGAAAGCAATTCTTGTAAGTAAAGAAGATTTAGTAGAGCAGTAGTAGATCTTCTGATCCTGTGCAGCTGTTGAAAAGTGATATCTAGGCTTCCATAGGAGTGAATAAAATAAGGTGTATGTTATATATTTCTAGAACATCAATAAATTGTACAGATCAGTATCGGAGATCTCTTATAGAACAATTTATGCTTTCTGATTTGACAGCTTTTAATTTAGTCATCCTCCTTTGCTTCCCACCTCTAAGAATGTGTGTCACAGAGTGAGAGGATATGTGAACCTACTGAAAGATTCCTACAATAGTGTTTTATAGCACCTGTATCCTTTACAGAGAAGGATGGATGAGTGACTGGTGTTGTCCAATAAGACAATCTTCTGCATAACCTTCAGGAGTCTCTCTCGCTTTTGACGGCAGTTATTTTATCTGCTGAGTATCCAATAAGTCTTCTGCATAACCTTCAGGAGCCAGTCTCTCTCTCTCAACAGCAATTATTTTAGTTTCTGTGAGTTCAAAAGCAAGTTTGAACGCTAAGTGAAGCTGGTTAGTGCTAGTAGATAGTGTTATGTGTTTGGGCAGATAGGTAGTAATAATAAAGCCATGTATATTCTTCCAAAGCTCATGAGAGACAAATTACATTGCCTAAGCTTGTGTAACCGCATTTAAATCCTAAATCTGCTTTTTAGGCAGGCTAAGAAAAGATACTGTTTTATAAGCTTAGCTTTTTCAGAAAATGCCAAAGACAAATAGGAGCATAATAGATTACTGATTTTGTTACATAAACTCAAGGAGAGTAAATACCTGTGCTTGATTAAAAAAAGTTTCCACTTGTGAAAGTGTGTGAGAATGCTACAATTAAAAATATGCTTCTTAGGAATCTTAAAGTAAAATTGTTACTGTTAATACTTTCTGAACATAAGCAGTAAAAGAATTTAATTGCTCTTGCACTACCATACCAAAGTAGAAAAAGAAGTGGTAAGAACAAGTAATTATTTGATACAGACAAGGTTTTGTTATCTCAAACACCATAAGAATGTTCCAGCTCTGGCAGCAGAGAGCTGTGTTATTAAATTGGTCTTTCTCCCCACTCTATTGGGGTCAGGAAGTCCAAAAATGTTAATTATCACACTATACCCTTCACTCAGGGCAGAGAGATACCATAATGGGCATGAGTGAAGAATGAAGCTGCCTCAAAGATTTACTGCAGTCATAAAATGGTTTTAAAAATAACTGCATAGTCAGTAGCTAAGAGATTGAGTCATCTGCATCTAATTTGAATCACCGGAGCTTTTATGATATCTTTCCCAGGAAGAATTAAATGCTGTTTCTTTGGGGGAATGTATGTGTGCATGCAAGTGTATTTACACCTGCACCCACCTTGGAAGGTCTTCAGATACCTTAGCAACGTAATTACAAACTCCACAGAAAAATCAGTGGCACAAGTAACTGAGGATACAGCTGTCTGTTGATGTGCTGTGATTTCCTCAGTGTGTTTTGTACAAAGTATTTAAATCCCCCGTCTTGTTGCAGCCTGTTTGTGCTAATAAAAACACACCAGCTTAGAATGTAAGTAAACGCCTTGGCTAACAAATTTTCAAGTCACTCCTGCTCAGCAACCTTTACTTCAAGCCTCATAAAAACCTGTAATGATTATTTTGTATATAGGAGAAAATAACGGTGCTTTCCTTTCTTTCCTTTTGAAGGACCTTCAGAGTGGCACAAATCTTATCCTATTGCACAAGGGAATCGCCAGTCACCTATTGATATAGCTTCTGCAAGAGCAGTTTACGACCCTAATCTGAAGCCACTTATTCTCTCCTATGAATCGTGTACATCTCTCAACATCTCCAACAATGGCCATTCAGTTATGGTTGAGTTTGAAGATACTGATGACAAGACAGGTGAGACTAACACACAGCCAACTAACTTGGAATACCGTTTTGTGACTTAGTGAGGGAAACAATTAAGTACATCCTGTATAGTCTATTTTATATGATGTATCATTTCAGTTTAGAACAAGGCATATGACCAGAGCCCTTTATATTTTGTCTTCTCGAGCCTCACATTTCTTGTCTTCACATGACAAGTTGCAACGCAGTATTGCACAGCAGAATAGTGTTTCTGCATTAGGAAAAGCTCTTGCATCAGGAAAATCAGAAGTTTGTTTGCAGTGCTTCCCTTTTAAACGGGGATTGCTGGTTTGCTAGACAGGGAATCCATGCATCTCTCCAGCACTCCTAGACCACATCCAGCACGCAGAGTAGGTATGTACACTCCTCACTGCCCTGTTTCCATGGTCATCTGACTCAAAGGTGCTAACACACATGCCAGCTCTGTCTGGCTCACTGCCCAGTTTCCATCCACAGGGGCAGGGAAGAGAAGAGGATTAGCAGAGATCAGGTCATACAGCGTAGTCACCATAGTCGTAGTCCACTACACCAAGTTGTATCTGGACCAGTCACTGTTACCTTGCATTGTTTTCTTCTTTCCTCCCTGCCTCATAGCAGTTCACTTTCTTCAGAAATTATAAAATCTTCAGCTAATTCTGAGTTGGTAGCAGCTTGTGGATGTTGGACTATCTGCAATTGTATGTTATTCTTGTCTTTTAGCTCTTGGCAGAGAATATACATGCTTTAAGTGGTTGATTACTTCTGTTAATTCTACTTCCATGGTAGACCTTGCTTTTACATCTGGGGGGTTAGAGGAAGAGCATTCAAATGGAGATGATGAAGTAGCTGACAAATGGAAAGAGTACATTTTAAAAAAACACTCTGAACAATTTTTAAACCTATCAGCTGATTTAATCTTCCATTTGGGTGTGTTTATTGATTCTAGCTAAATAGGACATCCTAGATACTCAAAACAAGTTACTTTTTCTGTGATGTGACTTGTCTGTGCTGGTAACCCTTTGAAATAAGGGCTGGGGGTTAAAATTCCAGCCATTGTGTTTTAAAATTTCTCTTCTGGAATGAATCTAAGAAACTGCCCAACTGAATAGTCAGGTTTTTCAAGCATCTTTACTGAATTTGAAGAGAAGACTGGATGTGCATTTTCCAAAATCTTACTACACAGACCCATTAAGCATGTCACCCTACAAAGAACTTGTAAAATATATCTGGAAGTATTATCTTAGCTTGCTAATGACTTCTGTGCAATTCTAAGCTGAACTACATCTACGTAACAGTGAACTTTATCCAGCTTTAAGGTTAAGAACATCATCTATTACTCTGCATTTAGAGATAGACACAGACCACATGCAGGAATGAAGACCTCTGCCCTTTCTACACTAAGCACATGCCTTGTTTTAATAACACTTTCAAGGAAGATGACTGCTAGGAGTAGAAAACATGGTTTAAAGTGGTTTTAAGTTGTACTGAAATAGATTTAGTGACTCACAGCTCTGTATAAGTGGCACAACAGAATTTTGACAGTAACCCATCATAGCTAGATTTCCTAATAATGTTTGAGACAGGTGATGCATTCCATTGCTATGTTCAGAATCACATACTAGGAGCTACTTACATTCTTAAAACCTTTGCTTTGGCATGGCCAGTTTCCTGCATAAAGGCCAGCTGGAACTATGCACATGTGGTAGCACTGTGCAAGCCCTAGCTTTAATTTTTTTAATAAAATGTTATGGACTACACTGCGGACAAGTGCTTTACAGATACTAAATGTAATTTTAATTTTCTTATGTAAGAATTTGATCAGGTTTTCATGGCTGGGCAAAATTTATTTGATTTAGTGCCATATACAATTACAGGAGGATTACTGATGTTGTTGATAAAGTATCTTCTATAGGTGGCATCTTAAACATTCATCTGTTCTTAAGTGTTATTTCTAAATGATGTATGAAGTTTCTCTGTAGCATTTCCTCACCTTTATAAGGTGATTTGAGATTCTGAATGGTGTTGTGTAAAGTACAAACTATTATATTACCTCTTTTATGGGATGAGGTATTTAAAGGAAACGGAATATAGATAACCTCCACAGGAAGGGAAGACATTCTAAAGAGGAAATACTTACCTTGAGCATCAGGTAGACAATTCAGTTATCTACACTCTTTTGCACAAAATCTCAAGTAGCACTGTCAAAAATATTTTAGGTCCATGAGTTTGAAATTACGATTTATTTTTTTAATATTCAGCTTGGATTTATTGTGTTTAACAAGAAAGGCATAACCATAACAAAGCTACCACATCTTCATATGTCAAACATACTCTTTCAAAACAGCTACAAAATTCTGTACAAGTAGCCACTCAATGTTTTTTAACTTAAATTTTTACATGAATTCAGGTGCTTTCTATTAAGAAATCCAACCCTTCTAAATGTCTGGATGATGCATATCCTTGATATTGGCAACTGGGTGATGCTGCTGGCTTTTTTCCACTATTGAGCCAACAGTGGTTAGTTCTTACTAACGGGAAAGTAAAAAGCCAGAATGCTTAAGCTTTTTCCTCTCTTTTTCTGCCTAGCAATCAGTGGTGGTCCCTTTGAGAATCCATTTCGGCTAAAGCAGTTTCACTTTCACTGGGGAACAAAGCACAGCCAGGGATCGGAGCATACAATTGATGGCAAACCTTTTCCATGTGAGGTAATGATGTGTTTTTACAGATGGGATTAGTTCATGCAAATGATGTTGACAAGTGACTTTGTCTGCAGTGGGGACTGCATGTCCCTTAGGATTCTGATTACTTACTCACCATGGTTAGGTCAGCACAGACTTCAATGCAAGGAATAAAATTCTCATTGAAGTTTTCTGTTGATCACCCTGGTTTTTTAGAATGCAATCCTGTCCCTGCAGTGCAGCCCTTTCTCCAAGATTCTCAGTCATCTTACCCTATGCAAGGGGACACAGTTAGCCCCACAGTTTAGCTGCTGTGCTCACACAGCACCTCTAACAGCCCATTGCTGTGTAGTTTAGCCTGCTGCACACAATTGATTGCATGCTTTTACTCATACAGATAGGAAGGATATACTGACAAACAGGATGCTGAGAAGCCATGTATAGCTTCACTACCTGGCTGTTGTGGTTTAACCTGGCAGGCAGCTGAACACCACACAGCTGTTCACTTACTCCCTACAGTGGGATGGGGGAGAGAATTAGGAAAAAGTAAAATTTGTGGGTCGAGATAAAGACAGTTTAATAGGAGAGAAAAGGAAGGGAAAAATAATTACGATGAAAGAATACACAAAATAAGTGATGCACAATGCAATCGCTCACCACCCGCCAACTGATGCCCAGCCAGTTCCCAAGCAGCGGTCACTGCCCCCGCAGCTAACTCCCCCCAGCTTGACATGCTGAGCATGATGTCCCATGGTATGGGATGTCCCTTTGGCCAGTTGGGGTCAGCTGTCCTGGCTGTGCCCCCTCCCAGCTTCTTGTGCACCTCCAGCCTTCTCAGTCGGTAGAGCATGGGAAGCTGAAAAGTCCTTGACTAGTGTAAGCACTGCTTAGCAACAACTAAAACATCGGTGTGTTATCAACATTGTTCTCATACTAAATCCAAAACACAGCACTGTACCAGCTACTAGGAAGGAAATTAACTCTATCCCTGCCGAAACTAGGACACTGGCACAGTTAGCTTAGGCTTCACTGATGATCACAACCTGTGAAATGACCATGCTGGTGCTATCCATAGCTTAGAAATGGCTTCATCTGAGGGCTCTTGAGAGTTCTGCAAAGCTAGGACAAGGCACAGGCCTTTCCCAGCACAATCTATCCCAAATACTACAGTAGCGTAGCATCCTGGAGTCTACCAGTAAGCACTGGAGCATAGTGCTTCATGGGATGAAGGCCCATACCAGGGAAGTTGGGTCACAGGTTAATGTCTGATTTGTTTCAAATTAAGGCTGATATATATAACTTTGTTTAGTGTCTGTCCATGCTTATGGACTGGTCCAAAAGACAGAACTTGCTCATCTTTCCAAAGATGCCTTTGGAGCAAAACCTACTTTCTGTTATGAATGACCATTAGTGCCTGTTAACATGAGACAACCTATGTTCACAGCTTCTATCACTAATTTGTTTAATTCTTATTTGTTATTTTTTCTTTAAAGCTCCACTTAGTTCACTGGAATGCCAGAAAATATGCAACATTTGGAGAAGCAGCAGCAGCTCCAGATGGCTTGGCAGTAGTTGGTGTTTTCTTGGAGGTAAGAATCACAAAAATAGCATGTTTACATGATGAAAAGCGTTATGCTGTCAAGTGTTTGAGAACCAAGCCGCATATTTAAGAAGTGCTTAAGGAAAACAGATGACTTATTGGAAGCAGTAACTCATTGCAAATTGCTATTAAACTTACTTTAGTAGGAATGTTGAGATTCAGATAAGAAAACAAAACCTATTCAAAGCATAATTATAGTAATACTTATTTAACCCGTCTATTCCATTATTTTAGATTGGGAAAGAACATGCCAATATGAACAGACTCACTGATGCTTTGTACATGGTAAAATTTAAAGTAAGTTTTAAGCTTTTTAAATTTTATTGTTTCTGGGTTATCCTTTAAAAATCAAGCTCATGTACATGTTTGAGACAAAAATAAAAAATCACCCACCACAAATCCTCCCATCATTAGAACATCACTGTAGCTGTATTCTCTTCTTCTCTTCCAAAGTTCAGTTTATTTGCCTAATTTCAGGCACCTCCCAAGGTTATGCTGACCCCACTGGTCATGCAGAGGTTCTACTTTTCCCAGAGTATCTGAAATAGAAAGCTCCATAACCCTTTAGGCTCAGCCCTTACACTCAGCAAAATAATCCTTTTCCACTTGCCTTCAACAAGTCAAAGCTGGCTGTCTATATTCTGCTGCAAAGATCTGTCAGGGACAATCTTAATGAGGTCCTGAGCTAGTCTATTCTTACAGTGATACCTGAAGGTGGTCTTTAACCAGATGTATCTGAGAGCTTTGAAGATTGATACATGCTGCACTTTCTCAAGTGCAGACTGATTAGACCACTACAAATGTTATCCTTTCTGGACTTACATGAGGCTAATGCATTCTATAACATGCATAAGTTCTAATATGCAAAATAAACTACATCTAATACTTGAGTGGGCATATTATTTCTTGCTCCTCTGTATATGCTTGTGAAAGACAGGAAATTAAGGCAGTTACACAGCAATACGTAGGCTGCAGACAATAAATGATACTTTAAGTGGTTTCTTCCACTTGCAGGAAAGAAATAGTTATCCCTCAGCTGCAGTGATGGAAGGTCTGCAGGCTTGCCACTGGGGATAAGCTGCTCATTCTGTTCCTTATGAGCAATTTTACAGACAATTGGACAGTGCTTTCTGAGTGACTAAGTGCCTTTCAGATACTCCTACAGGCTGAAAAAATCTTGCCCTAGACTGCAGTAGTTAAGGCAATCATTACTTTAGGCAGCAGCTCCTTCTATTTCTACTGGTCTTTTGGTTGATCCACCTTCGTGTAATTATAGGCTTGAACACTTGATTTTTAAAGCCAATATTTGTCCTAGGAGACAACTGGGGCCAAGTTTTCCATAGTTTCAAATTTGCTACTGAAATAGATGGGAAGCATAGAAAATAGCAAGTAATGAGACAAGGAATTCTGCCATGATATTATCTATAGCTCACACTGAACACTATAAACAGAAAACACTTCCTGCCTTATTTTTAGACCTTTTGTGACAAGAGCTGAACTTTGGTAGAGGCAATGGGGCAAGAACTCAAAGTCCAGTAAGCCAGCAGCAGGCATCACACTTGCCATGCTAATCTTAGATAACAGTTGTTTTAAGGCAGCCAAACTTTTATAGACTTTTTTCCTTTCCCCTACTTTTTAATATTACTCTAGCATTTTTTCCTCTTTCAAAGAGTTCTCTAACCTGCTCTTAAATGTAAAAAGATAAATTTCAAGTATCAATTTTTTTCCAGGGAACAAAAGCACAATTTAGAAGCTTCAACCCCAAATGTCTCCTGCCTTTGAGTCTAGATTATTGGACATACCTTGGTTCTTTGACAACACCACCCCTTAATGAGAGTGTAACATGGATAGTGCTGAAAGAACCCATCAGAATTTCTGAGAAACAGGTAAACTTTTGATACTCTCCCAGTTCTTGTGGGCTTCAACACTGGATAAGTCACAGGCAGTGACTGATTTGATTTGCAATGGGGCTAAGTTATAAGACCATTAGCCTGTGAATAATCAGGGCTTCTGCTTTTTTCTGTTAATACCCTCTAGGATCTTTGAACCTGTTCTACTAACAGATTAAAATGTACTGAATACTTTCCTTTGGTCCTTTTTTAAAAACATTAATATTGATTGCCCTCTTAAGCAGTAAATTTTTTCACATGAATTTACAGCTGGAGAAATTCCGCATGCTCCTCTTCACCAGTGAGGAAGACCAGAGGATCCAAATGGCAAATAATTTTCGCCCCCCTCAGCCTCTTAATGGGAGAGTAGTTCGAGCTTCCTTCAAGGCCTGAAGAAAACTGATAATGGCCCTGAGGTATCCAGAGCTTCCACATCTGAGATACTATAAACAGAAACTCTGGTCTTCAGATCACTCATGGAACACACAAGATAGCCATTTCCATGAACACTCTACTTGGAGGGGGACAATCTTCTGATTTTATATTTTGAATTGCTCATTCTTTTGAAAAATGGGTTATTTTTAACTAGCCCTTCTTAATATAAGGGATAGTTGAGTAAACGAGAGTGTTCTCAAAGACCTGAAATTCTAAAAATTAAGATGAAATTAAAATCCCACTTAATATAAAATGGGAAATTATGTAGTGATCTACTAGTACGGATGGTCACAACTTCTAGTTGTCTCATTTAATACATGATGAAACAGTAGTCAAGAATTTTGGACAAATTTGACTTAAATTTTCTTTACCGATCTTTTTTTAGCATTTGCTGAGCTCTGTCTGATTTAAAGATTGCTTTCACTGTATTCTTGCTGTCTGTTGACACAGCGCACATGAGTAGCACTAGAAAAAAGTTCTTTACTCACCTCAAGCAGGGACTGGTATGAAAACTACATATATATTTTAAAGTTACTGTTCTAAGATGCTGTTTTATAACTAATTTAAAATAACAATGTAAATGCTGTGTTTAAAAGCAGGCCATTTTATTGCACAGTGTTGTTCAGACATTTGTTCTTTTAGTCCACGCAACATACATAACTAATGCCCTTGTCACTTTTGTTGAAAAGAACATCTATAGTAATTCAGGTATGTGTTTTGTCGTTCTCAATTGTTCAAATTCTACCTCAGTTAAGTGATTTGCTCTGCAATATGATCTCCTTTGCTGTTTGCCCTAAAGAAAGTAGGTATTTTGTTTACTTTAGGGACCTAACATGGGTAGACCTTGACCGCACTGAATGTGCATTGCTGCACAAATCCCCTCACTATGCCAGTCTGTCAGGGATACTCACTGCAGATAGGAGGTTTCATCAGTCCCAAGTCCTTTTACCTCTTCAAAAGAAAGTTGCTTCAGAAAAGCCATGTGTTAGTATTACTGTTTCTGCAGCTTAGTGACAAAATTCAGACTTGTGTCTCTGGTATTAAATACAGTGATGCTATCTGTAACTGTCCACAGTCTATTTTCAGTTACTTTAATTCTGGGCTTCAAAAGTTCTGCTTCATCTGTATAGTTTAGATAGAAATTGCTGATGTTTATTAATTTTCATCAGCTTGGATGGTAAAATAGTCGATGTACAATGTAAAGGAAAGCAGGGGGGGAAAAGGAGAACAGCTACTATGGACTGGTCCCCTTCTTCAGAAAGGGAGAAAGACACTAGATGTGAAGCACAGTACAAGGAATGGAACACTAGAATTCTAGACTTAACTCTTCCACAGTTTTTCTGGTACACTGACCTAAAACTTTCTGTTCCTCAGTTTCCTCTTACATAAAATGAGGGTAACACTGACCTACCTCACAGGGATGTTGTGAGGGCTAATCCAGCATTGTTTTAGATGTGAGATTCTTACACAGCAGATGCTAAAGGAAACAGAAAATCATTACAAAATGCAATGTTTTTAGCTATTATGAATACAAATTTGCTAGTAATGCAAACCAGTATTGCAGAAAATCTATTTAATGTATCTT
Organism: Aptenodytes patagonicus; assembly: GCF_965638725.1. Lineage (NCBI taxonomy): Eukaryota > Metazoa > Chordata > Aves > Sphenisciformes > Spheniscidae > Aptenodytes > Aptenodytes patagonicus. Next base: position 10,685,819 of record NC_134959.1, read on the forward strand.
AATTTCTTTAACAAATGAAATAAATGAGAATTTAAAATCAAGTGTGCATCTCTTGGTCCTTTATTTTTAATAGACCTACCTCTCCCTACTTACAGCACTGTTTTTCTTGGACTTTCATTCACAGAAATGCTGTTTGATATATTCAACTGATGCATCTATTTCAGATCAAGGAATGATTTACTTGCCTTCAGTTTCATAGAAACCTTGGTTATGCTGTAGTAGAATAATCTAAGTACAGATAAGGGTTATCTTTCCCAAGTTTCTGATTTTTTTTAAGTTCTAGAAAGCCTACCTGTGTTTAAAAACTATTTTTAGTCTATAATCACAATTCTTCCTATCTTGTGGGACTAACAGTTTCTACTTCAGCTTAATCCTTTCACTCAAGAAATTCTGACATATTTTGTGCATCTTAAATGACTTCTTGCCCAGTCAGAGTTGATTCATGACAACAATAATTTATGTCCCTGTTTAAAATTAGTCTCTTCATGTAGGTTTTAATTTTAACTGTAAAAAGTCTTTCAAAAGAATCTTACATATCTGATAGCCCAAATACATTTATTAGGGGTAAATTAAAATACTTTCCTGACTAAACTTTAATCAATATTACTTACCATGTAATAGCTTAACCAAACTACCAAAGTCCTGCTGCAGTAGTATTAGTACACACTTTTTATGGAGCAGGTCACTGATCGATATTTTCAGTGTTTTCTCTCATTCTAGGCGTATAAGTAGGTTTCTGTTCACTCAGTCTCTCACAAAAGGTAAAGAGGGCTGTATACCAAAACTTTGTCCAGTTTTTTCTCCAGCTACAACCACTCAGTCTAATACAATAAAAATCTTATTTATCAACAGAATGTGTCCATTATATGACCTTGAACATGGTACTTAAGTGTCTTTAAGGATGGCTTGCTCATGCACAACAGAAGGATAATGTTTAGCTCCCAAGGTTATTGTAAAAGCTTAGCTATTGTAAAGAGCTTTAAATGCTGAATCCACCAAGGTGTTCAGTTTCTGGGAGAAAATGAACTATTTTTGTATGTTTTTAATACAATTTAATGCACTTCATTTATTTTGAGATTATAAAAGCAAACTGCAAGAAAAAATATCAAATATTATATGAAATAGTGAATTTTACTGTATATTCAATGAAAAATGCAATCAGTATGATGAAAGTATAGTATTCAGTTAGATTAAGCTTTGTTGTACTGTCCTTTCCCTGTAACTGAAAATATAGTCCACCAGGAAAACATAGCAAAAGTGATAACAATAGAACTGATTGTTCCCCACGAAAAGACTTAAAATCACCAATCTAAGTTATTTTTCAGAAGGGGGTGGCATGAAGAGCTTCACCGATGATTCCTTCTCATTTAGCAAAGTTCTAGTAAGAATATTCTGTGGTACAAGGGACAGTATTCCTTTGTATTCCTTTACAGGTTCTTGACTTGTTAGTTAATGTATTGGTTGAAATATAGTTAACTTGAGAGCCCTATAGCAAGAATTCCTTTATTTCTTTTACCTATGTTATTTTACCTTGTTATCCATGAGGTGAGGATAATGAAACCCAAGGACTGTGTACTATATTTATAATATGCTTTGAGACCCTCAGAAGATACTAACTATAACAGTACAAACTTCTATTTAATAATTCCACTTTCGATCTATGTTTCGGTGCTTGCATATACAGACGTGACCATCAATTTACAGAAGTGCTGCACTTTGTAAGACCATAGGAATCAAGCCACTATTACCAGTTTGCTTGTCTGAACTCCTAACAATATTCTAGCTAGCACCTCTAGCACAAATGTCCCCCTCAAAGGCAATTCATAGGGCCAAATACCTGTGCTATGCGTCAGTACTTTTTGAGGATTTTCAGAAACTTCATTTTTTCTGTTTTCCTTCTGACTTGTCTTCCCCTGCACACAAACATTACTCAGCAAAGCTCCTCCACCAAGGTCATTCAAATTCTAGAACATATGCTATCCTTATCTTCTACCAACTATGTTAAAGGAAAAATAGCAGTTGACCAACTACTCCAGCAGGACTGAGCTTAACTTGTAATAGGATCACAGTTGTCATGACTGAGAGAACACGAGGCCTTACGTTTAGGACAGTGACTGAAATTGCACAGCTGTAAAAGCTAGACTAAAAATGCCATCTAGTGGCTGGCTGTTTCCATTTCTTACCACAACGCTTAAAACAATTGAACACTTAACGCTTAACAATTTTTAAGGCCAATTCAGTCAAAATACAACAGATGAGAGAATTTAACTTTAACTTTGACAATAATTATTTTTAAAGGTATGGGTCAATGTAATTGAAATCCCTGTGCTGGCAGTCCTTGAAACTCCTCTATCAGATAAAAATCCATCTTACAAAACAAACTCAATAAATCAGTTACAATTTTTTGTTCCTCTTTTCACTGACAGAGTGGAGATATCCTCTGCCTGGTAAACTGCACACTATGTTAACTTCAACTTTTTAACTTTAGTAGCTATAGTTAAGGTTCAACTTAGGTTTCTTTCCCATCCTCTGCAAACAGAAAGATTTTTAGGCAGTTTCAGTTATATAGTTGATATGATCTGATTTATAATGATTTATAATGATAAATTTCATGATGAGTGTAAATTAACCCAAACATAAGCATCAGGGGAAAAGTGTTGCGAGGTACCTTGTCACCAGATGGTGCTTTTGGTGGTGTTCAAAGGTCAGAAGGATAAAAAAGGAAGCGTTTCAGGAAAAAAGCAGAGATAAGTCTGAAAAAAATGAGATGTTATCTTATACCTCTGAATTCCTTCTGCATGCAAAAGTGACCGTTTAGTAAAGACACCAAGTATCAAAGCATGTTGCTCTACGCTGACTGTAAGGGGGGGGAGGGTGTTAAGTTTTTTCTCACTTACCCTGAGGAAACTAGAGTATACTGATGAAACCTGACTGACTTCAACAGAACTATTCCCAATTTGCATGGCTGTAAGGCAGAGAATGATTTATACCTCAGTATAAATGCATTTATACTGCTACCTGCATTACATTTGAATCTTAGTAAAATTTCAGCCCCTCACTCCAGGTTGTGAACAGCAACATAGTAATACAAACCGTCATTTCATTTCATTTCACATTAAGATAGTGGAATATTAAATGCAGCAATCCAGGAGTCAACCCATCCTGTTCATCTGTTGGAGGGGAAGAAAGTGGAAGGACGAGAGGGAGGAAAGGAATACAATTACTTTTCTACACATGAGCACTTCATACCAAGCCAGAAGACTTTCCTGCACTTGTAAGCCATCCCCAATAAATTTAAACTCACTTTTACAGTGGTACAGAACCTTAACTGAACATGTATTTCAGTTTAACTCAAACCAGTTCATAAGCAATGTCTGGTAAAAATTATATATGTAGAGTTCAGATCCAATTACAGCAACTAGATAGGCCTTTGCACCAGTCCAATCACATTAACTTAAACTCGATCTTCAGTTTAACCCCTGCAACTTCATACATAGACACACTGCTTAGCCTCTGCTGTAACAGCAGAGGTTAAATGAAGTTGGAGAGTTGGAATGGCATTTTTCCTACAGTTGTTCATTTTGTTTACCTCTGTTCATTGAGATTTCTTGCAGCTTGTTTGCTTTCCTAGCATTTGAGTATTTGTTTTAGATTGTATAGGAAGATCAAAGACTGGAATTTGCTATAACGAAACTAGGAAAATGCAATTGCTTCAACAGACCTAGAGGAAATTTATTTTTCCCAGTCTCATTCCTGTTTTTATTTTGTTTGTTTATAAGAAGAGATTTCTGCATCTAAAGTACTAATTTGCCTTTTGTGAAAATTCAAAATATGATATACAGCAAATTAAATGTATTTCACTATTCACAGGGCAAAATACATACAGTAAACAGCAGACATTTTTAAAGGCTCTGAGCAGGAAGGTATCCAAGTGTTTTGTGGACTGGCGTTGTATTAATTTCCTTTCAAAAAGCTGGTTAGCTAGACAGTTGTGCTTTTTGTGCAAAGGCAAGTTCCGACTCAATCTGTATCCTCTAAGATGGACCAGAGAATCAATTCATTCAAAGGACCTACCTTCCTTTGCGTGATGGTCATTCACAAGTTTCCAAAGGGTTTGGATCTATGGCTATTTTCTAATGGGTATCGCTAGACTAAGTCTTTCTCTCCATTTCAGGAAAATCGCTAGTAAACTACTTTTCTTTGGATTCAAATTGTGTTGGTTACTAGTCAGCTTTTTGGAAAAGTATTAGTTATTTATTAGACATATTATTCTGGTTTTTAACTTGCTGTCTTAGGAACATCAGGCTTATTTGATGGTTCTGTTCTTCATGTGTCCCTATAACAAGAAATGTTTACAAAGCACTAGGAGTCCCACACCTTCCATGAATATCAATTAGTTAGTGGAAAGTAATCCATCGTAGCACCTGCTGTGAAGGCAGTGGTAACTGACGGGCATCTGTTTGCAGCTTCTGGAAGCAGAAGCTGTATATATTGCATCAAATTAGCCACAGCCAGTTGCCCAAACAAACAAGGCGAGAAGAAAATGTAATGTTCCATGGGAACAAAGGAGACCCCAAATAGTGCAGTATCAGTGTAAGGAAAGTCAGATAGAAAGCTTTAAGTTTCCCTGTCCAGTTAGTCACAGAATTAGCCTCCTTTTATAAAAGGACACAAAAAATTAGAAACAAAGGCCGCGGCTCTGGCTGGGGGGGTCTGCACCATCTACCCCAGCAGTGGCGATGCCTCCACTCAGATGGAGCCGCTGAAGGGAGAGGCTGCAGTGCAGACCTCAGGCTGCAGGAAGTGCCTGGACCTCTCTCCTGGGGCAGGGACAGGCAGCAGACCTGCCTGCAAAAGGTGTGCCCAGGTCGAGGACCTCCTGCAGCAGGTGGCTGAGCTGCAGGACGCGGTGAGAAGGCTGCGTAACATCAGGGAGGCGGAGAAGGAGTTAGGTAGCTGGTTCCAGGTGGAGAAGGAGTTAGATAGCTGGTTCCAAGTGCAGTCTGCAGTGGACCCACAGCCTACGGCCAAACAGCCAAAAACTCCCCCACCGGCACATGCAGAAGGGAGCAGGGGGGGCCAATAATGCAGAAGAATGGACGGTTGCAAAGGCAAGGACCAGCAGGAGGAAGAGGCTTCCCCCGAAGCCTGAGGTGCCCTTGCAGAACCGCTTCACCGCTCTGCAGGCCGAAGAGGAAAGTCCTGTCACACCAGGAGAAGCACTGACGCTGAGTAATGCAGCCTGATCTGCCCCCCGTGTAACAACCAGCACAACTAAGAAAAGGCAACGGGTGATAGTAGTAGGTGACTCTCTTCTGAGCGGTACGAAGGCACCCATTTGCCGACAGGACGCACTCTCTAGAGAGGTGTGCTGCTTACCAGGGGCTCGTATCAGGAATGTCACCGAGAGGCTACCAAGCCTCATACAGTCCACTGACTATTATCCGCTGCTGCTGTTTCACGTGGCACCAGTGACACAGCCAGGAGCAGTCTGAGGACTATCAAGAAGGACTACAGAGCCCTGGGAGCGGCGGTAAGGGACTCTGGAGCGCAGGCAGTTTTTTCATCGGTCCTGCCGGTCAAAGGGAAGGGGTTTGAAAGGGCCAGTCGAATCTGGCGAGTCAACAAATGGTTACGGGACTGGTGCCACAGCCAGGGGTTTGGCTACTTAGACCATGGGACTCGCTTTGAGAAACCTGGTCTACTGGGGGCTGACTGGATCCATCTGTCAGAGAAGGGGAAGAGCATCTTCAGTCATAGGCTGGCCAAGCTGGTGAAGAGGGCTTTAAACTAGAGATGCCGGGGGAGGGGAACCTCAATCCATCCCACTCCTACCAGTTTGATGCCAGGGCCAGCAATAGATGCCCAGAGCCTGGAGAAGGAACACAGGTCAGCAGGAGAGCGCCTGAAGAGCAGCACAAAGGAACCGCAGCCAGTAAGACAGCTTCATCGGGGGCCCAACTTAAACGCCTCTATGCAAACACAGGTAGCATGGGGAATAAACAAGAGGAGTTAGAGACGTGCACACGCCTGCAGGGCTACGACCTTATTGGCATCACGGAGACGTGGTGGGATGGCTCCTATGACTGGAGTGTTGGGATGGAGGGATACGGGCTCTTTAGGAAGGACAGGCAGGGGAGACGAGGAGGGGGTGTCGCCCTCTATGTCAATGACCAGCTGGGGTGCATGGAGCTCTGCCTGGGGATGGATGAGGAGCCAACCGAGAGCTTATGGGTCAGAATTAAAGGGAGGGCAGGGACAGGGGACATTACAGTGGGGGTCTGCTACAGGCCACCTGCCCAGGAAGACAGAGTGGATGAGGCCCTCTGTAGACAGATAGGAGCAGCCTCACGCTCACAAGCCCTGGTCCTCATGGGGGACTTCAACCACCCCGACATCTGTTGGAGGGACGACACGACAGGGCATAAGCAATCCAAGAGGTTCCTGGAATGCGTCGATGAGAACTTCCTTCTCCAAGTGAGAGGGAGGCCAACGAGGAGAGGTGCTACGCTGGACCTTGTTCTCACCAACAAGGAGGGGCTGGTGGGGAATGTGAAGCTCAAGGGCAGCCTGGGCTGCAGTGACCACGAAATGGTGGAGTTCAAGATCCTTAGGGCACCGAGGAGGGCGCACAGCAAGCTCGCTACCCTGGACTTCAGGAGAGCAGGCTTCGGCCTCTTCAGGGATCTGCTTGGCAGAGTATCATGGGACAAAGCCCTGGAGGGAAGAGGGCCCCGAGAAAGCTGGGTAATACTCAAGGATCACCTCCTTCAAGCTCAGGAGCGATGCATCCCAACAAAGAGGAAGTCAGGCAAAAATGCCAGGAGGCCTGCATGGGTGAACAAGGAGCTCCTGGACAAACTCAAACACAAAAAGGAAGCCTACAGAGGGTGGAAGCAAGGACAGGTAGCCTGGGAGGAATACAGAGAAATTGTCCGAGCAGCCAGGGATCAGGTTAGGAAAGCTAAAGCCCTGATAGAATTACATCTGGCCAGGGACATCAAAGGCAACAAGAAAAGATTCTATAGGTACATCGGGGACAAAAGGAAGACGAGGGCAAATGTGGGCCCTCTCCGGAACAAAACGGGAGACCTGGTTACCCGGGAGACGGAGAAGGCGAAGGTACTCAATGACATTTTTGCCTCGGCCCTCACCGGCAAGTGCTCGAGCCGCACCGCCCAAGCCGCAGAAGGCAAAGGCGGGGACTGGGAGAATGACGAGCCACCCACTGTGGGAGAAGATCAGGTTCGAGACCATCTAAGGCACCTGAAGGTGCACAAGTCCATGGGACCCGATGAGATCCATCCATGGGACCCGAGGGAACTGGCGGATGAAGTTGCTAAGCCACTATCCATCGTATTTGAGAAGTTGTGGCAGTCCAGTGAAGTTCCCACTGACTGGAAAAGGGAAAACACAACCCCCATTTTTAAAAGGGGAAAAAAGGAGGACCCAGGGAACTACAGGCCAGTCAGTCTCACGTCTGTGCCTGGGAAGATCATGGAACAGATCCTCCTGGAAGCTATGCTAAGGCACATGGAGGACAGGGAGGCAATTCGAGACAGCCAGCATGGCTTCACCAAGGGAAAGTCCTGCCTGACTGACCTAGTGGCCTTCTGTGATGAGTGACTACATCAGTGGACATGGGAAGGGCTACAGATGTCGCCTATCTGGACCTCTGTAAGGCCTTTGACACGGTCCCCCACAACATCCTTCTCTCTAAATGGGAGAGGTATGGATTTGATGGGTGGACTGTCCGGTGGGTGAGGAATTGGTTAGATGGTCGCATCCAGAGGGTAGTGGTCAACGGTGGTCAATGTCCAGATGGGGATTGGTGACAAGTGGCGTCCCGCAGGGGTGCGTATTGGGACCGGTACTGTTTGATATCTTCATCAATGACATAGACAGTGGGATCGAGTGCACCCTCAGCAAGTTTGCAGATGACACCAAGCTGAGTGGTGCGGTTGACACACCTGAGGGATGGGATGCCATCCAGAGGGACCTGGACAAGCTGGAGAAGTGGGCCTGTGTGAACCTCATGGGGTTCAACAAGGCCAAGTGCGAGGTCCTGCACCTGGGTCGGGGCAACCCCTGCTATCAATACAGGCTGGGGGATGAAGGGATTGAGAGCAGCCCTGCTGAGAAGGACTTGGGGGTACTGGTGGGTGAAAAGCTGGACGTGAGCCAGCAATGTGCGCTTGCAGCCCAGAAGGCCAATCGTATCCTGGGCTGCATCAAAAGGAGCGTGGCCAGCAGGTCGAGGGAGGTGATTCTGCCCCTCTACTCTGCTCTGGTGAGACCCCACCTGGAGGACTGCGTCCAGCTCTGGAGCCCTCAGCATAAGAAAGACACGGACCTGTTGGAGCGGGTCCAGAGGAGGGCCACAAAAATGATCAGGGGGATGGAACACCTCTCCTCTGAAGAAAGGCTGAGAGAGTTGGGGTTGTTCAGCCTAGAGAAGAGAAGGCTTCAGGGAGACCTTATTGCAGCCTATCCGTACTTAAAGGGGGCTTATAAGAAAGATGGCGGCAGACTTTTTAGCAGGGCCTGTTGCGACAGGACAAGGGGGAATGGCTTTAAACTAAAGGGGGGGTAGATATGGACTAGATAGAAGGAAGAAGTTTTTTACGCTGAGGGTGGTGAAACACTGGCACAGGTTGCCCAGAGAGGTGGTGGATGCCCCATCCCTGGAAACATTCAAGGTCAGGTTGGACGGGGCTCTGAGCAACCTGATCTAGTTGGAGATGTCCCTGCCCACGGCAGCGGGGTTGGACTAGATGACCTTTAGAGGTCCCTTCCAACCCAAACTGTTCTATGATTTTATCATTCTATGATTCTATGATTCTTTGAAATGGCTGTTCTTCCACCTCCTAGATATGTTCTGACTGTTTCTTAACTTCAGCTAAAGACCTCATTATCCCAAACTGTCAGAGCTATACCAAGTATACTTTCATATGCCATTTCCAAGTGATGCATACATATGACCTCTTCTGCCTCCTAAATTTTTCAGTTCTTCTAGACAGTGTTGGCTTTTCAGAGAGAAAGGGTGATATAGTGCTGTTAGGAGTCCAGTTACTGTCGAACTACAATTATCTGAACTTCAGTTAACTAGAATTCTTTCAGCAACATAGATGCTCCCAGAGCTGAGTTGGCTGCTGCTCTTTTCAAAGCAGAATACTAAGTGCTAAAACCCTCAAGCAAAGTTTATGGTCTATGGGACACCTCCCCGCACTCCCTCCCAAGAAGTCAGTTTTTCTTACCAGTTTTGCAGTCATCTACCTCCAGTTCTGTGTATGAAAATCCTCATTGTACAAATATTCTCTGTTACCACCAAATAATTCAGGTACTTCTGTATTAACATACTTGAATTACGCCAGGTATATAGGACTGCATCTTCTATTATACTTCATTAATTTTTTGGAACAAATGTTTAAAATTCAGAACAGACTACTGAAATATGCCTGCTTTGCAAAGGCTGCATAAAGTAATCTACTTTTGTCTTTGTAAACAGATTTTGGGAATTGATGAAGTAGAACAAATGCAATTGTTTCTGTGATGGTGTCAGCATCTTCAGTATATTGTAATTTAACCTTGAGCTAGTTATTCTCCTCAGATCATTCTTTATGCTTTGCTAAGAAACTTGATATAGCTAAGATAATGAATAATAACAGTCATTTTTGCCTTAATATTAAGATCATCATGGAATCTAAAATTAAATCAAGGCATAAAAGATCACAAAACAGTAAACGCAAGGTTATTTCAAGTGCCTGTATGCAATGGGAGGTATGCAATATAAGCAGAAATAAAGCAATTTGTTAATATTTTGGTAATCTCCCAAGGTCAGAAGTAAAGACGCCATGTGCTTGAGTGGCCTGATCGCAACCTGTTTCATGCAATGGTCTTTCTCAAACTGAACTTTTAGGCTCAAATAAACATTTCACTTTATCTGAAACCTATTGAAGTCTGCTGAAACTGTCATTGACTTTAATGGGAGCTGGATCATGGCCTAAACCAGCAACATAGAAACGAGAACAAAAATGTATTTGCAAAGAAAATCAGAGTTCCTGACCATACAAGTCAACAGATAAAATTATACCTTGAAAAAATCTAAATATAGCATTTGCTACATTTTAACCTATCACTGCACCTTAATACAATGCCCCTGGAATTACACTCATTTGCGTACAAATACTGGTAAGAACTTTCTCCTGGCACAGGACATTTGATACTGAACTTTAGCTCACCTATAAACGGGGAATTCAAAACCAAATCTTAGTTTTATTTAAAGAAACTTGAGTTATAATTTTTTCAATGCAAATTAACAAGATAGAGCACTATGGCAACCAAGCCACTGTTGCCACAGAAATTTGCCATTTTAATTAGCTATTCCTGAAGGCAAAAATACTGCAAGCCTCAGCAATACCGCTTCTGTCCTCAAATTATATCAGAGAGTAGCATTTCTACTTTTTTTAACTTTAATTATATATCACTCTGGTTCATCAGCATAACCAAACACTCCAAAGCAGTATCTAAATCTCAGTTCAACTTAATATCTGGTCCTGTCAAGTACTGGTTATTAACACTGAAACAAGTTTCTTGGAAGCCGTCAATATGGTATTCCTTCTTGTGCTTAGAAAACATGGAATGAAAGCAACACCTTCTTCTGCAGGACTGTTAGTTGTTTCACCTTCACTTACACATTTCCTAAATCACTTCAGCTTATGCGTATGAGTTTATGAAATTACTGCATGAACATGTGAGCAATAAGAAATAGCTTTCAGCTGAAGAAAAGCATTTAAACATACCGGGAGCACAGGAAACCCAGAGCAGTCCAGTTAGTTTTCAGGTTGCTGTATGAAGTTTTATCACTGTTGTAAATGGTACAAAAGACGAAAAAATTGGTAGGTCAGAATGAAGAGTGCCTTGAGACCCAGAAACTACTGTTGGTATACCCAAGCAGTGGAGCAAAGCAGAGAGATGCCGGTAAGGGCTGCTGTGGGTGACCTCTTTCAGCTCAGTAGATTTGTCAGACAAATAAAATAATTATGTCAAACTTAAGATAATTGTTTTCATGTGTGCTAGAATAACGTCCTGATTTTTTTCTTTAAGGTGACCTTCTATTTTTTTTTCTTGGTTTGGTCTTCTATTTGACATGAAACTATGTTTCATTACAGTAATAAAAACAAGAAACAAATGAAAGCTCAGACTCGTGAAGATGATTGCACATCCTTCCACTTGAGATAATCTGGGAACACATTTATCTCATCTAGGATACCTGCAACACATTATTTAAATGAAAAATGCTTCAATACAAGAAGCCAGGAGAATAGAAAATGCACTGGTAATATCAAAGCCTCTTGTGACTTAGGAGCCTCTATTTTTGCAAAATCACTGTTACAGGTTAAAGTGAGGACTACTTAGTAACCGATCCGTAATACACAATAACTACTTATTAACCACCGTGCACTTTGGGCCTATTCCTTGTCTTGTTACATGGTATAAAACTATGCAGTAGAAATTTTAACCAAGACAAGCAGACACACGAAACCAAGAAAACAGGGAGTCAGCAAAATGAGCCTTTAATTTTTGTTCTCCATAATTTATATGGCCTATCATTTTTAAAAGGGCTTTGTGGTTTTTGAGCCTCATCAGCTGGTGGCCTCAGCACTGATAGGTGTAAAATTGTATTTAAAAAAACCCCAACCAAACACAAATCCTAAGGAGCCTCCCTAAAGACAATAACATTTTTTGAACTTTATTAATGGGGAAAAAAATCCTGCTGATGCTTTATTTTCTAATGCATCTCATCTGCTTGCTTTTATTGCTCACGTTATTATCCTGCTTAAAAATATGCAGGTAAACCGAGAAGTGGAGGGCCGATGTTGCCTGAGCCTCCCTCAGCACCTTAACCGCGCTGTGAGGCAGCCAAGGACACGGCTCTATTGACCGAGCGTGGGGCAGCTGGGGTGACGGGAGGCTCCGGGGCCCGGCCCGGCCCGGCCCGGCCCGGCCCCCGCCCCGGGGATCTCTCCACACCCCTGGGCCTGGCGGCAGCTCCGGAGCGAGCTTTACCTCGCCCCTCCGCAGCTGTGCCCGAGCTTGCTGGCGGAGGAGCTGCTGCGGGCAAAGGCAGGCGCTGAGGAGAACATGGCGGAGGGGCGGGAGGGAGGCCGGGCTCCACGCGCTTCGTCCGTCCCGCCGTGTCCTGACAGGAACCCGCGCACGGCCCCACGGCGCGGCAGTTGCTCGGGGCGGGGCGCCGAGGGCGGCTCCAGCGCCGGAGGCGCGGGTTGGGTGGCGGGGCTGCCAGTCAGCGCCCACCGCTCGCGCCGCGCCGGCGAGTCCGGAACCTGCAGGCGGCGGGGGTCGCGTGGCGGCTGCTGTGGCCGGTGGGTGCGCCCGGGGGCGCCGTGCGGGGGGCGGGCAGCCGCCCAAGCGGGGGTGGGAAGAAAGCGCCGCCGCTGTCGCCGTCGCCGCCGTCAGAGGGGCGCTTCAGCCGCCTCCGGGTGAGCCGCACAGGGGAGCGCCAGCCGCGGGGGCTCGCCTGGGCGGCGGCCGCCGGCCCTTCCGCTGTGGTACCGGCTGAGCCGGGCAGGGGGCGATGCCGCGGGAGAGAGGGAACGGAGCCGGGCCTGACTTGACGAGCCTCCTTAAGGGGCAGCCCTCACGGCAGCGGGAGGACGGAGCCGTGGGGATAAGGAAGGCCGTGGGGCGGCTCTGCGGGGCAAGGCCCGCGGGGATGGGGGGGGGGGGGGGGGCGGTGCGGGGTAGGGGCTGGGGAGGTGGGGAGCTTGTGGAGGGGTAGGGGTTGGGGTTGGTGTGTGTGTGTGGGATAAGGGTTGGGTGTGTAGAGGGTGTGTGGGCAGTGCCGGGCGAGTGCGTGAGGGAAATATGGGGATGTGGGGGGCTGGTGTGTGTGTGTAAAACTAAATGTAATGGATATCTGTTATTTTATTGGAAAAAGTGGGCGTTCCTCTTCCGTGAGCTCCCAGTGCGTACTCTGACTTCCCAGCAGCAAGTGGGCTGTGTTGCGGGGGCAGTTTGGGTTTCAATGATTACGCTATTTCACCTGATGAGGAAGTGCTGCGTTTGGTGCTGAAGTGGTAGGTGTGTCACGCAGGGAGCGTAAGGTTTATGTAATTGGCTCTTACATAATGGTCTTTAGCACACTGCTTTTATCAGTACTGCTACTGTGCGTTAACGTGGCTTGTGCTGGAGTGGCTAATGGGTGTGGGTGGGTGTCTTGGGCAGAAGCGGTGGTGTCTGCTCAGTGTGACTGGGTAGGAACCTGAGGATGTGAACACTGTAGTTATGGGCAGTGAGCAGGGGTGGTTCAGAAATGTGCTTCAGGACTGATCGATGCTACCTGACCTTAGGCAAACACATGTCTAAATGGTATTAGGCAACTCTGCCGCTAGGAAAAAACCCACCACCTCGCTGTGTCTGTCAGCCAGCTGATGTGAACAGGGTAAGTTTGTTTAAAACACTGTTTCTATCAGCTTTTTGAGTAAAGAGCGTGAGAGTTGTCAGTGTTTCAATCGCATGTGGTTTAGAAGGTGGGAAGAGAAAGAAGAAAAAAACAGGATGGGGAATGGCCTGGGAAAGGTTGGCAAACACGAAGGCTTGTCTTGCACTGTTGGTGCTTTTTGGGTTTAGATGATGCTGGAGTTAGCAGTATCAGCTGTCTTCCTATTAGGTTTATTTTGGTTGTGTTCTCTCTGCAATACAACAAAAGGTGTCAGTTGTGTTGGGAGATGCCAGTGTCCCAGGAGACAGCAGGCGAGCCTCGAGCAATGAACTGGCATCGCCTTTTCCATCTGCTCTCCTGACACCAGCAGTAAAAATATGCTGTGTCTTCGCCTGTCCTCAGAGTCCCCAGAATTATAGTGGTGGGGGCTTGTCTACTCTTTTCTGTTGTTAAGCATGGGTGGTACACTTCAGAAATGTTTTGTGACACATTGCTTTTGTTTTCCAAATGGGATTTCAGTAAAGTCCTTGGGTTGTATCAGTAAGCCTTTTGTTTAGAATAGTTAAAATTTGTTTTTAGCTCCTACTGATTTCTTAGAACAGTTTTTATGCAACTGGCCAGGCTGCCTTCTTGTTATTTCTCATGAAATGCCCTGCTAAAAAAACAATATTGCAGTAGTATGTAGCATCTTTGGCCCAGGACCTAGAGCACACAGTGCTACAGGCCACCTGAAAGTGGTTCAGAGCTCACAGAAAACTATCTTGCTCTAACTGGCTGCTAGCATGATCTTTTGGGAGTAACTGTACTTGCAGTGCTACTACACAGTTGGCTTTTGAAATCCATGGGGCAAAATTCTGTTGTGGAGTAAGCATCTGGTTGTACTTAGCAATTTCCCACAGCTTGAATACCTTATCTGAAGTAGGAGACAACATGATGGACCTCCCCCATGGCAGCTGAAGAACTTCAGCTGCTCAGGTGCCCTAGGTTTTAGTGCTGTTGGCAGCAGAGCTCTTCACAGCTGCTTGTTCTAATTGCACTCTGAATGACCAAGCCAAATTGTAAACCTGTAGAAGTTGTTAATGTAACTGTGCTATAACTTTCACTGCATCAAAGTGCACAATGCTGTGATAAATGCATTAACCAGCAGTAGAATCTGCCTTCAGCTGCGCAAAAAAATCCTACATGCGTGAAGGTTGGTTAAGACCTTGAAGGTATAAAAAAAAAAAAAAAAAAGTCGAGCTTATAAGCTGGAACAGAATTGGAAAGGTAGACTAGCTTGTTCTAGATGTGAGGATCATGGCAATTAATATAAATCATTAATTTGCCACATCTTTCAGTTTTTCCATAGGGTTTGAATACTGATGTCTTGGTTTTGATATTTAGAGTGTATTAATAGAGTTGTACTCTAGCAGGCTTTTTTGAAGTTGCACATTAACTGTCACTTAAGTTCCTGTTTTCTAACTTGTTGGATCTGTTTGTTCTGTGTCATGTTAGATGAGGCTTTTGACTGAACAGTTTACGATTACATTTCTTGTAATCTTGGAATTTCTTCTTAGCCTTGCCACAATGAGGAAAAACATGCCTGGAAAATAAAAATTAGCTGTTCTGATGAGTTAACTGGAGAGAGGCAGTCATATCCTAAGCTAAATTCACCAAGGTTATAATTAAGTGATGGAAATTGTATCACTTTTAAGATGCCTCTATCTATAGTGGTCTTTTTTTGGAAAAGAGTTCTGAATATTTCTGTGAGCTCTGGACTTGCTTTTATATTGCTATATAGAAAGCTTCTTGTGAACCTTCTAAATTTTATACCTTTCCTATTCTTACTTTCCAGGCTGTAAGGACGTTCTGTATTACTGAAGGAAGGTGCTCCTATTTGCGCAGTGACTTATGATGTCAAGAACTGTATCATCCTGGATCTTGAGCTCAGCGAGAAACAGCATTGTTTTACAAGGAAAAGGACGTTTGTACTCCATCCGTATCCCAAATAGAAACAAGATAAAATGGAAGCTTGTTTTGTCCAAAACACGCCTCTACCCTGCTGGGAGCTGCAGCTTAGACAATACTTTCTCCTTAAAAAAAGCGTTCCGACACACTTCCACTGAAGAAGAACATTTCTCTTTCCAGTTGTCTCCATCACAAATCAATGATGTACTCAGAGCAGGTGAATTATCCCATAAAATACTGTATTTGAATGGTAAAAATGCAAATTCTGTCTTGAGGTTTGAAAGTAACCAATTGGCATCCAACACCCCTATTGAAGACCGCAGAAGTGCAGCCACTTGCTTGCAGACCAAAGGGATGATGTTTGGAGTCTTCGATGGTCATGCAGGTTCTGCGTGTGCTCAGGCAGTAAGTGAGAGACTACTTCATTATATAGCGGTTTCTCTCATGTCTCGGCAAACCTTGGAAGAGATCGAGCTTGCTGTGGAGTGCATGAAACCAGTTCTGCCTATTCTGCAGTGGCACAAGCATCCAAATGATGTAGAGTATCGAGAAATAACTTCACAATATTTTGAAAACCTCCGGGTTTACTGGCAACATTTACTGGACCTAGACACTGAGCCAGGATTTAGTTTAGAAGAAGCCATGATATGTGCATTCAAAAGGTTAGACTCAGACATATCACTGGAAGTTCAGGCTCCCCAGGAAAATGAATTGATGAGAAATATTGCTCTCCAAGTAGCTTTTTCTGGTGCAACAGCCTGTGTAGCTCACATCGATGGTGTTCACTTACATGTTGCAAATACCGGTGATTGCAGAGCAATTTTAGGGGTTCATGAAGAAGATGGAACGTGGTCTACTCTCCCTCTAACCCGAGACCACAATGCCTTCGATGAATTTGAAATTAGAAGACTGAAAAGAGAACATCCTAGATCTGAGGAGAAAACCCTATTTGTGAATGACAGATTACTGGGGATTCTCATGCCTTCCAGAGCTTTTGGAGATGTGCAATTAAAATGGAGTAAAGAATTGCAACATAGTATTCTTGAGAATAGCTGTGATGTTGAGGCTTTAAATATTTATCAGTATGTTCCTCCAAACTACCATACACCCCCTTATTTAACTGCAGAGCCTGAAGTCACGTACCACAAATTAAGAAGCAAGGATAAGTTTCTAGTTATTGCTTCGGATGGACTGTGGGAGATGCTAAGTAATGAGAAGGTTGTAAATCTTGTTGCTGGACACCTTACAGAGCTTAATGTGCAGAAACCACAACTGGCTTTTGAGAAACCAGTTAATTTGGGTTACATGCACAGCTTGTTACTTCAGAGGAAAAACAGAGGCATTGCCTCACTTGACCAGAACATAGCTACTCATTTAATAAGGCATGCAATTGGAAGTAATGAGTATGGGGAGGTGGACCAAGAGAAACTTGCTGCAATGCTGACACTGCCTGAAGACCTTGCGAGAATGTACAGAGATGATATCACAGTCACTGTAGTGTATTTTAATTCAGAAACAATTGAAAATTACTACAGAAACAATGAATAGAGACTTGCACTGCTGCTGTTCTATACCACTAGCCAACTCTGATACTGACACCATTACTGTTTTTCTCCGATAGTCAAGCTGTTACCAGTGTTATGGTCTGGAAGTTCCTAAATCTCTTTGTTACTTACTAGTCTTGAAAATAACTTTCTAGAAGTGAGTTTGGTGAAAGTTCCGTGGGTTTCCAGGTCTGTACACACTGAAGAAGAATGTTTTGACAGAAGTTCACTGAAATGTAACTGAACTAAAGATTGCTGACCCAGTTCTGATTCCATGGGAACCACTGGTAAAACTTTCCAAATGAACAAACGAGACAAATTTCGCTGAGGCTGGTACAATTTAATAGAGAGATGGAGAATGCCTATAGCTGCATGGAATGTAAGAAAGGCTCTGCTCTTGTGGAAAATGAGTAGTATCCTATTGAAGCACTGTAATTGAATTAAATAAATAAACTACCAAACCTTTATTTGATCTAACAGTGTCAGATACTTTAAAGAATTGCCTTGTGTATGTGAAGACAACACTAAAGAAGGCTGTTCGAAGAGCCCTGGGATTGTCAGACTTTTTCCTAATTCTTTTTTTAAATTAGGAAACAAAATCGTATTTTCTTCCGCAATCATTTTGAAGTGTGAATGCATATTCTCTTAACTCTGTGTGTGGACTTGTGTTACAACTTACAGCTCAAACACACATGAGGGACTTCATGATTCCCTGTTTAGGAATTAACAGTATTAGACTTAAGTATTTAAGTGTCTAACTTGCTTAAAGAATATACCCTTTTATTAAGTATTGATCTATGAAGTGCTGTGCATCAAATTCACCAACTGTAATTTAAATGAAGTTTGACAGGTCCCAAAGTTCACAAATTCATCTAAATGTAAATACAGCAAAAGAGAGAGCACCTTTCCTTTCAGATTCAACTTCGAAGAGAGAAATAACAGTGCTAATATTTCACCAAAATATGTTTAATCTTTATTTCACTCTTATTCTTGCCTTTGGATGTTGGGTTTTCCTTACAGGTGCAGAGTTATTTTCTCTAATGCATGTATGTTCTAATATCTGACCATATACTTTTGTGTATTTTACAATGGTTTTCTTTTATACTGTGCTTTCTAGAGTGCAAATCCAAGCTTGCCAATTAGCTGTATTTTCTTAAATTTCACATATGGTGTTCTCTAGTGACTTTTTTTCTTGTTTACATGCAGCAGTAACTGTTGCCCGCAAGAATATGTGTACTGGGAATACAGGACTGTTTACTGCTGTTGCTACCAAGTAAGAACTCGTGTGGGTGCAGCAGAGCAGATAAAAATACTGGGTTTTTTTTCCTGAACTTCACTTAAAATAAAAGCATTATCCTTCTGCAGTTTAGCAGATGAAGAAGTACTTAAATTTTTCTCAAGATCTTAAATAGATGAGATCTTGGGGCATAAGCCAGTAGCAGTTGTGGATTTGGGGCTTTTTGTATACTTTTCCTCCAGATAAAAATGCTTTTTCAGACACTTAAATAATCTGTTTTGAAGATTGATTAGAAGGAAACTAAAGCTGTTCAAAAAATATCCATGCTTTTGACTATTTAGGATTGACCTGTAATTCAGTACTACAATTGCAATCACTGAATGCATCCTTAAAAAAACCTCTGTTCTGGAAAACTAATTTACTCTTAAGGTTTTTTCCATCTAGTACATATTGGAGTACATCCAGCAATTCAACCTGGAGGTAGGCAGCCCTATTTTTCAGATAAAATTAGTAGGTCTATTCCCCTTGATATCAACAAACCAGGATTCCCTCAAGAAATCTGACACTTAGATCTTGCTGACAGGGACTGCAGGAAGACTTTGGGCATGTGCAAGATGTTACAGAGGCTGCTGAAATTCTTGTTCCTTGGGTCCAATTTACTTTAAAGTGTGCCCTCATCCTTGAGGCTGGTACTGTGGAGGCTGAGATTTCATCTGCCAGAAAAAGGCAAACGATGAAGGTCAGGCCCTGTGTTAACCTCAGGAGGGGTCTGGTCTACCTACAAGGCAATTGGGTGAGGAGAGGAGAGCTCTTCAGCAGAATGCCTAAACCCTTTTGGCTCCAAGTGGGCTGTTTCCATTTGCTCTTACAAATCCTTTTGTGTGATTAGTTACATGCTTCATTACTTGGAATTTAGACATAACGCAGTAAAAGAATGCATTTCTAGACTACCTCTTAATAGAGAAATTACTTAACAGTGTAGCTAGAGGAACAAAGGGGCTAAACCATATTAGAGCTGATATGAAGTGATGCATTTTTTATGAAGATAATCTAGAAAACTTCTGATGTAGAGCAAACCTGCAACTGCAAAAGTAATGTAGCAAACCAGCTAGTATATAGTAATAAAATAAAAATAAGCTGTTTTGTTCATCACCCAGTGGTGAAATCTATGTCATCTTTTGAAAGAGTCATTGTGGCGCTAAGTCATCTAAGTGTTACTCCTGGATATGTTATTGTATGTAGGTCATTGCAAGCGCAAATTGATAATGACTGTTTTGGGGAACGTGTTTGACAGTAAGAAAGGCACTATTTCTAATTTTATGTTAGTTTTGCTCAGTTTAACATGCAACGCTGTAATTATCCTATAGTGGAAAAGGATAACATTAAACTAGTTAGAGTTTGTTTGGGTTTTTTTAAATGCAAATTATGGATTTAACTGCATGCTCCCTGGAATTTGTTGCAGGCCAATGAAAGCAACCTATCCATACTTGTGGTAAGGAAAATAATGATTCTACCCGTTTGAACTGGACCATAGATATTTTTATCTTTAACTGCAAACACAGCTAATAGGCATTAATAAAAGTAGTATTTTGTGACTTGGAGAATCAACAATGTTTAAATGAGCAAACTAAATCCATTAATGTGCTTCTGCAAGCACAATCATGTGAAGATTTGATAGCACATTTAGATGCGAGTCCTGAAATATCGGAAATATGTTGGAACAAACATCTTTGCAGGCAGTCTATTTGGTTTAGGTTAGATAGTTCTGCTTGGCATTTGTTTTCTTTATTTCCATAGCTTTCCAGAGAAGCAATAGCCAAACCACAGTCACAAATTCTGTCTCAAAACATGGTAGTATGGGCATTATGATTAAGTAAAACATCTGAGGTTAAGCACTGATGTAAACACTAGAAAAAATATTTTCTTCCCTAAAACTTAAACCTTGGGTTGAAATACAACTTTGTCACTTTGTTTTTTCTCCAGAACTCTTATTCCATGTTCCTAAATTATGATGCTTATTTATATTTAAGTGTTCAGGCCTCCATAATGTATTTGGAGTTGGGGGGGGTCTTTTTTTTTTGGTAACTTCTTTGTAAATAGTGAGGGGGATCACTGTTTTTGTAAGTAAAAATATTTATTTCACACTTAAAACTAATCTTTATTAAATGGATGAAAGACGATGTTTTGGTTGCTGTACTGGAATCTGGCATGCATTCTGCTGAATGCTCATATGAAAAGATTCCAGGTCAGAGAGCATAAATGTTCAAGCTGGGGTAAAAGTAAATAGTTTGAGTAGGTGTTTTGAGTTTGCTTAAGTGTTTGTAGCTCTGCGGTTTTCCCACAATGGAAAAAATTGTTAATACATAAAAGTAAGGATATCTTGATACTATTGAGGTTCCACTAAATTAACCAGTCAGCAGAGGGAGCACAAGTTCACTGGCCAAAATATCCAAATTGTGCTTTAGTTAATTTGACAATCTACATAAAAATATTTTAACTTTAGTAGGCTCACATGCACATATCTGTTCATCACCAGTTAAAACATCATTGTAACAGGCACATCAAGTGTGTGTTGTAATTGTCTTAAAAATAATGCAAAAACCCTACAGACACAATGTCTATAGAAACATTAATTAAACTCTTGAATTACAACAGACCTGTAGCAAGGCAAGTGTTCATGTACTTAGTCTTTGAGGCTTAACTTTACTTCCATTAATTCCAAGTGTTTGTCTTTTTTTGGGGGGTAAAGAGGAAAGAAAATTATTTGGGACAGATTTTTCTTTCTTTTTTCTTTTTTTTTTTTCCTTCCAAAAGAAGGTATTTGTCTAAACTTTGAAGTCTAAACTTTGGTATGTAGTTGAACAGAGGTTCTCTGTTCAGAGATATAATTGTACTGAGAACTGAAAGTAGAACTGTGCACACCTTGTGGTTTTGTAAAATATCAATTGCTGACACTGGTGGTGTGTGCTCTTTACTACCACAGGCTTAATACTTCAGTATTTCTGAAAATAGGAAAGTAAGAATCCAAGGCATGTGTTTTTCTTGGGGTTACAAAGCATGGTGTGACAGGAAAAAAAAAAAGTTTTTCCTTCTTTATATATCTGTTTTGGAGAGGTTAACCTTCAAAGAAGCATTACTGTCAAATAAAACACTTGAAATTTTAGTAAATCTTTGTCTTTATCCTGAAGAACCAGTTCAAACTGCTACTGTCAGATCTCTCCACTTGTCAGTCAGGTAAGAGTCTTATTTCTTATTGCATTAGCTAATTGCTGCTCAGGGACTTTACAGCCCATTGGCCTGCACTACAGCACCATACTAACAAGCGGTGGGATGTCCTACTTGAGTTTGGCTTCTTTGAGCCTGTGCTATTGGAGGCTCTCAGAATGGTTTGACTGAAGCTCTTTAACAACTTGAAGGAAAAACATGACTAGGAGCCAAGCAATTGTGGAAAGGAAGCAGAGTTATGGTTTCTGTTTGGGTTAAGCAAACTTAACTGCACACTTCTAATTTCTTAAAGAGAAAAAAAGTACCTTTTTTTTTTCCTTCTGGCAAGCTTTTTTGAATTAGAAATAATGCAGAGGGGAAAAATGTGGTCAACGAGCAATGCTTAAAAGGGTACTGGAACCCTAGGCAGCAGTAAGTGGGTCAGAAAGCATACCTCTCATGCCTCCCTGCTGAAATTTTGGAGCCAATCATATAGGGACTTGTTCTAGAGTGGGTTGGTTAGTTCAGACTCTGGCTTTGTACTTCTCAAATCGGCCAAAAGATGCTAGCTGTGGAAATAGTTCTTCCTGGGTGTAGGCTACTAAGTGCATTAGAAACCAGCAGCTTACTGTCAGCTCAGGGGGGGTCTGAGCTCTGACGGTGGAGCCTTTGACATGTTCTTTTCTTTTTTTTTTTTTGTTCAGCGTGCTTTGCTTAGTGCTCTCTGAAATGGTCTTTGTTGCTTTGAGGTGGCTCTTACATCAGTAAGTAACACCACAGTTCTGTGGTGTTTTTCTTAACAAAAAGGATTTCAATTTCAGTGCTTTACTGAATAAATCTTTGATTTCGCACCTGCAGAACCGAGGTTGGCCAGAAGATGTCATCTGAGTTTTGCAAAAGGAGAGCTTTGTTATGACTTCAGTCTCTGCTATTATATGTGTTCGTAACATAAATTTCAGGTGCTATTGAAAAATGGAGAAAAAACCCCCCAGCAATCACCTACACACATCTTAAAAATTCTGTGATTTATTAGTACTTCCAACTTATGAACTGGGTAATCTGAACGAGAGTTTGATTAACTTTAATTCTTTGCCAAAACCAAGTTTTAATGGCCCACGTACCCAAAGTGGTTAAGTTTTGTGGAAAACAGTCTCCTTGTCCTGGTGCTGCTAGGTACAAGAACATGAAAGTGAAGCCAAGAGGCACCTGTCTGAATTTCCTGAAGAGTCCTCAATTGCACAAGAAGATGATGCTTCCTAAGCTGAGGAAATCTTTGCTCAACCATTAGCTGAGTGTCTAGCTCCTACTGTCGTGCAGCTCAGAAGCTGCAGGTGGCCATGGCTGCCCCACAGCTATGCTGTGGTTTAGGTTAAGTTGTTTTGGTTTGAACAAACTTCTAGTCTGGAAATTACATTGAAATGCTCCTGGAGGAATGCGCTGCTGTGAGGAGCTGCAGATCTACTGTTCAGCCTAGATGTTCAGAGATCTTGGTTCAACCTTGTTGTGAGCTAGGATTCTTGAATAAGATGAGGGTTTGAGAACTAAATCAGTGTTTGGTGGAGGGGTTTCCCCATGCCCTCCTTCCCCCCCCCCCCCCCCATTTTTTTTATTTTTGCCTTTCTCTGCAGTTTGTTCTTCTGGAGAAAGTTGCCTGCGCTGGATGCTGCTTACCAAAACTTGCATCTCTTACTTATTCTCCCTGTTGCTCTTTCCACTCCTCACCTCTCTTTTTCTTCTTTTCCTATTACTCCATGGTGTTTTGTTTTCTATTTATTGTTCTGGGCAACTACTTCAAGAAAAAGGGGCAACATTGCATTTTGTTTTTTTAAGATCAATATGAGAAGGGGGACATGGCTTTCTTCCATGCACAGCAGGTGAGAGAATGCTAGAGCGTGACAGGACATGCTTTCAGCCAGGTGCGTATGTGAGTGATCCTATAAGCAGTTATAGAAAAGCCTTTTCAACTGTTTGCTGCTGTTACAGCAATGCAGTATAGTACAGCAAATATCAAAGATCTGAAGTGCTGGGTGGTAAAGAGTAATTGCTTTGTCTTCTTTGTTATCACTGATAAAAGTAATGCATCCTCTTATTAGATGAACTTTATCTTCTGTTTAATCCCAAACTTCAGCCTGACATATGTTTGAGCCTCTGCTTCTAACCACTTACCATGAAAGTAAAATACTCGGACAATACTGGCAACTCAACTGAAAGGTTAAAATGATGGGCGGTAGTGGGGTGGAATAAAGCTGTGGTGTTTGGGTTACAGAGTTGATCCTCCACGGACTTGCTCCACACATGGACTTGGGTCAGATTCTGATCTCAAACCCATTTGAATCAGATCTCTGCTGTGCGCGCGCTCTCTCTCTCTCTCTCCTTACCCCCCCCCCCCCCCCCCAAGTGAAACCTAGTCATTTGGCTAGATTTTCAGAGAAACTAGGTCATGATTAAAATCTTCCAGTGTTGGGGCTCGTGTTGCATCATCTTACTTTAAACAAAACAAAATAGTTCTCTTACTGTTTGCAAGCATATGTAAGGCAAATAAAAGCTATGCATCCAGCCCTAATTCTGATGTTGCCATGCATTAAGAAACTTCTGGTTTGCCAGTGGTTTTCTTTGCTGTGATATCCCCTGTGAATTCCGAAGGCATGTACGTAGAACCTTTCTCTCATAAAAACAGCTCTGCAAATAAAGAGATAATTGCTGTATTTTTTAAAATATGGTAACAGTAGAGAATAAATTCCCTAATGACGCTGATCCTTTTTCAAAAAATGTGCCTAACACTGCTGAAAAAGTTAGTTATTTTTATTATGACTTTGTTTAAAGTAAGCCCCATGTCTTTGAAATCTTTGGCTACAGCAGAACAAATTGCACTAGTCAATAGTCTGAAAGTTTCTCTGGTGACATTATGCAGAAGAGACTGTAGAACTCTTTGTAAAAACCACAAAAACAATGTGACAGTGCTGCCCTTTTACAGCTATGTTACAAAAAGAAAAAGGGGATTCAATTTCATTTTTAATTCAATTTCTGTGTGGTTTTCCAACCACCTGACATAAAAGTAGGCGTACTCTGTTATATTAATTTCCTTTTCTGGAGTGCTTAATTAATTGTTTAAATGTGTTTTTTGGGCTGTTTTTTTTCTAGTCAGGCTTTTACAGGCATTCTAGTGTTATTTTTCAGTGAATGCTAATAATAAATATTTCTATCTTATTCACCTGCCAACTCATCTTTTATTCATCCTGCTGATGAAAACAATCTCCTGTGAAACTTCTGTTGCTGAAAGAGTTCAAAAACTTTCCCATTGCAGATGTAATAGATTCTTTTTCACCTTAGTGTAAGAATTTTCTATTACTGTGTTACACATTTTTGAATAAGTTAGGAATTGTAAAGTTCTGATGTTTAATTATGGCAACAGAAATAATGCAACCCAGTAAATGTAGCACCAGGTGAACCTGCACTTACTTTATGTTATTATTGCAAAATGCTGATGTTGTACCAAAACAAAAACTGTCCGTCCTTTTATTTCCATAAAACTTCAGAGGTTTAGATTGGTGCAGCTGTACCTCAAGTCCTTATTCCTCAAACACTGGTGCGCTTGCATTACGGCAGTGGTACCAAACACGCAGGAGAATGGTTACTTGCAAAGTTTTGTGTCTTGGGAACTGGAGCTGAGAATAAATTAATTGGCAATGTGTATTGATTGGGGGAAAAAAAGGAAGCACCCACAATACTGACTTCCTTCTTTCCATGTAGGGTAAGAGAATGCTTATGTAGGAATTGGGGAGATACCACTGAATGAAATCCAGCTAAGTGATAATTTGTTTTTCTTACTTGAGTCGAAATTGCTACTTTATGCAAACTATTGGTAGCATGATTTCAGCTTAATTGCTGGTACCTCTTTATTAAAAACTAGCAAGTGACTTAGCTGTAATCAAACAGCCTTTGTAAAAACTGTAAATTCTTGCAGGAGTTTACATATCTAGCTAAAAATGTAACAATAACTAAATACATTTGAAACAGGTTGTAGTATTCACCAGACCAACTGATTTATGTGGCTTTATATATATTATATATATGTGTAGCTAAAAACCATCATTTGATCTACAGATGAAAAGCAGTAACTGTAGGCAAGCTAGTATCCTAGACAGTCATGAGTACAAGGATTTTGCTACTTTAAATATATTTTTGTAATACGAAAATGTGATTTTTATGCTCTGTAAAGAAAAAGGAGAGGTATGAATGTGCATCCATTTAAACTTTTATCTAAAGAGGTTTTCTGTACTTGACTAGATGAAACCTTACCCCTTCAAGAGCTTTCCTATGAACTTAGAGGCACGACTGCATGTTTCTGACATGTTCCTTAGGAACATGTCAAAGACTGGCTCTGATTTTCAAGATGGTGTTGAATTAAAACAAAACATGCCAGTGATGTAGGCATTGCCTCTGAAGTCAGATCTGTTGAGGCACTGGTCAATAGCATCATTATCCTCTGAGCTGTGGCAGTGGATGAAACTGGTAGGGTAGAAAATAAACAAATGTCCACCTCTAAAAAATCATGGGATTTTTGATTCCCTGGCCTGGAGTAGAAAATACACTGTTGTTCTCTCCCTTGAGGTCATATAAGATTTCACTGCCGTAACACCCTGGGACTCAGTCCAAAGCCAATTGACCTCTCCTTGAAAAACTTGGAAGGAGTAAGAGTGTGAAACTCCTGGATGTGTACATTTTAACTGCAAAAGAGATGTAGTTTTAGATGTGCAATACCCATGACTCTGATGATTATAGGTCTATATTCTTATGGCTGTGCAGAAGTATTTTAGCTATTGGCTGACAGAATGTATTTGTGTTTATTGCTGACCAGTTCTTGAACTTTGCTTTTTTTTTTTGTAGCAGAAATAGCTTAGATCAATAACCTATTAATAACCTATTCAAGCCCAAAGTTCTATTCATTCTCACTCTCCAAACAAGAGGTATTTCCATTGCTCATTATTATGTGCCACTTCCATTTCAACCCTGAACTCATAAATCATAAATGAGCTTGAAGTATTCACTTCCCTCTTTCAGCACTACCTTTAGTATTTGCTGACATGGCTCATTATAACTTATTTTTGAGCACAGTCAGACCTTATTTTCTGAACAGATGAATTCATTGTTGGAAAGGACTCTATAAATAGAATGTAGGGGCCACCAAAATGAGAAATTCTAGCTCATTAGGATCTCAGCTGGAACAATGTGATCTAAAATACAGAAGTTTTGAGCTGATGAAATGAAAGCAAAGACTTAGCTAATTGGTTCTAAACCTTTAAATTACGAATGCGCTATTTTTGTATTACTGTTAAGGGTGATAGAAACCATCTGGAAAAGAGATTCAAGGCAGCATATATTGGAAGGAGAGAAAGGAGAAAAAATTAGGGCAGCTAATATTAAGGAAAATATGTAAGTGTATATTAGTGTATACAGTGGGATAAACAAATGACTTCTGGTGTCTTCTGGTATTCTGAGCTATCTTCTTCAGATGAGGCTTCCATAAAATTAAAATCTTGTTAACCTCTGCCTATCTTCCTCATATGTAAGAGGCAGATATGTCTCCTCTATCAACACTTGGTGCTGAAGTGGTGAAGTAAATTTATGGATATGTGACTCTATTTCAATATCTCAGGTAGCATTACTAATGGAAAATGCATGAATCTTCTAAACTATCTAGTCTCACGGAAGACTAAAGGCTTACTGCATCAGCCCAGAAATATGTCCTGTGGGAACACTGTGAATAACCGTGTGCATGTTCTGCTCTGAATAAGTGTCTGGCACACAGTGCCTTTCAGAAGCTGAAACTCTGGTGTTGGGGCATGCATGAAGACTTTGCCCTAATTCTTCCCTTACTGGCAGGCTTCAAACATGGTTGGATGCCAAACTAAGTCAGTTAGTTTTATTATCATGAAATAATATCCTAACTAATGTCTTTACTTCCTCTTTCCTCACCGAGAAACAAAGCATACTGTGCAGGGTGAAGACCCTATAATCTTGAGACATAGTAAGTAACTGAGGAGGACCATTTTTCTAGGATACGTACATTTGCTATTTAAGAATTACATTACCTCACTGTTTTCTACTGTCCTCCTAGGACATCTTAACTTTTGCTTTTTTACTGTGTACTGCAATCAGGTGAGTTCATGTGTTGCCTCTAGAACCAACAGTTTACAGGAGAAACTGATGACATGATTCTCTTTATAACTTACATATTTTAAATTATTGTGCTTTAAATAAGGGGCCTGTGAAATATGAGTGAGATAAAACACATGCAGGTATGGGATGGGATCTTTAAGTGGCAGAAGACCATATAGCTTTGGTAATTAAAAAGTCAGGGAAAACCTGCCGTTAAGAACCATTTGTGACTGTTATGGAAGTGTGCAGCTTGGAGACCCTTGTCATGGTTGTCCTGCTGTCCCCTATATGCAATGTACAATAAAGTACCTATACTGTAAATACCTAAAAAGGAATAAAGGGTAGAAAGGGCAACTAGTGAAGAACTGAGAAAATTTGCTGAGATCAGATCATCTTAGGAGCAGATAAAATCTGGGAATCCTGATAGTGTGCTGTCCTCTGCTGCTAGTTCACAGCTCTTAGCTGGCATAGATAGGCCTTATGGAAGTCCCGCTTCCCCTTCCCGAGTATGGAATAACGAAATTTCTTTGACATAAGGTATTTTCTTGTTCATATCCAGAACTGCAAAATTAATCCAGTTATACCAAGAATTCGATCTTTTGAGAGGACCATTTAAAGAGATACTTTTAACTTAGAAAAATTGTATTGACTACAAATCTTTTTTTGAAATAAAACAACATTTAACATTTGTATCTGAAAGATTAAGACTTGGCTGTGTTTACAGTACTGCATTAAGAAAAGAAGCAGTCATAATGGCAAGACAGGTGGTTAATTTTCCCAACTGTTTTTTTCACGTCTTTTGGGTGATCTGGGTGATGGCTGAACTTACAGAAAGAACTGCAAATGTTTTTATAGACTCACTCATACAAACCTAACGGGAAGGACATATCTGAAATTACAATTGGATTTTGTGTTTGTGATTTGACCAGCTGCCTTTTCTTACACAGTGCAGATTTTCTGAGAGAAACATGAAGTATTGTCAGTCTCGGTATTCACAGCCTGCATGGCTTATAGGATTTAATGGAGTATGGGGCGCGCTCTCATGAGCAATTTAAATATATGACCAGTCTCAGTGATGCGGTAGAGCATGCAGCACAATGCAGAGGTACCCGAGCTAACTCCAGAACTAGATAGCAGTAATTTGGCACTTTCTTGGATTAATTTGCCTCATTAAAAGAGGACAATTTGCTTGGATAGTCAGTTGACTGCAGCTGGACCATGTCTAGTATATGTAGGTACATCCTATTCTCTGCTTCCTAAGTTGTAGATGCACATTATTTCTCTGGAGCAACTATCTGCTACAGGCCACCTGCCCAGGAAGACAGAGTGGATGAGGCCCTCTGTAGACAGATAGGAGCAGCCTCACGCTCACAAGCCCTGGTCCTCATGGGGGACTTCAACCACCCCGACATCTGTTGGAGGGACGACACGACAGGGCATAAGCAATCCAAGAGGTTCCTGGAATGCGTCGATGAGAACTTCCTTCTCCAAGTGAGAGGGAGGCCAACGAGGAGAGGTGCTACGCTGGACCTTGTTCTCACCAACAAGGAGGGGCTGGTGGGGAATGTGAAGCTCAAGGGCAGCCTGGGCTGCAGTGACCACGAAATGGTGGAGTTCAAGATCCTTAGGGCACCGAGGAGGGCGCACAGCAAGCTCGCTACCCTGGACTTCAGGAGAGCAGGCTTCGGCCTCTTCAGGGATCTGCTTGGCAGAGTATCATGGGACAAAGCCCTGGAGGGAAGAGGGCCCCGAGAAAGCTGGGTAATACTCAAGGATCACCTCCTTCAAGCTCAGGAGCGATGCATCCCAACAAAGAGGAAGTCAGGCAAAAATGCCAGGAGGCCTGCATGGATGAACAAGGAGCTCCTGGACAAACTCAAACACAAAAAGGAAGCCTACAGAGGGTGGAAGCAAGGACAGGTAGCCTGGGAGGAATACAGAGAAATTGTCCGAGCTGCCAGGGATCAGGTTAGGAAAGCTAAAGCCCTCATAGAATTACATCTGGCCAGGGACATCAAAGGCAACAAGAAAAGATTCTATAGGTACATCGGGGACAAAAGGAAGACGAGGGCAAATGTGGGCCCTCTCCGGAACAAAACGGGAGACCTGGTTACCCGGGAGACGGAGAAGGCGAAGGTACTCAATGACACTTTTGCCTCGGCCCTCACCGGCAAGTGCTCGAGCCGCACCGCCCAAGCCGCAGAAGGCAAAGGCGGGGACTGGGAGAATGACGAGCCACCCACTGTGGGAGAAGATCAGGTTCGAGACCATCTAAGGCACCTGAAGGTGCACAAGTCCATGGGACCCGATGAGATCCATCCATGGGACCCGAGGGAACTGGCGGATGAAGTTGCTAAGCCACTATCCATCGTATTTGAGAAGTCGTGGCAGGCCGGTGAAGTTCCCACTGACTGGAAAAGGGAAAACACAACCCCCATTTTTAAAAGGGGAAAAAAGGAGGACCCGGGGAACTACAGGCCAGTCAGTCTCACGTCTGTGCCTGGGAAGATCATGGAACAGATCCTCCTGGAAGCTATGCTAAGGCACATGGAGGACAGGGGGGTGATTTGAGACAGCCAGCATGGCTTCACCAAGGGCAAGTCCTGCCTGACTGACCTAGTGGCCTTCTGTGATGAGTGACTACATCAGTGGACACGGGAAGGGCTACAGATGTTGCCTATCTGGACCTCTGTAAGGCCTTTGACACGGTCCCCCACAACATCCTTCTCTCTAAATGGGAGAGGTATGGATTTGATGGGTGGACTGTCCGGTGGGTGAGGAATTGGTTAGATGGTCGCATCCAGAGGGTAGTGGTCAACGGTGGTCAATGTCCAGATGGGGATTGGTGACAAGTGGCGTCCCGCAGGGGTGCGTATTGGGACCGGTACTGTTTGATATCTTCACCAATGACATAGACAGTGGGATCGAGTGCACCTTCAGCAAGTTTGCAGATGACACCAAGCTGAGTGGTGCGGTTGACACACCTGAGGGATGGGATGCCATCCAGAGGGACCTGGACAAGCTGGAGAAGTGGGCCTGTGTGAACCTCATGGGGTTCAACAAGGCCAAGTGCGAGGTCCTGCACCTGGGTCGGGGCAACCCCTGCTATCAATACAGGCTGGGGGATGAAGGGATTGAGAGCAGCCCTGCCGAGAAGGACTTGGGGGTACTGGTGGGTGAAAAGCTGGACATGAACCAGCAATGTGCGCTCCCAGCCCAGAAGGCCAGTCGTATCCTGGGCTGCATCAAAAGGAGCGTGGCCAGCAGGTCAAGGGAGGTGATTCTGCCCCTCTACTCTGCTCTGGTGAGACCCCACCTGGAGGACTGCGTCCAGCTCTGGAGCCCTCAGCATAAGAAAGACACGGACCTGTTGGAGCGGGTCCAGAGGAGGGCCACAAAAATGATCAGGGGGATGGAACACCTCTCCTCTGAAGAAAGGCTGAGAGAGTTGGGGTTGTTCAGCCTAGAGAAGAGAAGGCTTCAGGGAGACCTTATTGCAGCCTATCCGTACTTAAAGGGGGCTTATAAGAAAGATGGCGGCAGACTTTTTAGCAGGGCCTGTTGCGACAGGACAAGGGGGAATGGCTTTAAACTAAAGGGGGGGTAGATATGGACTAGATAGAAGGAAGAAGTTTTTTACGCTGAGGGTGGTGAAACACTGGCACAGGTTGCCCAGAGAGGTGGTGGATGCCCCATCCCTGGAAACATTCAAGGTCAGGTTGGACGGGGCTCTGAGCAACCTGATCTAGTTGGAGATGTCCCTGCCCACAGCAGCGGGGTTGGACTAGATGACCTTTAGAGGTCCCTTCCAACCCAAACTATTCTATGATTCTATCATTCTGTGATCTATAGCATAGTACTGCTGTCGTGGACAGGACTGTAACATGAAGTGGTGGCTTAGATAGAAGCCAGTTCTTAGACATTAAGGCAAGGCTAACACTTAACTCATGCTGTTTAAAGTCTCTGCAAGTGGTTCTATATAACTGACAGATAACTGTAAGAAGTCTTTTTATTTTCCAGTAAGCAAGAATAGGCATTAAGAAAAAAAATAATTGGGAACTCGTGTTCTTATTCTGTTTAATCTTAATTCAAATGACAAGAACAATGAATGCATTAATCCTGTCTATCTTTTTTCTTGTGCTTGTACTTTCTATTGTTAATACATTAATTTCAAAGTGATGTCTGTCTTTTCTTCTGTGTTTTTTTGACACTTATTTTAAAAATCATTCTTTCACTTCCCTAAAACAGGAAATTCCTGATGTAGCTGTGTAGATATTTCTTTGAGTAAGCATTTTGTGGCAAAATTAGAGCTATTAAAATAGATGTGCATTCAGAAGTCAGAAGGAAAACTAAGGCTCAAACATCACTGTATCCTCCTTTAAATTGTGTCTTGTTACAATTTTCTGTCCCTTCTCCAAAAACTAAAAAAAAAAACCCCAAGCTCCATGAAAGCAAATACTATCCTCTCAAAAACAAGCAAGTATGAATGGGCAATCTGTCTAAGCAGATTTTTTTTAGTGTTTGTGAAGCTCAGAGGACTCAGACTGCAGCAAAAACCTGCATACACAGTTCAAAACTACCATGCTCACATTCAGCTAACTTGCTGTGTATGTAGTATCCAAGCTGAAAGCACAAACTGACTTTTCAAAATCTATTTCAATTTTAGATTAATTTAGTGATCCTAATTACACTAGGGGTAGTGTAAGCCAGGACTGATTAAGGAAAACAAAGTAACAGAAAATCATGCGCTGACCTGAAAAATAAATTTGCTATGCTCATTTAAAAATTACTGAAGTATTTCTTGCATGCTTGTCTTTTTCCTTTGGTCTCTGTGGATTTGTAAACCTTATGTTCCATCCTGCAAAGGATGTGTTGATTTACATCGTAAACAATGCTTATGAAAGCATGAGGTTAAAAATAATGTATTGCCTAAATTTTTTTAGGTATACGCACTAGATGATACCCATTTTGCTGAGACTTGTCCTTATGTGAGGGAAGAATGTATTTGATACAGTGGGAAAAGAACAATCATAAAGTACAGAACATTAGCAAGAAATACTAAATTGGGATTATTCAATATGAAAGTCTTAATGGTGTATCTTGCCTTCTTATGTTAGTGGATTAAATATAGGAATACATATCCTTAAAACGTATATACTGTGCTCACAGTCACTGTCTCTAATCAAAGTTGCCAATTATCATTACTTCACTAGATGTTGACCTGCCTTATTAGTCATCAGCAGCCAATATACTGTGTTACCATCTGACTCATACCGCATTTAATTGGATGCTGATGGATGAGTGAATTGTTTCAGATAAAATAAGAAACTGCTTACAAATGTTGTTGTGTTAAGCTAGGCCCTTTTGCTTTGTGAAAATGCGTTGTTAACAGTTATGCTACTGTATAGTCTAGGTTGGAGCACAGTACTTTCCCAATGTACTACAAGAAGGACTGTGTCCTTGGGAGTTGGCTGATTTCAAAAGCCTGGATTTCAAAGCTGTACCAGAACAACTTTGGTGCACATCAGACAAATACCGAGGTTAGGTCACTAAACAAAAACTCCAGTTATTTCTTAACCATCTCTGGTTATGCAATTGTTAACACAGACAAGCTAGGGAGCCAATTTTAAGAAGCTGTTACGTTTCATAGTCTTAATTCTTTAAAAGATGATGATCACAACCTTTATTCATTAATGGGCATCTAATTCATCACTGGTTATAGTGGAAATACATTTTTATATTGCAGTACAATTGTTCATACTGCTTTATAAAGACTGTGCAATTATTTCTATTATTGATGTCTATTTGGTGGATTTATAGCTTGTCTGTAAAACGTATAACCTGCCAAGCTACAGCATTAGAGCAATCTCTATCTGGAAGTAATTTAAAGTGGTCATTTTTAATTCATGAAAAGGTTTTTCTTTTTAAAAAAAGTTTCAAAGCATTCACAGCCTTTTCAGTAGCATATAGAACTCTAATTTTCATTTAAAAATGAAAAATGCAATAATTTTCTGTTGGTCTAGCTAAACTGAAATGGTTTATAGTCACAAGTTTCACAGTCTCACACACTCTGATTTTCAAAAAATGGGAATGTTTGGAGGTAATCAACAAAATATCACAGGGAAATAAACCCTGCAATTCTTTTTTTTTTCCTTAGGGAAGGGATCAAAAACCTTAATTTTCTATGAAAAGGCAATTCAGAACTTCCATCAGCACTTTTTAAAGTTAAATGGCTTATTCAGGAACAGCTTAGATGAAATGAAGTATTAATTTTTAAAGTTTCACTGTCTATAACTTGAGCAGACCGATTCAGACTGAATCATGACAATATAGTGCCATTAATCTTTATGGCCATGTGTGTTTTATCTGACCTTGTGATGAAACTTGATACTTGTGCCATAACTGGATTTGAAACATGCCGCTTCCTGCACAGTAGAAATTTGGATCATTATTGAAAGCTTGCTCATTTCAAATCCCTTTATGAATGGTCACTAGCTAGAGGCTGACTTGTATTAGCAATGGTATGATGGGGTGTTTTGTTTTGTGGGGTTTTTTTGGGGGGTTGTTTGTTTGGGGGAGGGGGGTTGTTTGTTTTTTAGGGTTAGTGCACATTTTACTGAATTGCCTGGGAATTCCAGGGGTCTAGCATACTGCTGGGAGAGCTGAGCTGACTAATGGCACCAGATTGTGAATGTTCTTTGGCATCTCAAGATTAAAGAAACTGACTCATTTTGGGATATTTTTATTCATAATAAGAAAAGTAATAGTAAAAGGAAATCTGACATTTAACATTTATTATTTGTAAAATTTGGTCCCAAATGCTTTGTTTAGTTTTCAGATAGTCTTTGGAAAGCAGTAACTATTAGTTCTCCCTTACTGAACATGTCTATTTCAGAGTCTGAGACTGCTGAGACAGGATGTTAGCAACTTTGCAAAAGTTACTGTGTGTTTTGGGCTGATGGAATTTATGCCAATGATACTGTAAAGTAATTATCTGAGAACAGATTTGTCCTGGTCACTAGGGCAGAAAGCTTTCCTGTTGTTATGAAATGATTGTTAGGAATGACTGTTCCTTCTTAGTTGCAACGTGTTGGGAGTGGGTGAAAACATGATGTTAAAACCTGGAGTTTTTATGGGTAAAAGTAAATCCATTATAAGCTTTCAGATACCCTGTCTTCAAGATCTATTTCTGTCTAAAGGCCATACAGTAAAGCTTAAAAAGATGCTAACCATAAGCTTCAAGAAAATGGAGAAGTCTTTAAGCCAAATGATTCTTTGATGTACCTATGTGATTCTGACCTCACTTTTCAAATATAAAATCTCTGTTCTTATACCACTGAGTATCTGAAGAAGACTTCAACTAGCTGAGTAAAATCCACTTGTAAGGATTGATGGTCTCCAGCATTATGGTTGGTGTGGAAGCTTTATCTCTGTCACCTTCCATAGGTGCTCTCTGAAGCTTCCATCTCTGACATTCAATCCTCATATCCATGAACATTTGGGACACTTTATTTTCATGATGTATTTTTTACAATTCTGATGACAACTCTATTTCTATTTGACATGTTTCTTTTTACTCTTCAGGGCTTGTTATTTCTTTCCCATGATTATCATTCAAGTTTCTTAAGGAAAAAGTTCATTCAATGTGAAGGCATTTTTTTGGTTGTAAGAGCACAAAACTGGGAGCAAAACTTTTCCTTGAGTTATGTTCAGGAGATATGACTGACTAAAGTTGTATTTATGTGAACAGAAATCAGCTGAAGACCTCTGAACATCCAAAATACTGCTGAGGCTCTTCACAGCATTCTCCTCCTATTGCTGGAACCCTGACTGAAATATGGCGTTTTCCAACTTTGCAGAGTTCCCACTACTTTAACAGTAACTATGAAAATGTAGTCTATGTACTTCTAACTTTATTTGCTTTTCCCACAATACTCTATGCATTTAATTTTTAATATAAATACAGCTGATTGATATAAGATGTTTCGCCTTTCTTTATTGTCTTCTGAAATAGTAACTGCTGTCAAGATGAAATTATTAGGAGGGTGGGAAAGAAAACAGGCTCCTATCTGTTTATATATATAAATATATTTTAAGCTATCTTTTACTGTTGTATTTCTTTGAATTGGGGAAAAAATGCTCTCTTTTGGCAGTTTTCTCCGAGGACTGTGAATTGTTTACAGACAAAGTTAGAGAGTAACTGCAGCAGTGAATGAAACATGACCACATGTTTCTACCACACTTTAGACTGGGCAAAAAACCTGCTTTTATGTTTGTGTCTAGCTGGGCAATAGAGAATGTGAAGATCCCTAATTTTAAATTGTACTTTTTGAGATGTTTTGGCAGTATGCATAGCTTTGCTCTGATACTCACTTGATCAGACACCACTTATCAACTGCTTTATTTCTGTGTTCTTTTATCTAGCGTTTCACCTTCTTAGAGGGAGCACAACAGGATTAATGAGATAAGATTATCTTTTACAAGGCACTGGAAACGGCAAAATAATAAGATGTACTAATACTGCCTTTAATCTAATGTACAAAGGATTTTAAACCTTAATTCTATGATAGGTTTTGTTTTGTTCTCATTATATTTAATTAAAAACTCAGTTTCAAGCTAACAGTTGTCCAGGAAAAGACAGGGAAATGGAACAAATAGAACATAATTTGTTTACAGTTCAGAAGGCACGTTTTCAGTTAAAAACACAACTGCATGCATATGAACTTGTATTAATACACAGTTGCCAAATAACCACACTGTACTGCTTCCTCTGCCTGAGCTATTATACTTGATACTTTGGGTTTGCCAGGGGAACAGGAATATAGTCTCAGCCAAGGACACAGATTGAAGCATTTGACTTACTTGCTAATAAGGGCTTTTGTATGGTATCCAAGATTACCTCTGTTTTACTGGTGAACTGAGGAATATTGTCTGTGGCTGCTATTTTGAGTTTACTTGCACATCTTTCTGAAAAGACCAATGACGACATGCTTTTTGAACTTGAAAAATCTCTATTGCTAATGGCTACACATCCATGTCACTTGGAATGTTTCTTTACTGTAGCTGTGTCTAAGTATTTGTATTCTGGAAGTTGGGGGGGACTCTTTGCATGGAAAAGTACCAGTTAAAGTT
Source organism: Aptenodytes patagonicus (assembly GCF_965638725.1). NCBI lineage: Eukaryota > Metazoa > Chordata > Aves > Sphenisciformes > Spheniscidae > Aptenodytes > Aptenodytes patagonicus. The sequence goes on from NC_134959.1 coordinate 10,722,507, forward strand.
CTATCCACTTCAGACAATAGTAGAAAGATACATTTGTCAATGAACAATTTTCATACATTTTTTTCTTGTATATGTTTTCAAAATTGTAACTGAAAATCACAAGATAGTATAAAACCTAGAATGACTCTGAGCGGAATGCATGCTTTCATTTCAGTGTGAATTTCCTCTTACCGATATTTGTATTGACTTCACCTTTTGAAGAGAAGAGCCAAATTCTCTACCATAAATGTCTGAAATTCTACTCAAGTCTATAAACCATCTTAAAGAAGGGCACCTGGCCCTTTTAAAGCAAGGATGACTTGAATAGACTCTATGGCTAACATAGACTATTTTTTTGAACTAATTTCACAGTAAAAGTTTCCCATGTTTTTAAAAACCAGAAAGATATTTTTCAACCTTCAGTCTTCAAGACTGAATTTTTTTTTTTTTTTTGATCTACGGATATTCTAAAATTACCTCCTTCTGAGTATAAAAGTAGTAGCGCTTCAGTACCCTGCTGAAACGATTAACCAAGCTTCCCAAAGAGTTCTTAAAGTCTAAAATAGATGAAGTCATATCCACAGTATGAAACAGCATTTGTCATACCAAGTTTTAAGGTAGCTAATACCTGGGCTATGGGATACGTCCAAATAAGATTCTGGTTCCAGAGTTAGTTTATGCACAGAAAGTTTTGCCATCTCTGCAGTAGCAGCAAAGCTATGTCTTAGATTACAACAGTATATTGTGGTGTTGTGATATAAAAGCACATTTATGACTAACCATACCCAAAATTTGTCTGGTAAAGAACAAGCACTGCAATTACTTCTACATGTGGAAATGGGACATTAATGAGACTGATCCACCAAAGAGAGCAGTGTTGGAACTGGAGGTATAAAAACACACAAGCAGTTTGTTCAAGTGGTGAAAAACAAGTTACAGAAGCAGCATTCAACTGTGTCCCCTTGGGCCATCTCTGTGGCCCACTGCAAGAACAGACTCAATCTATAACTCAAAAACTAGGGTAGAAAAAGGGTAGAAGTAGTAGCTGTTCAGATTTAATTAGGCTTTCAAAATTTGGCTAGAATGCTCAAGCAACTGATCTAAAGGGAAACAGAACAATTCTGTTTTAGTCATGTGACTGCATATGAAAGCAAAGTAGATAGCTCATTTCACTACAATCTAAATGAAATGCAATATCATAATTTATTTATCTGTTTTGGCTAACTTTTTGTGCCTGTTCTGCATTTAATAGGCTGACAGCCTATGTTTCAACAACTGTGTTTTAGGAGCAAGAATGTATTCTTTTTTACAGTTCCACTTAGGCAAAAGACAGATCCTCATCAGTCACCTTACACTTTTCTTTCCCCAAAGTATATGTAGGAAATGGAAGAGTTGAACTAAACACAAGAAGGAACAATGTCAATTGTGGGCAGAATTTCTAGACTCTGTGTGTTAATCAAAGGAAGAAAAGACGATAGTGTAAACAGTCTCACTGTCTGGAAACAAAGGCATCTTTCTAGACTTTTGCTTTAGGAAACAAACAGGTTGCTTTGCTGATGCCTCACAACTCAGAGCATGTACGCAAGAGAGCTTGTTTGAAATATGGTGCTGAGCATTGTCTGCTTTACGGTAAAAATAGCACAGCTCCTCCAGAAAAGAGGCAGTAAATCTACTGTTGAAATCTGGAGGTAAGAAGAGCAGAGGTACTGTATTCAGAGATGCTTGTCTTCAAGAAATGGTAAAAATGTTCTAGTTTTGCACCCTTTGCTATGAGTGGATAGGGCTTCACCTGCAGGACTTCTTTTGATTTCCAGCACGGGAAAACAAGGAAGGTGCCTTAATGAGAACTTGTACCAAAAATGTGTTTCTAGTGCATCTATTTTTTAGTACAGATTATTTAGACTTTTATAGTTCTGACTACAAAAATACTTTAAACTAGGCAAGTTTTCTGTGATTCCAATCTTTATCCTGTGCGTTCAGAAATTTGCTAATCTACAGTGCATTCACGTCTGCTGAAAAGTCTATTTATGTCTGTTTCTGGAAAGGGAGGGTTCTTCCTCTGTGAGCTAAGAAAAGGTGAATACACATGACTGTCAGTCTAGAGAAATCCCCCAGCTCTGACTGACAGCTGGTGCACGTATTACACAGATGACTAGAACTATTCAGTTCTCGGTAAACCGCCTACTGACTACTTATCTGCCTCTTGCTTGCCAAATGTTAATTACACAAATGTCTGTCTCTCTGTCAAGTGTATATGTTGGGATTGTGGAGCATTTGACTCAATGCTAGATGTGTACTTTATCAGTCATCTGGCCTGCTGTCAGCAGAGTCCTCATTTCCACCTAGCACATCAAACCGGGGACGAGAAAAGCCTCCCTAAAGATTACGTACTTGACAATTTACATGGGACGTACTCAAACAGTGATGCTCACATTTGACACCAGGTTTTAAAAAAATCTTGGAAATAAACTGGTAACACTTATGTGTAAAAACAACAGTAATATTGCTCTATGGTCTTTAATTGATAGTTGTTTTGATTCTTCCCCTTTAAAGGCTAAATTACAAGGGGATTTCAGACATTAATAATGAGTTGTTTGTCCCTTGTATAATGGCATTCATCTTTTTTGGTGTTATTTCAGGCTGAAATGAAGAAAATTCAGAATTACTCCCCTCTACCTGGCAACCTGCTGTCGACTGCAGGTTGTGTACATTGTCCCAAGCATTCTTACTGCTTGTCTGACTCAGACTGAGTAACGTAATCATAAACCTTATGTATTTAAGATATATAAATAGTGTTTCTAGTTAAAAACAGACAACCAAGCTAGTAGAAGAAGGAAAGAATCAAGGTTTTGACCTGTTGTTTTGGGGATCAGTCTGGAGAAATTCTTATTCCATTGGGGTCACTGAATCCACACAAGTGTAATGAACTCGGGAAACTTAGCTTGGGTATTTATAATGTATCAGAAAGTTCTCCACAGCAGGTTATAACTATCATCCTTTAGAGTATGTAAGCTGGTAAGTCAATAGTAAGATGAGTAGTAGTCTGCACCAGAGTTTGTTTACAAAGTGAATTACTGGCATGAATTTAGTCTGCTAGCTATTTTGCAGTAGCTCTGTGTCCTCTTAAGACAGTTCTTTAATGAAAAATGGTGCACAGTGGAATGCAATGCCATTCACGGAACAATATATATAGCTAGCTACAGCATGGCACTGAAGAGTGACCAGCTTTCACTCACTCCAAAGACAGCAAGTAGTTACTGGGGTGCAATGCTGTTCCTTAGTTAAAAAAAACTGTTGGTAGGACCTTTTGTACAGCTCTGTGTTGATATGACTGCTTCACTTTGGTTCTGGTCACAGCTTGCTGAAGGAGATCTACACCATCTTTCATTTTAAGGGGAAGGCATGCCCTCGGAGCATCTTTGTGCATGTGGACTGATTTTCTTTTTGAAGTGTTTGCACATAGGAGGTAGTGCAAAATAGATAATAAATAGTATACCCTGGCTTAATGGTCATGCTGTAGACAAGCCTGTTAGTCACTCCTCAGCAAAGATTGTCTGCCCTGGAAGAGTTTAGCAAAAGAGGTTTCTTCCACTGTAATTTTCTAACTTTCTAACTCTTTATTAATTATAAAATTAATAAAAATGAGAGAAATCCGGTGTATGACAATGCCGCTCCTCTCTGATAATGGCTGCATCTCTCTTAAGCTTTGATACTTAGCAGTATTTTAGTATGTTTTATGACAAGTGTCAGAATTAAAAATCACTGCTGAATTTCTAAGGTAAACGAAGGGAACTTTATCCTACTCAAAACAGCTGTTTTACTATATATTTTTCTGTTGCCCGTATTCTGGCTGACAGTGTAAGCTATGGCTCTCTATTAATTGTAGTTGAGCCTGTTTCATGTTGTTTTCCCAAATAAAGCAGTTCTGGCTTTAGACACAGTACAAGATACATACTCTTCCGTGGGCTGTTCCCTGTAGTCAGACCTGACTGTGGAGATCTGAAAAAGGCAAAGAAGAAATCTGCTAAAGCACAGGGACATACGTACACAGATACATGCATATACATTTTATATCAGCTTTTAGAAATAAAACTCACTTCTCTCACTTACCTTATCCAAAAAGCATAGTAACTTTTTGATCCTTTTGTTTTCTTTTGTTCTTTTCATTTTAGTGTTTACAGGAAAAGCTTTCCATGGGACGTTATAGTCTCTCTTTCAGCATTTGAAATGGTGAAATGCTAAAAGGAGAGGGAGATTATGTACAGAAGGAGAGGAACAATTTACTATTTGGATTAACATCCATGAATAAATTCATTGGCATGCCTTAGGGGGGAAACTCTAAAGGACTGAATTTTTACTTAATGACCAGTGGATATTAACATTAGTGAACAGCTAAAATGAATAGGTATATGAAGCTCTGTATTCAGCTGTAGCAATTGCTGCCCAGGCTTTGAATCTAATCTGGTCAGATTTTCAATCGTTTCAAAGTAATTGTGAAATTAATTGCATTCAGTAGTCTTAAAAAGTATACCTTGAGTATACCCTGCTAAAATAGGACAAGTTGGAATCATCCTACTTTCAGCCTTAAGCAGCCTTAATGCACTGGTATTTAGGAACACATTTATTTACAGAAGAAAAGTCCTATTCACAGACTTCTTGTGAAATTCACTTTTAATATTATTTCAAATATTGGTAAAGTGTCCATAACTGATTTTTTTTCCTTGTACTTTTATTACATATATTGGCTGTTAAGTCGTATTGATCAGAAAGGGAACATGAGCAAGAAACTTCAATGAAAAAAAGCATTAAGCTGAGAGTTGGGGATCTGTTCCAGTTTTTCTGATGATGAGCCATGGATTTGTTTTTGCCGTACTTCTTTACCTTCCCACTATTTGTCTGTCCTGAATAACGTATAGGGACTGCTCTCTTTGTTCTGTGTCTGTATAGTGCCAAGTACAAGGCCTAGAGAATTTCTTAACTGCAGGCATTAAAGAATAGTAAACCATACCAGTAACTAGCATTACAGCTACTAAGTCTGAAGGCAAGTTGAAAGCAAATCTTCAGTCCCATAGAACTGAAGTAGTGCTGAAATGAGACCTTATAATACTAAAAATTTCTGCCACAATTTAAAGAAGTATTTGTTGGAAATCATCAAGTTAGGCAACCAACAGCTTTCAATCATAAACTACTTTAACTCTGTAGGCTGATGTGGGTCTGCCAGCTGAATTCATGGCCTCTAGCCTTGGAGATTTTCAAACCTCGCTGGGTAATCTGTTACTTTTTTTAACCACCCTTGTTATAAAGAATATTTTTCTTATGCCTTTCCCTTGTTGCAACTTGTGACTACTGCTCTTTGTGCTTTTGTGGTGTCCCTTTGAGAATAGTCTGTTGCTGTCTTCTTGATAAGCCCCACCTTTAGGTAGCAGAAGACAACACTTAAATGCCCTTTTGGCCTTCTCTTCTCCAGGCTAAACAAACCCCATTCCCTCACGGTCGTCTCACATGCTACCTGTTTGAGACCCCTACCATCCTTGTGGCTCTCTACTGTACCCTCTCCAGTAGAGAGAGCTGGGAGACCCAAAATTGGACACAGTATTCCAGATGTGGCCCCTCACATGGCCTCTTCTCTCTTTTAAAGTTGTCTTTCCAGAGCGTCTACTTGTTTCTGTCTCTGGTATTATGTTTTGCTAGGTAAAAGTTGATTTGATAGTCTGGGCTAGTATTTAATCAGCTGCAAATGACACTGTCATCATGAAAATTGTAATCCTTGTTTGAAAAATCTTACCAGTGATATTAAGATTTATAAGGACTGGAAAATTAAATTACCTTCCAGATTCTGTATGTACTGTGGTAAACTAGGTCTAATCTGTCAAGCATTTCTTAAGCTACAGAACATTTAGTAGCAACACACATTTCCTTGAGATTTGGTTCTGACTACAATAGTAAATATCAGAAATATAATTCACTAGAATATTGATAGCAATGACTAAATCAGGTGGTGCTGCCAAAATTTTACTAGTCTGTTATCCAGTTGTACTGAACTGATTTGAGGTAAAATAACAAGAGCTCTGCCTACACAGTAGCTTTTATATATAAAAAACCTCCTGGTCATTAAATGAGGAAATACATCGAAGTTGTCCCATGGTTATGTTTTATTTCTAGTTAATTCAATTCAAAATTATTCTTTTCAGTTACATTAAGTATCAAACCATCAGACATCTTAGAACTTCTTGAAGTGACAAGTCCTTAATACCCCAGCAACAATTTGGAAAACCTAATGTGATAGCACAGTCTCCATTTTCTAAGTCAGCTGTTTCCCTAGTGAGTACAAATATTCAGTAGAATAAACATATTTCCCTATCTTTAAGAAAAGCCACAAGTACTCTGACAGCACCTGAGCTGTGTGCAAAAGTAGTCATGTAGGCTAAAGATCATGAAAGTTTCTCCAAGCCTCTGTGCCAAAAATAGCAAACGTCTGGTATCTGAAATCAAAGGGTTGCTATAAAAAGATGCCTCTAAGCCTGTGGAGTATCCATGTCATTCGTCAGGAGGGTTTATTTTTGGCACGAGCGTTGACACTGCCACTTACAATCAAGGCAGATAGAAAGTTACTGAACCATGAGCTCCAGGAGCAATGTGACTCTCACGTGAAGAAAGCCAGGGAACGTTACTGTCTGAGAGCTTTGTATCTTAGAGAAGAAATGATAATTATGTAACACATGTAATTATGTATCATTCTTGGTGAAGTCTTCTAAGATCTGCATTTCCCAGAACAGCTCAAAGGCCCTACATGTGGTGACCCTTTCTGTAGGCCAGAAGGGCAAGATGCTGCATTGTTTATCAGTCAGCAGCGCTTGTTTAGGTGTCAGAAGACATGTTCATTACCCAAGAGCAGAGTTTGAAGGCTCTCTGCTATCACAGCCTTTTTTGACCCCCATACTTGAACTCTGGTACAGTTGGGGTTTTTTGATAGTTGAAGTAGAAAGCTGTGTTTCCAAAAAGAGTTTGTATCTGTCCACTTTTCTGGTCCTCAGTACCACTGTATTTGAGGGCTTTGCAATCTTACCCTCAAGAACCGCTGCAAATATTTTCAGGCAGCAAACGGAGGCATTGACAAGCCAATTACTTGTTCAAGGTCACAGAAGAAATCTCTGGTGGAGCAGGATGTGAAAGCAAGTTTCCCAAGTGTGGCTGTCCTCTGCAGGACTGCCAACTTCTGACAAAGGGTATCCTTTGGTAGAAGACTTTATTCTGACAGATAGGCTGAGTCAATTTATTTTGCTGGACTTCTGGAGTGCAGTTGTATCCAAATGCTGTCTTCTGGCCAGAACGTGCTGCAAATGGCAAGATGCCATACCAGTGTGCTGGGGAAGAAGACATAACACTGAGAGAGCAGAGTGCAGGCTGGCAGCTCAGCCAGCTGTTCTTCCCGAGCACTACTGCCTGCTGTAAGGTGCATGGTGCCTGACGGTATGTGCCTGGACAGAAAAGGACTCTTGGTGACCCCTAGTCTCTAATTTGCACAGGTGTAGTACAAAGTAGAATCTAGGCCTTAGTGCTTTTCCTATTAATTGAAACTAATGAACTATCCAGCTTCAAATTCCAATTTCTCGCTGAGGCTGAGAAAGTTGGGTAGGCCTCAATGCATAGTAAATAGGCAAAAAACAGCTGATGATGTCACAGCAAATATTTTGTATTACATATTATCTGTATATATTCTGTTTTCAGGATACACATTTGAATATAATATTTTCTAAGTTTCATAACTTAGTTTTATACATATTCTTGGATTCTCAGGGGGATCCGAGTCCCCTCATTCATTTACTGAGGCTATATTCAGCTTTTGCAGATGGTAATAACTAACTCTGCTCCTGCTCTTCTTTTTTTCGTCTTAATAAGTTTTCTAAAACAGACTCTTCCCTAAAATATGGCTTTGCTTGCTCACCATTCTTTTCTGATCCTCACAAGCATAGCAGATCACATCTTTTTCCATTGGATACACTGTGATGTGTTATTTAATACATCTTTTCAGGATATATAGTCTGGTCTGGCTTGGCAGCAGAATTTGAAGAGCCTCCTGTGATTACACAGACTGCCTGGGAGTTCTGCAAAGATCTTCAATGGTTGGTTGTATTCAATTTCCACCTCACTGTTTCTGGCAACATTCCTACCACGCACAGATACTTTCTACAGTATAGAGACTAAGGAAAATGTCAGAAAAATGGCAAGAAACAAAGTGTGTGTGGGACTTCCCTCTTTCCCACAGATTATTAGAAGTAGAGACATAGCTCTCTGACCAAGTCCTTTCTTTCTGCAGGGTTCTGTTTCCATTTAAAGCCACACTTCTATTGCTTCTGTTTCTCTGGGTTACATAAAATCCTTTTTAAACATTTAAACAAATATTTGCCTGTAAAAATCCTTGCCTGTATTACTCTGTGTTTGCCTCCAGCTTTGATGTTATCATCTTTAAAATTACGTGAAAAGCTCAGTTTTCTTCCTTATGAAATTATTAAATAGACTAAAATAAATCTTATAGTGTGAATACAGCCTGCTTCTAGTGCAAATGTGAAGCAACTTTACCAAAGTTAGTGAATTAAATGAATTCAAAATCAATTTACTCAAAGCAAAATTAGACTTTGAATACCGCTGACAACAGATTTTCTGTTACAGGTTGGTAATACAAATCTCTTTCTGCACAAACACTGAAAAATTTAAATAAGTCTAAACCCAATACCATTAATTTGCTCCTGAATTCTTGTAAAATGAAACCCCTGCCAAGTTTCCAGGGAATGTGTTTGATAAGGACTGGGCATCCTTGTGACCTTACTAAATACTCTCCTAGTGTGGGAATATATCTTACACACTGTGCCCAGTAAGAATAGTAACATTGCTAACTTTGTAACAGATAGCTAAAAACAGACTACTTCACACCTTGTGTAAATTATTCCAGTATCTAGTGGATGATGTGTGAAAACTAACGTGTGAGACCAGAGGTTTGATTTAAAAATGAAAGGGTATGAGAAGAGAGAGCTCAAATGATGACTCTCGGGTAATTAAAACTGTCTAATCTGCCTCCTTTCTGACTCTAAAGTTACACATGAAGGTTTACATTGCGACTCAGCCCATTAATGATGAATAATTGGATAGACAACCGAGGAGCTCACATCACCTTCTTTCCGTAGTTTGTTGATGGAAAAATAGCACTTCACAGATTAAAATTTGAGTGACACGAAAAGTATAGGTGATATCACTAAACAAAAACTCCACAAAAATGCCCTTCCACATTACGTTGGGGTCTAGAAATACCCCCCTTTCTTCTCTCCCCTCTTCCCATTTATTTTATATTTTTAATGGACTGAAACACTGCAGAATCTGATACGTAGGTACAGAAGCCTGAATGCTGTGTTAACAACGGCAAGAGCATTATTAGTTTGTTAAGAAACTTTGTTAACCCCAGCACAAAAGGTGGTTTTGAGGGTAAGCTATTTAATTCTAGTTGTATAAACTCTGCTTTGTAACACATTAAACACATTTCATAAAATTTTACAGTTAAGCCCAGGTATATTGCTAATTTAACCTATTATTGAAAATAACTTTGAAGACTTTCTCTGTAGGTGTATTTTATTCTTAGACTGCAAAGTTCACTTCATAACGGGGCTTGGCAACTGTATAGTAAACTAAAAAATATATTGAAAGAGTACAATTTGTTCTTGGATTGATGACCTAGCCAGCAAACCAGTTAACAGAGTTTAGAGTGAATCTGCCGTCTAAAATAGACTGGGACATCCAATCAATACATCCATTTTTTAAAATTAGTCAAGAAGTCTGATAGAATGCACTGGCATGAAAATGTTCATTGTTGCTTATATTTTTGAATAGTCTTGACCCAAAGCTGTGTCTGTATTTGATGTTTCAGTGAAAACCTGTGATGACTCAGTGATAAAAAACTTTGTAATAGAATTATGAATCATCTTTGGTTTTGACTAAACTCAGCCAAATTTTCAAAATGGCTATCATTGAGTCTGAGTTTCAGAAACTCCTGCTTCACACTTTAGGAGTCCTAAGTCACTTGAAAATTCAGAATAAGCTTTGCCAATTGGTCTATTTCAAAGCATAAGAGTACTTTAAGTTTACATGACATAAGAGTTGGGGGGAAAGAAATAGATGCAGATGTTTAAAGTGTATTTGCACTGAAAACAGGTATGTTCAGTGATATATGTATTTTACCTTTATATCTGCATGGCTTTCCTGTTCTGTTGCTTTTCTTGAGGATTTAGAAGTTCTTAAATGTCACTGAAATATTTTAAGTGCCAGCTTTATTATTTGGTATTCTCATCACGAAAATTTAAGAAATTTGTAATGTTTGCATCACAAAACAAATTTTCACTGAAAGTTCCTATCCCATGGCTGAATGGATAGCAAGATATTGTATTTTGTCACAACTTTGAGAGGAAATTGACATTAAAGTGTTAGAATTCAGATATTCTTGTCCTAAATTGTTCACATTCTAAAACATTCCCTCATATTTTCTAAAATACATACTCTCTCAAACATCAGAAAAATCTCACTTTTCAATCAAGTGAACTATTTACCTTGGCTTTTCAGGCTTTTTTTATGCAATTACTGTTTTGGTTTTTTAAAAGATATTTATCAAAATGATTTGACAAACGAAATAAAATGAACTGTAACTACTCTTCACTACTATACGGTATCTTTCCAAATTTACCCCAGCTCTTCTGTAGATATAACTGCAAGATGCTCATTCTGCTAACAATGGGATTTTTAAAATATTGCTTGATATACTCCATGCTATGCAGATATAATTTTCAACTAGAGTCTGCAGCGTTCTGGGAATCCTTGCATAATCTGGAATGTGCTATAAATAGAACATGCACTCAATGGAAGGAAAGCGTGACTTATTTTGTAACTATATGCTTGCCACAGATCCAGCTTCCATCCAAAGTCAAATTGCTCTTGTCAGGGCTGCCAAGTTGTCAGTTAGGCAGAGAAAGCTCTTGCAGTGTGCAAGGTGACTTTTCAGACTAAAGGGAGTGGGGGAGGAAGGAGGTTTCCCTTCTGCTGAGTAACTGGTTTCAGTTCTTTTACTAAGCTGTTTGTATCTTCAGTTTGAGATACTCTCCCACAATGAGATCAGATTGACTGTTCAAGAAGGTCTGTGAGACACTGTCCTGACTTACAGTCTCTATTGGGTCCCTGTTGGTACCAGCAGGTCTACCACTGAAAAGAGCTGAACCTTTGCAACACACAGAGTAATGAGGACATAATAAGTGAGCAACTGCACCTTCACCCTATTTCTGTGTGCCATTCACAGCCGCTGATTTGACAGGAGAGGTGGTTAGGTCTTCCAGAGGAAGGAGCCATGTGGAGACCACTACAGCCCTCTTAGCCACCAGTTCCTAAGAGGAGGTGCAGCTCCCAGCAAGGAGAACTCCATTCCTCTCCAGGCTTCTCATCCCAGTCTTGCCAGGCCTGGTGGCAGGAACAGGGAGAGGAGGCAACAGCAATGCAAGAATCAGTGTCCGCGTCCAGATTTCTGTCTGGTTGATTGCTTGCTTGTTTACTTTTTATTTTTTTACATGCCAATGTTTGAAGGGCATTTTGGAGGAAGAAGGTGGCTCTTTTTCACTTTCTCAGATCTGCGATCTCATCATGTTTTGTGTATTCCTTAGGCCTGTTCTTTTGAATCTTTCTGAATCCATACGAACAACTGAATCCATAGCTGTCACTGTGGAAAGGTCTGAAATACAAATCTATTTTGTGTCTTTCTACTCACCCTGTCTGTGAAAGTTGATTCCTTCCCATTCTCTTCTGTGAATGTTCCTCAGTCAGGTCATCAAATAATTGCAAAGTCTTCACTCCCAATAAGCTGAAATGAAAAAAAAACAATCTTTCTTATCTAATTTCTCCAAAACTCCAATGTGTCAAAAAAACTAATTTTAAACATTGCTGAAGCATAAATCAAATTGGAGGATGAAAAGGAGATGGACAAACAGAAACTCATTTCCATATCCAGGGTCTTTGAATGTGTCACTGAAATGACTGAATTTTGAAACTAAGAGCAGAAGAAGGTCATTTTGGGTTTCTGTCATCCTCACTGAATGAGGTAAAATGTTACTTTATAGCTAAACCATTACTATAAAGCAGCCCCTCTTGATGACTTAAGAAGTTATGGTGAGATCACCACAGCAGAGGGAATCCTTATGAGCCTGAAATTTATGTTGCAGCTCCAGTGCACCCCTTTTCTTTCCTGCCAGGAAAATTTTGTGTGGTTGCACCACTTGTCTTAACTATTTCTACTTTTAATAGGCCTCTTGAGTTTACTGGCAGTTGGTATTACTGAAAGCCGACCTTACCCTCCTGCACCCTATGCTTGGGTGCATTTGGGCACATGTCCAACTTGAGAGGGAACACAAGACCTTTTCTGCAAAACTGCTCAGATGTAAGCTAGACTACAATGGCATTCTGGAATGATGTTACAAGATACGTGTAAACTCCAAAAATATGTTTGGAAACAGTTTCCAGACACATGGTTGCAAGTGGGAGGAATTTTGCTATTTTTCACAGCTCAGTGTTGTTTTGATCACACGCAAAGAGAATCAGCCACCAATTTCAAATGAGTTCTGTAAAAATCCCACCTCTAGAAAGAAGAGCTTGTATGTAAAGCACAATTCTAAGCTACTAGGAAAGAGTCATTAGAATAAAAGAGATGTAAAAGTTTGCCTCTTAAGTGAATATGATTTACAATTTTTAAAAATAAATCAAAGAAATACTTCACTACTTTGAAGGTTTGGAAGCCCCAAGAAACATTTGTAGAGCCACTATTAGCACGGGCCAAATGTACTGAGCCCTTCAGTCTGAACTGTCAGCCCTATTCTTTAGATCTAGTCTGTTCAAATCAGAAAAGCCTACTAATGTTGCATTATCCCAATTTGTGTGGTCATAAAGTCAGCATAAAATACACCCTCAAACAAACTACGTTATTGGAACCTCTTATTATTCTTTTCTTACTAATTCTAGTCATTTTCTTCCATTTGCATTAAAAAAACCATCAGATGGGGACTCTAGTCTCAGAAACTTTTCTTCTTTTTGCTTTTAGTAAGTGATTAGGAAGATTACTGTTTCTTACTTATTGGTATAATGCTTTGAATTTGATCCAAAGTAACATGGAAGAAAAACGTGAGGTGTATTAAAACAGAATTTGGGGATCCAGCTGAACTTAGAAAAGAGAAATACCTAAATTGCTGAAGGGCTCTCTAACATTTTCAGTTCCCTCGGCTTTTCTGAAACCTCATATATGGGCATAGCACTTCACACAGCTGGACCTTCCCAGTGTATCTTCTCCGATGAGCTTATGCTCTTTCAGAAGTCTCACAGCCCCTTTGAGAGGCAGGAAAATATTCCTCACAGTACAAAAAGGGCAGGCTGAGGTACTGAGGAAGGAAATTCACTGGTTGTGTGCAGCTGCCTAGACTTCCATTCTACCTACAAGATATATCTGAAACAAGATTGGAAAGGCTTGTGAGAGCCCCTGGCATACTGCATATTCATTGAATCACATAAGGAAAAAAAATTTTCTGTGAGGCTGAAGAGGAAGAAATGTGACATTAATATGCAGTTTGGGTGATTCAAGAGATTAGTAAAAATATGCTATAAAACTGTTAAACTCTATGAAGAGATAATAACAAAGTCTGTTTGAATTTATGAAAGTAAGTTACTAGGCAGGACACAAATGTTAATTGTAAGAATCATTTTTGAGGAGTCAAGTAAAAATAACAGACAACAGCCATGTACTTGTTTGAGACTTGCTAGTGTCAGGCACTATTCTGTTTTTATATCAAACCACACATTTTCTGGGGACTTTTAATCTGTTTTCCACCAATGCCCAGGAAAGGTAAAAAAGTAAAAAAAGAACATGAGCTGGATCCAGAAAATCTTCACCAGGCCTTCCCATGGTATACACTGAACTTTTCCCTTCCATCTGTCTTTTGTCAGTGCCTCTGGAAAACCTACAGACAGCAGAAACATCTTACACTCTGGAGATCACTGCCTCTGGAATTTATTAGACAAGATGGTAAAAATGCTCTCTTTGAGGACAGTGACTTCAATCCCTGGATATTCTCAGCCAAGGAAAGAAATGAGGTTACTGATCCTCTCCCAGATGTGCCTTCTGAGAGAAGTAGGAATCAGTCCTAGGAGAACTCCACTGAACTCAGAGAAGTTATAATCACAGCAGGTTTGGTCCATTGAAAATATAATATGGATATTATCTCCATAATCAAATATCCAATCAATCAATCAATCAATCAATCAAATGGTGATAACTACTTCCTTTGCCTGCTTCCTGTGCTCTCTGCCCACACCCCTGCTTTTTCCTTCTCTTCACAGAAACCCTGTGGTTACTTATTTTCTGTTTATTTACCTAGAGCTCCATGCTAAAGCAGATTCTTACTTTCTGATAGTACAGAAGATTTATGCTTACAGGTTATTGGTATAAACATTGCTAATTTCTGAAATGCGGTCCCAGATTTATTCTGGGAAAGGACATTGTCTCTCCTAAAAGCACATTTCTTTAACGCTGACAGTAATTTTCTTTATAGCTTAGCTTCTTATGAAAATGAGATTTATACTATCATATTATTAGCAATAACATAGTCCTATCTCCCTGAAGATGTTTTATACCTATGGGATAATTTTAGCCATATTTGACAAAAAAATATGGAAGTTTAATTCATAATTAAGTTTCAGTAAAACTGAAGGCCCTTCAGAAGAGAAAATCTGCACTAGTGCCATCACTGAGGGAAGCAGAGGTACAACCTGAGTGTCACACACTCATTTAGCAGAGGCCAGCTAGGCAATCTATAGGCAAGTGCTGTATGAGGACGTTTTAGAACACACAGAAAGAAACTGTGTTAATATGATGGTGTAGGTGAGCATTTGTGGACATAAAGAATACAAATTGATAGAAAGCAGGCCTCTCATTATTTCCTGTGCTCACAGAAGAGCTTGTCTTCCAGCAGCAGAGTTTTTAGAAGTTTGGAGACCTGCAAAGATGCTGGAATTCTTCCAAAGTGTTATGCTTTGACTCTTATCAAGAAACAAATTTGGTCAAGAAATAAAATGAAAAGCTGCTTTTGAAAATTTTACCCAGAAGTTTACCCTCAGTAATTTAGGTTTTACTTCAGCAAGGCGCATAGATATATCCTGAAGTATATACTAGCAGTGAACAGTTGTTTAAGTGCCTTGCTGAATTATATCCAAATACCATAAAAAGGTGCATGTAATATTCTTCACTACAGAATAATTAATCTCCTGAATTACTATAATCTTGATTCAAGCAGCTTTACAGTAATAGTTTTTTAAGATCTTGGTAGAAAACCTGAAGTCCTTATAAATTCATATAAAGCTGTATCCTTGACAGAAGCCAATATCTTGGCTTGACTCACAGTATTGGAAGTGTGATTCCCAAAATAACATATGGCTGACAACAGGCTGATATCTAACTAGAACATACTCTTTCCCATTTCATCATGTATATGATTTTTCAAAGAAGGTCAGTCGGTTGCTGTAATCACAAGAGAGATTTCCCGCATGAAGCAGGAATGGGTACTAAAAATTCATTAGTGCTAAAAGAGATCAGGGTTAACCAGGGTTATTGAAACTAAGTCTCTCTTTTTAATGTTATTATACCCAGCTTTGGAAGTTTTCATCACATTTATTGTACATTGAGTCTTTTTATATTTTGCTGAACGTCTATAGCAATGGTGACAGCAAAGATTGTGCTCTTTATCAGTTCTGGCTGTGCTCAGATTGTAGCTCACTCAGGTTGTATTTGTAATGGGGCCCAAGCCAGAGTGAATTTTTTATTTCACTTGATGAACCATGACTGCTAGGAAGCTATTGTTTTCTTCAGAATTATTGCTTGGCTAGTATTTAGAAAGAAAGGCCAGATCCTTGATTAGTAGCACAGTATTTCCTCCAGTTGCCTGTGCAAACCATGATCAGATCATAAACAACCATTTTATTCGATTTTTCAGAAAAATAATTTGGGGGTTAACAGAAATCTCTAATCCACAGAGAAGTCAAAGACAAAATCCTATGCATTTTAACAGTCTCGATTTGTATGTTGTTTTTTCTTACCAACTCTTTTTTGACTTTTATATAATATGTTCTACTGTTATAATTTTGGAGAGGAAGAGTGTGTGGAAAGTGGCTAGTTACATTAAACTATCAGTGATATTTGTAACGTGCCTGTGTACTGTCACGTCGCAGAAGGCAGCTATGAAGTAGGTAAGGCAAACTGTGAGTAGTAGGGTAGCAATCGCTTGCTTTTGCATGCATACGACTTTCGGACAAGGTGAGAGTCACAGGCCAGCTTGATTGCACACAGAAAAAGGTTTTGTGATTGAGGTCATCAATTGCCTGTAATTTTGAGATTGAGTATTACTTGGAAACGTTAATATTCCAGTATTATACAGAGAACAAAACTCACCAAAAGTTCGGTTACTCTAATCGAGTAGCTTTAAAACAGACTTAAGTGAAATGCACTTTCAATAAATTCTCCTGAAATGAACAACATGCATTTCAATGAAGTAAAGTGGGACTCACTTCCTCAACTTTTCCTTATTTCTTCAGCTTCCTGAAAAGGTGTCTTCTATGGGCCAATATATTTGTGGAATACTTAGAGAGGGAATCTCTGTTGATGTCACTGTATGCACAGGCACTAAGCGTAGCCTCAGACACCTCACTGTTTTTTCAATCTAATTGAAATTTTGCCCAGAGTATTTAGTGGTAAAATCTAGATTAATAGGCTATTTATGAGGCTATTGGATATGACAGAGATAGACATGCTATAAACACATAAATAGACCATCTTATAATGAATAGGTTTCTGGTTTTCTGACAGGTTCCTTTGAAAAACGTAACAATAGAAAGAGTTTACTTTGTTAAATCAGTGTTTCTTGACGTATAGAATAATTTTATATTGGAAATGAGAGAATTATTAAGTTATTATATGGTACATTCATACATAGACATGTCACTGTGTTTATTGCACATTCCTAACTGATAGGAAAGAGCAAAATAAATAATTTCAGGTTAAATTCAAGAAGGTATCTAACACATAGAGAGTGTTTTTGAGGTGTATTGTACTAGCATAAACCTTTTCAACTTTTTTTTTTCCTGATGTTATTTAGAAGCGAAGTTTTCAAAAAATGTTTTGTGCAGGTGCAATACTGCTTTTATCTGTTCTGCATGATATAAGGAGAAATTGCCAGCTTTGACTTCAGGGAAAAACCCTGCCACTTGAGGCTTGATCCGTTTATGAGATTATTAGTTCAAGGAGAATCTATTTCAAGTAAACTCACAACATAAACACGTTGCACTGTTTTCCTTCTCATCTAAGTAACAAGGGTTTATTGTCTTAAAACATTTATACAACTTGCTCTTTGTGTCTGTTTAAACTCCACAACGTACTTATGTCCAAGTATCTTCACACACAGCTCTACTGAGTTTATATCCACTTTGTTGCATTATGAAAGGTAATTTATGTTTTGTAAAATCAATATATTGGATAATTCTTATCCATCATCCTGAAATTAGATAAATAAGGATTGTTACTGAAAGATAATACATTTTAAATAAAGCTGTTAGGAAGAGAATTTGTCTCTAACAGAACATTAAGTGTTAAGGAATGGTAGATGGGTGAAACTTAGCAGTTTATAACAGCACTGAAATCAGATGCAAAAATTGTCTGGAGGGAGGTTGGAAATGGCTTTCAATATTTCTTGTGAAAGCACAGAGATAATACTCATTGACCATGGCAGATCTATGCTATTCTTTCCAGGGTGGCCCAACAACGCCATCAAGACCAAACTCACCGACCATGCCAACAATCAGCCCACGAGCACGACTGTCAGGCACCCTCTGAATCACACAGGGACACTACTTATTCAAGTATGCCCAGCAGCCTAACAAGGCTGGTAGGCTGCCTGGCGTGCCTGGGCTGGCTGCCTGCAACCTGCCTGCCAGCCCGGCCCTGCAGCAGTGTGCGGCAATGGGCACTGCAGGCAGCTGCTGCTCAGGAACTGCACCAGATTCAGCACTGCCCTGGAGAGAGCCATTTTGGAGTTGCATAGACAAAACCTACAACAGCAAGCAGTTATGGATATATATAGGAGCATCTCAATAGAAAAAAATTATGTGGATACAAATGGGCTTATCATTACTCCAAAATGGAGACTTACTAGCAGCTTGAGACTAATGCATTCTAGAAAGTAACAGAAAATTTTTCTAGAAAGCCTCAGCTGATAATCAAGTTCATCCCTCGGCCACACAGCAAGAAAACTACACTGTGCCTTTCCTCACCAGTGTCCTTGAAGACTTTCAGCGCTGGAGACTAAAGTCTTCCTAGGTCAACTGTTCTGGAGTTTCACTATTATCATTAGAAAGCTTTTCCAATGTCTAACCTGAACTTTTTTTTTTTCTGCCATTTAGGCTTTTGTTTCTTTTCCTGTCCATCCTGGGCAGGATTTTACTGTATTCCCAGTATTCAATGCTTTAAGCAGTACAATCCCATTTTGTTCATTCTTGCATAGAAATTAAAAGATCCCCCATGTAGCCCTCCTCTGCATTTTATTAATCTCAGCAACAGCTTTCTTGAAGAATGGCTCCCAAAACTGGGGCCCAAAATGTATTCCAGACAAAGTTGCACCATTGTAAAGTAGAGTAAAAGGTTACTTCATGTATGTCTTCTAGACTACACTTTCATTTAAACCTTTCAGCATGCTATCTTCCATTTTTTGTGACTGCATTAACAGTGTTGACTCATGACCAGCTTGTGAGTCACTGAGACTCCCAGGTTCAGCATTAGTGTTGCCTTACCATTTATTCCCCATCTTTTATTTTCGCAGTTGACTATTTCTGTTTGGAACAGTATAGCACTTATTCCTATTGACCTGCATTTCTTTTCAGACTGCTTTCCAAATTTATACTACGCACTTGCAGTCTCTCCCAGCTTGCTAGCATTTGCAAATTTAATAAGCACAGTCTCTATTCCATCTTCCAAGTCACTACTGAGAACAGTGAGCAGTACTTGTCTGGGACAGACTGCTGCAGAATCCAGCATGATAAGACCTTCAGTTTTCACTGAATCATTGAAGATTGCAATCTCAATATAGTTTCCAAACAGTCCTGCACCCATCGTACACCAGCTTCACCCAGAGGACACTTCCTTCTGCGTATGTTATATGAGACAATGGCCAAAGCGCTACTGGAGCCAAGATTAGACTTGATGATCTTAGAGGTCTTTTCCAACCTTAATGATTCTATGATTCCAAGATGTTTGACTCCTACTGCTTCTTCTCCATTCACAGGGCCAGTTACCTTTGACAGAAGGAAATTAGACTGTCTTGACAGAATTTGTTCTCAATAAATCTATGATGTCTGTGAATCTTTGGGTTTTCCCATGTGCTTATATATAATATGTTTGAAAATATGTCAGTATTTTTCCAGGAATTTTAATTAAGAGGTGTGATTTATAATTCCCCAGCTGCTAACTGCTTCGCTTTTTCTTATAATAGGAACTATGTTTCTTTTTCTTTTTTCACTTGATACCCTTGTGTACCAGTTTTTAAAGAGAACTATTGTAAGTTGTGGAACTGCTTTAGTTACTTCTTTAAATATCCTAGGATGACAAAGTTCATCAGACCCAGCTGATATGAAAACTCCTTAATCCGTATTTCTCCTCTTCTAGGTTAAGATCTTATCCCTCCTTCACTGGTACTAATTATGTTAGGCCCATGCTACTGCAACTGATCTTTTTTAAAAGGGTGATGAAAAAAGCTAGTAAACACTTCAGTCTTTTCCAGAGCTGCCATTTGTTGATCTGTTCCAAGTAAAGTACTGAGACTTTCCTTAGATTTTTTTTTTTAAAAGCAGTGTGTGGGTATACTGCCGCACATTGATATAAAAACCAGATCCTATTCCAGGAGATTCTGCTCGGGAAAATGTTTTTAATGCTCAGTCTGGCTACTATTGTTCAGATTTCTTACAATGCAGATATACAAGGCATTTCCTTTTGTCCTACAGAGCCTGAAGCATAACATTTTGAAAATCTCTTTGGCCCATCCTAACAAAAATCTTTGTCTTGAACTGAGAACATCATTCAATAGGTACGATTTATATAATTTCAAAAAAGTGGCTTTACTTTAAGCTACATACACTTAATTGCATGGTCTTCAGGTTACAGACAAACATAATTTTTCAGAGAAAATAAGCAAGCAGAAATTAGGAGATTATCTTCACAGAGATCATGAATTTAATCACAGGCTTGCTCACAAGAACACAGATGGTCAAGCAAGAGTCACATGGAGGATGGAAACATACTCATCAGTAGGCTAATGGCATCTTTAATTGCTGTCCTTACTTACAAGCAAAATTGAATCGGTGGAGAGGATTACAATTCAGTTCGGTTTATAGTGTGAACAAATCCTGATCATATTTTAGCTATTTTAAACAAGATAAGCTCCTAGGATAATATATCCTATATTCTTCTGTATCCTAGGAGATATATCATATATTCTCCTATATATTGCAGAATATAAACTGCAATTATATTCTTTCTGGGAGAGGGAATGACTCATTTGGATCTATGTCCCTTGACTTTTACATATATGTAGCATTATGGGTTTAGTACACGAGTGATCAAAGAAACGTTAGCTTTGCTTGGACAACCCCCCTTCTATCTGACATCTGCCAACCAGTAATAGCAGAAATGGTGGGGTTATAACACAACCTGAGACACTGCTTATTTCTACCGAGACTTATCCAGCTCATTATGAAGTCTTATGCAAACATGCGAGCAAGTTATCAAATGATACTACTTTATCAGATATTCCACAAGATATGGAAGATATGAAGCAAGAGCTTCAACCTGTGTGGAATTATGACTGGCCTTCAACAAGGCCAGTAACAGATCTATTCCTAAAGTTTAGCTACTTGATCTCAGGAGTAGACTTCATAATCCAGTGCTACAGGAGAATTTGGAACAGCAAGCAGAAAGGATCTGGAGAGTCGCATGCTGAGCAGGAAGCTGTGTGCTATTTTCTAGGGAAGTAGTGGAGACAGAGTGGATCTTACACTCTGCATTGCAAGCAATTTTATTCTCTGCAGTCAGAGACAATCTTCTGTCCATTCGGATTCCACAGCTCTGATTCCTCTTCTGAACACCACTTCTGCCCATTCACTCACAGATCAGAACAGGGCTTCCTTTTTTATCTTGAGAGGTTCCTTAAGGAAATGTATTGGTGGTATTTCCTTTTCTGGTAAAGGCAGTTGCTCAGGAAGGAGGTATGGAAATGTGTGTTATTCATCCTTTTTGCTTAAAATATGTCAGAGTGAAAGAGCTCAAGACTGATGTCCATATTCCCTATGCTACAGAGTTGTTCTATCTTTATGCCCCTATCAGAAAAGCAGGGAAAGATATAACTAAAAATGTCAGGCATCTCCAGATGGTTAAAAAAAAATTCATAATCACTGTTTTTGTGCTGGGTTTCAAATTAAGCCCAAGCTTTATTTTAGGTACCAAAGGCCTAGATCCTCAGAGATTTATCTTCCTAAAACCCATTTGACTTCCATGGGAGTTTAATGAGAGTCAAGTGCCAAGACACTCTCATAAATCTGGGCAAGTGAAGTCTTTGATTTGCTCTGGCCCTCAGTTTCGAGCAAAAGACACTTGGCATTTTGCAAGACCACTCCTGGAGTGGCAAGGTAGGGACAGAAATATGTGTTTTGTCTTCCCCATTTGATTGCCTATTACAATTTTTCTTCAATTATGAGAGTTACATGTTCTTCAGTTATATGAGAACACCCTGCATCTGAAACTTGACTGTTTCAATGTACCCTGGATTTGCCTAGGTTACTTGTTCCCTTCTGAGTTGTTTATGTGCTGTTCCCTTGTCTTTGCTGTCGGGCAAATGCTAAAAATAAGAATTTCCTTATCTAATTTGTATGGATCTTCACAGTGTATGTGATTTCACTGTCTCCTTTCCCCTCAAGCAGTGGACAGATTTTCCAGACCTTATGACTATGGACTATGCATTCATTGCTGTCGTAAGTCAGAGGATTTTTCCTTTCAATACTGACATGTCAAATTAAGACACCCCAAATTTTTCCATAGGGAATAGTTAAGAGATCACAGTTTCTGTTTGTTCTGATTGGGCTCTGGACCTACTAACTCTGATCTGATTATATTTATTTCCAGTCCTGGAAATCCAGTTAACACCTTGTAAAATTGTTTACTGTAAGCGTGCCTAAAAATGTGCTGATACCTATGAATTGATCTTTTGTTTTTCTTTAGATTAGATGGGTAAATTGTATTTGGTGTCAGATTAATAACTTGTATGACAGAAGAAGAATCAGGGTAAGCTTCCCTTTGCTGTCAGCCCCTATGTTAAAAGCTTTGCTAGAGATGCCATGTCAGAGAAAGATCACGTTATTCTGCCTTCAAGCCTGTCCTGTCACTGCCCATTTTACCAAAACAGCTCAATATAAGTTCCTGTTTGTCACTACCTTATCTGTGTATCTTCTCTTATTAAGTCGGATCAGTAAAAAAAGTTATATATCCTTAGAAGCTTCCAGATGGTAGCGAGGATTAAAAATGCACTTTCTCTTCTTTCTGTATGCATCATTCTTTTTTTGAGTTGAACTGAGGAAATACTACTGAAAAACAACAGAGCAGTAAGTTATACTGTGACAGCTTGAAACTTCTTTGTATCCTGGCTCCAGCTGTAGAATTGTTTTATCACTGAGCTGCTCAGCACGTGTGGAGTCAGCAAACACAGCAAAGCAGAGCAAAGACAGCAATCAGGTAACAGTGCTGGCTTGTGCTGCCACAGGCCTGTGAAGGTTGGGGATGACTGGAAGCTTCATCAGGGCCAAAGAAGAGAAAGGAATTCCTTCTGAACATAATAAAATCAGCTGGGGGACCAGTCAAAAACAAAAGATATGGGCTACACAAGAGAAATAAATAAACTGTGATATGGAGGAGAAGATAATCAGGGCTGAGGAAAGAAGAAGGAGGATCCTGGAGGACCCTAACCTAAGCCCAAAGAGCATGCAAAAATCAGTGATAGTGTAGGTGTTCTGGGCTTTTTTAAAACTGTATTGTTAAGTTATGCTTAACAAGCGCATGTGTGGACCTATTTACTTCCATGATTATGTCCTCTCATGGTTGGAATTTTGCCTCTGGAGGAGCAGAACTGACACTGCATTTGAATAACAAGCTTTTGCTCAGCAAATGCACTAGAGATGTCATGAACGCCTACACACACACACATATCTGGACTCTACCTAGGCCAAAAGCAATTTAAGAGCATAGGAGCTTAACATACAGGGACTCGGTTTAGTAACCAGCTGGCAAAACTTCTAGTTTAAGAATAGAGCTTTAGCCAGATTCTGACCCCAGCTGCACCAGTATGAATACAAATTAATTTCCAAGACTCTGACTGAATTTGTCCAGTAAATTCATTGTCCCTGAAATCAGAATTTGGTCCTTCCTGTGCAATCTCAGTTTTATTCTAGGATAGGTCAGATTCCTTGAGGGAATAATGAAACATCTAAGACATCTGGCAAATGTCCTCTCTGACAATGATACAGTGGCAAAATAGGTCAGTGTAGTTTAGGGTTGCTTTTGAATCCATGAGATAGGAGACACAGGAATCTTTTCTAATACAGGAGACTGAATCCTAGGGACAGTGAGATCAGTTATTACAGGGAAGACGTAGAGAGAGATGAGAGAGCTCTAAAAAAAGAAATTCAAAACATTTTAAGGCTGCAAAACCAGACAAGATTAAATGAATTAAATACTTCTAAGTAGTTCAATACAGTGTTGGCTGCTATTTACAAGTGCTTGAAAGGCAGTACAATTCCGGTGAAATAGTGTAGTACAGTATATAGTATATATGTTAGCATAGTATACAACGCACTGACCACTAGCTTACACACTTCTTTTTCTGGACCAATTAGTAAACTAAAATGTAGGAATAACCAAAGAAAAGTTAAAAAAGGAAGGAAGGAAAGGAAGTAATTTTTTAAGATTAAAACTAAGAATCGTGTCCTGACAGTAACATTTGGAGTTGTTTGCAAGCAGATATAGCATGTAGTATTTAAAACAAGGTAGACAAAACACTGTTCTTAACAACATGAGTTTTCCTCTTCAGAAAGAGAATTAAATTCTAGTTTCAACAAAATTAGTGGCCACTTTTGAGGCTATCTGAAATTATTCATAGCTTGCAAGAATAATTTCTGAAGGTACATATGTCTAAAGGAAATGTATAGCCTATTCATATGGCAGACCCAGAGATTATTAAAAATCTGTTTAAGGAAAAAGTACAAGAAAAATAATGAGTAGCTGGAATTAGGTCAAGGCCTACAACAGAATATTTAATTTGGCTTCAATGAAGGGGCCTGGATTTATCATTTGTTGTTAATCTAGGCACTCTGCTTGTCCTCATTTATCTTCCCTTCAGAGCTACTGAGAAGAACTTCAGAAATACATTTCAGCACACTGTGGAAACAGTCTATGCTCACAGCTAGTAATGAAGACATAATGTAATTAATTGCTGTTATGTAATGGCACTTGGCAAATTACTGTGGACTGCTACAGAGTAAATAAAAGCTAGTGCTATTTCTGGAATACCGCTTAGAAACTTCTTGACCAAAGACCTGGAGCATCCAAACATTTGACTGATTTTTTTTACACAGAAAACATTGACATCAATGGCTGTCGGTTGAAAGTGTTGTAAGGAGGACTCTAGAGATTAAGAGCTCCTGTATCACTGCTGAGTAAGGGCAGCACAGCCTGTGTACTGTACCCAGCTGCCTCTGTCACAGTCCTGCAGCTCCTTAGTTCCTGTCATCTCTGCTAAGCTGGCAAGGGCATTCTGTTAATTCCACTAGCTCCTGGGGACGAAGTGATGTGGTCTGAAATGAGGCCACCCAGTGCACTGCATAGGGAAGCATAAAGCGCAAAATGCTACTTTCCACTGAGACACGTTCCCAGCCAGAGCCACAAAGCTCTTGTGTGTGGATATTAGGAATCATCTTTTGAAGTTAATAACCCAGAATTTTTTAATGCGTACTCCTTTCCTCCACGGTATGGGAAGTTTAACCACAGCTACAGTCCATAAGTCTACACAATCTGCAAGGGCCTTGCAAGGACGGAACTGCAAGCAGACACATGCTAGAGCATTTCCTGTGTGAGGCCTTACACCCACGAAGGCACAGTGTGTTGACAGAAAAACTGTAATATCTGTGGTTGGTAAAGGAGGCTGCTGAGGGAGTGCTCACTTTGAGAGGAGCTGTGGGTGGGATGAAATCAGGAAGGTTGCCAGGCTACCCTTTGACTCAGTGGGGGAACTCCCACCTATGTGGGGGGAATTCAGAGCCAACAGGCAGAAAAGCTGAGGCACAAATTGTGGGCGGCTTAACTGGCTTCTGTCACACCCTTTGGAGATCTGATCCTGTACTAGCAGAGCCTGATGACATTAGCCAGCCCGTGCTTGTCATCGTCCCCACCTTGTCCTAAAATCTAAACCAAAATTAATCTTTTGTTTTGTAAATTGGTCAACAAAACAATCTCTCTCTATCCTAATGAGTAAAAGATGCAGGTAACCTCTTTGCCTTGGTTTGTGAAATTTTAGAGTAGATGATTTGTTGCTATTACTACACACTTGCATCACAAACTAAATAGATGAAGGTATTTTGAGGGAATGGCTTTTTTTGTAATCATGGCTCATATAACATTTCCAACATACTCTCTTTAAATTTTTTCATCTGCCCATTTACACTGATTTTGAAATTCCTTCTTCCTTTCTCATTTGAATAACAAATCCCAAATAACAAATTTAAACTGCTATTTATAAAATGCAATGGGTGAGTTGGGGCTTTTGCTGATGACAATTTAAAGTTTACTCAGCTTTGAACCTTCACATCTAACCAGCAATTGTTTCTTTCCTGTTAATCCTATTGTGAACAGAAAACCAGCTGCATTGATAAGAAAAGCTATTGGGTAAATCTAATTTTACACTGGGGATCCACTAACCTGTAATTTGATGTCTGATTACTTGCTTTTGACTGCTTACATTTTTATTGCTGGTATTTTCTTCCCTTCAGGACTCTTAGATTGAAGCTGCTCACCAGAAATCCCATGGAATAGTTTATAAAGCCTTAATACCTGAATATTAACTGGCATTGCAGCTCAGCCACTGTGGTGCTGGAAGTCCTCCCAGGCTCGACACCACTGAGGGGACAACCATGCGCAGTTGATTTGGGTGGAGGGATGGCCACCGCTGCCTGGCCATGGGCCGCCTTCCTCATCTCTGTGCCCTGAAGGAAGAGGGGATGAAGGATGCACTGGGCCACAGACAACAGCCAAGTGGCATCAGTAGGGAGGAAGATGGCTGTCTCCTCTCCCTGCCCTGCACCCTGCCTGTGGCCACGCAGGGCTCACTGGGGCAGGCCAGCACCAAGGCCTGCCACCACCCCCTAGCGAGGCGAGGTGGCCATTTTTCCTGCCAGTGCCCCGCTATGGGGCGGCTGATGCCACAGCCTGTGACCACCCCCTCCCGGCCAGACCAGGCAGCCATCTTCCCCTCAGCACCCTGTGACCACCGCAAGAGAAACAGCTGTCAGCGCCCTGAGGCCCTAATGGCCGTGACCAGCCTCACCTGGGGGCCCCACCCACACCCTGCCCACAGGCCCTGGGGCTCCATTTAAGCTCAAGAGTAGGCTATCAGCTCCCCCTGAGCTGTGAGGTACTAGTGGAGGTCTCCAACTCAGCTGTGCCTGCCATGGGCCTGTTCATCTGCACCCTCACCTGTGGACTGGCTTTCCGCCGTGGCCTCGGACTTCTCTTCTCGCTGTGGATCTGCCTGGTGAGGAGGCTGTTTTTCCCGCCAGCACCTAGCTCTTGAGCAGGCTGCAGCCACCGACGGTGAGGCGGCCATCTTGGTGCCACAGGGCCGCTCTGGGGCAGCTGCCTCTGCGGGCTGAGGAGGGCGCTGTCTGACATGGATGTGCCTGGTCTGAGGCAGCTGGCAGCTTTCCCGATGGCACAGGACCCCACGGGAGCACCAGGTATGCCAAGGCAGTAGGTTGATGCATAACTTTGATACCCAAATGTTAAAATCCCACCTTGCTAAAGGCTGGTTTCAGCCATTCTTTCTAGTTTTCCCTGTTAAGGAGGCTATTTGCATGTAGCGATGTTGCTGTGACACAGTAATGCTGCCTTCATGAAAAGGTTTCAGCAAATGGAGGGAATCAAAGGGCAAGGTTTGAACTAGCCTCGCCCTTGGTAGTCATCTTGCCTCTGTTTTTCTGTGGTTCTGATGCCCTTTCTGTGAGTGACAGGAAGCCCTGGCCAGCAGGGAAGGGAATCTCACAGTTACCTTTTCAATGCTTTCCAAGTTTAGCTTTTTTAAATGTGTGCTTTATTTGTACTTGGCCAAAGAACAGCACAAAGAAAAGGAATAAGGGCAGTTTTTCTTACTCAGGGTTTGCTAACAGTATCATCTGTGAGGTTGCTCTTTCTATTACAAAAAGAGTCTGGTCAAGCTGGTTGAGCACCCAGTTTTAGAGACATACCTCAGTTGCTAGCTTCAAACAGAGATGCAGGCTTTTCCTTAATTTTTGAAACTGAGGATTTTTTTCTAAATTTGAATGCATAAGTGAATTCAGCTTTCAGTTCCTGTAGCAGTGGGGCTATGACTTACATGTAAAAATTTGAAAGCACTAAATGTAGAGACTTTGATTGTTTGCATTCAACTGTCATGCAGATGATATGCAAAGATATCAATGATATAACGGATTGCTTTCATGGGCAGTTCTTGTGGCCACAAGACTTTGCTTCAATAACCATAGTAATTCTGCCCCTCCTCTGGTGCTTTGCACACAATATTTATATGATTATTGCTCCTCCAAGGCATTTGGAATATTCCCCATAGCAGTGTCTGCTTCTCAGGGCATCTTCAGATGAATTCCACGCTAAAAAGCTCAGTGGCTTGAACACAGGAAAGGACCAATTTTACCAGTTAGGTTTATAGTTGCTAAGTGTTGTGAAATTAATACTTTGCCTGAGGGTGTGTTTCAAAATGTTTTTGGTTTTTTTTCCAAAAAGGTGACTTTGTTCTATTGAGGATGTGCTATTTCTGAGAAGGTATGGGGAGGAGTCAGTCTTTATTTCTATGCTATTTCCATTTGTATTGTATCAGTTAGGACCCTAGCTATGATCCAGGATTCCCACTGTGCCAGGCACAGAATGAAAATGTGTTCCCAGCCTCAAAGTGGAAGGTATCTTCCACTTCTATGCTGTTTCACTTTACTGGATTCCTTTTTATTACTATTTTTTTATATTCTTATTCTTTCTACTTGTGCTTTGGCTACTAAATATGGGCTTTTTACTAATCTTTGTATCCAAGAATTCCTGAGCTCTAATCCCATGTGTGATACTCACTCAGTGCAGGTAGAGCTACTGACTCACTCATCATACTTAATCTAGGGAAATGTATCATCTTTTAAAACCTGTTAATTGTCACCACCTTATGTGGACAGCAGTGAAGGACTCCTTTGGAATAAACTGTGACTGCCTAAAACACTTAAGCATTTATTTTTAACATTATTTTAAGGTGGATTGGTTCCCTGATCTTGTTCACCACACACTTGGCACTCCAGTTGTGCTGGCACAGTGAAAGGAGCAATGTGGGTGCAGCTGAGAATAGGAACTGTTTAAGTTGGCAGTATTTGCAAGAAAATAGCATGAGGAACCCAATTAGGGTATGTGGGCCCTATTTGGATGCTTGAAAGAGTTGGCTCTGCCTAGTAAGGCAAGTAGGTGATGGGAAGCAGTCAGAAGGTGGGATGTCTGACTGTCAGGCCTCAGGAAAAAGAGAAAGTTCAAGTCTAGATGGAAAAGATCCTTTCCCTGAAGCAGACTGACAAATACTGTTGCTAATCCTGTTCCCTGCTTATCTGTGAATGCTTGCTCTGCACAAGAAAAGGGGGATGTCTGGAAGATCTGTTCTTTCAGTGACAATGCAATTTTATTGAAAATGAAAATGACTGTGAAACTACAGCTTTAGGATGCACATCATGAATGTATTTTGTCATTGAAATCAATAGTGAATGCTCTTTGTCTTCAGACAAACTAGGTATGTGCAAAACGTTTTCCTTCCCAGGTACAAGATATGTGGACAAGATGGTAATAAAGGTCCCTTGTACTTGAAAGACAATATTAGACTGAGTAAAAAGTAATGCATATCATCTAAGACCTTCAAGAGAAACAGTGGTGCCACTCTTCCCGGAAGACATTAATGTAACTTGGTTGTCTAAGGATTTGCTTCCTGTGGTTGATGGACTTCTGAAGTGAATTATAGAAGGCTGAAACGTGATATGAATCCATATTACATGGTAGGGAAATGACACAGGAAGAACTGAATGTGCACTTGCTTAGAAAAGCTGCAGCTGGAGTGTGTATTTATTAGACATCAGAAAATCTACATGGGAGAGAAATCACTAGGGATTACTTAGTGCTGAAAAGAGTTTTAACTGAAATGTAGAAAAACTGTGTTTGTAGTTGCTTATAAATCTCTCCTCCGTAGGGTTCTTTTATATCTAAAAACCAATGGTGTTCATCTTCTGTCCTTTCTCTACTTTTCTGCTATCTATTTTCATGAAACCTGCAGGGCATGTGCTGAATTGCAGTTGGAGAGGCCAAAAAAGGCATCAGTTCATAAACACAAAGCCTCCTCACCTCATCATATCATGTCCAGCTCTCCTACATCTCCCATAACCTTCACTGCAATTCCCCAGATCCTTCCCATATTTCCTAGGATTCTCTGCTACCCTTCACTAGCTTTTCATTGAAGTACACTCAGTTGTCCCATGTTTTCCACTTGTCTGTCTTCTACTTGTCTGTCTTTGGCCAGCTGGCTGAGTTACACACAGTATGTACTGTAGCTGGTCTGAAGCCATATACATAGCGACTGAACAGTCTGCTGTCCAGGGGTTGCATGTTTTCTCTTCTGTTGGACACAGACTTCATAATTTGCAGGGTTGTTACAGAAATGTAATACTATTAATAAGTTAAATTTATGTGAAATTGTCCACTGGATTAAAAATTTGTTTTGATACTACAGATGCACAAGCAATTATACATAAATATGTAAGTGCATAGATGCATAAGGTTCAGTTCTTTAAGAAACCGGTCTATATGTGACCTAAGAGCAAGGTCTGATGTTATGTGGTGGTTCTACAGGTTAAGTTATACCTTCAATCCTTATGCTGTTTCTCAAGCCTCAACACTTAATATCCCAAGTTATTTGTACAAGGGTTATCTCACACCCAGGTCCTTAATATCTCACACCCAGGTCCTTAATATCTCACACCCAGGTCCTTAATATCTCACACCCAGGTCCTTAATATCTCACACCCAGGTCCTTAATATCTCACTGTGGCTTCCACTGTTTGAAGCCCTTCTGGCAGTGTTATGGCTCACGTGAACAATCAGGTAACTGCAGCGTAACAGCTACCACACTCTAGCTAAGCAGTGGCAGTGGTCTTGGTGCATGCAGTTTTCCTGCAGCAAGTGCAAGGCAATGCAAATTACCTTATGTTTTTGTTAAATGGGTGGAAAAAGGAGTCCCATGTACTTTTGGTAAAGAATCATAGAATCATTTAGGTTGGGAAAGACCCTTAAGATCATAGAGACAAACGCTTAAGTCTTGCAAGTTCCTTGGTGTTGGAGAATATTCTTCAGGGATCTCTCTACATGTAGCCCTATTATTATACTCTTCCCAGGTTATTGAGCTCAATGAACCTATGATTTGACCTAATATGGCTGTTTTTCCAAACCTGCAGTTTGGGGGGGAAACAATATATTGTTTATTATATAATTATAATTATATTATATATATAATTATTATAATTATAATATATATTATAACTGTACAAATTCTACTAAACAATTTGGAGAGAAAATACATTCTCATGACATGTATGAAATCTGTAGCTTTCAAGGAAATAATGACATCTAAATAAAAATGTTAGAGTGCATATATATATATGTAGAATAGATGCATGGATTGGATAGCAGTCTAATTGCTGTATTTGCTCTATTAGCAGTCTGTATGGCTACACATCTCTTCAGGGTGATCGTGCATTTTAGTGACTGAAATACGTAATTAGTGATATTTCTAGAGGTGGAAGGAACTGTATAGCAATCTTGAAAATGAGGAGAAAGTTTCCAGGAAAACATTTTTTGCCTCCTTGTCCTTGGTTTCGGCTGGGATAGAGTTAATTTTCTTCCTAGTAGCTGGCATAGTGCTGTGTTTGGGGTTTAGCATAAGAATAATGTGATAACACACTGATGTCTTAGTTGTTGCTAAGTAGTGCTTACACTAGTCAAGGACTTTTCAGCTTCCCATACTCTGCCAGCGAGGAGGTGCACAAGAAGCTGGGAGGGAGCACAGCCAGCACAGCTGACCCAAACTGGCCAAAGGGACATTCCATACCATATGATGTCATGCTCAGTATGAGCATGCTCAGCTGGGGGGAGTTGGCTGGTGGGCAGCAATTGCTGCTCGGGGACCGACTGGGTGTCGGTCGGTGAGCAGTTGTATCATCTCTTGGGGTTTTTTTTCCCCCCTCCTTCCTGGGTTTTGTTCTTCTTGCTCTCTTGTTGTTTTACTTTCCATTACAAGTTGTTGTTGTTGTTATTATGTCAAGTATTAAACTGTTCTTATCTCAACCCACAAGTTTTCTTACTTTTGCTCTTCTGATTCTCTCCCTCCATCCCACCAGAGGGTGAGGGGTGTGACCGAGTGGCTGTGTGGTGCTTAGTTGCTGACTGGGGTTAAACCATGACACTCTTGAAACAGGTATTTCAGAAGGAGATTTCTATTGTTTTCCCTAACTGATTACAAGAATAAAAATATTTAGATGTATATAATTTCCATTTAAAATTGCTGCCTTTTACTTGCATGTCACACTATATATCACAGCCTGTATGTTATCTCTGTTGTACACAAACAAGAAGAAAATTGCCCAGGACTACACCTCTATTTTACAATTATTACACTAACCTCTCCTGCTAAGTACTAGTATTAGAAGTAGTAGAAATATTTTTTTATTAGTTTCATATCCAAGTGCCTCAACTGAGATTGTAAACCTTGTTGGGTTCCCAACTGCACAAACAAAAAGAGGAATCTTTGATCTAAATAGGTGACAATCTGAAAGATTGGGGTACACTTGAATAACCTGACTTTTCATTTAACCTCAGAGGTGATACGTTTGTCACAGGAGTTGAGAATGCATTTTCCTATCACATATTTCTACTTGAGTGTAGTTACTAGGCTAACCAGTCATATCTTTGAAATGGGAACTTGAATATGTATATCTTTGTAGGTACATACAAAATGGAAATGTGTACACCTAGGAATATATTATAACTCCACAGACCAGATACTAATGGATCATTACTGGTTTACTGAGCAAATTAGACTAACAGAACTTTGTCAATGTAGATGCATTTGTACATCAATTGAAAAGATCAAGATGGTGCTTACAAACCTCTGTTTCAGTTCCAGAGCAAACATTTGCCTTATTTAAGGTGTTGCACCGTTCTGGGGATGGAAAAAAGTTTAAAAATATACCTCATGTTTACATTCCTTGTATGCTAGTGGCTCTATTCTCATTTTTGGTTCGTTTATTTAATCATTCATTGCTCATTTTTAAGCTGCTTTTGGACTGGAAACTTGTCTCATTTGGCCCCTTTTTTAGCTGGTGTTATTTCTGGGTCTGAGTAAGTATTGCACATTTCCACCATGAAAGCAAAAATTATGTATGGGAGATTGAGATGACTTGTCAAAATCATCAGCATGTCACTATAAACATCTGACATTTGAACTGTCAGGCTTTAAATTTTAACAAATGCAATTTCAGCTCCCCTAAATGCTTGCTGCTTGAATGTTAAGGTAATCCTGGAAGAATATGCTTTCTGGACCGCTAAAAACAGGAAGTTCATCTTAATGACTTCAGTAGAATGCTGATGTCCTGGAGACACATTGGTAAAGCAGTTTAGGCAACTCTTGTTACATTTGAATAAACAACACCTGGCTGCCCAAAGCAAATGTCATAGGACTAATCAGTGTGCTTTCCTTAAATCTAGAGCTATGAAAATATCTATTGTTAGATAATATCATCTCTGTTTCGTCAGATTTATCAGTTGTGGACCTCTGGTACAGTCCTTTAAATTTTGTGTAGAAAGGATTTTGTTTCGGAAATGATAAAGACTAAACTTGCTTCTTACCTATCACTAAGCTCTTATCTATCACTCAAGTCTTTTTTGATCTTTCATGACAAATTAGAGATTGTTGCTCATTGCCTGTTTATTTAATCCAAGCTGTGCAACTGGGAACTACAGGCCAGTCAGTCTCACGTCTGTGCCTGGGAAGATCATGGAACAGATCCTCCTGGAAGCTATGCTAAGGCACATGGAGGACAGGGAGGCGATTCGAGACAGCCAGCATGGCTTCACCAAGGGCAAGTCCTGCCTGACTGACCTAGTGGCCTTCTATGATGGAGTGACTACATCAGTGGACACGGGAAGGGCTACAGATGTCGCCTATCTGGACCTCTGTAAGGCCTTTGACACGGTCCCCCACAACATCCTTCTCTCTAAATGGGAGAGGTATGGATTTGATGGGTGGACTGTCTGGTGGGTGAGGAATTGGTTAGATGGTCGCATCCAGAGGGTAGTGGTCAACGGTGGTCAATGTCCAGATGGGGATTGGTGACAAGTGGCGTCCCGCAGGGGTGCGTATTGGGACTGGTACTGTTTGATATCTTCATCAATGACATAGACAGTGGGATCGAGTGCACCCTCAGCAAGTTTGCAGATGACACCAAGCTGAGTGGTGCGGTTGACACACCTGAGGGATGGGATGCCATCCAGAGGGACCTGGACAAGCTGGAGAAGTGGGCCTGTGTGAACCTCATGGGGTTCAACAAGGCCAAGTGCGAGGTCCTGCACCTGGGTCGGGGCAACCCCTGCTATCAATACAGGCTGGGGGATGAAGGGATTGAGAGCAGCCCTGCCGAGAAGGACTTGGGGGTACTGGTGGATGAAAAGCTGGACGTGAGCCAGCAATGTGTGCTCCCAGCCCAGAAGGCCAGTCGTATCCTGGGCTGCATCAAAAGGAGCGTGGCCAGCAGGTCGAGGGAAGTGATTCTGCCCCTGTACTCTGCTCTGGTGAGACCCCACCTGGAGGACTGCGTCCAGCTCTGGAGCCCTCAGCATAAGAAAGACACGGACCTGTTGGAGCGGGTCCAGAGGAGGGCCACAAAAATGATCAGGGGGATGGAACACCTCTCCTCTGAAGAAAGGCTGAGAGAGTTGGGGTTGTTCAGCCTAGAGAAGAGAAGGCTTCAGGGAGACCTTATTGCAGCCTATCCGTACTTAAAGGGGGCTTATAAGAAAGATGGCGGCAGACTTTTTAGCAGGGCCTGTTGCGACAGGACAAGGGGGAATGGCTTTAAACTAAAGGGGGGGTAGATATGGACTAGATAGAAGGAAGAAGTTTTTTACGCTGAGGGTGGTGAAACACTGGCACAGGTTGCCCAGAGAGGTGGTGGATGCCCCATCCCTGGAAACATTCAAGGTCAGGTTGGACGGGGCTCTGAGCAACCTGATCTAGTTGGAGATGTCCCTGCCCACGGCAGCGGGGTTGGACTAGATGACCTTGAAAGGTCCCTTCCAACCCAAAGTATTCTATAATTCAATTTAATAATAAAGGCTAAATTTTTTAGTGTGAGTTTCACAAATACACTAATATCCTTGCAGTGATGCTCCTTGCAAGGAAAGAAGTCCTTGCAAGACTGCAAGAAACAGTGGACCTGAATAGCTCCTGAGGGCACTTTTGGAATGACATTAAATTCTCTTATATTCTATTTAAACAAAATAGTGTTCTCCAAAGGGCTCCATCTAAAATATATGCCAAATATCGATAAGAGACTTGGTTCATTTGTAGCTATTACCATTGTAAGGAAATGAATACTTGTAAAAAAAAAAAGGAATCCCTGCATATCTATTAGGGGAGGTTTTATCCAACTGCATAAAAACCGTTGATTTAGCGCATTAGTGATAACTTTGCTGGGAAATACGTAATTTTCCTGGAACAAATTTGAATGTAAACTTTGTAAGGAAGCTAATCAGATGGACTAACTGCCTGACATCAGCATATTCAGAATCCTGTGCCATGAAAAGATGTTAATATTTTCTGCATTCTCCTGAACATTTTACTCATACTTGGCAGAAATATATGCTAGAAAAAAGTTAAAACTGTCTTTGTCATGAAAAAAGACATAAATGATAGGTTGTCTTTCAAAGGGTAAGAATCCCTGTATAAGGAGAAGTGTCCTTGCTCTGAATGCTCTGTATTTAAATTAAACTTGGTCCTTCAGTAAGCAAAATGTAAATTTTTTTTTCTCTTCAAGCTTGTGTCTGCTTTGCAGAACCTTTTTATTCAAGGTGTTAGTTTCTTCTGTCCCAAAAAAAAGCTTGTTAGATGAACTTAAAGGAATTCCTACCTATGAACTCATTTTAGCCCCTCTATTGTATTATTTGTCTAGAAAGCTCTTGGGACAGAGCAGTCCTGCAAGCTTCCACAGGTTTATAAAATTGTCTCCCACAATATTTCTACCTGATTTCAGTAATCTGTTATTTCTAGATGGGATTTTTTCAGTTCCAAAAATGACTGAAAAACGTCCTTTTCACTTTACATGGGTTTCTTGGTTTTCAGTTTGGTTTCTATGCAGGGTTCAGTACCAAGCCTAAACAGAACATGCTGTGCTGCATGCCCCTGGGTGCACTTCCACTATCTCCCTGCCCTATCAGCTGCTGTATTTCAACTGTATTTCCCGGTAAGAGTTACTAAAAATAGGTCCAAACATACAGGTGGTGGATTTAATTATCTTATAAGTTCAAAACTATGAAATCAGCCTCAATTATAAGAAAGCTTCCCTCTCCTCATTACAAAACAAGGGAAATTCCCTCATACAAAATTCCCTTCCTTGTTACAAAAGTACAAAAACACTCCTCTAAACCACTCAGGGTGGGTATTTATTTTCTATGAATTATAAATCAGAAGTCTAAATTGGCAAAAGCAGTGTCAGCTGACTGGCTGTATTTCAATTTCCGAAGAGGATTGTTCAAATAACAACCCAGTAAAAAGGGGCTGAAGTTTCATTCCACTAGTCTTAAGTGCCACTGTAAGCATAGACTGCATTTATTTAAAGTAATTTCCATCAGGCAGCAAAACTAACTTTGCTGATCAAATGTATAGATCGCAGTTTTACAGAAAGCTGTTGATCATGTTCAACTTTAGGATTAGCTAATGAGAAGATGCTTACAGCTACCAGGGGGAAAAAAAAGGTGTTTGAATTCCTGCTGCTTGACTTAAGATGAGTTCTCACTGTTCGTTTCCTTCTTATATTGTGAATATGTAGTTGCTGGTTTCTGGCATAGAAACAGCTTCACTCTAAATACAGTCATGAAAAATATTTCCCACCTTGGACTAGTAAGATAGCATGTTCTTATTTGATTAAGAAAGTTTTAAGTACCAGGTGACAAAAGCAGTATATTTTTAGTGGATACAAGAGGAATGATTGACAGGTACAGAATATAAACAAACAGTTCACAGTTGTTCAGAGTGGAAGGGAACAGGAAGATTGGCATGTAAACCAGCTTGCCACTTCCCTTCACAATAGGAAGTATATGAGAATCTCTAGTTGTTACTCTTCAAGGAAGAGTGATAGTTCTTGCTCGTTTATGAAACTCTCCCCTTTGAAAAGCCTGGTTCCTGTACATGTAGCTGAAAAACTGACCTTCCATAAACTGAAGCTTGTTTAAAGGTACTTGCTAGAGCTATTTCAGAAATATGTACGCTTACCTTTCCCACCAAAACACAAGTTTTCCTTGGATCCAGAGATCCTTAGGATCTCTGGCATGTGCTGTGTGAATAACAGCAAAGTCACATTTTGTTAAAAGCACTTACGACTTCGGAGGAGAATTCCTCCTTTCTGATAATTTAGGTGTACAGGATACAGTTAAACAGTTGCAAAGTGATTGATTTAGTTTGCCCTGAGAAGTTACCATCCATCAGCTGA
This sequence comes from Aptenodytes patagonicus, assembly GCF_965638725.1. NCBI lineage: Eukaryota > Metazoa > Chordata > Aves > Sphenisciformes > Spheniscidae > Aptenodytes > Aptenodytes patagonicus. The sequence goes on from NC_134959.1 coordinate 10,759,722, forward strand.
TGTGCACCATGACTACCCCAAACTACCCTACTACACAGTAGAATGGCTAGTTTAACCTTCCTAGCTTTTCTTTGCGGTTAGGATAGACAAAGTATTTACATTGTTCCAGATGACAGGCAGAATCTTTCAAGATGAAGCGTGAACAAACCTGTAGAAGTCTGACACCAACACAGGGATTTCAGTTACAGAAGAGATTCCTTGGCCATTTAAACATATAGATTAGTATATGGCCTGAGTAAATTCACGTTTTCATGCTTATTGATGGTTTGCTTGTTGACATTTTATAGCTATAGAGAACAATATAAGCAATAATACTTTCTTCTTAGTGAATTTCATTATTGAAGAATGGGGATATGAAATGAGTGCTAATGCTACTGCCTTGATTTATTATGAAGCTTATTCATTGTCTGACATGCCATGCGTACAGTTTAGGAGTAGCTAGCGAAATACTTTAATGAACAGGTTAGCTTACAGATCCTTTAGCTTATCATATAAAACCAAAGGGTCATTTAATTGCAATATTGAATAAACTTTATTGGATTTATACAGTTTATAGAACAATAAAACTCATAAGCTTTAATCACCAGTTACTGTTGAATTGCTTTGTGTCCCATAAATTCACAGTTGCTAAAAAGCTTCCCAGATAAATCTGTAGCTCTCTAATGTAGTTCTTTAATAAAGCAAATGTCCTCATTTCCCACTTGTACTGGACTATGGAGCATAAAGAGCAGAGGAGTACATTTTAAGCTTTTGATCTTGTCAGTTGATAATTAGGAGCAAGAAGCTAGGGGGTAAGGAGGAGAAATTCCTGTCTGAGGAAACAGGGATGAAAACTTTTTTTAGCAGTAGTGGTTGTTTAAAAATACAGTCAGTCATACAAGGAGAAATACAGTGAATTATCCATAGACAATGTGATCAGGATGTTCTATTGTACTACCACACACAGTAATGCTACTTTTCTCATCGGGGCACAAGGCTATTTTCTAATAATAGGTACCTTATGTGGGAAAAGGGGGAACAAACTCTACCTAATTAGGCTGCCATGGAGACCAGACTAACTTCTACTTTGTGCTGCTTCTCTCTGGCCTGAGTATGCTTTCATCCAAGTTCAGAGGAGTCTTAGCTTTGACTTAAATGGGAGCAGAGTGAAACATTCTCTTTTTTTTTTTGTGCTTTCTGGGATCTGGCCCCTGAAGAGAAGAGAGTGGCATTTCTTGTACTGAAAATGGTGTGAACTCCAACACTGAGACTCTGGCTTTTTCTGGCTCTTACCCTGTTACTTTTAAACCAACTCAAACTTTCATATGAGGATGACAAGTAATTACAGTTCTAATCATTGTTTTCTTGGCTTAAGGAAATTTCCTGATAATACCTATCTTTGAGTTTGGCTTTTAAATTTTGCATGTCCCAATAACACACTTAGGTACTGAAGTGAACATAGCACAGTTTTGCTGGTCCATCCATTCACTAGCATTTTTGTAAAATAAACTATCTCATTTTGATAAAGCATACTCTGGACTGTAATGCATTGTCATATGAGCTTTTTTATTTACTCCCAAGAAGATCAAATGAACAAAGGTAATCAGCACAGGGAGACCTGCTGGGGGAATAAAATGGAAAGAAAAATATTTAAAGATACTTACAAATTTTAACCAGAATAATTTGTAAAAGTCCTCACTGTTTTTCATCTTTTTTTTTTAAATTAAGGAAGTAAAGGGGAAATAAACAGAACTTGATGTAGAGATTATCAGCAATTAAATGTTATTAGTTGTGGAATAAGGGATGTAGGCTTTCTGATGGAAAAATAGATTCAGATTTCTGGTTTTATGGACAGTTACATACCTGTAGTTCCAATGGTACCAACAATGATGCTGAAATTACTGCAGAAATCACTGTAGGCTTGCCTTCTGTCCTCTCAGCTGCTTCTTTGCATTGTCTGTCCTTAGTACACAAGCAAATAGTCACTGAAACCAAGAAGAGACCAAAGCACCACTTCCCCCAAAGGAGAGGGGAGCCTGTCATAGACAAATACACTAAATAGGAAAAGCACAAGGTCAAACTGCCTCATCTGGAAGCACCTTCTTGTCTGAAAAACTGGAGATTAAATTTCAATTCTGCAATGAGACCCAGGCCAACAATCTGTTACGTAGAGCTGTAGCTCTTAGCAGAAGCAGGTCCTGCTTGAGGAAGTCTTAATATTAATAATTATTAATATTGACTAAAACTTTCTAGCTCTTTTTAGCCATTATTAACATGCAGCAAGATAGTTATACCTCCTTCACCAATTTTGGGAATAGAGTGGAAGAAAATGTGTGGAAGTGTTTCTGAATATTCAGAGTAGGAAATCCTGCGCTGGCAGCTAAATTCAGCTTTGCTTTCTTTGCATTTTGGAAATCCATGCGAAGGATAACCAAGCACAAGTGAAGACTTGAGTATTAACAGCTGGAGTTGGATCAAACTCTAAAGGACAGGTAAGGCTAGATCAAGTTGCACCCTAGTGGAGGAGGAGGAGAGTAGCTGCCATATGACTGAGCATCACATCAGGTGATGTGGGTGCATCCCCCTCTTTTGGTGGGACATACAGTCTTCTCAGTGCTCTAATAGACCTTTATTAGCAAGTTAAGAGTTTTGTTTTATCTTCAGCTTAATCTTCCTGGATTACTTTTGCCCGTGTTTCTTCACCCAACTTTGTTCCTCGCCAAATATGTGGATGGACATACAGAATGTCAGCTGTAAAAATCCCTAACCACTTCACTGCTCTCTCCTACTGCTCTGGGGAGAAAAGAAAAAATATTTCATGTATTTTTAGCTATGACTAGCAATGTGATAGTGAGATACAGTAAAGAAATAGCTGGTAAAGTTGTTTTAAAATAGTAAGGAACTTCTTCAGCAGTAACAACTTTTCATCCCCACTTAGCACAGCCAGCTGTATAAACTAACATATTTGAAGCAAGAGCTTGGATTAAGCTCAAGTTTATATTTAGCAGCCAAGTTTCAGTTCTGAGAATGAAGGTTTAACCCTAATATGGGATACTACTAGATACTGTTAGAAGTAGGTGAACAACTTGAGACAATTAAATGGTGAATTTTAGTTCATATATTGTCTGCAAATGTCTGCACTTCTAAAAACTTACTGTCAATCAAAGAAGTTTGTCAATTGTTTTTTAGGAGGAAAAAATCTCTGTTACACTCATCAAAACCTATAGGAACATGATCAATATATCTGTTAACTTCAACTCTAAGCGTACAAAATAGTCTTTCAGAATTCAGTCAGAGACCCAAGTTATGCCAGAAGTTGAAGACTTCTTATAAATTTTACAAATGCACAGATCAGTGTATCTATGTGAGCCTGACCCAAAATACTATTAGCAAAGAACCCCTTTGACCATCTAGCATGGTGTATCCCGATCCTTGAAATTTAAGGATTGAGAACTTAGATTCAAAAAGGGACTAGATCTGTATATGGGCAAGAAGACTTTCTAAAGTTATACTGGTTGACACTAAGATAATTTTAATTGGTGTGTTCAGTCTCATAGTTCAAGGCTTGAAGAAGTATCTACCAGATATAATGGCATCTAACACGAAGCTGTTGTTATCACTCAGGGTTCCTGTTGTAGGGTCCTTATGCCACTGTGTGTGGACCCCATGAACAGCAGTATCAGTCAGTTTCGGAGTTGGTACTGGATGAAGTACAGCTCTGATTTGGTGAAATATGCATATTCATATCCATAGTTTTATTCTCATTGAATTGAGATTGCTATCTTGCCTGCAGTCTTGTGAGGCTGTATTTTGACAACAGTCTGATTTCTTCAGAAAACCTCATTTGAGGAGATTTTGTGCTGTATTTCACTGTCCCTTTATGCTAGCACAAGGATCAATGATTAGGTTTGTACTGTGACCCCACAAGCAGTTGTGTAGGCATAATACTGGGGGAAGCAAGACAGGGGAATTCTGTAAACTAGTGTCACTGCCAGAACATGTGAACTACACCTTCAGAATGTACTGGAAGCAGGAGCAAGAGGTTAATGCAACCCAAAAATTACTTCAGATGCAGCTATGGCTGAAGCAAGCACACTGTAAAATAGTTGCCTGAAGGTAAAAGAGTCTTTTCTTTTGTATTCCTCTATTTCAGCATTGTTTCAGCAGACTTTCAGCATTGTAAGTGTGCTAGAATTGTGCCCCTGAATTGTTTATCTTTAAATCACCACCTGTGTTAACAAGTCAATTATTGCTATGTTTTATTACTTTTAGTGCTGTCTTTTTAAAATGAGCTGTAGGACAGTGATCTGATTTCATGTGACTGAGACACAGTAAAATAGCATAGCATAAACATTAAACATTTGCATTTATCTTTTCAGAGTGTTCACACTTAGGATATTCTACTTAACAACCCTTAAAATAGCCACTCTAAATGATTCCCTTTCAAACAAAGGAGAAATACATGCAAATGAATCACTGTAGCAATTTTTATAACAAACATCAAAACATTACAGGGAGCATTGAACCCAAGCATATTTTTAAGAGCCCATGATTCAGTATAAGTGCCTACTGACCTTATAAGATATAATTGAGCTTTTGAAACATCTTAGGGACTCAGCCAAAACGCACTGCAGTGCATTAGCTATTAAAAAAAACACCCCCAACTCATTAAACTGGCAAATTGCATATTAGACCATCATGCAACTTCATCTGTTTCCAGTTCATGTAGAATCTGGGAACAGGGTCAGGACCTAATGCAGAAGAAATTTAATGAAATAATGAAATTTCATGAGAAATACTGTCCCTAAAGCTAATGCGTCCTTACTGTAGATCAGGCCCTAAGTAATTACTGTGCTTTCTGTCAGTGTTTTGCATTCACTGTAGTCTCCTTACCCATTGATATCTACAACCAATACTGCCAGATTGCTCCATAGCTGTGCTGGACAAGGTCCAGCATGTAGCTTACTTTCTCATGTTCAGGTTTGTCAACAAGCAGTTGACATCTGATGCAGTGGCCCACTCAATAAAAAGAGACATACCCCTGAAGGCATATCTCACAGGCATGTAACTGTTGTAGCTGGAAGTTGCAAACCAAAGAAGGAAGCTTAAATTGTTCAAGTTCAATCTGTGTGCTGCCCTGGATTGTATAATTACTGCTTGGTCATGCTTATTTACTTCCTGTCATATTTGCTGTTTAGTATTACTGGGCTGATTTTTCAAGGAGGCATTGAAAGCTCAGGCACTTCAGAGAAACCAATATTATATACAATTCGGTCTGGTGCAAGCATGGGAGTAGGAATTGAAGAGAAGCTTTGTTTTTAGCATATTACATACTCACTGAGTAAAAGTACCAGACTCTGCCCAGTCTGAAGTGGGAGCTTAATATGACCTAAGATACCAGTTCTGGTTTACTGCAGCTAAAAACAGTGGCCATAGCACCTTATCTGAAGAGAAAAACCATGCCTCATTCCAACAGGAATTCTACATCTCATGAGTAGGTAGATGGCATCAGTCTCACAGGTGTCACAGTAGAGCTTTCTTTTGATTTGAGCCTTCATGATGTTGACGGCCATCAGGGAGAGTAGACTCTATGGCTGGCACATTCCTGTGAACTGTTTCACATGTGGAGAAACCAAGCACAAATAAGCAATATTCTGGAAATAAGGAAAGGAGAACATGGAAATAATGTAGGAAATAACATTTTCAGATGGACAATACTCAATCTGCCCTGACCTCCAGCTTCAAAGTAAAATGAACTTATCTGGCAACCCTTCTTAATTTTATGCTTCAATCTTACCTTTAATAGAAGCAGATCTGAGGTCTTAATCAAGGACAATCAAGGAAGCTCTGCACAGATGCCAGTTGGCTAATATAAGAGCTAAGCAGGTCACTGCCCTCTTCTCTAGGTGGAAATAATTTTCTTCAGCTGTGCTGCAGCAGTAACAGTCCTTGGCCTTTCCACACTGGTGAGTAAGGGCCTGGAGAAACTTGTGAACAATATTTATAAATGGATCTTGTAGGTCACTGAGAACAGCAGGGAAAAACCATGTTGGCAATCTGTTCTTAATTCTATTTTAAGATGCCATGACTTCTTCAATAGCAGGTACAGTAACTTAGCCCTTCAAGGCCAGAGGCAAAGATCAGTATAAATTGAAGGCTGTTTTCATGAGACTTGTATGATACAAATGCTGAAAACTACTGGTGTAGGTCCAGATAGTGACCCATTCCGTACTCCTCCCATGACTCCTTTTTCACATTTTACTGTTATTTGCTCAGTATTGTCACTGTTGCTACCTTCACTTACTAGCCCACTAGCCTGCAAGGCAGCAGGTACCTTTTCATGAAATGTGGATTATGTTATTTCCTGCCTTGTTTCAGCCTCCTGTGTCCTCTGCATTAGCCCTTAAATAAATTTTACTAACAAGATTTACTATTTATGTAGACTTGTTTTTAACAGCTCATATTTCTTCTTAGTTTTGTGATTTCATCTCTTATTCCTGTGTCAAGGATCTAGCTAGCAACAGAGAGCAGACTCTTGATTTCTCCTTCTCTGCTTATTTAGTAAGTCGCGTCTCTCCTCCAGTCCCTCTCTGAAAGTGAATACCACTGTTGGAAACCCTTGCCGTTATGCCAGCAGTTTCTTCCAAATACACTTGATCTGCTTTTCTACCCAGTTATCACCATATGTACTTGAGTCTTTAGTGTGGAAAAAAGTTTTAGGAAACGGCTTGCTAATGGAGTGATTGAGCAGATAAAGGCCATAAACAGTTTTCATTATTTAAAATGTATTTTTCAATTCAAATACAGTATCTGAACAGATAATTAGAATGGTGTACTGTTGGGACATTGAGTGGACTTAATACAGATTGGAGGTGCAAGGAAAAACAGACAGTTTTGGACAAGCTTTATTCTCTTCAATTATTTCTGGCATTACAGGTAGCAAGACAGAAACAAGGACAAGAAAATATTTTACTGTCTATATCCTGCTGAAGTTGCAGGTAACTTAGCAAATGCAGAGGCAACTGCTCAGCAGCAATACAGAAACTTAAGAGTTTTTGTTCTTGGCACAAAGCAAAAGATAGCTTTCATGTACATGTTGTCAGATTAACAAAACTGCTTTTCCTAAAAATGTATTTTGGCATGGAGAACAGTTTAGAGTAAGATAGCAAAAATAGCAACAGTGAGAATGCATGAAGCAACCTTAACATAAGGCTGCTAGGAAGTCAGTGCTATAATATGTAATTCTCTGAAAAATGTGGTGGGGTTTGTTTTTTGGTTTTTTGTTCGTTTTTTTCTAAATATCTAAGCGTATACCTAAATATTCCTCAGTGTTTCGGGAAATAAGTGAGAAACGATTTTCTTTTAATCTGGTTTTGGAACGTGGACATTGGGAAGCTTAGGATGAGTCAGCAAGTCAGATAGTTAGTGAAATGCTCACTATGAATACCCCTCTTATTTCATAGATGCATAGATTATAAAGCCAAAAGGCACCATTCTGATCATCAATCTGATGATGCCCTAAATCCTTATCATGAGCAGGTGTGGATTAATGAGGGAGGATAAGGGAATATAGTTTGCCAAATTAGCTAAGTCTGCTGTGAATATCCTGGTCCACCTCTGGACATCCATGGTATATGGTACAGACAAATATTTAACTTACCCACTTTTCTCTAAAAGGTGTACAAAGAACAAAGCTGCACAATGTGTTGTTTGTGTGGAGGTGTTCCAAGAACTTCAACCTGTAATTGCAGTTATGGTGAGATCCTTATATGGTCACTCACTAGGGAAGGAAAGAACATTATTTTTTTCCCCACCCTTGCTACACACTGTGGACAAAAGTCCTAGGAACTCTGCTGGTCTAGTTGGTCCACACTGACTCCATCAGTGCATTTCCTAGAGACTCTTCTTGAATTCTCTTCCCTTCCTCAGGATGGGTGAATGGACCAGCTGTACTATTTGCAATTAAATATGATCTGGAAAACACCTCTGAGTTTTCCTTTCTCTAATCTTATCTCCTCACAGTATTTTCTATTTCCCAAAGATGTTGTCTAGTTGGGGTAACAGGAAAACAGTGTTGCCTAAAATTTTGCTAATGATATTGATCTTCAAGAAACAAAATCCTTCCATGTGTTCTCACTGAGCTTCCAAAATGCTGGAAGGCAAATTTTACTTGTAAGTGCTTGCCTTCAAAGATGTCCTTAAAAATTAAGATCTGAAGTCTGTGGGGTGCTCTACAGTGATAAATAACAAAAATTACCTTAAAATATAAGCATATTAGTGACTATTATTGTTGTAGTGGAGACAACTGGAAAGCAAATGCTTTCTTATTGTCTACTATGTTTGTGTTAGATCTGAGATGGAGTTCTAATTTCTTGCAGGGTAATGGGAACAAACGTACGCCTTGGGTTCCAGCCAGGCGTTTTCCATGGTTAGATCTGCATGCACGTGTGTAAGAGAACATGTAGAAAGGACCAATATCCACAGAAAAAGTGAATGTTTGTGCAAGAACTTGGAATGCTCAGACAACTTCAAAACACATCCTCTTTCTTCTAGCTTTAGTAGAAAATAATGTGCTTTTGAGTGGTTGGCCACCTATAACATATTTGTCTGTTGTGTAATTGAAGATGTCAAAATGAAAAGTACAGTTTCTGACTAAGTTCTCATATCTGTAAGGTGCTGTGTATTCTAAGGCAGTAAGTCCCAAATGCACTTTCACTGTGTTTTACTTGCATAGTTACCTAAGGGGGGGAAAAAAAAATCTTCTGCCCTATTTTGGTCTGCAACCAATTGTAAGAAAGCAGGAAGCTTCCTCATACACAGTGCTGATCCATCTTAAAGCCAAGTCAAAAGCTTCCATTGGCATTACTATGGGCAAGAACCAGGTCAATAACTCCCATTAAAAAGTCAAGCAGCAAGATTTGATCCCCAAACGATCTGTAACAAAGAATATATTAAAGCTGATTTTAATTTCTTTTCCCTCAAATACAGATAGCATACACATTTTCAAGAATCCCTAGTCATACACAGTTTTAACAGAGTAGGAAGCTATTGCAAAGTAAAATAAAGAAAATAAAGTAAAATAAAGAAATACAGAAGAGAAGTCAAATTTTGAAATTGTTGGAATGTTTTAGTGAACTGTAATGCAGGAATAGTTTGCTAGGTGCCCAGCTCTTCAGAAAGCAGATGGATTTGAGCAGTAGCTCAGCAATGAACAGGTACTCTGCTCTTTAAAAGTTACACACCAGCTTTGGAGGCTGGATTCTTTAGAAAACTTTGCTTGTCAAACTCTAATGTGGTAAAGTGGCATAGTTTATAGTAATGGGCAGATGTGTAGAGATGTGAAAGAAATTAGTTTCATAGGGAACATGTCTACTATAATGTTTCAGATTAGAAGCCTGTAGGTGTTATAAGAAGTCTTTAGACCACATAAAACAGCCGTAATGTTGGAAGATAATTCAAGTCATTCTGTCTTAGAGGACCCTAGTAATGGTAGGAAGCAGCGTGTCTTTATTATACAGAATACATGGAACTTTTGTGGTATTTCCATTCCTGAAGATATTCAGAACTCAACCAGATGAGGCCCTGAGAAACTAGAGATAGATATAGCCCTGCTTTGAGCAGGGGATTAGACCTGACTAGGAGACTACCTTCTGAGAACTCTTCCAACCTAAATTATTCTATGAATTTGAAGTTTTGTATTCAAAAAGTCTTAATCCCTTTCCTTATAGGGAATCAGTGTAGACTTTCCAGAGTGAGATTTTCAACTGTTCTTTAATTATTTAAAACTGTAGATCACATGCATGCAAGGAAAATACTGCAGTAGTCTTTTACAGAATACCAAGTTTGCAAGAATACATCCTTACTTGCATGCACAAATGTCTGATATTTTGTAAGCATAGATATAGAAGCAGCAGCTGAAAATGCAGTCTCTGCTGTCTCATTGCGACATTGCTAAAAAAAATCTTACAATGTCTATATGACTCATGTCTTAAGTGATGTCATGTGATGGCTGGAAAATAGAGATTTTGAAGCAGAAGCAATATAATGCCTCTTTGTGTTGCATTGATTCAACTTCATTTAAAGAAATATGCATAATTTTAGCCTCCCACAAAAAAAACCTTTATTAAATCAGAAAGTAGAAATAAGAGCAGAGAAAGGATGATCAGAGGATTAAAAGAGAAGTCTCAGCCATGTGAGTCCATGAATTCCAAGTGATTCAATCAGTATGTGTAATTCATGTTAGTATTTCTCAAATTACAAATATAAATTACATGGCTAGGAAATCTCTTCCAAAGCTAACGGACAAAAACTTGATGCAAAACAAGACATGAATTATTCTTACTTGAGAACATGAACAAATGATGGAAGGAGTATTGTACTGCTTACCTTCTGAATCTCAGACTGATTAATCTTTCAAGTAAACAGTTGTGGATTAGTAAAAGTAACAAGCCAGTATCTGTTAGGCCCATGTGCATAATCCTGCTGCCAGCACCCAAAATTGTGAGCACACTGTTGGAGACAGGCTGGGAACGCAGCCTCTCTGACACCGGTGAACCTGAAGCTAAGATATTAAAGCCTAATAGTAGAAGCTATTGAGTTTCTTGTATGAGATGCTAAGCTCCTTCCTGTCCTGATTTTGAAACTGTTCAGGACTGGGCTTTTGGAGTGCTTGATACTATTTATATTTAGGAATGAATCATCCCATTTGCTTCTCACTGTAATTGTCTATAAAGAAATGTGATCACAGTCATCTTGTTGACCTTACCCTCTTTAATTCATTCAGTGATTTACCATTCAGTAGTTGTCGCTGGCTCAAGGCAATTTGAGTGCCAACCTTTATCCACTGCAGCCAGCTCACTACAGCCTTGTGTGACACAGATGAATGTTTAAATTACAGCACTTGCTTTCACATATGGTTCTTTCACTCACAATGGCAAGAGTAGATTCCCCATCTGCTGTCACAGCTAGGTGTGATTCAGACAGAGGCTGAAGAAGAAACATTCCTGTCCAACTTACTTGGAGGGTTTTTTTAGGTGAATTGGTTGGTGATGTCACCAAAGTGTGAATCACTGCAGAGAAGTAGATTCTAGAGCGATAAATGGCTGGTGCCTCTGTGCTGCTGTGCTTGAGTTAACTGCTCTGATCATTAGAAATAGCCTGCTATTTTTTTACAATTAGATTGCTTCCCAGTGTCTGCTGATTTCAAAGTAGGTCTTGAGGAAGAAAAGTCACAATGAAGTTTTGATGTTTGTGACGCTCAGTGTAAACTGGATTATCTGGTTGCCAGCCCCCTTAACACATAAAAAACTGAGACAATTTTGAAGTCTAGCTGTTTCAGCAAGGCTGCCATGTATGCATTTTGGAAGGAGGGTGTATTGCTATTAAGGCCTTAAGCCCAGTAAGAGCTGTTTAGCTTTTCTTTAGGTGCGTTCATGTTGTTTTTAATGATATGATGTTGTGACATTAAGGGATACTTTCTCAATTTGGTTATGAAACGGCTAACTTTATTTTTAAAATAAAGGAAAAGACTGCAGGAAAAGACTTCTTTTGTGTGAAAGAAAAGGATTTTTGTCCCACTGTTGTAACAGGTTACAGTAAATTTTCTCTGTTGTAATCAGCAATAGAATTTTGCAGGAATAAACCACCATGTCAAAGGTTTCTAATAATCCTTGCAGTATCCACTCTGTGCCACACAATCCCCTCCACAGGTCCAAGTGTGCAGGTAATCTGCCTTTCCCGTAATAAATGACTGACAAAAGAAGAGTTTTATTGAAAGAGTATTTCATGTTAGGCAAGAGGGAACTATTAATTTTGACAATTCAGTCTAAGGACAGGAATTTGAGGCTAGAAATCTTCATGTTGCCTTCAAAACTAACAGAATAGTTTCTCAGGTGCACTCTCTTTTAATATAAACAGTTTACATGGACAAGTGTGGAGCCAGAGATTACCTAATACATGGCAAGCTTGTTTTTTTGCCAATCATTTATCCTACATATTCATTTACCAATGTGCAACTTATATCCATGTGTGCCACCTCAGAATTTGGTGTGCTGTCTGCTCTGCTGGTACTAAAGAGACATGGATGGGAAGATGCTGTTTTCTGCTGCAAACACAAAATTCATTCTTACCTTGATCCTGAGCAATGACCTGCATTGTGTAACTGCACTGTCCAGGCTCTCCATGACTCGAACTGTCCATAGTGCCCACCAATGGCAAACCACTGCTGCAACTCACATCTCAGGGAACAGCTGCAAAGTGAAATGTAGTGGTGAATTATACTGAAGTTCATTTAATATTTTCAGAAGTGAAAAATAAAAGGACCTGGCATTCAGCTTTGCATCTGTACTGTCATTTACAGGTTCCTGATGGGCAAAGCCAACTTTAATTCCCCTTTAAGAGAATGAGCAGGTGAATGAAAGACCAAGTCAAACTAGGCTGCTTTGAAGTCATCAGCTGACATCAAGCACTAATGGTCTCTGTATATGCTTTTACTCCACAGTAGTTGCAAAGTGATTCAAGACTGCTTACTCCTCAGTGAAACATAATGATTTTATTGACAGGAATGAAGGGATATGACCCAGCTAGGGTAGACATGCCAAAATGAGGTAGTGAAAAAGGCATAAAGGGATGTGCCTGTTAGGGCTTCCTGATGTTTTCCACTTGTAAGATGATTTTCAGCTGCTAATAATTTTGCCTAAACTTTAAGAAGAAATCCATCTTCATTGTCTACATGAAAGCAGTTAATTTCTTGTTTTTGTTTTAATCTTTATAGTCATGTCCAGGTATAAATCTAGGCAATGAAAATGTTTGGGCTTTGTGTAAGAAATTCCAGTTACCTTTTGCTTGAACTACTTTTGTGCTTTTGTACTTTGGAGCCATGATGACTGAAATGGAGCAGGAGCTTGGGAACAGGAAACATTGGGAGAGGACTTGGGTAGTATACGATCAGGGCAGAATAAGATTCCTAGCCATTGGTTTTTAGTTTGGTTTTTAAAAATGTCCTAGCTTTTGAAATACTTTTGCACTCTGTATATTGTGATGTTGAAAGCTGGACGGTTGTATAATACATGCTTTAAAACAATCTTATTTCATCTGCAAACAATCAAATTATAACTTTGACAATTCTTGAAATTTTTTTCACTGGGGAATGACTGTAAAGGGCTACAACAGCTCCATCATAGTAGATAGCTGTGCTGTGTTGGAGGGATGCCCACCTCTTTTACCTGGAACTTAGATGTCCGGGATATCTGAAATGGTAGAGAAACGTAAATCAGTGCCTTAGGTGGGAGGAAGTTGAATTAGGAGGCTTGAAAAGGAAGCTGTACTAACCAGTCTAGGAAAAGAAACATCGATGCTAACAAACTGAGTCTGACATAGGGTACAGATGTGGTAGAACTTGCATGAAAAGACGTACTGTGAGCATTGGCAGAAAATAAAAATCTAGATTGTTTTTTTAAGTTCCTTTGTATGGTATTCCCTTGTATTCAGTCCTATTAACCAGTGGTTTATCTACTTTGAAAAGAATCTATGCTCTTGTGTTAATGTTGTTTTAGTACACATTACCAAGGCAAATAAAAAAATTATTTGAATTGTAGACTGTGATTTGAAAGAAATTATGCATTAGCTTGTGCTTGCTGGTAGGGTGCCAAAGCATCTATAACTTACTGCCTCAGTTTTAGTCAGAAGTCTAGACTCATGCATTTACAACATGGGCAACATATTCACTCTTACCCTGAATGTTCCTTAAACAATTGCAATATCCGTTTTAGGTTCTGAATAAAAAAAATGAAATACCAATCTGCTATGCTATCAAAGAAACTGTAGGTTTTAAGGTTGACCACAAATGACTTAAGCATTTTCAAAGCATCTACATCTTTTTCATACTCCTTCCTCAAATGCTAGCATTCAGAAGCTATCATATACAGTTCATTCTCTTGTGTTAATTTGACAACCTCTCCAGCATCATTAACGAAACAAAGTCCACATGTCCTTTTGAACAAAATTTTCTCTCAATTAGCATTCCTTATAGATTTTGGCTGTTATATTTATTTGACAGTGAAGCATGTAAACAGGGGTATAATTAAGAAAGAGTAAATAATACATCAATTATACCAACTACAATTTATGAATAAAATTCTCATATTGCAGTTCTTGTCAGGACAGCCTTTATGAAGAATGTTTTGGATTTGGCTGTAATTTTTTTTCTCCACCTCTTGATACAATGCTGAAACTTTCCAAGAGTTTATGGAATAGATATATAGTATATAGATATATAGTTTTGACTAGAAATATTAATGAACAAGTAACATAAAGCTGACAAATTTCAGCCAGCACCCACTTCAGTTATAAGATGTTGTTGCCAATAAACTTGCACAGAAACTGTCAACAGCTGTCAGTTTTATTTGAGTTTTGTAAGGGAACAATTTGAGGTTTCACATCCAAAACTCTTAGTTTTTTTGCTTTAGGCTTTATCTAGCCTTTACAAATATTTTTTCTTCGATTAAATTTGATGTTCCTTCATTAAATTTCTCAGAAATAGAGCTTATAACTAAGATCTAGTGAGATTCCTGCTTTCTTGGCCAAATCTAAATCCTGCCCTAAACCCATTTGGACACCAGCCCATTTCTTGGTGCCTTCTTTTCTTTTGCCTCTTGATGTTTGCTGCTGTTGGTATTGATAAATCTTTCCATAGCCCATACTGTTATGTGTCTAACAGAATCACCAGTATTTCTTCTACTTCAGCTGTCAGATACACTAGACTATTTTGTAAGGATCTCCTGTTACATTATTAGCAGCGCTGTTTAAGACATCCATTGTGGGCCAGTGAGCGCAGCAGACACAGCTCAGATTTACGTGCAAGATTTCACTGGGGGTGGCAATCTCATTTTCCCCCTATTTGGCCAGGGCACAGTTCCCAGTGCATTCTGTAAAGCGTGTGCATTGCTTTCTCCTGCTAAGAACCTAATTTGTTCTGTAAATAGTAAATGGAGCCTGTGGAGGTTTTGGCATGTGGCCTCTATAATAATGAAGATATGACAAAATTGTTAAAAGGAAGATGCATTTTCACCACAATATCTCCAAGAAGTCAAAAGACTGACATTTAATGATGTTTCACTCTTTCCAAAGAAAAAGAACCTGAGACTCACCAGGTGAGTTTAGTAGATAGAGCTATCCTCAGTTCCCAAAGGGGAAAACTGAAGCAGGATACAGTTACAGAGAAGAACCAAGGTTATAGTGCTATTTTTTGCTTGGGCCCTTTTTCTTCATTTCTGGATGTAGTTTACACTTTTAATAATTCATTTTTTTAGTATTTTTTCAGCTAATATATCACAATTAAGGATTAAACACTTCAAATTAAGTTAAACACGTTAATTCCTTCCATCTAGCCTGTATCTTCCCCAAATAAATATTCCTCTGAAGGAGAAGAAAAAAATAGTAAAGCAATTGGATGAGTATCTCCCACCTAAGCAAAACTTTGGCTACAAATGAAGGATCCAGATCAGAAATAGTAAGGACAGTTTCTCTGGATACCACAATAATGTGATGGACACTTATATTTCCAACTGTCTTGGCTGTGGTGCTTTACTTCCAGACATGCCTGGCTTGCATCAAGACAGTACACAAACCACAGTAAATGGTAGAGACAGAGTAGAATTATTAGTAACTTTGATGGCTTACCAAACACTAAAACAAAGTCAGCATTGATCTCAAAGATTTAAAATGAGTTTTTAATAATGTAATCATCATGACTCTTTAAGGGCTACTCTATAAACACATGCATGTTCTGAAGCAGTACCCTGTGCTGCACTTAGTATCTGTGGTCTTGCTTGAGTGATTATATTTGTGATTACCTGTAATCATCTCTGGTTTTGTCTCTCTGGAAAATAGATTTATGAAAAAGTAGAAAACAATTACTTGTTTACTTCCCTAGTTAGTTTAGCCGTAGTTTTAATAGCAGTTATGTGAGCATTTGTGTTTTCTGTGTGCCTCTTTATTAAACTAACCTCCGCAATCTTACAAGATAACAGTGACGGGTACAGAGATTTCAGAAAAACAGGCAGTGTGGTGCTGGGGACCTCTGTTACAGACAGCGCGAGGACTTGGTTCATCCTTGTTTGCCTGCTTGCAACTCTCCACCTCTCATCCAGAGACACAGGAATTCATTTTTGTAACTTTCAGTGGCAGGATGAGCTGAATGCATTTCCCCTATGGAACTTTTTTCCAGAAATGAGACTGATATGTTGATCAGAGGGAGGAAACTGTCTCTTTCTTAAGTTAAGAATTTACCCTTCAGATTCTACACTTGGCTCAGAAATCTGAGCCAAGCTCATTGAAATCAGAGGAATTAAGCACTCTGGAGACTAAGACCAAATTAGTTTAGTTTGGGAGAGGGCTATGGATTTGTTCCTCAGGCTTTGGGATCTAACTATCTGAATTCCATTCAGAAATTTGCCTAATTCAAAACCAGCATTTTCTGGATCACTGTTACATTATAAGTCTTTTGTTTGTTTTTTTTTTAAATGGCTTAGTCTTTTCCCTTTGTTTCCAAGTTTTCAGACTCTGGCCACACATCTCCCACTGACAGTATGTTAAGGCCCTTCAGATTCAATGCATCTAGACTTGCAACGGATGAAAATACAATCTGCTAGTGTGTTCTCTCCACTGTTGTTTTTTCTAGATGCTTTTGTATGGGGTGGAGTAGAACTGAGTGGTGCTACTTACTGCTCCCCAAACATGCTCATCCTGTGAAAGGGAGGGAGCCCTCAAGGGAAGATGGCAGCCAGGAATGGCATCTGTACTCAAGCTGAACAGAGAGATTAAAGCCTGGAGAGCCCCACGAAGTACAGGTAACCCCCATTTCGAAGGACTTTGAAGAGTACCAGCTCCTGAGGAAGCAGAACCACTGGTTTAAAAAGCTTGCATTTTTCCCCACAAGGTTTTCGGAGTTCAACATGAGTCCCTCAAATACAATGTTGCCATATTCCTCTTGTTTCACTTCAGAGTTTTTTCTGGAGTCTCTGCTGGGATGCAATAGGTTGTATTATGTGTTACGGACAAAATGCTTTTTAGATGGCAATACCAAGCTCCTTACTTCTGTAACCTGAAAGTTGGATAAAATGCCATTTGAATTGTTTTCACATTTAAACAAATCGTTTTAAAGCCCAATTCTGAATTAACATTCCACTTCTGTTTTCGACAGAGTTTGTACTAAAATTGATGTTTGCTGATAATGGCCAGCCTTGCCCAAGTCTGTATGTATTAGCTAATTGACTGAACTTGCTGGGTACCTAGTTTTGAATATTCTGTTTTACCTTATGCCACTTTTGTCAGAAGCCAAAATTTCCTTGTAAGTGACATGCAGTGACTAAAAACTTACTGTTCTAGCTGACCTCACTGAAGGGATATTATCGCTTACATGGCACTCTGTATTAAGAGTATTAGCACTTTCATTGATGACACTAAAAAGCCCAGGTTTTACCCTTTCACTGACGTCAGTAGAAAGGTAAGGCTGGTTTACACAGAAATAAACCAATAAGGATGTACTGCATTATACAATTACTAAAAGATAATCTCTTTTCATTGCCTTCATTTATTAGTGACTCATATGGTCCCAGGACAAAATCCACACTGTTTTAATGACTTCTATTGTTGCCTCTTAAACTTGAAAGAAAAAAAAAGGGATCCCTATAGCTCACTTCATAGCCCTTACCAAGCAGGATTCCCACTAGAGTGGGGAAGAGGTTAGCGTAAGGAGTGTAAGACCAGGTCTTGACAGCCCCATCTTCTACTAATTGAGATGACTGTAGAAATAATTCATGTTATTTTTACAAGTGCAATGACTTAATTGTTTACTTATTCTGTAGTGTCACTTGCCACTTCAATTACAGCCAAATTGCTTGGTTAAAGTCGAAGAAAAACTAAACACTAATTTCCAGGCTATATTTTAGGAAGGAGGTAATTTAATTCTAATCTTAAACGTTTGTATCTCCTTTTTTCTTCTGTAGCTTTATATTGCATTGTGCTGAGCTTTTCCAGACAGGAAAAGAGGGAAATGTCTGTCTTTAATGGAAAAGTGGAGTTAGCTGGAAACTAGATTACAAAAAACTGAGGGTTTTTTTTTCATTTTAATACTGTTTCAGCTCCATGGAAAGTGATAATGGTTGCCTGTGATTCCAGCAGACACTTAGTGATAAGCAGGCGTGTTGTAAGTACTGTTAGTAAATGCAGAGTTCCAACCTGGAGCTTCATCCAGTTCTTATCTCTATATTGTAAGAATCTATTCAATGATGGTATCTGATTTACCCTACTAAAGCAGAATTACTGGTACAGTAAGCTGTATGGAATGGGGAGCTTTTGTCCCATTC
The DNA here is from genome assembly GCF_965638725.1 of Aptenodytes patagonicus. Classification (NCBI taxonomy): domain Eukaryota; kingdom Metazoa; phylum Chordata; class Aves; order Sphenisciformes; family Spheniscidae; genus Aptenodytes; species Aptenodytes patagonicus. Next base: position 10,778,066 of record NC_134959.1, read on the forward strand.
TGTCTTTGCAGAGTATTAGTATAATAATGTCCTGTCTGAGGAGTAGATTCCTAGATGCTGCTATGTTACAAATAATGAGTGAAACTGGCACTTGCACTGTGAGAGTAAGAGGAGGGAAATACCTCAGTAAATAATTAATTGCAGAAAAATTGATAGGGTAAGTTTGAGTAGAGTTCTTCTAACTGCTTTTTTGGCAATAGTCTACTGTCCATTTGCTTTGGCTTTTTGTAGATCCTCATCTTAAGTAGAAAGCTATAGGAAAAGGAACATAAAGTGATAAAACTTTTTTTAGAATTTGTTTCTCGGATATTCCTCATGAGACACTAGGCATGGCAAATACCCTTTTTAAAACACAGGACAGGTAAAAAAATCTCTAGGACTTTGATTTCACACCTATAAATTTGTGGTCTTTATTGTAAGGTAATTATAAGTAAGCTAAATAGGAGGTAGAAAATATTAAAGGTTAGTTCTACAGAGAGGTATACAGTACACCCTGGGTGAGGGCATAGTGGTAACCCTGGTTAATATACTTTGCAGTAAGACTAAAGTGCCTTTTCTCTATTGTTTTTGTTTGTTTTGTTTTCTTTTTTACCTCAGAAGGGCTTCTGTACTCTGCCCTACAGTCAGGGGAAAAAAACATTTAGAGCAGTGAAAGCAAGGCTCGGAATAGTCATTAAGGTATTTTCACAAACCCTGGTTACCTTAAATGTTCAGAAGAAAAGACCTTCAGATTTATGGGTCAGACTGGACTGCTTCTAAATAATCCTTATTAGATCTTATATTACAAAAAGGTAAGAGTACTATACAAGATTAGTCCATAGACTGGTAAATATCTGGGAATATAATTTAGTTTGTCAGATTCCATCATACTCGGGCAATTCAGTACTAATAACACTTACCTTATTATAGTACCACAGCAAGAGCAAACTATGGACAGAGCTGACTGAATAAATATGTAATTAAAAAAAACCATGCAGATATTCCTGTTAGTTTTCCATGCATCTGCTGTTAGAAATGGTATTTCTAGCTCTACAGTTTGTATTAGGTGCTACCAGTATCCTAGTATTATTAGCTGAATTAGTCTAATGTCTGAGGTGAAAACACAAATAGTGAGATTCTGTTTTCAGTTCCAAGATAAATCCAGAATTACTCTACAAAATTCATAGTTACTCTGGATTTTTTTAAATGGAACTTTCTATCTAGCCCAGAGGTTTAAATGTAAAAGTTAGCTAAAACTGGTAAATCTCTTCTGCTAGACATTTTGACCTGTGAATTATCGTAGCTAAAAATATCAACTTTGCAATGCTAGTGTAACTTCGAACCTTTTATGTATCACAACACGTGTTTTTTAAGGGATTCTACCCAAATATGTAAACAGCTACTGGCTGAATTAAAGTTGTGATTTTAGTGTGTCATAGCCTCTTAATTTGAGTCAATTTTAACCCATTGGTTCACAAGCTTCAAAGTATTTCTTCCCCAGCTAAAATCCTGTGGTACCTTTGCAGACCAGATGCTTGCAATGCCGGTCTGCGGGGCGTTCAGGCTTTTGAAGGTTCCATCTTAGAAAAGTGAATGAACTTGAATATCAGTTTTATCTGTTGTGGTTATAGTTATCAGTATACCTACTTTTGTATCTTCATGAAAAATGAGCTGTTTCACATTGGAAAATATTATAAAAATAGTAGCTTTTACTGTGCTTCTGGCTTATATCTTGAACTATGTTACTTTTGGCTATAGTAGCAGGAAAGATATTAGTACAATCTATGATAATTGCTGTAGTGTTTATATACAGTGCCTGATTGACATTTTTCCCCCCACTTCTTAGTTTAGAATTAGTTAATATTATATTCTTTTGGCAGCATTATTGTAACATCTAGGAGCTCAAGTAGTCAAGGTCCAGCTGTGCTGTGAGCTTTATCAAGGTGTACAGTTATTATCAATGTTTTAGTAATCCTAGAATCACAATTTAGGGTAAATTGACCATGTGAATTAAGAAGAGAAGAAAAGCAGAGTAGGGAGAAGAGGTGACAAAAGTATTTTTGCATAGAAAAACTAATGTTCTATATCTGAGATTAATAAATATACCATGCAATACATCCATCCCTTCCAGCACTATTTATGCAAGTGTAATTAGATTTCAAAACAATGAACTAATCTTTGTGTGGCAGAGTGTCAGGCTACAATTAGCCTGATTCTTCTCCTAGTGAAATTGACGAAAATTTTATCACTGACTTTAGTGGGAACAAAGTTAGGTCTACCCTTAACCTTTGTCATAGCTGTCTACATATGGAAGTGAGTAAGCTGCTGAGTAACTGAACATTATTCAATACTCCAGGGTGCAATTCTCTAGGTGTCAGCACTCCTTCGACAGCTAGCTATTAGAGTAAAGTTTCCAAGTCTGGTGTGTTAATCTGCCCCCTCTGAGATCAAACATTGCACCTCCTATAATAGGAATGACAACATCTTAATGGGCCAGATAGTTATCAAGGATGCTTGGAATCACTTCTATGTTTTGTGTTGTGTTTATCTTGGCCTTAAGCCTTCACCTGCTATTCTAAAAACAACAGAGAAATATTGAGATAGCAAGAAAAAGCTGTCAATCTTATTGAAGTTGGTCTCAGTTCATCAGAGCATTTTTCTAGCCTAAGCAAGCCATGTCTTCAAAACACAATGTTGCACCTTGTCAAACCTGGAAGAGTAGGTCAAAACTCTGACCTACTGTAAAAGCTTCAAGAGGCACTTGGTATTTTGAAGCGTTCTTACAGGTGTGTAGACATCCAAGTTAGTATGCCCAATGCTCATGCTGTTATTGCAAGTCTTCTGAAAACTGGTACTTTGATTATAGCTTTAGCTCCTGGAGACAGACATTTGATTTGAAATGCCAAGGTTTTAAAACCAAAAGGCAACTCTTCTCCCCTTCTCCCCTGCGCAATTTGTGTGTGAATGTGTCTGTGTATATGCATGTGGTATTTAGAATAATTTCATGATCTGGGAGCCTTCATTCTGATTTTTTTTTAACATCTTGAGATGGTTAGCCATTCTGTAATTCAGTGACTGGGTGAACGACCTATACGAATATATTCTTGACTGTTCGTCAAATACAGGCCCATGTAAGAGTAGGTAAATCTTCATGCATACCTACATAGATGGTTTACATCCTCCCCCCCAAAGTAGCAAATATACGTACTGCTAGCCAAAAAAAGATATTCACTCAATACATGCTTAAAGGTGCAGAAGTAGACATATGAGTATGTGTTTAGTCACACATGCACAAATCATGCCTCTGTACAATCATGTACAGATAAGACAACTACCCATGCATAGGCCAAAAGAGGTATGTGCCAATCAACTCATTAAAATACTGGCTTGTTATTCATTGCTGATAAATACATTATTAATTTATGTCCCTGTGGTTTTTCCCAGTTTATTGGAGTGTCCAACTGTGTGTCTGGGCTTCCTTCATGTATGGAACGAATATGAGTAAAGAGTATGCTGTTGTCAGGGGCAGGAATTTAGTAACAATAGAATACAGTATACCTTTGTGAGAAGGTGGGAGAGTTGTTTACATCCACCATATTAATGAAAATGTTACAAGAGCTGCTGAGATCTGGCAAGGAAACACAAGTGAACTTTCAAGGCTTCTTGACCCAAAGTAAATATTTGATGCAGAAGCAGACATTCTTTAACAGGACACTGTCCTGACTGTCTGTAATGTTGTAGGTTTGAAGAGACATAATCTCCTCTTAGGATTCAAGATCTGTTCTAAATCTGATTACAAGAGAAGTCAGGATAACAAAGTTTGAGTGATCTGTCCGGTAAGTGATGTTCTATAGCAGTCTTAATTGTAAAATTATCTGTATTGTGAGTGTATGTATGTGGATACTCTATGTAAAATGGATCTATATGCCAGACTGGTCACTTCAGACTGTGAGTGCCGTTGGTATTTATAAAGTTACTATAGAAATATCCATGTCATTGGAGCTGCAGTAGTGCTGTGTCACTGGAGGAATCACTGCATCATCCTCATGAATCGTGGTAATGGCCAGTGTAATGAACATGAAGTTAGCAGTTACTCTCTTCCTGCTTTCCTACAGAAAACCTGCTATACTTAAAGCCACTCAAAAGGGCTGCTGCTTGAGCAAGGAGGCCGGTAATGCTTCACAGCACTGGCGTTCAAATTATAATCCTGCAAGGTTATCACTCCAATTTCTTTGCTTATCATTCGAACTTCTTTGCCAATATGAAATGAAAAGCCATTTGATACCTGAGGCTTCTGGCTCAGTATCTCATAAACAATTTTAGAATTATTAGTCTTTGGGTCATTAATATTCTCTGCTATTACTGTGATGATCTCACATCCTGCAAACAGTAAAAATACTGAGTTGAGAGTGAATTAAGAAAAAACCCATAAATACAGCAGTTAAAAAGGTTGTTTTAATGATGTATATGCTTTGATCACTACTCAGGAAAAAAGTTCAGAATTAAATTCAGTTGGTTTTCATTTCAGTGGTTTGAGACAATTTTTATATAATATACATTATATAAAGAATGTGATAATGAGTTTATCTTTGCAGAAATACAAATAAAACAAGATGTTAAAGCAGGAGGACATGAGAAATGAATAGTGAATGTTCAGGTATTATAGATTCACCTCCAATTAGATTAATGAGGGCTTTCATACCTTTAGTATTTTTTTTTCTTCCCACTGCTGATCCCTAAGCTTTTCCTCAAAGGTTTTTTGTTACTTCATGAATGATTGTGCATCTTCTAGATCAAAATCTATGAATCTTTCAAGTGCTCTTGTAAGTCCTGTGCAAAAAAGGAATTAATTGGTTTCTCTCATTTAGCAGTTACTAAGGTAAGATTCTCACTGAAGTAAAGATTGTGCAGCTGCATCCTAAGTAAATTATTATTCTTTCTCAGAGCTGTGGTGGACTCATCATAATTTTACAGCCTGTGTTACTGCGCAAGAACTAGTCTCACATTTGGCTGTATTCTCCTTGAGTGCTATCTGATAAAACTCCTGGGTGAATACTGACAAGTTGTCATTCTCATCCGTCACTGTTATCAGCAGCATAAGTGGATCACTGTTCCCAGCAGGAACCTGAATCTCATGCTGATACGGTTCAAATTGATGAAGAAAAACCCATTTAAGTAATATGATTAAAGGGTTCGTTATTAATCTTAGTATAATTTGGCATTAATATTTCTATTTGCATAAAAATTCTGCTATGATCTGCAGAATAGATGTAACATTCAATTCCCTTTTAATACTAAAAAAAAAAAATTGGAAAAATTATAAGGATGGGTAGGACTGAAAGGGGCTAAGATTGTTAAAGTTCTGTGTTGAGCTGCACAGGCTACTTGTAACTTGTGTTATATAAAGCTTTTCTATATGGTTTTTAATAGATTGCACAAAGCCTAGTGTTATATTAGCAGGACTAATGGCAATAAGAAGGAGAGGAGAATACAACAGTGGACAGCTAGTGTGTGTAAAAAAAAAAAAAAAAAAATTCCTCCTTTTCCCCCTCTGCCAACTGTCTTCAGCTAGATTGAGGCATACAAATTAACTTTTATGCTACTCCATGCAGCATGTGGACTGTGCTGGTAGATACTCTAAACTTTTGAATTGCTAGCCTATCTAGTTTGGAAGTGATGCATCACCAAAACAAGCTAAGTAGTCTTGTTCAGAAGCTGAGAATTCCTGCCATGAGCTGTAAAGACAGAGCTAAAATTACTTTCTATTTATAAATTTCTCTGACAAGTATTGATCACATTTCAAATGACAATATTTCAAATGAGAGTTTGTCTAGAGAGATCTTCAAACAGGACTTCATTGCATGTACTATTCTCAGCTTTATATATTCCAGAGAGAAATCAAAAGCCTAAAGGTAAAATCTGTTATCACTGACAGACTTCAGAATCCCAGATGGCAGCTTGCAGGCTTTCCTAATACATGGAAGTCCCAGGGCTCTTTCTATAAATATCTAGGACCATATGTTCCTACATCACTGAAACATCAGTAAACTCTTTTCTGTTACATCCCTTTGGAAAAGTGGGACAGTAGCATCATAGTAAGGACATCCAAAAAATCGAAGATGGGATACTGTAGACAATAAGATCTGTACTGTATGTCTACCCAACTCAACATCTGGCTCAGTATTTTTAATAGTACTTGTTATGGGCTGATGGATTCTGGGATCAAGTTTAGGAGGACATTAAACAGTATTTAAAGCACAAATTTACTTAACAGTGCTGCTGCCAGACCCGCCTTGCTGCAGGAGTGCCCAAACTGCTTTCTGTGCTCACGGTTCCTTTGGAGGGCCCTGTGCAGCACCTTTAGCCTGTAATTTGTTTGTCCTCATTGGGCCAGAGGCTGGGGGTTTCATTCTGACTGTTTTTAGGTAAATTACAGTTGGTTTCCCTGGTATTTTGGGGGAACTATGACTAATTACATAGTGAAAGATCATGAGTTTTAGTCCCATGAAAATAACTATGGAGGAAGTATAAAGGAATGCAGTACTGATGTAAGAATCTAAACAGAGTTAATGCTTCAAATCAAATCAGAATTAAAGTCTGTGTTAGTTACATTTGAGAAATCACTGTTTTTATAGTCAAGGGTCAAATCCTTCTCCTAATCCAGTACAGTCTTTCTGTACTGGAAAATAGAACTGCATTCTGCAATTGATATCAGAAGCTTGTTCCTCGAGAGAGGAGTTTAAGGGATATTAAAAAAAAAAAATCCTCTGTGTACTCAAATCTTCTGAGCACTAGTTGAAGAAGTCATGCTACAACTGGAGACTGATTGTTCCTTATATTTATACTTACCTCTGCCTGACTTTCTCTGTCAAGCTCTAGTGTTGCATAAATGTTTTCGGCTGGATCAATTGAAAAAAAAAAGTCCTGAGGGCAGCTCTCCTTCAAATAGTAGTGGGCTTCTCTACTTTGCCACTGAACCTGGAATCATGGGTAAAACATTAATGTAAATGGAAATATTCCAAGTTTCAAAAAAAAAAAGGAATAACACTGGAATGGTTCAGTCTCAAGGACAAAGGGTCCCTCAAAAACACCATTAAATTTTTGCTGGCAGCTACAGAAGATTGCTATTAAGAATAAGTAGGCATAGAAATGAAACTGCCCTGTAGAAATCATCTACTCAGAGCACTGTCCAGGCACTTTGGATGGACATTAGGAAGTTCTTCTGCTATCATTCCATCTCCTTACCTATCCTGAGTATGAACCAAGAAGCTTATCTCTGGTATTAGCAGCCCAGAATTTGTTCTTATCAAAAGAACTTAATCCTTTTTATCAGTTATTCTTTTTAAAGAGGCAACAGGCCTCAGGATGAAACTGGAGACAACATTACTCTTGCATCTAGCTGCAGTACAGTGTCTGCTCTTAAAGCAGCTGTGGTTGAAGATTGTGCCAATGTGTTTTGCTGTAATAGGCTTCTTAAACAATTTATATTATCAAAAGATGTTGAGATATGGTCTACTAGCTATAGAAGGCATCTGGGAATCAAGAAATGCTGGGCTTGGAGCTTCATTTCTGCCAGACTCATTCTACGTACCAGCAGGCAGGCTATTTATGACTCTGAAGTTTACCAGTTTCTGACTTCAGATGTTCATTCATAAATACAGTTAAATACCCAGCCATCACTAATCTCTGTCTCAGTTATTGTAAAATATACTAATTTATGCCTGCCTCCTCCAATATTGCAGGACTTGTATATGTAATTTTCTCAGTCTGGTTTGAGATCCTTTGAATATATAATTGTTATTATTCAGACTTCTGATGAGAGAGTGCAAGCCTCTGCAGGTCCATAAACAGCAGCTTTTTATATCAAATAAATTCAAAAGGGTAATAATGAAATTGAAATGAAATAATGAAATTCTTCCAGAACTTTGGGACACACTTCCTCGTTGTTACATGGTGTAGTCTTTCCTTCATCACAAGCCAAAGCAAAATCAAATCAGTGAAAGCTTTGTCTGACATCCTTTGGCAGACTGAAAGTTAACTCATTTTCAGATTGATTTAAATATGAAATTGAATTAGTGGAGCTAAAAATATTTCTGTAGTACTGCACTGGTGAAAAGCAATAAACACTTGTATGCTAGATAGTCTAAGGAAGAATGGACAGCAAACTCTGAGAAAATTATAACCAATTTTTTTTGCTGTTACCATGGAAATGTAACTACAAAGACTTGTGTTTAGACTGTACAGTCCTTATGAAATACAGCTTGTCAGTTGTTTTTATAAGACATAAACCCTTTTGACTTTATGGATGCAGAACAGTTCCTAACAAGGAGAAAGGAGAAGGTGACTTATAAATGGGGTGTGTGCAGTGCCTCATCAATCGTCAAAATAACAAGGCAAAGCCATTACGGAGGCCTCATTCTAATTTAAACATCCATTTGTTTGTTAGCATTAATGTGTTTCTTGGGTGATTTTGTTTAAGTTTTGTGCCTCTTAACTCATATGACTGTATTCCCAAAGTATGTGGATACAGTTGTGTGACCCAGTTCCCTCACTGCATTACTTGTTTTGCTATGAGGAAAAACAGTGCAATCTCTAATCCATGTTTAAAATAAGACTGTTATTTTAAACGACCTTTTCCTACCCTTTTTGCATCTTCACATGCCTGAGGGATTCCCTTTGGAGTTCCAATAAATAGAACAACAGGAGGCTTTACTCTGTGCATTAGACCGCCCTGAGTTTCTGTTACTGCTTGAACAATGCAGGGTGAACAGGCAGTTAGGGTTGGAGTAAGAAGCTGGGAAAATGCAGCACTGATTTTAGGTATTTCCAAGAATGTAGGGTAAGAATGTAAAAGTGTGGAGTTTAGCCTTTCAGGGGGAAAAACAAGACTGTCAGTCCAAAACACAGGCATGTAAATGATTTTAAACACCTTCATGTAAATGAAACACACTTTCATCAGTTGTCACTTGAAGATCATATACCTGAGATCCATTTCCTGATCTCCTAATTAAAATTGGCCTGTTGCCATACACATTTCCCTTTTGCTTTTCAATGTGCAACACACAGCAAATCTGCTTTTCATAATGAACCTGTGCACACAGCAGCATTTTTGCAAATGCACAAGAGAAGGCTGAATTTAATGGGATTATTCAGAAGCCTAAATTAATCCCAGGTTTGCAGTATCAAAGTCAATGTTCCTAATCCAAAGGAATTACCTAGAATAGATTTAAGATTGCAGGAGAATCTCATCTCATCTGAGTTGAATGATTTTGAAAATCAGCATCTCCTGACTTACCTTGGAAATGATCTGAGGATAACTCACATTCAGGAGTTCTAGAAGAAAAATGGCACCTGGAGCTACCTGGATGTTTTCCACAATTGCAATTTCCACTGTTGCTAAGGCACAATATCCTGGAGACTGATTCCTGAATCTTTGACTTGCACAATTAGATGATAATTGCTGACCTGGGATGTGTCTAGCACAGAGCTGTCTACAAATAAGAGAAACTTATCAAAGACACTTAATTCTTTTGCAAAAGCATGACAGCTGGTCTAGGAACACGAAATTAAGCTCCCTTTCTTGTTAATTGCTGCTAAACAATTAGAGCAGCTATTTTGCTATGGGGATATTTCTGTATTCTTGATTTTGTGTATTTTTCTATATTATTTACTGATGGTTCAATTCAGTTTTGTTACTACCAGTGGTAGTAAGGTGGTGGACGTGACACCTCTGCTGAGCCTGCTAGAAGGGAAGAATTTGGGGTGGTTCTGGGGCAGTTCTGTACCATATTTTCCATTACATCTGTGTCTTTCAGAGGCTTGTAACGATTGTACTAATCACTCACTGCTGATAATCCTGGGTTACTGGCTGCTAAATCTTCACTTTAAGGTGACTGCAGCATCTGCTGCTGGAAAGGAAATGAAGTGTTGCCAGGAAAAGGTCTTCAAGCAGCCCTGAGTGAGAGGCGCCAGGAGAGCGAAGCACAGCTTCTGGGCTCTGAGGACAGATGAAGGCGTATATAGGCAAATGAGACAGCCACCTAGATACCATACTGATCTTGTTCTAGGCAATGCTGTGACCTGTGTTCACTATCGCTTATCTGAGGTGAAGTTTGTTTTCATGACAGTGTGACTGCACAGCATATAGCATGGGATGCTCCTTTGTTATTGCAGGCAGTCAGGGGGAATAGCTTTCAAAAGTTGGATTTAGGAAAGTCCCCCTTCCTATTTCCAACGGAGGGGCCCATTCAGACAAGCTAACATAGCTACACCAGCTTCTAAATCCTTAGGCACCAGGCATCCTGATCTGCCTGGTGTGCCAATGTGATGGGTGTTACTGTCAAAGGCTGGACAGAGATGATGTCAAGCTGATTCATGATGACCAGTGTTTCCTTGGTGAGAACAGCCTCAGACCCCTGAGAACTCCAGCAATTTGTCACTGAATTGCAGGCTGCCTCCTACCTCTTGCTCCGCCTGGCTTCCCTGTGAGCAGAAGGTAGCCCTTCCCAAACTGCTCTGTGTGGACCTTTCCTCTAGTGCCAGAACTCTGCTGGATTACCTTCCTGCTTCCTCTGTACAAGTAATCTCATTGACTGAAGTCAGGAATGTCAGGAGTGGGAGGGGATGCAGGGCTTAAGCTTTTATTAAAGAAGCCTGGCAGGGGGATGTAGATTTATCTTTGAATGTTCTTCCCTCCTACATTTCTGTTGAGCTAGTGATGCAGCTTTCTGCAATGATTCTGTAGTGACTAATACCTGAAAGCCGTAGAAATTTCTCTGAACTCTTGAATGAGGGAAGATGTGTTCTTTTGTTATCACAAGGGAGGCAGAGGATGTTTTTGCTTTTGTATCAGAGGGTGAGATTTATATCAGGTTGCTGTGTCAGCAGCCAGGAGAGAGAAGTTTGAAAAATACCAGGCTTTCCTATCTGTTTACCCAAAACAGAGTTATATGGATGACATGTTTCACTGTTAAACTGTTCCTGGAACAAAGGAAATCAACTGAATGACAGCTGTATTTTACACATTAGAGGAGTAATATTAGACTAGAAGGCTGGAAAAAATCTGATTTCATCTGAACCTTTCTTTTTGGAGTTTATTGCTTAATTTGACATACATTTTCAGTGATAGTTTAGCTAAAAAGCCTTCATATAATCTAAGAAGCTAGCTGTCCAGATTGGTCGTTGCTCCTGACTGTTATTCTGACCTTAGCGTTTATCCAAAATATGAACAAAGACCTTCTTAAGTGATGGCCACCAGCTGTTTTTCCAGGAGAAAAAACTCTTTTCCTAGTTCCATGAAAACACTTAAAATTACTGTCTCAGCCTTGGGTTTGTTTTTAAGTGCCCTTTCCATTATGGTGGTCAGCCTTTTATAGCATTTGGAAATGTAAAAATAAGTGAAAAATACATTAAGGAGCAGTTTACAGACTTGAATTTTTAATTTCATAATTAAATAATAGGTGTTCTCCATGCTATCGCATAAAGAATATGGAGAGGCAACCAGCAATGCACCTCTGTTTGCCGTTGTAACACGATGCAGTGACATACATTTAAACAGAGCATTGTAACCTGTGTTAGCTGGTGAGATGAGATTGCTCTGCCTTCCCAATTCATTCCATTATTGCTTTTGAGTTGTCATGTTCTACTGTTACATTTCTAGGAGATTTTTCTCTGTATAAAATGTCATTTGCAAAATGTCTAAGGCAGGAGAGAATCTACTACAGAGCCAGACCATTGAAGCCCAAGACATTCATTCTTCAGTCAATATAGCATGTGATTAAAGACTTCTCAGGCTGGATATTCTGTTTTGGGGGAACACACATTTAGCCTTTGTAGTTCTCTTTTGCAACGTTTGACATTATTAAATTTTTGTAGTTTTTTAAAGGAAAGTAATTTTTCCCTAAGTCTCCTTGCTCCCTTTCCCTTCCTCTTTTCTACTGATGCAAAATAATAGTTTGACACAACTTCAAGTTATGGGTTTAAAAAAATCTTTATAGATTTATTTAATCCCCTACCCATATGTATTGACTTTTTAGCTGCACTTTCCAAAATTTTCTATGGCTGTTACATTAGTATGGACTTAGCCTTTTGAGAATCTTTCATATAGTACACAGTGACTGCAGGTGCACAAAATGAACTTCAAAAAGACCTTTCACTGCACTACAAAAAAACCTAATCCGAGCTGTCATTATTGGTGATGTATTGTGTGGGTGTACACAAAGCATCAGGCAGTGTTTTTCAAGAGTAACAATTTGCACATTCTCAGCTGTACTTTATAATCTGCAGATTCAGAAAAAATCTGCTATAAAATAAAACTTTGCATATTGGATTTTACTCACAAAAGAAGTGAGGATAGGAGTCATTGGGGCAGCATTATCTGGTGGTAGGTGCATTGGGATACTGTCTTATAAAAGCTTTCTGCCTGGAGTCACAGAAAATCTCAGCATTGCTGAGATCATTATAAAGTGCCACTCAGAGTGAGTAATGCCAAGGTATTACATTTCTACTGCTTAGGTAACTTAAAATCAGAACTGAAAACCTGATGAAAAATTTTACATCAGAATTACTAAAGGGCCTTTTTTAATATAAAAACAAGGAGTGCCATGATATGACAGATGCTGTGGTGTTTTTCTACTGTGTAAAATGCTCTTGTTTTTCTACTATGTATTTGGTTACTCAGAGTTTTATCACTGGAGTGGTGTAGGGAGTTCAAGACTTTTTCTTTTTGTGGTAACAGCACTTAAACAGCTCTCCAAACCTAGAGCTTATTCCTAGCTCTAAAAGAGACAGTACATCCTTGAGCCTCTAAAAACATTCCTTTGTTTAGTTCACATGCTTGTCTGTTCTACATGGTCTCAAAATAGCTAACTGACTTCTGTTTCCTAAGGCTTAAGGTCTATAATTGTTCAAACACTTCAATACAAAACAAGGGAGAACTACACAGCTGTATCTTACCTTCTACAGATAAAGAAATAGCCCATGCCCTTGAATCCATCTGGAACATAGGCTCTGAAGGTGGGCTTGGAGTCTGTGTGAGGATTTTATACTGTAACTCAGCATTTGGTGTGGAAGGGTCATCTGAGTCAGTGGCGCAGCCAGGCACAAATGATACTCGGGGTTTAAAGACTGCAAATTGGTTTTGGTGGCACAGTAACTTATCTAAACCACAGTGGGGTTCAACAAATACTTTTTGTAGACACGTTTGTTTTCCTAGCAAGCATCTGCCTATCCTGAAAACATTAAATGCATTGTACTTATAGGCATTTTGTATGAGAGTTTGGTGTGTTTTCAGGTGGAAAAGACAGAGCAGTGTGTACCTTCCCATTGTTACTGTGTTCAAGCTGATTCTGCATTCATTGCCTGTTTAATAGTTTCTTTTCTTAAACTTATGTCCTGAAAGTTTTTAAATCTTATCTGCCTCAGATACCTACTGTAGATGAGATACACTAGCAAGAGCAAACTTACAGCACCTTTTCTGAGGCATTCAAGGGCCTTATAGTATTTCTCATCAGCCCCATTTTGTAGGCTCAAAGTTGCCAGCTCTCATGATATTTGTTGTCTTTCTTACTAACCTATCTTCTGGCAGTTTTGATTAGGCTAGTAGTGGAACAACATGTTTTCTTGATTGCACAGAAAACCTTTACAGTGTGGCCTGAGGCTTTAGGCACAGGTGGTTCTTTCCACTTATTGCTGTTTAAACCCTTCAGCTCAGCAGCTGGAGGTGTTTTTTTTTTTTTTACAGACTATGTATCTTGTGTTAGGTCTCTGTCTTGGAAATGTGTGGAGAAGGCACAGACAGCTCCTTGCTGGTTTTGTTCTTAAACTGTCAGAAAGCTTAACCTGAGAATTTGGGGTCAAAGAACTTACTAGGGTGCATGTTAATGTTTGTATGTGTGATGTGTGGAAGGAAGTCAACAGTAAGAACATATGCTGAGTGAGAGAGTCTTCAGGTACCTGTGTGCGTCTTTGTGTGTCAGCTAAATCTCCTGGTGACAGACTTGCCAAAGTTACAAAACTGAAACAAAATAGTGTTTTGTACAAATGATGGAAATGCAGGGCTCAGATATTGGTGTGCCTCTTCTGCTGTAGTCATCTGTACCACTCCAAATGGGGTGGAGTACTTCCTCTTGGATTGATGGTGTTTCCTTTTGTTTTGCATTGAGATTTGTTATGGCCCAAGAAATGCAGCAATAGATCAAACATGAGTTGAGGCCTAGCCCTTTCCCTAGAGGTTTACTCAGGAGTGGCAATATTTCTAAAACATTATTTTAATGCCTGGTGTGACTGAAACCCAATTCTCTTGTCTCTTTAGCAAGAGTGTGAAGTAGATAACAAATGGATATATTGCTTAGAGGGGCCATGGCCTTGTTGGTCTAACTCAGTGAGTTTCCCCAATATGAACAATGCCCATTCTTTTCTTTCTATATTTTAATAGTGTTGCTTAATTTTTCAAAATGAAACATACTTTGAAGTAAATAGTCCAGTTTTTACATTTGTATGTGCATTAAACAGCTGCTAAATAGCTTTTGTATTCCACACTAGAGGTGACTATGGTCAAAACACAGCCAAACTCTACCTTTGTTTATATGCCAATGTAAGTGGGATTTTCTAGACATAGTGGAGAATTTCCATGTGTTCATAGCTTATGCAATCAGGTAGCACTTGCTAAATGTGAATTGAATGGTGGTGTCAGGATGGTTTGACATGCATGGGGAATCCCAAAGGACCTGCTAATTGCCTGGTCAAAAATGTCTCTCTTCTCGTGAGGGATAGTAGAGGTCCAACAATGTTTTGCAGGATTGTTCTGAGGAGTAAGCATTAATAAAGCATCTAACTCAATACAATGTATCCCCATTAATATGAAAGTGGAGACAGGCCATGTAAGGGTTAATATTTGGAACAGTAGTAATACTTAGAAAATAACATTAGGAAAGCGCTGTTACGTTAAATGTCAGTAATGTCTCACTATGTTTCTCCGCCTATTTTTTCTTTGTTCTCAAGAGTTTTTGTTACAGATTGGAGCAAATTACAAGTACCCATTAAAACTCATTTAACCTTCACACTATGAATCCTTCTGCTGCAGTGGTGTGAAGTAACTTTTCCCTCTTACAAACATATGGAAATGCACAGCAAACCTTTTATAATATCTACAATACAACAAATATTGCTGTTAAAAGCCACCTTCTGAGACATGATGCAAAACAGCATGACCCATGCAAGCCAAATGAATACATTGAGGAAACCATCATGCTGAAGACAACTAAGTATTTCAGACAGAAAAAACTTCTTGTGATTAATCAAGGATCTTATTCTCTGGCTTACACCTCATTTTCATCAGTATAATAAGCCAGAGTTCAGTGGAGTTACTCCTGATTTATAACAATGTGAGAGGAATATAGTACCAAATAGGTCATATTCTCTGCTGATTTTTTGCTTCACATCATGACTGCCTGACATCTGTGCTGGCTTTAAAATACTTCCTGTTTCATGTAGAAGCTTTTTATACCATTTGTACTTGCTGTGTAGGGGAGAAAAAAATTAATCACAGTCTAAATTAAATCCCTTTGGGATGCACTTAGGTATGACTAAGAGGACTTTAAAATATGTTAACTAACATGCTTTAAAAGTACATTGTGAAAAAAGAACATTTTAATATATGGTTGCAGGTAAAGGTGATCTGTAGATTGAGTGTGCCTTCACAGGAACACCTCAAGAAAATAGTGTATTATCTCGTCTGTCACCACTCCAGTCTTTGACAATGTCCACAATGTGTTACCTAAGGTGGTCTAAAACCACTTCTTTTCCTTTGTAGTCCACACACATTCTTTTGCATTGTAAACCCTGTTGACAAGTAAAATATGATGCACCTGACTTTGCTTCTTTTTGACATTAGTTAGGCCACAAGCAGATACAGAGCTAGTTTAATAGACCCTTTTGCTGGGAAAATCCCTTCAGTTTAACTTTCCAGAATGTTTCCAAAAGATGAGTGACGTGCCCTCTGCTTAGTGTTTGAAGCATTAGAGCTTGTGGGCTGAAACACTGATCACAATGTGCCTCATCAGATATCCTAAGTCCCAGTTACAAGGTATTTCAGAACAATGGACAAGCTCAAGAAGTGGGCCCATGTGAACCAAGTGCAAGGTCCTGCACCTGGGTCGGGGCAACCCCCAGTATCAATACAAGCTGGGGGATGAAGGGATTGAGACCAGCCCTGCCGAGAAGGACTTGGGGGTACTGGTGGGTGAAAAGCTGGACGTGAGCCAGCAATGTGTGCTCCCAGCCCAGAAGGCCAATCGTATCCTGGGCTGCATCAAAAGGAGCGTGGCCAGCAGGTCGAGGGAAGTGATTCTGCCCCTCTACTCTGCTCTGGTGAGACCCCACCTGGAGGACTGCGTCCAGCTCTGGAGCCCTCAGCATAAGAAAGACACGGACCTGTTGGAGCGGGTCCAGAGGAGGGCCACAAAAATGATCGGGGGATGGAACACCTCTCCTCTGAAGAAAGGCTGAGAGAGTTGGGGTTGTTCAGCCTAGAGAAGAGAAGGCTTCAGGGAGACCTTATTGCAGCCTATCAGTACTTAAAGGGGGCTTATAAGAAAGATGGCGGCAGACTTTTTAGCAGGGCCTGTTGCGACAGGACAAGGGGGAATGGCTTTAAACTAAAGGGGGGGTAGATATGGACTAGATAGAAGGAAGAAGTTTTTTACGCTGAGGGTGGTGAAACACTGGCACAGGTTGCCCAGAGAGGTGGTGGATGCCCCATCCCTGGAAACATTCAAGGTCAGGTTGGACGGGGCTCTGAGCAACCTGATCTAGTTGGAGATGTCCCTGCCCACGGCAGCGGGGTTGGACTAGATGACCTTTAGAGGTCCCTTCCAACCCAAACTATTCTGCGAATTCCTTCTATTGCAAAACTGAGAATTATCAAGAATTTGGCCTGTATTTACTATTCCATGACATCTTAATGCTCACCTGAAGATAGGGAATCTTCTTTCTGACTTATGTCCTGAAGATTTACACTTATTTTCCCCATTTTTCTGACAAGCAGAATACTTTTAACATAAAGACTTAAGTACACTAGCAGCTTAAAACAACAGCTTAACAAGGTTAAACTATCTCACCCTCTATGAAGGTTCTGAAATCACGCCTACTTGCATATTAAAATACTGTCTCCTTCTGACTTTACATTTGGCTAAGCAACAGCATTTGCTGTTCAAAATATGTTGGGAAGTTTATCTATAGAACTAATGATAGAAGAGTCCACGTTTCTATAATAGTCTTCTTTTAGCCTGCTTATCTCTTCCCTGACATTTCTTACTGAGCATCAATGAGCAGGCAGCTTTGTACTGACATCTGAAAGCAAGTCTACAGCAGCAGTGTGCAAAAAGCTATGGAACAAGCAGTCACATGGTTTCTATATTTTCTTTATTTACTGTGTTTATAATGCCAAATGGAAAATTAAAAGAATGCCCTAATCCCAAAGAGTAAGGCATGGTATTTCTCCTTCCCACATGGATGGTTGTGATTATCTTTGGGGAGGGAAGGCATTTTATATTTGTTCGTTTTGATACTCAGTTCTAGTCTCCTCTCTGGGAGAGCAAATAATATCTAAACTTTTTAGTATAAACACTATGTAATTTATATAAATTGGATTATTTTAATGAAATGTTTGACTAAATTTACAAAGATTAGCGTATGTGATCTGTAAAACCTTTGTCTCCGTATGTAGATGGAGACAAAGGAACGTGCCTTTTTAGAAAGGAGCCAGGAAGGTTGATGTTACCTTGCTGTGTTTGCTGAGAACTGCAAAGAAGATATCTTAAGCCAACACCGGCATATTGCCTTTTTTCATTTTTTACTGCTGTTGTTATGGTCATGGAATTCAATGCTGGATGCTCACCTTCAGCTTTTCCAAATGCCAATTTTTAAAACATTTTATAATACGCATGATGTTACTAAAGCTGTAGGTAAAATGTCTGTTAGTTACTACTAATAAAGGGTATATGATGTTTATATTTAAAATCTATTTTAAAAAAATTAAAATATTTAAAATATGGGCAAAAGAAGTAAATTGAGATGTGGAGATAAGCTTCCTCTGTCTCTCCTATCTGAATTTGTCCCTCATATCCCCCACAGAAAAAGGTAATGGGGAGACAAAAGACAGGCTCCTATTGAGATCTCCAGGTCCTACCATTGCTGCTAGTAATTTCTCAGGGACAGAAGTATGGAGTTACAGCTTTCTTTGCCTACAGGTAACAAGGGTGTGATGATTTTTTTGCATCCTTTTAGTTATCTCACCGTTGGCCACAGTGCAATTTGCTTACATGTTGTTCAGAAAGAAACAATATGAAGAGATCTAGTGCTTGGATATTGCTTTATTAGTATTGCTATTGGAGCAGTATTGGGCTTCTTGGATGTTTGAGTCTATCACTTCATCTCAGCTTGTCACCAGTATACATTAATGTAACCAGATCCATGCATGTGTTCTGTCTTCAGAGAAACATCTCCTAATTTGGAGGTTGCAGTGCATACTTCTGATTATAGCCAAATACTTCAGCTATAGATTTTTTTTTTTTAATTGGCCTCACCTCACATTGAAACTCTGCAGGGATGAAAGCAACTTTGTTGCTAAGTGTAGCCTGAATTAGTGTTAAGGAAGACAGGTGACTCAGGATAAGTACCCACAGAAGTGTAGTCTACTTGTGGAATAGGCTGTAAGATGTGATTCTGTCCTGAAAAGGGTTCAGGAAATAAGAGATATCTATGAAGTTGTCACCATGAGATAGGTAAGCCCCCATGGTTTTCTTGTAGTTACTAGCCAGCACATGTGGGCATTTACTGTATTTGGGAGGATAGAAGGTGTAAGATAGGAAGGTATAAGAGTAACCCATGTTCTTTAATTTGCAAATTCTTATTTGGTAGCATGATATTAGCTGATAATGTGGGCTTAATTTTCAATTAATAATTATTTTATCTTCATTTCTTTAATTAGTACTATTTGCTAATTATTTTCTATTTGGACGTTCGTATATCAACAGCTGGTCAAGTAGTCCCCATAAGATCAAGGCTACTTAGTTTTTCCATTCAGTGATCTCCAAGCACAGTGCTTAAGATCTGACATAACAAGCAAGCACACTACAAATACAAAAGAAAAGGGGTGTGTAAATACCCATTTTTGATAGACTTGGGCGAAGTGTACATTGGTTAGAGTAAGAACTGCTGTTTTTTTTTAACAATATGACTTTAAGGACTTAGTCTGTATTCAATAGCTAGAATATTTACAGAAATAGATGCATCTGGAAGTAATTTTAAGGAGAAGGTAAACTGGCATCAAAATGCAATTTAATTTGTTACTTAAAGAGGTTCCAGTAATATTTTCTGAGTAGCTTTTCAAATAATACCAAAATATGGCTATAAATACTCTTTCACATTCATTTAATATCTATTTCAGTGCACAAAACTCAACTCTGCACACACAGTTAGGCAGCTGTGCACTCCAAACTCACTTTTAGCACATGTAAAACATTTTTAAATCTCCTTTGAAAATATGTGCTGTAATTTTACTCTATGAAAAATAGTACAGTTGTATTTGGACCATGTTGCATGCTCATGAATTCAGAAAGTGCCAGGTGAAGAAAACAATACTAAGACTGAAAATAAAGTTCCAGCACTGGTTACATAAGCCTGGAAACTGTTTTCAAAGATATTGACGTTATCAGTATTGACTTTAAGGGTCCTAGCTGGTGGTGCAAAGCACAGCAGCAATAAAATGGCAGTGTTCTGTTCAAAGTCAATTTAAGTATAGACTAATGAGTCACTGAAGCACCTATTAAATAGCAGATGGTGCTTATGACTGGGAAGGAGAATGACCATTTGTTATTCTAGCAGAGGGCAGTTACTGAAGTCAAATTGGTTAGGAATTAAAAGGCAAACTTAGTATCAATGACATTTGTTTTGTTTCGGTTGCAGGCTCCATGATAAGATTGAGCAGGAGCATAACATTTATGTTAAAAGGACTTTGACTTTGTTTTCTTGAATAATTATGATGCCTTCTCTAAAATCTCTGTCTTATGAGATCCCAAGATACAGAGAAGTACACAGTATAAATTGTTTTCAATATGTATTTTAACTGAGTGGCTCCAGTCAACAGTGTTTATACTTACAAATCTAGGATATTGTGTTTGGTTTTCATCATTTATTGTGCAAAGATTATATAGTATAGTAATTGTAGAACTAAAGGTAGGCTAGGTGTGTCTAATTCTTCATTTAAAATTAAGTTGCTGACTAAAAACTGGAAAATTATGGCTTTTAAAAAGTAGTGAAGAATATATGTGGAGACCCTTAGAGCCTTCTAGGAAGTATTCTCTGGGTCTCTGATAGCTCTCCTCTCCTCTGTGAACTAACTTCCCTATTATCCTACTTTTTTTGATGCACAACTATCAGGAACTCTTACGACATGTAAGAAGCAGGAATACTTTGGTGCTTTATGGATGCATATTGCCCTGGTAGGGACCCCAGCTCATGCAGTAGAATAGAGTATGAACTGTGACTCCTTGGACTTACCACAGCAACATTTTCAGGTCCAAATTTTCAGGAGTTTTTTTTAAGTTGTTCAATGAAATGTATGTTTGTTTGGGTTTTTTAATGCTTATGTGTTTCTGTTGACATTTTTCTTGGAGGAAAAATACTTTCCAAATACTTCTTTTAAGCATTGAGATAATTCTTTTAAATAAAGACCAGACAAAGCTTTTCTAGTCCATTTTTCACACTGAACCCCTAGTCTCGGTCTGCTTCAAAAATGTTATTGGTATAAAAGTTTATCTGGATATAAGGCAAAAAGGAGGCTGCTGAAGACAGATATATTAAAACCAATATATTTTTATCTGATACTAGTGGCTTTTTCTTGTATTTCCTAGATACCAGCAATAAGGGCCTGGAAGAGCAAAAGGAATTAAAAAGCACATAGCAAGCTAAGATTGAAAGTTTTTGGGTTTTTTTTTTTTATATGCTGCAAGGGTTTCTTGTAAGCAGCACCAGACTACGGTAGTGCAGGTGAGCCAGGTTAGTCTGTTTGGCTCATACCTGTTTTACAGTGGTGTCATTTCATTGACTTTGGTGGGACTACTAAACAGTGAAAATGAGGGGAGAATAATACCTGTGAAGTCCTGAGTGGATTTTTATGTGCTAGCATAAGGATTACAATGGGAATGAGCCACCATATTTTTCAGGTACCTCTACGTATTCTTTTCTGCTAATGAGATATATTGTTGGTAACAACATAAAAACCTGAAAGACAAATTGACTTCTTAATTCAGACAAAACCAATACAAATAATTAAAAAAAAATTGCTGGCAATACTAGGATGACATCTTCCCTTTACAGCAATGGAACCAATACCAGTCTCATTCAGTGGCACGACTCCCTGAAAATTAGTCCTGTTATTCTGAAGTTGATCAATATGCATTAGAGCAGACTTTAGTTGCCCTTTCTCTTCTTTCTAATAAGAATAATTGCTTGTTTATTTGTACAGTGTCCCTAAATACATTCCTCTAAGTTCTCTACTTCAGTGAAATACCTAGCAAAAACATTTGCATAGGTGTTGTGGTTTAACCCCAGCTGGCAGCTAAGCACCACACAGCCACTCACTCACTCCCCCCCCCCCAGTGGGACGGGGGAGAGAATTGGAAGAGTAAAAGTGAGAAAACTTGTGGGTTGAGATAAAGACAGTTTAATAATTGAAATAAAATAGTAATAATAATAAAAGAATATACAAAGCAAGTGATGCACAATGCAATTGCTCACCACCCGCTGACCCATGCCCAGCCAGTCCCCGAGCAGCGGCCCCCCCGGCCAGCTTTCCCCCAGTTTATATACTGCACGTGACATCACATGGTATGGAATATCCCTTTGGCCAGTTGGGGTCAGCTGTCCTGGCTGTGCCCCCTCCCAGCTTGTTGTGCACCTCCAGCCTTCTCAGTCTGTAGAGCATGGGAAGCTGAAGTCCTTGACGAGTGTAAGCACTGCTTAGCAACAACTAAAACATCAGTGTGTTATCAACATTATTCTCATCCTAAATCCAAAACACAGCACTGTACCAGCTACTAGAAAGAAAATTAACTCTATCCCAGCTGAAACCAGGACAATAGGTTAACAACTTAAAGGTACCATTCTATGTTTAATCTTCCCTTTATATGTGACATCAATGGCTGGAAACCTGGCTATACTTCAAGGAAATGTTTAGACTGCTTCTAGCAGCAGATAGGACAAGCTCTAACTAACATAGAAGATTTAATCTTGAACAGTGCTGAGCATTGACAACTTCCACTGAATCCTCTGGAATTCAGAATGTCTTTGTGTCAGGTTTCTAAATCACGATTATTTGAACTCATCTCCCTAATCTGGATTTGCTTTTAATGCTAAGGAATGAGTTCTGAACCAATCTCTAATTCTGCATATGAGTTATGGTCTGAGCTACTCAGCTGACCTCAGTACTTGGTACAGGAATCACGTACAGTGAAGTTTCTTGTTCTTTAATAAACTCAAACTAGAGAGTTATAGTTTAAAGATGGTTGGGATAAAACTTGAACAATAGATACCCCTGCGCTTTTGAAAAATTTTGCCTCAGGATAAGTTTATGGTTCATGCTCATCTGAATAACCACCATCAACCTTGAATCAGGTCTAAATAAAAATCTC
Source organism: Aptenodytes patagonicus (assembly GCF_965638725.1). Classification (NCBI taxonomy): domain Eukaryota; kingdom Metazoa; phylum Chordata; class Aves; order Sphenisciformes; family Spheniscidae; genus Aptenodytes; species Aptenodytes patagonicus. The sequence continues at coordinate 10,800,736 of NC_134959.1, forward strand.
AGGGTAATTAAACAGACAGGCATATTACACAGACAGCTGCTCAGGTGACAGGATTACTGTGCTTATAAAGGTCATGTGGAAGAAATTAATCTTATCCCTATCCCTGCAGAAAACATTTGTTTGTAACATCACTTGACCATCAGACAACATGGTGAAGCAGAAAACACTTGAACTGATAGGTGTCACATTTCCATGATTTGATTATTGATGTTTTCCACAGATTACATCTTAGGCAAAAAGCATAGAGGAAAACTCTGAATGATGTCACAAATATATCTTAGCCTGTTTAATAATACAGTGTTATCAGGACTTCTTGATATGCCTGTTACCTTTTGGTTCTGGTATAGTAGTGTACCAATATAAAATATATTTCTCAAAGATGTGGTCCCTATATATGCTTTATATTAAGAGGACTCACAGAGAAGATAGGACATCCCATGTAAATTGTAATTAAAAGTTACCTCATTTTGTTTACTCAATAGCTAGAGTTAACAATTCTGTGCATAGTAACCAGTGAGAGAAAAACGTAGACCATTACCATTCCTCCTAATGCAGAGAAACATGGATTTAACCAAATCTTGAATGAGACTCTACATTATATCTTTTTGTATGATGCCAGTCCAATGAAAAATTAGTCTGTTCAAAACAATACAAATGATTCACTGTTCAGAAGGAAAAATTTTAGGTTTGTATATATGTATGTATATTTGCTGTATTGTGAATCACCATGGAGAGGGAAAAAGAACATGAATAATTATGGGCTGCTCCTATAACTCTTGATAAGAGTGAAAAGACCTCACAAGAGTCTTTTAAGTCTTTCTGTATTATCCAGAAGGTCTGACGAGCAAAGAAATGGAGACTCTGCTTCTTTGGTACTGATGTCACTACCTAGATGTCAGTATTACAAGAAATGTCAGTGACATTTTTTGTAATAAATATTTCTCTATTGGAAAGTGAGGTATCTGAATAAGACAAAGTGACAAAGCACAAACTCATTCCTACAAAATGGGGAGAATGTGTATGGTTCGATATTCTGTCAGTATGTGCAAGAGATTTATCTGAACCTTTATAAGTCTTCATCATTAACCTCCTACAGTGTTATCACCTTGTTTTCATACTTTTCTACTTTACTGGGTCATTGTCTTTGTCAGCCTACACCCTTTTATACCTAATTATGGAGCAAATGCAATAATAAGCTGACTGTGGATAGATGTATTATAAGGTTACGGGGCTCGGCCCTTCCAGAATCGTACTCAGATTTCTGTTCATGGTGCAAACTCCTGGAGCAGGTTCATGGTGTGCTTTAGGGACAAAATCAAATCGAACTTTTTATGGTCCAGAAAGAGTAACTATGGTACAAAGGACTCTTTTGGTCCACTGTTGTTATTAGAGTCGTATCACAATGTTATGATCCAGATATCCCATTATGATATATTACTGTGAATCTGTGTCTGTCCACCCCAAATTTCTGAATATTTAGATTCAGCTGGCCCTTGTTGAGACCTTAGCTTGTTCAGAGAAGCTGGAATTAAAGCTGCCCCTGCTGTTTACCCAGTCATACCTAGTGTCATTGGTGTGGATCAGTCAGCATTGCATGGCAGTACTGTGAAGCTGCAGCTTTGCCATTTTGCTAGTATGGCTGGAAATGGGGTGAGAATAGAGCTACGTAACCTGCACAAATAGGATTTTCTACAGAGGTTGCCTCAAGATGATGTACAATACACCCGGGTCTCCTTTGTACTGCACCTTGTTTATCTACATGCAGCAGACACTTCATTCGAGTCCTCTGACTCCACACTGTTTGAGACTCACTTTGCATAAAAATTTTAAAAGGAAGTAAAGAATGGGGCCTTCTGTATTTCATTCTGATCTCACAGCAGTGTAAGTTGAGTTAAATAGAATAACTCCTGATTTAGGTCATGATTTACCCACTTTCTTAAGTAGACATCCAGTTTTAAGCACATGAATAAGGCAACTACTCATAGGAGGATGATGACTCGTATACTCAAAGTCAAACATGCCTTTAAAACTTAGCTTAACTGGATGTTTCAACATTGTGAACTGAGATCATATCCAATAAATTATGTTAACTTCAATATTTCTATGCCTGGTAATAGAATAATTTCTTTTTTTTTAATTGGAAGGGACATTCCATATTTAGAATGGAGAGTAGCTAGGATCATAAATTTGTACTTAAAACTAAAAGCTTATTTCCTTATTTTAATGCTAATGGTATAAATATTTGGAAACTTAATGCTGTTTTAGTCTTTGTCAGTGACCAGAGACCATATCTGTTACAATATTCTACTATTTCTCTTAACAGGGACTTCTATTGTTTGACTTTATGCTGCAAATGGAGTCCTAACATACGTGCCACAGAAAAGTTATTAATAGAAGCAATCTGCTTCTATTTTCAGGCATGGAAAAGGAAACGATCAGTAGCCGGGCAGTAAATGTTATCTTAGACATCCTGAAATGCAATGAAAGAAATAACATATCTTAGCTAGGAAACTTTCTCACCCGATTTACATCTTCTGATTTGCTTAGAAATAACTAAAAAAAAAGTCTTCAAAATCTATTAACGGAGTAAGATACAATTACTATGTTAAAATGTATTAAAATACATATAATTACCCATATGAAATAATAAATTAACTAGGAATATACAACACCTAAACAAGAAATAGGGAGGATTCATTCTTATTCCCCTAGTACCAGTAAAGACTTCTTTCAGTCTTATCAGAAGTCATGTAGCAGAAGAATTTAAAAGAAGCCTGATCATTCCCGATACTCCTGGAAAAAAAAAAAAAAGCAGGTATTATTTTCAAATCTTCTGTATATAATAGGATTAAAAAGGGACAACTTTTGCAGGTGACCTATTTTGTAGGTTAGAGTTATACCTATAGATTGTATTACAGAATACCACTTAGAGTATATAAAACTGCCCATAACATCACATAATACTACCATATACTGTTTTTTCTCAGCTGGTAATAAGTATCCTACTGTGCTAGGCTAATTTATTTCAGGAAAATATTGCCTCGTACAAGCTTGACACATCTCAAGTGGTAAGTATGCTCACATAAATTTACTCTTGGACCCTTAAAAGAAAGAGTAAAGGAGAAAAACACTGACTTCTTTCTAAAAGGCCTAACTCTAACCTACCATGGTTTCTGATTTTTTTTTTTAAATTTACAGTTTCAAATAAAATGTTGTTTCTTTTTAAGACTCGGAGTTTTAACTAAAAAAGCCACATTCATGTTTTAAAGCGGTCAAGCCTTCAGTAATCTTAAACAGAGATATCTGAAAGGGGTAGATGTTTATAAGGAATCTCAGCTAACATATATTCATTAAATAGGAGAATGATCTTGTTAATATTATTGGTGCTGTAGTGAATAGTCGTTTTAACATTTCAGCCATAAACTAGTCTGATGATAGTTCTGTAGGCACAAGCTAGATAACTGAAGTCTGATATTTAAATATCCCTGTGAAAGGTAAAAGGATTCAGGGTGAAATAGAAGTTCATTTATAATAGAAAATTGGAAGTAGCAATTTTATCAAAACAGAACATTAAAGAAGAAAAATTATTGTAAATACTATTTTTTGAAAATATAAAGATAATTATTAGAGCTGTATGGAAATTCTTATGTTTACTGAAAGGTGAATGGTGAAAGAATGATATGTGGAAAAATAATTTTTAAAGCCAGCTATGCCTGCTGTCTGGCTCAGTGTCAGAAAATTGGCGTAATTGCATCCCTGGTATAAACTAAATTAAAACAATTTACTAAATTTAATTGACCATTCCCATGATATAAAGCAATAAAATCTAACAGTGGATGAATGTTTTTGATTTCTCCTGTTTTCATGTAAGTACTGGACACTATTTTAATTTGTCAGTATTTTAAATAAATTATTCTGAAGAAAAAATATTGGTTTACACAAAAAGAAGAGTAATACCGTGATGGGTGTCCTGGTACCACAGTTAGTTGTTAGAGCAGTAGCTCTGCAAATACATATACACATCTTACTTTGAATTTTATTCAAGTAGCATCAAGCACATGTCTAAATGTCAGCATATCAGGGAAGGAGCAATATTAAAGTTGCCTTTATTAAAGCAGTCTATCAGTTTTAGTTCTGATTCATTCTTTAATACACATCAGCTGGTACAGGAGGGCTCTAATCATTGAAAGCTGTGATGGAAGAGCTCTGATAAATTCTGCTGTGGATCTTTAAAATGTTCTCAAATATGGATGGCACCTCTCAGGTGAGGAGTATCCAGGTCTTATCTTAGCCCTACCTTCCCTGGTGGCTTGAGCTAGGTCAGCCAGGTGGCTGGGGTGCAGGACATGCACTCGCTGGCAAAAAGGTGGTGTGGAGAGTGAGCTGGGGAAGGTCAGCTCTCCAAATCCCCTAGCATATGTTTAATTTCTTAAATTAAAGTTGTTCCTTTGAACTCAGTAAAGCTCTTCTGCAGCATAAAGTGTGGCAGGAGCATATGCTTTTGTAGGACTCTGACCTCTGCTCTATTTTTAATCAAATAAAATGGAAGACTTTTCCACAGTTTTGTTGTTAATTGCCTCCCAGACATAGAAACATAGTTTTGTATTTAGTCATTCAAATATTTGAGATGTTGGAAACAAAAATAATCAGGAAACCTTTACTGGGTTCATTTTCTTAATTTCTCTGTCTGATTGCATCCATCTGTCAAAACATTCTTGTGCAAAACACATAACATGAGGTACAGGTTTTGAATTCTTTCTGTGCATAGTTTGCTAATTTGTACAAAACCCACTTAAAAATAGAACTAACTTTCCTTTTTGTGCTTTTTCAAGTTACTACATCTTTATTGACAGAGGAAATGCAGCTCTTGGCTACAGTCAGGTCTAAGGGAAAACTTAGTGGCTTCATCAGGGTTAGCATTAGCACCCATTGTATTTGCCAGCAGGACTGGAGAGGAAACCATTTTCCTACCACATAATTCTTGGAGGCATTAAATTTTTTTCTTATTCCCAGCCTCAGGACAAACCCCCAAAGTACTCTCTGTTTTCATTAGGGAAGGGGAGTGGGAGTGAAAAGGAATCTCATCAAGCAATGATTCTGGAAGCTAGAGCAACTGGATCCAGATCTACCTATATTCCAAGATACACTTGTTCAGCTAAATTGGAATGAGTCTGAATTACGAAAGACAAGTGAAAAAACGTAACATTCACCTTTAAACTTAGTGCTCCAACCATCCAAGTAGTGGGTGTTTTAGGATGGCTTGCTTTTGGGGCTTAAAAACGCCTGAGATGTACTTGGGTCTCTTCTCCTGTATTGCAAAGGTATAGGAATGGTACCTGATGTTGCAGCGCAAAAAGAAAAAGCGTATGTGGACACAGAGAAGACAATGAAGCTCCAGATAAGGTGGGATTACATTACACCATAAATCTATCTATTCAGCCTTTTAAGAATTCAACATCTAAGATGGCAAACAAAGTTTAAAAAAAAAGAAAAAGGCTAATTACTGTAGGCAAAGCTTGACATAGGGAAAGAGTGTGCTGTGCTGCAAATTTATAGATTTTTTTTTTCTCTTTTAAAATAAAATAATCATACTTCTAATGATAATATAAAAAACATCACACAGTTAAACTTAGGTCTAAAATGAGTTGTTTTTTCTCCGGGTAAGAGCCAGTAGATGGATATGAAATTAATGGTTCATTTCATAAAGTATTCTTATCGAAGAGGAAATAAAGAGAGAATTGCTTAAAAAAAAAACCAAACAAACAAACAAAACAACCTAAATCCAGTTCTCTTCCAAAATCAGTGCAATTATTTTTTTATTTGTTCTGCTGAAACTCAGGAGAAGATAAGGCTCAGGAGCAAGTTCATACTGGTTCTCTAACTTGCAAATGGATGCTTTCCACAGATGACAGAGATCCATGATACTGCCAGTCTTTAATTTTTAATCACAAATTCACAAGCCAGGATTTTAAATTATATGAAATTTAAGAAATGTCTTTTATTTGAGCCTTTGCGTTCCATCTAGTTTACATTTTCAACTTTTCCCTGTACCTCCATAGCTAGATCTTTAATTTCTAATAGAAGTGAGATTCCAACATAATTCTTCTCCAAAAGGTAGAATGGGTAGAATGTTAAGCAGAATTTCAGCTATCCCTTTGATAAATTTGCAGAATTTAGAATTAGAACGATGTGTTAGAATTGTATTCCTTTCTTTGGAAAACTAATTCTTAGCTCCATTCTGCCCTGTTGAAAGTTCTCTGTCTATGTAACGTTAAGTTTATTATTTTAATGATTTCTTAACCGATGAACTGTAAGTGCTGAGAACATTCCAAAACAGTTGAATTTATTAGTGATTAATGTAATCCCTCTTTCTTGCTCCAGTAGTGGATACCTGATCTGTCTTATTTTTATGGCTCCCGAAATTAAGTAAAATAAATCATCAGTGGAGGAATTGTTTGGTTTTGGGTCTGATTAGTTTGGAGAACTAGCCTGTGCTTGTTCACATTTTTGCCACAGTGTGATTGTGTCTCTCAGAAATTGCCCTGCAATTATTTTGTTTTCAAAACGTAGTCCTGATTCTGCAAACGTACCATACATTTTCATGAGATGATGTAGATGCTCTCACAATGCCAAATTCTATTTTTGTTTTCCCTATAGTATAGCTAGAACACAGTTCCAAACCAACAGCCTTTTAAATGTTCATTCAATTTTACACATTCAGTGTACCCTGCTGACATTTAAGCATGTGTTAGTGTTTCCAAAAACAGGGCCTAAATCTGCTGACTCTCCAGAAAAGAGCAGGATTTGTCCTGTGATCTTAATAACTTTATTTGCATAAATAGTACTCAGTTGAATAAGGAATTATAAAGCTGGGTGTACATTTAGCAATGAAGGTTCCGTGCCTTCTCTGCCATACAGATAGGGATGGAAGTAAGGATTATTAGGAATTTCAGCTGGTTTTTTTTTTCTGTTCATCCTTGTGGAAATTACAAAGGATAAGCGAAACACAGATATTAAAATACAGTTAGTGTTCTTCATCCATTATTCACCAAGTGACCTTAATAAGCCATTTTCAATGTCATGTAAAATGCTTTAGAGATTTGAATGGTTTTGGCAGCTTTCACAGAAACACAGTTAAATTCAAGGAAGAGTACAGAAAACTGCCTAAACTGTATGGCTTTGGTTAACTGGCCTCGGCAAGGATTTATTCCCTGAAATGGATGGGATTTTGCTGGATTATGTTAGTACCAGGTGGAGTTTTAATTAAACCTCTGTCCTGCTGTTGGGAAAGAAAGCTTTACAATCAGTGAATTAAAAGTAGCCCTTTCTTTTGGGGGGGAGAGAGAAGGAAGGGTGGAGGTGGTGCTTTGAGATGCAGGAAGTTCCCCGCCAAGCACAGCATGGATGAACAAACTCCTGCTTGAGCGGCTTGGAGACTTTTCACTCGGTCTTCCTGAAGTCAGCAATCCCCATGCTGCAGTTTCTTCTTGAAGCAGCTCAGAGACAAGAAGTTAGTACAAGTGATGTTTTCATTCCTCCTCTGATTGCCCTCCCTTTCTCTGCTTCAGCCTGAGAACCCCTGCATTTGGCTGTAGAGTTTGGGAAGGGAACAGCTGGAAGTAGAGGGTGATCAAAAGGTGCACACTGCATCTGGACCTACAGGCCTTCTCTGGCCTGTTTATCCACTCTATCCCCCATCTGCAATTTCAGCAGTGAAATCAGAGGTGGTTTGCTTCATAAACACTCCAGCTCTTCCCTTGAATGGAAATATCAAGTTGCATACAGATTTCATTTCAATGCTTTCCTTTTTGCTCAGTCTTTTATATGACTTCTGCAGCTGCCAGCATAGAGTCAGTCTTCCTATGATACCCAAAGTAAAAAATCCTAGAAAACTCAATGTAAAACAAATGTGATTTTATAGACAAAATTTTATCTTTGATACTTGCCACCAAACATACCCCATCCAGCATAAAACTGGATGAAGTTTAGAGTGCCTGAATGCTTAAAAAACTCTTAAAAACAAGCCCACAAAATACTGACATTTATTAATGAGGAAAATATTAAGAATCTTTGTTCAGCCAAGAAAGACCTTAAGTTACCACCCGGAATACTAATTTGCCTTTACAATTTTCACAACATCCAAAGTCCTGTCAAAATTTGTCTGTGGTTTGTTCTTTTGGGCTTGACATCTGCTCTACATCATACTCCTCAAATGAATACTGTATTAGCAGACATTTAAGCATAGTTGTTCAAAAAGAAATGTAAAAGCAGAAAAGCAGGCCAAACGCTCATGACTGCAGGGCTCACTTCAAAGGCTGGAGACCTCCTTATTCATGTTGGTGGGAGGGACAGGTGAGAGCAGTGTGAGTCTAAAGGGGTCACAGTCCAAACCAGCAGAAAAGAGAGAGAAAGTCAACCAACTCCCAATTTCTCTGGTTAAAATGAAAATGCTCCTTAATCCATCTTACTCTTGAAGAGCAGAACATTACTTTGGGAGTGAAATAATATAGTCATGTTAGTTAATTATTTACCGTGTAATTAAAAATGAACCAATTACTAATCAAGTCAGGATCTGTAGAATTTAACTAAGAATTTAATTTACAATTCATTTTCTGAAAGCTGAGTATAAAATCGTTCATTAAAAAGCTCTTAACACTTTTTTGGTTTTGAATATGTTTTTAGAATATAACGTGCTGTTTTCTACAACCCTTGAAACCTATCTAAAAAGAGTTGGACATTCTGCTAATGAAATCTCTGGGAAAGTAGAAGGTACGTTGGTGCATATTTGCATCCTAAATCTTTGTTCTTGAGGATTTGGCCATTCAGAGTTTTGCTCTGATATTTGAATAGCTCAGCTTTTGAATAAATGTTGTACAGACATGCATGGATACCTTAGCTCTGCAGTATCTTGGAAAAAATAAACAGTAAAGAAGAGACAGATCTGCAGGAGGCATTATTTGCTTACTCAGTGCTGTCTACTGCTTTATTTTTGTGCTTATTTCACTTCTATGCTATAACTTAGATTTTTAGTATTACCTTTTGAATTACTATGCAAGAGAAAAAAAGAAAGAAAACCAGGTCTGGAGGTAATGGCCGTATATAGATGCCTTCATTGTGTATTTATCATACATACGAATTGAGTGTCTTTACTTGCACAAGTGAAAGCTTATTATTGGTAACAACAAAAAAGTAGAGTGAAAACAGCCTAGTCTTGTGGTTTCTGTTTTGTCTACTTCTTTGCAGTTTATTATGGACAATGACTTTAGATCTGCTGCCAAGTATCAAGATAAACACAGAAAATACTTATTCTTGATAAAGACTAATGAGTTCTGTTTTCTTTGTTTCTCTAACCAGTTTTTCCTTTTTTAATTTAATGGACTACCACAGTGCTGTGGACTGTGAGTTGTAAACCCTGCACAGAAATGTTAATTTGTTGACTAAAATGTTTTCACTAGCGTTTTTCAAAATCATGGAAACTTTTCCATTGCTCATATCTTTCACCTAACTTGTTTTCCTTGAGATGTCATGTGTCAGACTTCTAAGAAGATTTTCCATATGGGACTGGGTAGGAAAGATAGACATCTAAGAACTCTGTGAATACTCAGAGGGCAGAAGACCATACGCAACAATACTCCATAGCTGAAAAAATTTCCATTGAAAAAATGACTATAGGGTAAAAAATGGCTGTCAGATTGCATAAGTTTTTTCTTTTTTCTCCATGCGCAGATCAGCTAAAAATCTTCCATTCCCTTTTGCCTTGCAAATGCAACAGTACCCCTGACATTCAAGGAGAGAGTAATTTAATTTGCTATGCTGTCTTAATCAGGGACTTAAGTGCAGCAAAATCTGACATTTTTATCTAGAACTATATTCTGTAAAGCAATGAACTGGGGGACCAGGTTCATGTTACAACTGTTGACAGCTAATGTTTTTCAGTAAGTCATGCAGCAGCAGAGGAGTGCCACTTTCCCATTCCTACCGTACTGCTGAGCCACTGCTGCAAGGGTGACAATGTGTAACAATGGAGGTTGGAAAGATAAAATTGAAGTTGACATGAAAAGCGTGTGACAAAGAAGCCCTACAACTGATACCCGTAGCTGAAAAATCTGTGAGAAAGTTATTCAGCACCTGGCTGACACCCAAAGAGAGTTACATTATTCTTTTCATTGAAGAAGGTTGGTGAACACTCCTCAATAAATTCCAATGGCAGGCCTGTAATGAAGTGGAGCTGATGCAAGTTGGCACAGTTTTAAAATTCACCTTATGTTCTAGTTCAGTTAAGATGTATTTCTGTTGCCTTATGCTTTTTGCATCCTTGATCTGCAAGAGTAACAAAATAAGACGTGATCTCATGCAGTTACCATTGCAGTGCCAAATGCACTAAACTCTTGTGGCCTCAATACCTGTAATAAGATACCTGAATACCTGCAATTAGAAATGCAAAGATTGTTCTTGTTGAGCAGTCCAAAATCAAACAATGCTGCTGACTTTATAGTGAGTTCAACAAGCTTTGTAGCCAGCCAAGAAACATGCAACAAAGCGAAGCATTTTCAACATTAGTTAATGTCCAATTACTGCTTTTCTAGATCATCACTTCACCTAAAATCGTATGGGAACCCAGGCCTGAGCACAGAAGTTATGTGCTCGTTTTGACCTAGCCAGCTTAATTAACATGGCTATATTTCCTACTACCTGGAGCTCCTGAAAGCTCTTTGTTAAGCACAATGCATTACAATAATCCAATTTAGATGTGATAAAAATTGCTGTTCTTCTGCCAAGGCATCTACTGAACTGAAAACTGTCATTCCCAAAGTAAGGGTTACAACCTTCAGTGGGACTGCAAGCCTAACAGTAGTGTATTTCTTTATGCTAGTGTAATGAGGCTGATGAATGTGGGACTTACTGCCAGAAACAAGCTGAGGAGATTTTTATGGGTCTGACTAGACTATTCGGAGCAGGAGCACTTGCTCTCCAAATCCTGTCCTGTCTCCAGCCCCTGTTTCGGACCTTAGAGAAGCTTTTTTAGGAGTGTGAGACAATATTTTCAAATGTATTCTATTTGTCTCATTCTCTGAATCTGCTAAATTTTAGTTCAGATTAATATTTCCTTCAGCTCCTGTGATAAATATGGGAAGTATTAGAAAAAAAATCTGTAGGCTTCTAATTGGTTTCCAATGATTCATTCAGACAGCACATTTATAAATAGGAAAAAAAAAGAGGGGGGGGGGAGATAACAAGAGAGAGGGGAGTCTTTAGAATATACACTGCCCATTTTACCCTGTGGCCAGAACATTTTTGTGGTACATAATTCCTACTATTTTGTTGGTGAAGAACTCAGTGTTGAAGTAAATTTCTTAGCCTGCTTCCTACCTTCTAGTGCTAGAATCCATAGTACATTTTTAAGTTAAACAATGTTGTTCCCCCTTGGATTCTGAACAGTGGGTTAGAGAAATCTTATTTGCAGATAGGCAATGGGCATTTGTTCTCTCTTTTTATCTTTTACTTCTCTGTTCAACATCCATGTCATAGAGCACAAGGACAGTTGGCATAATTTACTATTTCAATTTTTAGAAATTAATAACTTCAATAGTATTGGAGTTCAGATGTTCCTTTATGCAAAGAGGGAGTCAAATTGTCCATTATAATGCTAGAGATCATGTGGTAAATTATAAATTAAATGGTGGTCCTGGAATGCACAGACATCACCTTTGACTGCGACTGCAGATTCCGTGAGGTGTCTGTGATGTGCATGCAATTAAACCTGTACATAGTCTCTGAATAAAATTAAGAGTACTAAAGCAAATTTCAGCATAATATAAGTATTATCCCACTTCTTTTAGATTACGTCTTAGCAATCTTTTATCATACACTGGATTCTTAATCACTGTCAACTCACTATACTTTCCTTTTCAGTAAAGAACAGTGATGTTATGTAATGTTACTATGTAGATCATGCCCTGTTTTTTCTAGTCCTATTTTGAGAAAATACATGAGTAAAACTACATTTTTGGTGATGCTAAGTCTTCCCCCAGCAGTTAACATTTCGTCTATATTTATGTGACATGACTTTACGCTTTGTGGTTTTGGCAGATGGAGGAATGATTTTCTTCACATTTTTCATATGGTGAAGAATTTACAGGAGCTAGTTTAGCAATAGCAAGCAGAGGAGGCTTTGATTTGTTTACCTAACATATGTGTCACATATAAAGGGCAATGTCCTTCCACTGTAGTTGTTAATAACTAGCTGTTCCAAATGGATTTGTGCCAACACAAAATCCACCACCGCAATTAGCAGTAATAGGAACTTCAGCTGGCAGCAGCAGTGAAGGCAGTAAAGATTAAATGACTGTGTGAACTGTCCCTCCAAATTAAAATTGATGTACATTGGTAAAAAACAGAAAACTCACACCACTGTTACCCCTTACATTCTCTTCTACTCTGGTAATAATTAGAGAAAATATTGCTGTCTGGGACTCACTATTTTTCACATGACATAGATTCACCCCATTAATGACAAGAATCTGAGTATCCATACCAATAAAACATCTCAAATTAGAAAAACCTATAGATGACTTTCAAATGCTTGAGGATACAAATAACCTTTTGAAGAAGGTTGATTTTTAGAGGCATTTGTCAGTTAGGTGCCTGTTACTGACTTCTAGGTGGAGTTGCACATGTACTTCCAAAAAGTCTGCTTGGAAATTCCACTAAATGACATCCAAGAAATTAATTTTTTTCTGGGTAGAAAATCTTCCAGGAGCTACAAAATCTCTGCAAAATAGTATTCATGGTAATACTTCTATAGCATAGGATATGATCTTGGTCTAGAGCAGGTTATTGTCAGAAGCTGCAATAACAACAAATCCTCCCCCTTTTCATGAACCGTGGCTGAATTATGCTAATCCCTGTGCAAACAAATGAATGAAAAAATTAGTATAATGAGGATTTGAATAAGTATTTTATTATACTGTATTAACTGATAGAATACATTATAGATTAGCCCAAGTTTCTTTAGAGTGATTCACAGTTTATTGTCTGAGTGTCCTATATGACATACTTTCAAAATACAAATTATTTTCTACAGTTTAAATGAACTCTAGCAATGTGCTACAGCACCTCAGAAATATTTTAGGCTTAAGAGTTGTCCAAACCTAACCTTTGAATTCATGAACACAGTAAAACATCTGATTTGTAGATCAGAGTGTGCAAAAAGCACAGCTGTTAACCATGACCTTGAAGAGGCTTTGCAGCTGCAGTTATGTTGCAGCATTAAGAGTGACACATCTTTGTAACCTTTTGCCTTTGTGAAATGTGTATCTTAAACTCTGGGTTTGCATCCCATTCCTTGTATTTATTATGGACAGAATTAAATCTCGCAAGTCAATCAAACATGTCAGCCCTCTCCTGGTCATTCTGAAAGCGGAGGGCAACCGAAAGACAGAAGCTCTGCAAACTTACAGGGAACATCATGTAGTTTTGTCAGTAACTTTAGCATGTGCATGAATAGGTATGTGCCAAATTTATGCATGTGAATTCAGACACTTGCTGTAGAGTTTTCAGGACTAGAGCAATTGCTTTGGTGTGGACAGTTAAAAGCTTGCATGTAAATAGACGCCTGGTGCCATACTCAGACAATGGTTAGACGTTCTAATGGTAATAGTTTGCCAGGAAGCAAGGCTAGTGAAAAAAAGCCAAATCCAATTAAAATGTATCATCAGGTAAATGTGAGTTTTGGCAGCAGGACAGAATTTTCACTTTAGACTTCACTTAGGACACAAAGTAAACACCTCTCTTTGTAAGAAATGTGACCTGTTACCGGCAGCATATGCGAAACTGTGCATTTAACCATTTAGGTCCACTAGCAGCACATCAGGAGACGCTAATTCTACAGAGCATTACTTATGCAAATCAGATGCAATTTTCCCCAGTGCTAACTGTTCCCTGACAAGTGCCCAAGCACTGGGCTAACCCAATGGAGAGTTGTCTGCTCGAGCTCAGGGAAGCTCAATGTAAGGTGTAACAGCTGATGCAATTTGCCTGCTCTATGGGAAGGGTCAGCCCCTATGAAATCATGGACAAACAGAGCTCACAGGCAGCTGGAACAATCTCTCTAACGAACTGGACTCAGGCAGGGACAGTAGAAAGAGACAGAAGAGCATATTTTTTACTATTTTTGAGAAGTGCATTTATGGATGAATTTAAAGAGAATTTATCCTATGAAGAGGAATTTATAAAGCAAATGCAGAAAGTCCAAGTTTTTCACTGAGACATGATTGCTTTTAACTTCATGAATAGCAAATAGGGAAAAATCATGGAAACACGTTAATTATAACACAGTAAAATGAACATGAAAACTTCAACAGCACTGAAGGCCACCATACACCACAACTGAAGCCTACAATTCTTTCAAACAGCTTTGCCAGCCTGCTTTGAACTTCTTGAAACCACTGGAAGGTATCTACAGGCTTGTGAGTAGATTAGAAAATTATACTGCTCCCAGAAAAGAAAAACAAAACAAAACCCAAACCCCCACATTTGCTTATTGGCTGTAACACAGATCTTCAAGCCAGGAGAGGACTTAAAAAGTAGAACATTGCAGGCTTCAGTTTATCAGTATAGACATAAGACATCTATCTACCTAAAGGAATTGTATAGAGGCCTGTTCCTGCCAGAGCTGATGAGAACCAGGTTGAAGATGAACAATAATATGAAGGGTCAAGGCACCCCTTCCCCATATGAGCTGTTGAAGTAGGGTGTTCATAAGAGCAGAGTTTACTTCTTAAAGAAACTGTCTCTTGAAGGAAAGGACACAGGATATTCCTGATTCATCGTGTTCCAGAACTTTATCATGTGTAAATCTGCATAGTCTGTGTATAACATTTTGTACAGTGAAAAAAGGTCAGTATAAAAATACTGCTCTCTCATTCTTTATCCATACTGTGAGAAAAGCACAGTTTATTATAACAGGAAATAATACTTTATTATAAAATCTGCATGTAAACAAGTAACAAATTAATTGAATAACGGTTAATGGAAGTGCAAATTAACTTCATAAAATGGTATCTGTTCTGTATTTAACTATATATATATATATATAATTTGTTTTCTCCCATTCTAATGTGGTTCTACTCCCCCCTCTCCACATTTAAGTTTAAAAAGATTTATCATTGCTTGCTTTATACTAAAAAGAGTGTACGAGCCTGCGTACAAGTTTAAGTTTTGCTCTGCAAACGAGACAAGTCTATGGTGATACTTATCATCATCCTTTCTTATCTTTGCATCTCTGGTATCCACAGGACAAGAGGATATATAACATATGTACACAGTGAAAATATCGGCATGTCAAGCCACTTATTTAAAGTTAATTCATTTACTTGCACACATTGAAATTTAAACCATTTATCAATGAAGCAGACATTGTAGTGTAACTTCCAGACTTGCTTGCGCACCTTAAGGCATTAATGAGTCTCAATTGATAAGTCATTCTTGTTATCACCATGAGGATCATCTATACACTTCTCATAACTGTCAAATGCTTGTTCATTACCCATGTGCAACATCTGGCCTTGCTGAAAGCTTCTACAGCACAGATAAGTCATGGCAAGACTTTGATTTTGCTTTGAAAGCCATCTTCTTATTGTTCTTTGCCACAATTCTCCCAAGGAATCGCTTTGCCTTTTTGCCTATGCTTTCTCTTCTTTTTGTGTTGGCCATTCTCCTAGCATTGTCTTCTTTACTGTCTTTGCGAAGTCTGATTTGCCGAACGATACCTTCAAACAGGTCCTTGACATTATGATGAAGAGCAGCTGAGGTCTCAATGAATTTGCAGTCAAACACAACGGCACAGGCCCGTCCCTCTGGATGAAAAGAGAAAAAGGGAGATGAGTGGAGACGGACATTTTCTCTTCATATATACTGGCAGAAAAACAAAACAAAACAAAAATTGACTTTAAGGAAAGTGCCTTCAATGCCACAAAAGAGCTTTACTACATAGTAGGAAAGTCCAAATTTGCACCCACAGTTTTCCCCCTTACTCTTCTTGGTTTTGTTGTGGTATGGTCAGAAATCTCATTTGACCAATGGTGCTGAATATAAGGCAACAACAGTTCTCTAGGCAGACCATCCCAGTATTGTTTAAGAGCTAAAGCTGATATAGGAGAGGCACTTGGATGCATGCTTGCTGTTTGATAGGAAACAGTGTAAGGTACAGAAAGAAATGGGTTTTGTTTCTTCTGGAAGTTGTTGAGTAATTATGCACCTCTGCCTTGCTGTAACAAGTGAGAGTTTTCCACACTCACTACAAATGAAGTTGATACAGTCCACAAGGTCAAGTCATTGAACAGATAGATCACTAGAGGTCATGAAGTTGTACACCATTGGATTTGACTAGGACTGTATTCAAAATGCAAGATGCTCAATGTTACAGACGTAAGCATGTAACTCTGGAACACTGCTGCAGTGCAACTTTCCATGTTCATCTTCTGGTAAATAATGGCAAAGTTGTAAACCTGAGCCAAGTACTGATGTCACGACTAGGACAAGTCAACCATGCACTGCCACCAGCCTGAAAAAAAGTTATAATCTCCTGATGAACTCCAGTCAATTCCCTGTGCAGGCATTTAACACAGGTAACATGGCAAAACCAGACAGCAAGAGATGGTTCTTCATCATCATCAAGGCACCAATATTTCAGAGTATTCTTCCCAGTAAAAAAAAAAAAACCACCAAAAAAAACCCTCAAACAAATGACCAAATGTTTAAATAAGTGAAATTAATACTGTGGTGTTGGCAGTGGTTACTGTGCTCTAGTTACCGAAATGCTAGCTGGAACTAGCTGAGAAAATTCTCACTGATCACAACTAGAGAACATATACAAAAAGACTTTAAGTTGTGTGAGCCTGGTCCCACCAGCTCAACTCAAGTGTGATGGAATCGCTTCCAGAATAGGATTGTACAGGCTGTATGGTGTCACCCTTTTCAAAGGCTGCCTAGGTTCTATGACATGGCGCTCCTGTCCCTTAAAAAGCATAGCTCGAGCTATCAAACCTTGAGACTAGCAAGTGCTGCTGCACACATAAGGTACAATTAAACCCTTTCAGTTAATACTGACCAAAAATGAATCCTACACAAAACAGCATGCTAAAGCTGCAGCTCTGACACATTTTTTTTTCTCTTGTACTGCAGTTCAGAGCATTGCTCTGTGCAGTCACAAGTCTTCCCCCCCACCATCTCCACTGTTTTCTGTGGTACCAAGTCCCTCAGAATGAACCAGCTGGCTTGATTTCTTCAGTGTGCCTCAAATCATATATTTTTCTACATCAAAACCAGACTATTTCTGTTGGCTATGAGCGTCCATAGCCTTTGATACTAATTTAGACATTACTGTATAAATGAATAGTGTCTCTTACCATCAACTGAGACTTCCCGGGACCTGACCAGGTCGCTTTTATTGCCCACAAGAATAATAGGAATGTCTTCTGTTTGCCTTGCTCTTCTTAGCTGGATTCTTAGCTCAGAGGCCTTTTCAAAACTAACTTTGTCTGTCACTGAATATACAATAATATAGGCATCTCCCATTTTCATACAGTGGTTCTGAAGCCATTGGCTGTCATCCTAGAACAAAAGGCAAGAAATAGATTTATTGCACTGAAAAATCTATTCAACACTGATTAATGATTTAATTATCGTAAGCACCTTAAAGATATTTTTCTTAGCTTTATTATAAAGAGTCAGTAAAAGTAAGCCAACCTCCCTTTTTCTTATTATTTAAGATATACTACAAACCAACATTTTCTTGTTTCCAGAAATAATATCAGGTCTGCACTGATCAGATTGTGAATCTCTAGTTTTACAGTAATTCCCTGGGCTGCTCATGTAAGCTGCTGCTTATTCAAAGCATTAAGGGATTCGCACTCCAGCCCTATTCAGGTTTTTAAATTGCCTGCCTAGCTACGAGAAATTAATTGCAGGAGAGAACAAAGGCAGTATGAATTCTAATTTTTTAATGTTACTGATCTGATCGAAGAAATAGGCAGACGTAGTTGTTCCATTTCGACTTTAAGACTGAACCACTGACCAAGCCATAAAGAAAAAATATCTTAAATCTGTAAGTACCTGCTCCCATATATCAAACACCACAAGAGATGCTTCTTCTCCGTCAACTATAATTGATCTGTCGTACGTATTTCCTACGGGAAAAAAAAGTTCAGAAAAAAGAAGTTACTCTTCTCCATCCCTGCCGGCAGCCTGGGAGGGGGTGGCCGTAGGGGGACGCCCGGGGAGGTGCGGCCGGAGGCGCTCCGGCAGCGGTAACGCCGCGCTCCGCCGCTCCGAGCGGCGGGTCCCCGGGACCGGGGAACGGGAGTCCGCCTGCCTCTGCCGGGGTGCCGCCGTGGTGCCCCGCGCCCTCACCGGCCTCTTCCGCGTCCGCGCAGTCCTCCACGCCGCCGAAGATGCGGGCCAGGCTGGTCTTGCCGACGCCGTGCTCGCCCAGCAGGATCACCTTGTAGAGGTTGCTGTCGGGGTCGCTGCCCGAGGAGATGACGGAGTCGGAGGAGTCGGAGGCCCAGCTCTCCCGCTGCGCCTCGCCGGGGCTGTACGAAGTGCAGCGCACCAGGCCGGAGAGCTCGCCCTGCGGCAAGGCGGCCCGCAGGTCCCGCTCGTCCACCGGCATGCTTCGCCGGTGCAGGTGCTGGTGCGCGGAGAAGGGCATGCTGCCGCGCCGCTTGTCCAGGTAGCGCAGCTTGTCGCCGCGGTTCAGAGTCATGGGGATGTCGGGCTGCGGCCGGAGGGGAGAGAAGAGCTGTCAACACCCGCCGCCCCTGCAGTCCCCCAGCCCCGGCCGCCACAGCACGGCCGAGCCCCGCCGTGCCGCCCGCGGAGCAGCGCTTACCTGGGGGCGCTCCGCGGAGGGAGGGAGGGAGGGAAGAAGGAAGGCAGGGAGAGAAGCAGTGAGGGATTCCCCGCCGTTAATCGCCTGTGCCGCCGCGGGAGCTCCCTCAGCGAGTGCTGCCGCTACCCCGCTCCTCGCCCCTATTTATGGCTCCGCCAGCCCGGCCCTCCTCGCCGTGACGCGCCCCGCGCGGCGCCCTGCCAGCGCGGCCGTGGGCAGCGCCGTCCGCCCACCGCGGCTCCGCTCCGCTCCGCTCCGTTCGGCTCGGCGGGGGCGGGGAGCCCCGCCGGGGGGAGCCCCGCGGGGGGGGGAGGCACGGCACGTCCTGCTAGCGGCAGCGAAGGGGTCGGCGCGGGGCTCCGCTCCCGTCGTCGCGAAGAAGCCCCCGGGGCCGCGGCGCGGCCGGGCAGGGCGAGCGCTGTGGGGAGGCGACGGGTGAACGCGGAGCGTTTCAGTGGGAAATACCGTCACGTGTAGCGAGTGAAAGGCTGCGCAGTCAGGCTAGCGGGGTCTGCCTCGCGTCACTGCTCCTGCCCGGCCCGGGACACTTTTCTTTCCTGATGCTTCCCCGGGTGGAATGGAAAACGGTATTTGCTACGTATGTCGCTTGTTTCCACTCGCAGCCCTGCGTGAGAGAGTGCGTGTTGTATGCAGATAGGTTTCCTCGGCTTGTTAGGCTCTATGTCATTGTCCAGGAGTTTAGGTATAGTCCTGGTGTCTACAGTAGTGTTAGGAAAAAATATTTGCAAATTTGCAATATTTGCATTACTTCGTGCGTGCTTTACTTAATGTTTAGGAGCGGGTTACGAGAAAAGCATCTCTGCTAGGTGTTGCACTTACATAGTAAGCTCGCCAGTGTGTCCACATGCAGTGTTAACGGTTTAAGAGGCCAATATAAAACATAAAGGTCAAACTCTTCTCTTGATTTCACCTGAGCGGCAAAGTGAGACAGTGAAAGTCTTATCTCCTAAGTGGCACAGTCATTACCGTGTGATCGGGTGAAGAAACGACTAACCAGATAACTATAATTGTATTCTGAATGGCTCACCCAAGCATCGTGTATACAGTTTATTGTTTACCTAGCAACCGAAACATGTTAGGCATTTTACAGCCAAAATAACTCTGGCTCCTGCTCCCAAAAGATTACAGCCTGATCAGTATGGGAAAATCCCTGTGACTCTGTATAGGGATAGTTGCCATCAAACTCGTGAAAGTTTAAGGGTTTACAAATAAGCTGCAGAAACAAGGCTAAAGATGGCAAGGGATATGGAGGTGATGTAAATGAAGTTATGGATGTAGGGAACGAAGTAAGGGAAGGTAAAGATTCTGTGGGATTGGGGCTATGAGGTTGCATAGCCGATAAAACATAGCATACCGGCTCAGAAACATCTTTTTTTCTTATAACATGTTAAACTTCTCAGACTACTTAACTGCAACAACGATAAACATGAAAAATACTTTGAAGGGGCTGACCATAGGGAATGGATATTTTTTCCTAAGAAATTAAGTGAGTGAATATTCTGTTGTTTTCAGGAGCTAATTATAATTCTCCAGTCCTTGTTCTTGGGGTGGTTTTGGCCCCTTCGCCCTGATAACTGCAGTTTGAAGTGTTAATGTGGCAGTTAAAGATCACCAAGTGCTTGCAGCAAGTTCTCGCAGCCTGTCTTACAAAATAGCAACCAAAATAGCCTTGTCAGTTTAAATAGTCAGAGTTTGGTGGTGAAACAAATTGAGTGCTTCAGTTAACTGAACTGAATTATAAACCTCTGAGTTACTAACTGAATTACTAACCTCTGGTTAGTATTTTGAATCATATTTAAATAAATTATGGTTAGCATTTGAAGCACA
Source organism: Aptenodytes patagonicus (assembly GCF_965638725.1). NCBI lineage: Eukaryota > Metazoa > Chordata > Aves > Sphenisciformes > Spheniscidae > Aptenodytes > Aptenodytes patagonicus. The sequence continues at coordinate 10,821,476 of NC_134959.1, forward strand.
CCGTGGTTACTTAACTTGGATAAACTGGAATCTGCCAAACCATCTTGATTAATCTGTATTTATAAACCGTTAATTATGTAAACACACTTCCAGAAATTGTTTGTCTTCAGTTAAATTTTTAAAAATTTGAATGTTTCTGCTTAGAATTCTCACCTGAAAATATTCTGAGTAGGTTTATAAGTCTTTTGGACCAGTCTTTCTTGCATGCCTTTACTGTGTGTCAGGGTCAAACTTTAGAAGTTGACATATAAAGTGGGGGTATTTTTAATTCTTTTCTATGTGAAAGAAGGGAAATCTGAGAAGCATCAGAAAAAAAGATACAGTGCCACTTTTGTGCCACATATAGCACTACTGACTGGAACCAAACTAAAAATGGAAGTTTCACTGACAGGACTTAAAGAAGCCATATTTTATTCCAGGCCTTTTGCTGATGAGAATAATGAATATTTTAATGATGTAAATGCAAGATAGACCCCTTGCTAGTCAAAAAATAACAGGAAAGGTGTATGTAAAAGTGCTAAATAAAAACTTTGAGAGAACAGTGTTTCAGCAGGAAAAGTGACTGAAAATAAAATAATACCTAATAGAAATCATACAAAAAATTCAGGACTCTGTGGCAAATACTTGTTTTGTGCCAGCACTGAGGTACAACTAATGAACTAATGAATTACCACCACGGTTACAGGATACCACTCGGGATCTGGCACTGGATTCTGTGAGTTGTCCTTTAATGGAAAGTGAGATAGCCTTGGATTAGATCCCCGGGGCTTCACTTGTTCCTAGAGGGATGAGTACAAGTTGCACAGAGGAGCTCTGTGCCAAGGCAGTTAGGTCCATCCGTCACAGGATTTGTGCCTGGAACCAGAGAGAGGGGGAGATCACAGGGGTCATGTAGCGGGTTTATCTCCTTTGATCTTAATAGGTCCAGCTATTTTGTGAAGTTGGAAGGAATTAACAGATAATTCAGGTTAATCACTTGAGACACATAACGTGCTTCTTCACATAGCATGTAATTCTATTTGCTGTTAATTATTGCTATATATCCATGTATACATTACCGTGGCACCTGCTGATTTCAGTGGGGTGCATATGAGACCTCAGGCTTGAAATGCTGATTTTTTAGTTTCTTTGAAGGATTTTCAGACCACCTCCTTTCTCACCTGCCCTCCATTTCCACTTCAATGTGACTGTCCTTCTAGCAGATGTATTAACTGTAATTTATTTATATTTAAAAGAGATTTTAATGTTTTGCTTTTCTACTCTTATTTTCTATTGTTCTAGCTTCTACTGGTCTAGGGTTTGTTTTAATTAAATGGGTGCTTCAGACACATACTGTAGACTTGATATTTTTAGTAAGCCTAATATACTATTCCTTATGTATTGAAATGGAAACTGGAAATTTTATAATTTTGTTGGATTTTACATAGAGCCAGACCTGGAGCCTATCAACGTTGAAGGTAAAAGTCCACTCCAGCCTGCACGGCAGATTGTAAGTGCACTGAATCAGGGTTGTCACGGTAGCAGTGGTACGGATGACTCCTGAGGAATTCAGGTGCCTGTCCCCTGCAGTGACTGTGTTCTGAACCAGCAGCAGAGCTGCAGCCCAGGGTCTGCTGTCTAACCCAGATCCTCGCTGCATGAGGAGAAACGGCTTAATAAAAGTAACAAGCAAATTCTGCTGAGGCCAGAAGCACTGGGTCATTTTTGGTCTCAGGGACCCCAGTCAACTACATCTTAATTATCAGGGTATTCTGGGATCCTGTCAGAGCCACTGTAACCTCCCATTTGTGAATCAATCCAAAAGCTTCACTTTTACTTGGCTGCCTGGCATCTGTGGTGTGTGTCCTGTGGTTCTCCTGGAAGAATTTGATCTGAGACTTAGAAGCAAAGGAACACTGATATTCTATATTGTGTGGAATTGAGCACAAAGCTCTCTAAAAAGGGATTACTTTTTTTTTCAGTTTCATTTCATCTTCATATGATTTTCATTTTCCTTATTTCATATGCTTTTCACTTAAGGTGCCTTTCTTTGTATTTTACTGTTGTAGCATATCCAGTTTCTTTTTTTCTGTTATCTCATTCCTTTCTTATTCTCTCTCTCCTTTTTTCCCCTTTCAGTTTTCCTCTAGCTTTTGAGAAGTGTCAGTGTTCACTTCTTGGCCTGAATACTTTTCATCATATGGAAAATGTAAAACATACAGTCCGATCCTGTTTCTCCAGTTATTTATTCCTGGGGTAATAAAGCTTGTGCTTGGAGTTTCTTTATGCTATATTAGGTGCAGAGTTCATTTCACAGTCTAAATGACAAGCACAGACTTTGCAGGGGGTGCAGTGATAACTAAGCATGTATAACCTAACACCTAACCTCCTCCCCTTTGAATTTTTAGATTAAAAAGCAGAATTTTGGGGGTTGAATTAACTACATGTGATTCTACCTCATCAGTGTTTGTTCAAGGTCAAATGCCGTATTATAAATAGCATTTATATTTTTTACATCAAATTAATATTATCACCGAATTCCAGTTTTTGCTTTTGCTGCTGTCTTACATTGGAATTGTTTCACATTTGATTAGGAATAATAGAAATATTTTGGACAGCCCAAAGACTGGATTAGCAGCAGTGAGGTTTGGGAGAAACTATTGTTCTCAGCGTGGCTCTACGGTGGAAGTCGTGGGTTTCTCCTCTCCTTACTTTTCAACTCATCTGCACTGCCTCGAGTCTAATTAATCAGCCATTATGTGGGTGAAGTTATTTCTATGCAAACTGCAGATATATCCACAAAGGTCTGTTCTTGCCAAGTTATATGAAGCATTACTCCTGCAGAAGCATGAGTCTGGCTACCTCCCAAATACCCAGACTAAAAAAGAAATAGCAGCATTTATTATTATTTTAATTACAGAACTGACAGACTCAGGCCAGTGGAACAGGAGACAGAGGCAGCAGTAGGAAATGTGTTGGGTTTTTTTTAACCTAAGCAAGAGAGAGAGAGGTACAGGGAAATGAAAAAAAAAAGCCCACATTTTTTCCTTATCCTACAAAAAGTAGGATATAGTGCAAATGTGGTGTCAACTTTTCCTCACCATCACCCTTAAAATCACAGATTAGCGTGTGCTGAACAGATATGGGCTAACTGGTTCAGTTTGTGGGTTGTATGCAAATACATATTAGACCTTTTCATGTATAGCATATGGTATACTGCATTATCTTGCAGTTAATATATAGGGATTTAAAAATAGGCTACAGTTTGAACTGTACAAGTAACTGTAGCAATGGTGGAGCTTTCAGCCTTAGCACTAACTCCTTTGTCGGAAAGCCTGGTAAATGTTGCATCCACGCTGAACCTGCATTTGGACATTCCCAAAGGAAGGCAGCACACTCCTTCGGCCACAGAGTCATGCTTTTTCTCATAATTACTCTTGCATTTAATGATAAGTAATATTTTTGATTGAGTAGTGGTAGCCATGTATTGGGGTTGCAACAATAAACGTGAGAAATATGAGCTTTGGAGTCGATGGAAATCGACATAGCTTAGAAAGCTCACATAAAGTGCCAAGGGGGAAATGCAAGCAGAAGCCTAACTATAAATCCATTATTATATCTACAAAATTAATCAGAAATTGGTTCCTCTCACAGCTACTGTGCTTCCTCTCAGCTCCAGACCAGAAATTCTAAAGGTCACTGATAGGCACTGCAAAAGAGTGTAGTACTGTTTGCATTTTTCAGGTAGAAAATTATAAAATAGGTAAATTTTAAGTCCATTGTTTGTAACATAAAGCAAAGACCTCTGTCTTTCTGAAACTCTTGCAAAAGAGCGCAAAAAATGACTTGGGATAAGAATAACTGAAAGTGTGGTTCATCTTCCTGCTGCTCTGAATTTCTCACTGCTTTGAGTAAGCTCAAAAACTTCTACAACTAGATAACCTCATGACCAACTGAACCAGGTGAATCATTGCTCCGAAAAAAAGGAAGTTGCACAAGTGGCATATCTAATTTCATTTTTGCCTGTTCAGTTCCCCCACTTTTTTTCACAGAATGCACCACACTATGAGTAAACTGTCCTGTTAGAATACAGTTGGGAAAAGCATTCTGTCTCAGTCTGACTTCAAGTTTGCACTGATTTTTAGTTTTTCAGATTCGGGTTTACTTCTTACTGACACAGTAACTGCTCATGCTATATCCTGCTACAAGAGTCAAAGTTTGGATACCCCCTCAGTTTCCTCAGTCACTGCGGAACAGACTCATTAGCACGTACTATATGTGATCAGCTGTTTGCTCCTATTGCATTTCAAGTTTGGAGTAAAATCAGAACATGACCTAAGATATTTCCATAATTATTTTCTTGTATCACCTCTAATTCCTCTTCTTCAGTATTAAAACTGTCATGGCCAATGTGCATGACATACATCATCCGTCCATGAGTGGAATGCTAAATAGCCTGTTACAATTCCTGTGGGATGTATACTCCTTAGTGTGGATTTCAGAGGCCCTTTACAAGAAATATCTAGAAGTCTGATACCATGAAAAGGTTTCTGAATTTGCAGATTGCAACAGACACTTGGTTTAAGGAGTGGGCAAAGTAAATGGCTGTCTCTCTGTCTTACTAAGAAGTACACAGTGGTAAGGAAGCAAATTGCAAATATAAGATTTATTGTTTACCAGCAGTAGCTCTTGGCAAGAGGAATGAATCTATTTACAGTAACAAATTAAAGGAGCTGTACTGGGTCAGACTCAAACTTACAACCAGTTTCCAGCAGCTGTCAGTAGCAGACGTCTAAAGAAGAATGGACAATAAGAACATGATAAACACAATTAAAACTCCCCCCATACAACCACCAGGCTAAAATTATTCCTTTTGTTCAGAGGCCCATGATGTGTTTTTTCTGCATATTTTTTGAATTGCTTTTTAACCCATGTAGATTTTCACTATCTTGCAACACCTCCATTTACTGTATTGTGAAGCGGAGAATAAGATTTCCCTCCTGTCTTCTTCATACATGTAACGATTTTATAGCTTTCTTCAGTAATTACCTCTCTCGGCTGAGGAACCTAGAGTATTCAAACACACCTTGTATAAACACAACCCTACTTGCCCTTCTCTGTGTCTTTTCTAATACATCTTTTTAGAAGTTAGGGGACAAGAAGCACACAGATTAGAAACACAGATTACTCAAACTGCATGTGCCCATGGACACAGTGAACAGTGATGCTTTCTGCTTGCTTTGTTAATCCTGAGAATTCCTAGCACCTGTTTACACTGTCAACTGAGCATTGAGTAACATTTTCATGGACCTACTGTAACTCTCTTTTATTGAGGAACTAAGGATTTAATAGGCAGGAAATTGGGTAGAAAACAGCCTAAAGCTGCGCGTGGTAACCCGCAGAGTCCATTTCTTCCATACGCCTGCAGGACAATATCTTCAAAAGTTGCCTGTTAGCAGGCATCTTCCACATAGTACTGCAGAAAAAAGCACAGAAACTTGCAGAAGAAAAGTGTAATTGTAAGGGAAAACTTCTCTGTAGCAAAAGATTACAGTGAGGGTGCTGGGAGCACGGCAGATTGTGCTGGTGACAAGGCGTTGCTTACATTTCAACACATTACAGAGATACCAAAGGAAGGAAGATCTTGGGATGTGGGGTCTGAAAATCTGGATAAAGTCATCACATTGTAGATGTTTCCATGAATATGACAGATGAGCAAGGAAAAGTCTCCTTGCAGTGAAACCCCGTAAGTAGGAGCAGACCTGTGGTCCTCTGAGGAAATGACCAGCACACTTCCAGTCACAGAGGCGCATAGATCCATCACTGAGAGAAGGACATAAGACAGAAACACAATTTGTAATGTTTGTGGCAATATAAAGTGAAACTTTAACTGTGCTGCCCTCTTCTGTGTACTAGATAACAAAAAAAGAATGAGGATTTTTTAATCTATCTTTTCCTACACAGAGAACATTAGTTTTGTGTCCAAATGTGCATTTACAATGCTTAGAATTGCTGCATCTTAAATAAGGCTCTTGGTGGGGAATGGTGGTGACCAGAATTAAAACATAGCTGCCTTTTTGCTTTAGGTGATAAAGTCTGATCTTGTTTCCCTTGTGGGGAAAACTCCATTTCCCTTTCATTTCAACAAATGAAAGCTTGAAGCAGGGACAAAAACTCACAGTCACAAGGGAGACTTATGAATTTGAATTAGAAAGGGTTTATACTTCTTTATAACCCAGTGCAGAATTTATGGTGTCTTTTCCTGTGGTGAATGATGTCATGGAATTGTTCGTGTAAAGTGTGTAGGAATTCAGATGTGAGAGATGTTATCATCTGTTCCAGGAGAGACTCAGAATTTGTCCAGTTGGAATGCCCTGAGTTTGGCAAATTCCACATTTGCATCATAGCAGTAATAGGCATCTCTGCTTCTTTTTAATGTCTCATTTCCTGCTTCACCTCTGCTGCTATACAAGATATTCTGACGAAGAACTCCAAAATTCTTATTGTAGAATTATACTGGAATCAAATAAACTTTCTTATTTTCACTTTAAATTGTCAAAGTTCTTTCTGATTTTATTCTTGAGAAAGAATGTAATAATAATTATGATAATTATAATATGCTTCATTATCTACCACTTTCTCTCCAAAAAATATAAAACAATCAGGATCATATGACAAAACACAGAGAGCAAGCACAAGCATAGACTGAGGTATAGAGTGGTATGAAGTGTATACCTTATATGAAGAGGGTTGTAGACAGTACACTTGGAAAATATTATTTTATGAAAGCAACTGCAGATCTTAATTTCAAAGCCAGCCCTAACTAGAAAAAGCTGAATCAAAACTCCAATGCTATAAGTCTCTCAGTCATAAAGATAAAACTGCAAAATCTTGACGCATATCAAGGACATTCTACACCCAAACCAGTTACAGTGAAGCAGGTAAGAAATAACTTGATTTCCCCCTTCATCTTATTCCTCCCACAAGCAACTTCCCCACATCTAGTGAATACCAGTGTACTGAAATACTCAGCGAGGCAGTGGCGTGCTGAGCTGCTGATCACATTGGGGAAGTGCCAGGGAATTATCGCTCAGCTCTCAATCTCTGCATGTCTTGTGCTTGAGGGCAGAGTTCCCTGTCGGAGGTTTCTTTGACAGGCACATTACAATGTAAATCTTTGGGCCTTCGGCATTTTAAGTGGACTTTCTTAATTTTCCAAATCATCAAAGACACTTATATTCAAAGAAGGACTTGGCGATCATCCCATTCTCTGGTGGTAACAAAATTCAGCAAATTGGTTGCATTTCATGGCATTTTTCCCTGTTTACAGTTTTGGAAATGAGATCAAAATCAGGCCTGGACAGTCTTTTCCCTTCTCTACACTTACTCACAGCAGTAATTAACATGAACCAGGCAAACGCTTCCTTGGCATCAGACTCTCGCGTCAAAAGCATCAAGTCTGTGATTTCACTGCCTGCTCATGCACCCTGGGCTGTGGGGGGAAATGGTCTTTATTCAACAATTAATGTCAAAAAGAATATGATGAATACAGTAAATTGCTTTTCTGCAAAGGCTCGCTTTTTTCACACTCACCCCTTTCTTTCATAATCTTTACCAAAGAAAGGGTTATATATTTGCATTACTCCTCTGCTCAAGCACATCAGCACCACCAGAATCATTCAGATGAATCTACAGCCTTCTAAGGTAGCAGCAGCATGTAGCTAGGCAACAAAAAAGAATATAGTATTTTTCAGGAAGGAGGACTTTTCTAGATGATCTCATACAGATGCAGTGCTTTTTTTGCCTTATAAGAAGAAAACGGTTCATTGGAGAAATGAGTCTGTCATCCTGTCACCGTCAAGTCATACAGATATATAGGTTTCCCTTGATTAGCTGTGAAAGAAAATAACAGTGCGTTGTATACTGTTCCTATTTATTTCTCTGTATCTGTTACATATCTGTAAGTTTTTTTACTAAAACCCACAAACGATTTTATGGCAGATTTCGTTAACCATCATCCTAATTAAAATGGAGTGCTTCAATAATTACCAAGTCAGCTGAAACAAATTGTATCTCAGTTCAGCTGAAACTGTGTCAGTTTTAAAAAAGAGATTTTATGAGTGGAAAAGACATCCTGTTGTATGTACAGTCCATCACTATGTGTGGGGACAGAGCTGTTGTGAATGGTGAACCCTGATTTTATGCGTGTGAAGGGATTTGGTTAAGTGCAAGCCAAAAAACTGGTGTGATCTAGCAGGTACAGCGTAGGCACCGATGCCTTGGTGCCCCAGATGATGGTGATGAACCCAGCAAACAGAGGATGACAGAGGTGCCAGGCCAGCTTCTGGGCTTTGGGGGGACTCTTTCCAGCCTCAAGAGGCAGCAGGAGCTCTGAGACACTGGATGAATATATCTGGGTTTGTGCAGGCCAGGTCTCAGGACAACCACTGACCTGTGTGAAATTGTAGCACCATCTGCCAGGGTGCCGTTATCAGCCCCTGAGCCACACTGGGATTCACGATCTCAGCTCATGGTTTCAGCTATCCCGTTTCCCATTTCTCCTATATTCCCTTTTCTACATCTCACTAATTTGACAATTTGTCTGTACATGCAAAAACATATTTAACTTGCAGAGCTTTCAAATTTTGTTTCCCAGTCTGGGTGCAGCATGGCAGCCTGTGTGGCTGGGATGGACTGTGCGTGGCCCTGGCAGGAGAGCTGCGGGCGCCAGGGAAAGTATCTGTCCTGGAGCACGGCAGTCCCTCTCAAGTTGTCTGTGTTTGTGAGAGCACATGCTCTGCACATTGCAGTTTCTGTGGCAAGTATTTTTTCCGGTACAGACCTGAATGTACCTAATCGGAGACATTACATCACAGTCTTGGCAGCTTTCATGTATGTATTTCTTCTCTTTGGCCTGTTATTTTATTTGTGTATTCCAGAGCCTGTTCTGTGGGATGGCTTCCATTCTTCCCAGCTGGACCAAGGCACGATTCATACTATGTTGTCTCTTTCATCTTGTCATTCTTCATGGCAAAGCAGGAATTGCCCGGTTAGGCATGCAAGCCAAAAAAAGGCACAATTTATTTGTAGTCAGTGAAAGACTCAAGCAACTTTTAAGAGGATGAAGACCGGATCACAGTAAAATGTCAGAGGAAGGTACACCATCTTCATAACATTCATAGCAAGGTTCCTGCAGTTTTAAGGATTAGTAGAATATGTTGCAAGTCCTAAACTAGTATGATAAATTAACTGATGTGTATAAAATTTGCATCTAAGCTATAGTGTTTATTTATTCAGCCATAAAATGCAGAAAACTATTAATTATATGACTTGGTAACTGCATTAGTACATCTCCTGTGGAGTTAAGTGCTTAGACTACAGATGAACTGAAATGTGTACACGCAAATGGCATATGCATTTGAAGTAAGGCAGTTATGATTGAGGTTAAAGCTGATACAATGTTTACTTTTTGTTTGAAAAACTAAATTAACTCTCAACTGTTTTACTAGGAATGACCCAATATTCTCCTTACCAACAAAAATAAATGTGACAAGATATCATCACTTCTATGCTAAAAATATAATCCAGAGTATAACTTCAGTTAAAGCTCTAAGTTTACAGGATCAGACCCAGAATGGTGAGTTTGAAGGAGAGGGGGAAGAAATTGTTTAAATAACAGCTCCTGTTTCAAACTCCTAGTCAATTTTATCATTAGTAAGAATCATTAATAAAGTAGAATTTGGTGGGCTGTTTACATTATTGACTTATGTTTCAAAAAACAATGTCTAAAATTCATTGTTGTGAAAATAAGTCAGTACCAATTTAAAGAGAAACAATTTATGTGACTCGTTCCTAATCATTGTTTTCTGTCTACCTCAAAAGTAACTTTTTTTAAAAAAGTTGGCTGCAGTGTTGAAGCTTTTTTTCTGATTTTCAGTAATAAAACTAGTTTTATTCTATTAAAATTGTTAGGAAAAAACTTGGAATCTATTGGCATTTATTGTTTTTCTCTGCAAGCATTTCAGACTACATGGATGATTTATTTGTCACTTTGCAGGGGAAATAAAAAGTATTGCTGCTTAGATACCTTCATAATCCTTAGACAGAGCACGTGCCAGTTCTTCCATTAGCAAAAGTGTAGAGAAATCGAGCTGCCAGGCATCCTGGGGGTTAAGCAAGCTCGTGACAATCTACTGAGGTTATTTTGGTCAAAGCCATGTGTCACACATCTGATGGGAACCCAGATAAAACTAATTTGGGTAGATTAGGGGAAAAAAAGTGCTATGATAAACCATTATCTCAAAGTTACATCAAAATAATGGGGAGGATCACCTCCAGCAGAGAGAGTTTGGCAGTGATGACTGGCCAGTTGCTTGGGTCTTCCTGCTTAGCTCAGCGTGGACACAGCTTCTGCCCACGCTCTTTGGCCACTGCACTTACGATCTGGCAAGGTGTGCATCTCCCTTTGTCAACTTAAAGCATTAGTATTACGTAGATACTTGTCCTCCTGATCCTCCTGTCTCCTCCTGCTGTTTGTGACTTATCTGCAGTGGGACAGCAAAGGCTTTGTTGTTACCTGCAGCAGCGCAAGGACAGTAATAAGATGGGCTGTGTAACAGCCCAGCAAGAGAGGGCAGAGGGGGGCCACACTGTGGCCATGCCTTAGCTACAGGCCCCACATGGGAACCTCCCCTTCAGGCAGCCAGCTTGTAGGGAACAAGGAAACCAGAGGGGTGGGAGATGTCTAGCATACAGTAATGGTAGCTCACATATTTCCCCTGCAATTTGGAGGACAAGCCTCCAGCACTGTAGAAGCTACCTGTTCTCAATATTGCCAGACTAAGGCTGGAGGCATCCCCCAGCTAGTGGCAGCACAGTGAGGTGGTGTACGCCCCGGCCATTTCCTTCTTTCTCTTCCTGTGCCTTCCCAAAGCTCCCAGGCAGCAGCTGCTTCCCATTCCCATCTTATATTTGTTCCACAGACTTGCTGCAAATTAACTTCTGCCCTGTTCTCTCCCTCCAGTCCTGCGCTGGGAGCTGAGCTAATGGCAGGAACCAGAGACTGTTTTAACTTCTGTACTGAAGAGGACAGCCTTGGCATCTGAAGCTTGTGTGTGCTGCAACAAGATGCTGAAAAGCAACAAAACTGATGAGACAACTGGCAAGTTACTCAGCAACCATGATGAGTGTGTGGAATGAGCTGGGAGAGCAGGGTTTCCAACCAACCAGGATGTTTTTATCACTGCAGACAGGGCTGCTCCTTTGATTCACAAAGGGAAGCTAAGGAATGGAGATAACCTGCCGCAGGATGCAAAAGCTCTTTACAGGTAGGACATGAAAGAAAAAATGTATGAATTGATAATAAGAAATACATAAGAAGGTTACAAAATATGATAGCATGTCTTCTGCAACTACTGAAGTGTGTTGAACAAAATTAGGGCTGTTATGTGTACATTTTGTAAAAATACTGTGTATTTTCAGCATTTTGTGGAATTAAAAAAGTTTTATGTGCTATTAAATGTTGCTGGCAAATGGTTGTGAGACATACCAGCAGACGTAAACACACAGGTAATAGCCTCAACTTCCCCTGGTTTTATTCTCTTTGCTGATACTTACCTTTCCATAGTAACATTTGAAAGATTTTGCTATAAACTTTTCTTTGTTTAGGGAAAAAAATTGACTCTGCCACTTGTTCAGTCTGTATTTATGCCAAACAGTGCATTTCGTAAAGGAAGGGAAAGTGGTATAGTTGTCTGCATGACAGGCTAAAGGGAAATGTTTTTAACAGCTATAAAAAACCCCCATTGTAAAACATGTCGCTTATAAATCAAAGCTCCAGAGGGAGACCTTTGTCAAAGCACTTTATTGACGTAAACACATCAATCTTAAGCATGGCCAGAAGACTGAAATAACTTTTTTTAACTAACAGTTCCCAGTGTGTGGTACACATCACTCCACCCAAGAAGCACAAGAAATACTGCCACTGAAGTGTGAAGTTCTTCCATGGACAGTTCAGTTGCATCTTTGGATACAAAACTGCTGAGCTGCTTCCCTGCCACTCATGAAATTGGGGGATGAACAGTCTTCAAAAGTTTCAGATTGCTGGTACTAGGCAGCAATGACAGTGTGGGACCAGCTGGGAAGAAGTCTGCTTCCTCCCAGGGAGCAGGACTGTGTGGGCTGGCCCAAGTACGTGCAGCGTGGTGGAGCCCAAGATGCACCAACTGTGTTGGTCTGCGGGCTCAAACACACAGCAGGTTACTCTAGTGCACAACACAGCCAGTTGCCTTAGGGAGCTCCTGTTGCAGTGTTTGCAGATTGAGAGTAGTGAATGCCATTCAGCCACCCCTGGAAGGCTCTGCCCAGAGCCTAGGAATGTGAAACAGATGTCTGCTTCTGGCATTTTTCCTGGACTTGAATGAGGCTGGCTGTATTCAACACAGCTGCTCTAAAGGGTCATAGCTTCTGACGGAATGTATCCTATTACAAAGCATTTCAGAGGCTAAATTTAGGGGTAGCTTTTTGGAAAAACAGAAGTCTGAAAATAAATATTTGTAACAAATTAATGTTTTCTTCTCCTACTGTATTGCCATACAGCAGGAGCCAGGTAACGACCATTAAAACCAGGGAATGGAAGATTTTTGCTAGAACTGGTGGTACGTTATCATTCAGCAAGTATCCAAGCTGAGGGAGCCTGTACAGGAGGACCTGTGATCTTCAGCAAAGCAACTGTGGTTTGTCCTTACTTTTGTTTCTATCATCTCATAAATATAACATCCACATCACATAAAGAAACATGCCAGATCTAAAGTAATAGAATTCTCCATTCCTAAGTAGCGTTAAGTCAGACCTTTTCTTTGATATCCCACAATAAAGTCCCTTTACTGAAAAGTCATCCCCCACTATATACTGTAAATTTAAACAATCTAACCACATACTGTTGCTTCTCTGAAAAGGTAAATGATGCAAAGTGCACCCCCAGGGTTACTGTGTACAATGTACTTCATGAGGCAAGTGCCAACATCCCAATAAATTATTTAACACTATTCTTATGTAGTGGTGAAAGCCAAGCAGAGAGATTCAACAAAGCATCATCTACTGATTCCTTCTCTATTTGGAGTGCAGGTTGAAGCAATCTGTTGGCAGCTTAGTCATCCTTCTGTTTTCCCCCAGGCACATATTTGCATTCCTTTCTTCCCCAAAATCTGGGAAGGCAAAATTCATTTTCTATTTAAAAAAAAAACAAACAGAAAACAAAATCTAAACAACCAAGCGTGTTGCCTATGAGCTGCCTGCATGCATTGCCATGGTTGAAGTTTCATTTGTGGTGCAAACATTGGCAATGTCAGAACTAATCAGTTCAGTGATTCAGCAAGAGAGGCAGAGAGGAAAGATAGCATTAACAGCTGGGTCATTCTGCTCCTTTCCCAATATTAATACTACATAAATATTGTCTTTATTTACAGTTTCATTTATACATCCAAGCATGCACTGATCACTCAAAGAATGCTAAGCCAAATAAGCAGATTAAGGCTGCTGCAGAGTTGGCTTTCTGTAGAAGCCCTGTGCAAGCTGGGTGCCTCATTTCTGAAACGGGAAGATTTGGATTTGTTTCTGTTCTATTTTGCTCTGTGACTTTAGGCATCACATTTGGATCACCACTGCCTCAGTTTCCTCAGCTGCTCAAGACAGACTAGATTGGACTACTAGGCTGTGGTTTACATAGTGTTGATAAGCTTCACCGTTTTTAAAATAGCATCTGAGACCCTCCAAGAAGAAAAATACTACTGAAATATAAAGCATTACCATCAAACAGGTGAGCACAATCTACTTTTAAAAAAGTGTATTAGTTACTCTCTAGATAACTGATGATGATGACGGTAACATTGCATGTGGGCAGGCACCAAAATACCCGATAGGATTTCTTTAGCAGGTTGTTATTTTTCCATGTGGTCCATGATTAGAAACATCTTTTACAAAAGTTCAAATTAATTCTGGAATTGTATCTTAATGAATTTTTCTATTGTCAATTTCTGCCAAAGACAATAGTTTAGTAAATGCCACATTTCCTGGACCAGAAGCATAGGCTAGGTATTATTATTAAATCTCAATACATTTAAAGCAAAACTTGTAATTTAGCTGTCAAACTTTGCCAGGACAGTCTTTCAGCAGAGGGTAGCTGGACTGTTTGTACTGAAAACTATGAATGACTCTCTCCTATATTGCGGCAGGTGCATGAAAAAAAACCCTACCTCAAAGATACTGTATTTCCTACCACAAGTAATGAGTAATTAAAAATAAATCACGTTTTATACAGGTCTAAAGAGCCGTCCATACTTGGCTAATCCAAGTTAATATAATAAAAACCAGGCAGATGATTTAGAAGTGTTTACACTTATTGCTAAAATGTGTTACAACTTTGCACACATGAACTTATACAATTTTTTATGTCTGAAGCTAAAATTGTATTAGCAGTCCAAAACAGTCATATGAATGTAAAGATTTTAACTGCCAATTAGCTTGGTGTACTCGTAAAGTCCAGTGTACAAAATCCACTTCTAAAATGCAGTTTATAACTAATATTGGATAGTGAGAAACCAGTTAAAAACAGGTTGAAACAAATCTTTTCAAAGAAAAATCCTACCTATGCAATGACTAATAAAATTTAAAAGTCAGTTTTCATTATATTTTTGTAGCTGCCTGTAAGCTAATTTCCCACATACTATTTTTTGTAGGAGTAATGAAACATTTCTTTAAGAAAATCCAAGTGATTTTATTTTGCTCATATGTATAGTGTAACACTAGCGTCACCACTTATATACAAAATTAGTTTAACATAGCAGAATACCAACGATTTCCTCATTGGGCAATTATGATCGAGCAGACAAACACTGATTCACCACTTCCAGTAAGTGAGAGTTTTCCAAAGCAGCTGCTACACGTTCTTTATCAGCAAGCTGTTTATTAACTGTGCAGAAAAAAACACCACAAGAAACCGGTCAAAACATTGGTATACAATGTCTTTTTTAAAGGCATTTTACATTGAGACACATAATCACACTGTTGCTATGGTACTCAGGTAGACTAGTAATCCTGCAGATGCTAAGTACACTGCAGAGTTGCAGTCTAAAGTCAAAGCTACCATGTTATCACAAGTTAAACCAGCAAGCTGTTTATGATTCAGCAGCAGGGAGCTACACATGTGTAGGTCTAACACAAGAAGAAATTTCCCCCCAGCCTCTCCCATTTTCTGAGTCCTCCATAACCCAGGCAAATCAGTGACTATTCGAGATCACAGGTTGCCTGAGGAGATGTTTAAAGTACGGTACGGGACATATCTAAGTGTCATTATTACACATTCCTGTTCTGTAACATCCCCCAGAAGCTGATGCATGTAAAGTCCCAGACACTAAACAGCTGCTCTGCAGGTGTAGCAGTGTATCTCCTCTCTAATTTTCAAAATTTAAAAAAAAAAAAAAGACGACCACACGAGAGCACTAAAAACCTTACCTGCATGCTCAGAGGCATGTGTTCCTGGTGTTATATGAACATCCAGCTTAAAAAGCATCACAAAAGAAAAAGGGGACAAGTCAACAAAACATTGGAAGCTCAAGTTCAAACTATTTAATAATAAAAATAAGACAATAACAAAAAGAGGGGGAAAAAGGACATTCTTGCCAATACCAGTTACCGTATCTAGCAGAATAAAATAAAGTCTAAAATCACAGAATATTCTACGTTCCCATCTGCTTAAGCCTCCTTCAGACAGGGGGATGAGGCACCATCCTCTCCTCCTCCTGTGCAGTAGAGCACTGCAGATAACTTCCCTCCATAACCCCACTCACCCTTGACATGACTTGTCGCAGAACCATAATTCTGCATCAATATTTTAGTCCACGACCCCCTCTGGTTCCTGGAGTGTTTCCCTCACCCATAATATGAAAAAAGCTCTAGTTATTTTTCACTGTAAGTTAGTTAGCTTTTTTTTTTTTGCCCTTTTTTTTTTTTCTTTTCAAACACAATCCCCCTCTTTTGCTTTCCAGAGCAATGTGATTACTCACCTTAAATCTCTCAGGCAGAGATCTGATCAATTTTACTTTTATGGAGAGGCCGATTAACGTCGCCATACTGCAGTGAGGAATGGTGGGCGTAAACTCCACTGCCACCGTGCTTTCTGCGTCATTCACCTGTTGAAAACAGAACGCTTTCATGTACAAAACTCACTGGCTTTACCCCAAGCTAGCTGGAGGCATTTTACGTGAAATGCAACCTGAAGCTGTATGCGCTTATTGTTTTCTTCACTGCCATGTTAAAATACTATGTGTAGCTGCAGCAGACTGCTATAATAAACCTCTTTTAATGTTAGAAAAAAATAATTAAGTTAATCAGACGGCAGAGGCAGCACGGCCCTGCAGCACAGCAGGCTTTTACTGATCAGCAGTGCTGACCGCGGCCCCGGGAGACCCGGTCGGGACCGCCGCGCCAGCGGGACGATAAGCGCATCTTAGCGGGGATCTCACTTTCACTCGCACTTGCTCGACGACATTCAGCTCCTCCAGGGTGAGGGGGTGCTCGGGGTCGTTAATGGAGCGAATGAGATGTGGCGGGTTAAGGAAAGCGGAGCGGAGCTGCACCGCCCTGCCCTGCTTTGCGCCGCCGCCCCAGCGGCCCCGGCTCGCCCGCCCTCGGCCCGGCCCGGCTCTCCCTTCCCGGCAGGATATCGAAGATCTCCCGGTCGTCGATGGAGTCAGGCAGCTCATCGTCCTCCTCCCGCGCCGTCACCGGCCGCTCCCCCGAGCGGCGGTAGATGAGAGGGTTGGCGTTCTCCAGCGCCGCCCCGCCGCCCGGGCCCGGGCCTACCATGGCCGCCACTCAGGCCCTCCCCGCCTCCGCTGCCGAGCGGGCGCTTGCTGGCGGCGGCACGGCGGCGCTGCCGGCGGGGCGGAAGGAGCCCGGACGCCATTCGCTGCCGCACCGGGCGCGGAGGCGGGCCCTCGGCGGCGGCGGGCGGTGCTGAGGCGGCTCGGTCACC
Organism: Aptenodytes patagonicus; assembly: GCF_965638725.1. Taxonomy (NCBI): domain Eukaryota; kingdom Metazoa; phylum Chordata; class Aves; order Sphenisciformes; family Spheniscidae; genus Aptenodytes; species Aptenodytes patagonicus. The sequence goes on from NC_134959.1 coordinate 10,838,487, forward strand.
ACTTCCCCGCGGCGGGAGTGCTCTCCTGTGGGCAAGGAGCGAAACTGGCGTGATTTGCGGAGAGCAGATGCCTCGGGGGAGCTCGGGTGACCTTCAGGGTTGCTTTTAGGGCAGTTATGAGGAGGTAGGGATAGCAGCGCTGGGGGGGCGCCGGCGGGTTGGGAGGAAGCGTTCAGCGACTCGAGTCTTGCACAGCTTTAAACTAAAGTCTAGGAGTGAAAAACGAATGGCTTCACTGGAGTCAGCGACGTTGCGAAGTGTCTGTGAGGGACCTCTGAAGTGAACTTAGCGCTGTCAAGGATGGGTAAATTAAATTGCATGTTAAATACAACATTTTTTGATTAAAATTATTTCTTTCATCTTTTAATTTGAAAAGTCAAACTGTATCTAAGAAAACCTGTGAACGTCAAGAAACTGGAGTGATAGAGTGTAATGATGACATATTTTGGCTTCATACACCCCTTTATAATGGGGTTAAAGCACATACTCCTGTATAAACATACTGTATATTATCTGTTTTAGCTTCCTTGCTGCATGTTTGATTTCTCTTTGCAAAAAATGATCTGTTTAGGGTTTGTTTTTTCTCATGCCTGCCACGTCAAGTCATGGTCATGGGTAAGATGTGAACATGCTCCCCAGGTGGAGGGCGGCAGTTTCCCCGGCGGCTGACAGAAAGAAAAGAGGATTTGAAAGGAGCTGAGACTTGCTGCTTCAAAAGACGTTGCAGATGGAAGAAAAGACGTATATTGTGGTTCTGTTGCTCGGCACTGCCTTACAGAAACGGTGGTTACCTCAGGTGGGCTCAGGTGTGCTTTTGACTGCAGGGAGTTGGGCCAGATTGGGTTTGCCCCCAGCGGGACCTGTTCTGAAGATTACTGATATGTTTACACATCTGCTGATATTTTAAATAAGACAAACAAACTACCTGCGAGCAAAGTTCCGTTTATCTCTGCTTTCATCTTTGTTTTGTATTATATTCAGTTAATATATAGATTACATAGATTAAGAAGTGAACTTTAATATAAAATCTTTTGTTATCTTAAGTTGGTCTTTCAATTAGTGTATGTTGTTTTGGATAATAAATTTTGTTGGTAAGCATCATTTTTCTGGCTGTTTAGGAAATACAAAGCTGACTGAGCTGACTTACCCTTAGTGGCAAAGATGTTGACTGATTTTAAAAGTGGCTTTTGTTTGCTTTGTTTTGGTTTGTTGGGGTTTTTTTAATTGGATAAAGGGAGTACAGTTTGGCAGCACGAGAAGTCCTATTCGTTGGAATTCACTGATGGAAAGTGTTCAACTTAAGTAGCCTCGTGGAATCCTGCTTTTTCCAACTCCTTGCTCCCTACCTCATGTATATGTGCATGGATGGATGTATACGTACACAAACAGGTGCACACACTTATTCCCATATGTTGAAATCTGTCTGCTGGTTTTGGTCTGTCTTCCTAGTCCACAAGAAGAATGGACAAAAATCCCAGGGCTATTCACATTGGACTGGAACAAAAATAACTGCAACAGAAAGGATTTTCCAGAAAGATTTGAGGGAAGTATAAAAAATAAGAGGGAAGTTATGTTCTGCAATGCATATTTGCACAGTTCCAGGTGAAATTCATGAGAAATTGGCACACTTTCCAAAGCTATCGCAACCCAGAGACTCAGGAACTGTATAAGAAATAGCAAGTAGCTCTGAATTCTCTTGCACTGAAAATCTTGTTTTACCTATCTTATTTGCGATCCTTTTTGTTAGAGAAGAACTGACTTACTCTGACAAACCTGTTTCCCAAGCAGAATGAACTTACATGATGTATGGTCTGTGATGGAGAAGTTGGCTTCACAGGCTTTATGAGTGTCCATGCTGGAGGTGAAGTAAGTGAACACAGTGCAGAGGAGCCTGAAGCAGTATGCTTTGCAACTGGATGCTGATGGCACCATTCATCCAGGAGATGTGAAATGAATCAAAGGTGGAAAGGCAAAGACCCATTATGTAGAGGGTGTTTTGCCAGTTGAAGATTGGGAGTTAGTGGAGCAGGCTGGGCTTGTAGGCCCAAGTATGAAGAAGGCCTTGAGGCTAATCTGTTCAGGGCCAGTCATCCACACTGAGGGATGTTATGCTTCTACAAACTACAAAATTTTTTAGGACTTTTTTGGCCAGCAGGTGAAAACTGTTGGATTGCCAGCCTATTTCCACTGTAGGAAGCTATTTTATAGAGAAGGTGAGGTCATGGCCCTTTCCCACTTTTTTGACGGAAGTATATACCCTATAAGGTGTTGGTAAATAGACCTTGCTTTCTGACCTCCACTGAGGCCGCTCATAGAGAAGAAGCTATAATCTGACCCTCAACTTTAATCTCCCCTTTAATTTTGAAAAATGCAGGAGGCCTATTTTTATTCAAGAAGGGATAAAGAACTAATTTGGAGGCTGGAGGCCAGTCCCTGCTGGAAAGCACATAAGTGTCAATTATGGTACAGATGTGCTAGCCCTCATTAAAACTTCTGCAAGAAGTTTTATTAACTTATAGCTAACTATTTTGATTTTTTTTTCTTCTTTTAGTTGTTACTTCCTAGTTATTTTTAATCTGCAATCCTGTTTTTTGGTGAGGTTTTTGTTGTTGTTGTTTTGGGTTTTTTTACAAGAATTTAAGTGTTGACAGCTCTGGAACCTCTTCAGACCGTCACTGTTTTCTCTGCTTGTAGGATTAACAGCAGATTAACTATGATTAGACCTTTTGTTGTTGTTCACAGATGGTGTTGGGTCATTTTCAGATCATCCATTCTCAGGATCAGGTAATGATTAGTTGCTTTACACTAAGGGATTGTATTTACACTCTGTATCAAGTACAGCTCTGAAAGTGCTTAATGCAGTGCATGTTCAAAAGGGAATTTAGCTGCACTCCCTACTCAGAGTGCCCTCAGCAGGGACCTTTGTACCATTCTCTTCCACATAAAACCAGAAAATAATCTAGAGTCCAAACGGGGGTGAAAAATGGCTCCTCAAAACCAGATTGCTTTGCTTTGTACCTTGTTTTGTAGTATAGCATTCATCACTTGTGGAGCAGAAGGTGAGATGCAAAATCTGTTATTGCTGTTGGGGAAGCAGCCGCACTAACAAGTTGCAGTATAGTGATTTTCAACGGCAGTACCTCTCTTATACTTTTGTTAGCAATCTGCAAAAGTATCCTAATAAACTTCATGCAAAAATTACTGGTTTTGTGAGATGAAACCATTTCTGAAATGATTTTATGAAAATAAAATTTTCTTTCTTAAAATGTAGAAAGCAAAAACATTTCCAAATTATCTAAACAATATTTTTAAGATCTTGCTGGATACTAAATTTAGAAAATGTTAATGATTTTGACAATTGCTGTTTGCTCTGAAATTTGTTTTTGAGCTTTATGCTCTTGCACAGTGAGTAAACTATGTCTTACCTAGCTCCAGTTGTCATTGGCAGAGCCAGCTATGGGAGTGTTTGGCAGGGGGTGTCTGTCATTGCACAAAAGGGAAATGAAAACAAAATGGAAAGGAACAAGCTGAAATCTTCTAAATTAAACAGTCAGTAAAAAATGCTTCATTGAAAAGTCTGATAATTATGAAGATGCAATTTAAATTTCATTTTTTTCCTTGTGTGTTACTTCGGGCAGACTGGTGCTGAGCCAGAAGTGACTGTGGCACTTGGACAGCTCAAAGGGATACAAACCAATGTGAAGGGGACAGACAGACTTGTAAACATTTTCTTTGGGATTCCTTTTGCAAAAGCACCTGTTGGATCCTTAAGTTTTCCCCTCCTGAACCCTGGAATGATCTGAGAGATGCAACTTCTTACCCAGCACTGTGAGAGCCGTTCAGATCATTTGTGTACAGGACTTGTCAGTGTTGTTGTGTTTATTAGGATATAGAGGTCTGATTTTTTTGGTAAGGAGCTTGTATTGACTGGTAGTGAATATGCTGCCAGTACTGAAATATTTCATAAGAACTGCGGGACTAGGAAACACAAAGAATTCCTGGGAAATTCCTGTCTTTGGAAATCACATTTTCTCATTATACTGTGCTGAAATAATTCAGCTTTTTAAGTACAAGTATAGAGCTGTGCTTTTACAGGTTGTGCCTCTAACTGTACATAATTAACACAAAGTTCTAGCACCCTGTGGGGATTCTGTTTGTGGAGCAAAAGAAAGTGTGTTTTCTCTATCATTGTTACATTGTTGCTATTGCAGTTTTATTACTAATAGTCACGCTTCCTTTCTTTTGTGAAGATGTCCTCAAGATCTGTCCATGTTGAAAATAGCTGAAAAAAACTTTAAAGGAAAACACCTTCCATTCTGAACTTCTGAGGACTGTTTGTATCTAAATGTTTACAGCCCTGCTGGTTCAAACAAGAAGGACAAGTTACCTGTACGTAAATCCATTGTACAAACTTGTGTCATACAAAGTTTGCACCTAATGATAGCTCCTAAGTCACTTAATTGCTTTTGAAAATGTGATGCTGCATTAGCAAAAATAATATTATTATGTAAAATTCAAAGTCCACCAACCTAAAATTCAGCTCCCATTGAGCTTCGGTGATTTGGAGTTCCTAGTTCTCTGTTGTTGTCTTCCTTTTTCAAATGAGATCTACCAAGCAATGTATAAAAGTGTGTGTCACCCTTTTTTCTCTAAGGTAATGGTGTGGCTCCATGGAGGCAATTTTATATTTGGCGGTGCTTCTAGGTATGATGGTTCTGCACTATCAGCCTACAAGAATATTGTGGTAGTAATAATTCAGTACAGACTTGGACTCCTTGGATTCCTCAAGTAAGATGACCTATTTCACTTTTTACAAAATACTTCCTATCATGTTTAAAGCATGTGTAGTTTTGTTTTGTACATGAGCTGAACTTCTGTACCAGCTTCCCACTGTTACAGTGGTTTAAATGTACATAGTGCACTGATACCAGGACTTAAGAACATTGAGAAATGTCCGTAAATTCCATTTGCATTGTCATTTGATTGTAGCCTGCTATCAAATCATAGTTGGGCTTAATTGGTTCTGAATAGGATGTTTGTTCTTGCCTTTACTTCCATCCATTGGTGTGTAAAGCAAGAAATCATATAGTGTAAAGGCCAGGAATCCATCTGTGTATGGATGAACAAACAATAGAGGCAAGTAAGTCAGTGGGGCTTAGATCTGACTATGAAGGGCTTTAGGTCAGTAGGCTATACAATATATTGTCATATTTGGCCAACTATGATACTTTGCACAAAATTTAAGTTGGTGAGGTTTATTTTATTCTGGTATTAGAAGAACTATTACTCTTCCTGAGAAGTTGGCTTATACTGCTTTTCTTTCAGTACTGGTGATGAACACGCTCGTGGGAACTAGGCATTTTTGGATCAAGTAGCAGCTTTTTGGTGGATCCAAGAAAATATTGAACACTTTGGTGGAGATCCAGGATCTGTCACACTCTTTGGTGTATCTGCAGGATCTTGCTCTGGTTTTGCACATGTAGGCATGCAGTAGATATACTAAAAAGTAAAGTTTAAAAAAAACCTTCAAAAACTCAATTAGTGTAACATTTCATGCTTAATCTGATTTTTCAAAGTAAGATTAATGGCACATTGTGCTAAGTCTGGGCACTACCCCTGTAAGCACATAAAAATGTGTAATTCCCCACTGAATCCAGCAGTCTAGTCAAGCATAAGTTATGGGATATGGACCTCAACGTAGAATAAATATTTTCTGTTCTTCCTTTCTTGGCAGGTTTTATCTCCTTTGTCTAAGGGTCTCTTTCATAAAGCAATATCAGAGAGTGGAATTCTAATCCCCCCGATAAAGATTTACTTCTTTCAACAGATCTTAAGGTAGGCTCTTTTTTTTTTTTTTTTTTTTTTTTTCATTTTAAAGCCTTTATAACCTAAAATAGGATATTTCTTATATCTCATAATTTGGTTAAAAGAGAAAAGGGGAAAATCTGATTGCATATTATGCAACAAAGTTGATCAAATTTATTCTCATGGCATACCTATAAATACATAGATTAGCACTAAGTAAATTTTCATTTAAATAGTCTATTTTTGATCTTACCGTGCTCATTTGGTCTTGGAAATAGATTGCACAGTTATGTCATTATAGTATCTGTGGGTCAAGTTAGGTATTTTCAGTTACACACATGCCAGGCTAGGCATATGTCCATTTTCATGCATACTGTAACTTATACAGTAACTATGAAACTCGCAGAGGTCATCAGCTCCGGTGCAGGTGCGTCCCGCAGTGGAGCGGCGGATGGCGGTGTACAGCGGGGTTTCCTGAGCCGGGGAACCCACAGGGGAGCGCAGGGAACCCACAGGGGAGCGCAGGGACCCGCCGGGAGCCGGCAGCTCTCAGCAGGGTGGCTGACGAGGTGTGGCCAGGGCCAGGAGCAACTGGCTGCCACCCCCCACTCCCGCTAGAGGCAGCCCCAGGGAGCGCTGCCACCAGGAGCGCTGCCACCAGGACGGGTAAACAGGGCGTGGCACAGCAGCTGTGGCGCCTCTTCCAAGGAGAGGCATTCCACAGGCCGAGTGGGGGACTCGGCGTACACATAACCCAGCAACTGGGCACAGGTCAAGGGCACTCATCCTACCCGACCCTCAAGGCTGAATGGTGGGCACTCATCTGAGGGTAAAGGCCACGGATCCAGCTGGGGGCTCTGCATCATCTACCCCAGTGGTGGCTGATGCCTCCATGCAGACAGAACTGCTGAAGGGAGAGGTTGCAGTGCAGACCTCAGGCTGCAGGAAGTGCCTGGACCTCTCTCCTGGGGCAGGGACAGGCAGCAGACCTGCCTGCAAAAGGTGTGCCCAGGTCGAGGACCTCCTGCAGCAGGTGGCTGAGCTGCAGGACGCGGTGAGAAGGCTGCGTAACATCAGGGAGGCGGAGGAGGAGTTAGATAGCTGGTTCCAGGCAGAGAAGGAGTTAGATAGCTGGTTCCAAGTGCAGTCTGCAGTGGACCCACAGCCTACGGCCAAACAGCCAAAAACTCCCCCACCGGCACATGCAGAAGGGAGCAGGGGGGGCCAATAATGCAGAAGAATGGACGGTTGCAAAGGCAAGGACCAGCAAGAGGAAGAGGCTTCCCCCGAAGCCTGAGGTGCCCTTGCAGAACCGCTTCACCGCTCTGCAGGCCGAAGAGGAAAGTCCTGTCACACCAGGAGAAGCACTGACGCTGAGTAATGCAGCCTGATCTGCCCCCCGTGTAACAACCAGCACAACTAAGAAAAGGCAACGGGTGATAGTAGTAGGTGACTTCTGAGAGGTACGAAGGCACCCATTTGCCGACAGGACGCACTCTCTAGAGAGGTGTGCTGCTTACCAGGGGCTCGTATCAGGAATGTCACCGAGAGGCTACCAAGCCTCATACAGTCCACTGACTGTTACCCGCTGCTGCTGTTTCACGTGGCACCAGTGACACAGCCAGGAGCAGTCTGAGGACTATCAAGAAGGACTACAGAGCCCTGGGAGCGGCGGTAAGGGACTCTGGAGCGCAGGCAGTTTTTTCATCGGTCCTGCCGGCCAAAGGGAAGGGGTTTGAAAGGGCCAGTCGAATCTGGCGAGTCAACAAATGGTTACGGGACTGGTGCCACAGCCAGGGGTTTGGCTACTTAGACCATGGGACTCGCTTTGAGAAACCTGGTCTACTGGGGGCTGACTGGGTCCATCTGTCAGAGAAGGGGAAGAGCATCTTCAGTCATAGGCTTGCCAAGCTGGTGAAGAGGGCTTTAAACTAGAGATGCCGGGGGAGGGGAACCTCAATCCATCCCACTCCTACCAGTTTGATGCCAGGGCCAGCAATAGATGCCCAGAGCCTGGAGAAGGAACACAGGTCAGCAGGAGAGCGCCTGAAGAGCAGCACAAAGGAACTGCAGCCAGTAAGACAGCTTCATCGGGGACCCAACTTAAACGCCTCTATGCAAATGCACGTAGCATGGGGAGTAAACAAGAGGAGTTAGAGACGTGCACACGCCTGCAGGGCTACGACCTTATTGGCATCACGGAGACGTGGTGGGATGGCTCCTATGACTGGAGTGTTGGGATGGAGGGATACGGGCTCTTTAGGAAGGACAGGCAGGGGAGACAAGGAGGGGGTGTCGCCCTCTATGTCAATGACCAGCTGGGGTGCATGGAGCTCTGCCTGGGGATGGATGAGGAGCCAACCGAGAGCTTATGGGTCAGAATTAAAGGGAGGGCAGGGACAGGGGACATTACAGTGGGGGTCTGCTACAGGCCACCTGCCCAGGAAGACAGAGTGGATGAGGCCCTCTGTAGACAGATAGGAGCAGCCTCACGCTCACAAGCCCTGGTCCTCATGGGGGACTTCAACCACCCCGACATCTGTTGGAGGGACGACACGACAGGGCATAAGCAATCCAAGAGGTTCCTGGAATGTGTCGATGAGAACTTCCTTCTCCAAGAGGCCAACGAGGAGAGGTGCTACGCTGGACCTTGTTCTCACCAACAAGGAGGGGCCGGTGGGGAATGTGAAGCTCAAGGGCAGCCTGGGCTGCAGTGACCACGAAATGGTGGAGTTCAAGATCCTTAGGGCACCGAGGAGGGCACACAGCAAGCTCGCTACCCTGGACTTCAGGAGAGCAGGCTTCGGCCTCTTCAGGGATCTGCTTGGCAGAGTATCATGGGACAAAGCCCTGGAGGGAAGAGGGCCCCGAGAAAGCTGGGTAATATTCAAGGATCACCTCCTTCAAGCTCAGGAGCGATGCATCCCAACAAAGAGGAAGTCAGGCAAAAACGCCAGGAGGCCTGCATGGATGAACAAGGAGCTCCTGGACAAACTCAAACACAAGAAGGAAGCCTACAGAGGGTGGAAGCAAGGACAGGTAGCCTGGGAGGAATACAGAGAAATTGTCCGAGCTGCCAGGGATCAGGTTAGGAAAGCTAAAGCCCTCATAGAATTACATCTGGCCAGGGACATCAAAGGCAACAAGAAAAGATTCTATAGGTACATCGGGGACAAAAGGAAGACGAGGGCAAATGTGGGCCCTCTCCGGAACAAAACGGGAGACCTGGTTACCCGGGAGACGGAGAAGGCGAAGGTACTCAATGACACTTTTGCCTCGGCCCTCACCGGCAAGTGCTCGAGCCGCACCGCCCAAGCCGCAGAAGGCAAAGGCGGGGACTGGGAGAATGAAGAGCCGCCCACTGTGGGAGAAGATCAGGTTCGAGACCATCTAAGGCACCTGAAGGTGCACAAGTCCATGGGACCCGATGAGATCCATCCATGGGACCCGAGGGAACTGGTGGATGAAGTTGCTAAGCCACTATCCATCGTATTTGAGAAGTTGTGGCAGTCCGGTGAAGTTCCTACTGACTGGAAAAGGGGAAACATAACCCCCATTTTTAAAAGGGGAAAAAAGGAAGACCCGGGGAACTACAGGCCAGTCAGTCTCACGTCTGTGCCTGGGAAGATCATGGAACAGATCCTCCTGGAAGCTATGCTAAGGCACATGGAGGACAGGGAGGCAATTTGAGACAGCCAGCATGGCTTCACCAAGGGCAAGTCCTGCCTGACTGACCTAGTGGCCTTCTGTGGTGGAGTGACTACATCAGTGGACATGGGAAGGGCTACAGATGTCACCTATCTGTAAGGCCTTTGACACGGTCCCCCACAACATCCTTCTCTCTAAACGGGAGAGGTATGGATTTGATGGGTGGACTGTCCGGTGGGTGAGGAATTGGTTAGATGGTCGCATCCAGAGGGTAGTGCTCAACGGCTCAGTGTCCAGATGGGGATTGGTGACAAGTGGCGTCCCGCAGGGGTCCATATTGGGACCGGTACTGTTTAGTATCTTCACCAATGACATAGACAGTGGGATCGAGTGCACCTTCAGCAAGTTTGCAGATGACACCAAGCTGAGTGGTGCGGTTGACACGCCTGAGGGATGGGATGCCATCCAGAGGGACCTGGACAAGCTGGAGAAGTGGGCCTGTGTGAACCTCATGGGGTTCAACAAGGCCAAGTGCGAGGTCCTGCACCTGGGTCGGGGCAACCCCTGCTATCAATACAGGCTGGGGGATGAAGGGATTGAGAGCAGCCCTGCTGAGAAGGACTTGGGGGTACTGGTGGGTGAAAAGATGGACGTGAGCCAGCAATGTGCGCTTGCAGCCCAGAAGGCCAATCGTATCCTGGGCTGCATCAAAAGGAGCGTGGCCAGCAGGTCGAGGGAGGTGATTCTGCCCCTCTACTCTGCTCTGGTGAGACCCCACCTGGAGGACTGCGTCCAGCTCTGGAGCCCTCAGCATAAGAAAGACACGGACCTGTTGGAGCGGGTCCAGAGGAGGGCCACAAAAATGATCAGGGGGATGGAACACCTCTCCTCTGAAGAAAGGCTGAGAGAGTTGGGGTTGTTCAGCCTAGAGAAGAGAAAGCTTTGGGGAGAGGAAAATACTATTAACAAGTAACTTCATCTTTTTTTCTCTTCCTTCAGGAAATACCATTTCTGCCCTTAGTTTTGGATGGAGTATTTCTTCATAAGTCACCTGAAGAGATACTGGCTGGAAAGGAATTCAATGCAGTCCCATTTATGATAGGAGTCACCAACAATGAATTTGGCTGGAATATTAGATCTGTAATTTAATGGCTATTCTTCATTTTTTTGAATGTTTGTGTTAACTGATGTAGGCAACTCTGAGAAGTTATTTGCTGGTAGGACAGCTTTTAAGTATGGCCAAAAGGCTTTGCATTGTTGGAAATATATACAAGATAAACTTTGCTTGCATTATGATTCTGTAGTGACCCAGAACCAGTTGGTCACAAAACAGTGAGATAGGCTTCATCCTGCAAGTCGACATCCTTGGAACATCAATTTTATACAGTATTTTCTTATCCTAAAATTTTAATCTCTTATCTAGTCAGAGAGAGGAAAAGAATACAACAGTCAAGGGCTTATTACCAAAAGAAAAATAAAACCAATCCTTTCCCCCACAACACACAGATGTTACACGCATGTATTCAGGATTGATACATAGAATGTTTAAAAACCTCTTACTACATGTTGGATCAAATGACACAAATCCTGTCGTGTGTAGGCAGCCCTTCTTGAGATTCCCACTGGGAACTTGATGGGGGTGCAGAGTGATACAGGTCTGCAGGATTGTGTGAAGGAAGTGTATGTACTCCTTTGTCTTTGCACTAGTGTCTTGCACTTCTGCTCATAGTCACAATATATTGAGAGCAGAGCATGATAACACGGGTGAATGTTTGCTAAGTGAAGTATACAGACTTAAAAATTAAAACATATTAAAGCAACCTGGAATTTGTCCTTTGGCCCACTGCTACATGGGAAGTCAGCAACTCTGTAGTCTGGAGATTTTCTGGTATTTAAGTGTAGACAAGCCATGCCAAAATACCCAGAACTGGAAAATAATTTGATGTTACTTTATTTTCTGTAAGTTTTCCTGGGTTGAATCTTTCGGTTTTTTGTGTAAGTGCTGTGAGTTCTTAATTTTGAATTAAAAATACATATTTGAATGTAACTTTACATTAAAAATGTGCCCAGTATAAAGCTTTGGGCATATTTAATATTTTAAACAGCTGATGTCAGCCATAATCTATGCATCTCTTCTTTAACTCTCTAAATGTTACGTCTTGTAGAGTCTGGAGCTCCTGCCTACTTCTTTGAATATCAGCATCGGCCCACTTCATACTCGGATAGTAAACTGGAGTATGTGAAAGCTGATCATGGAGATGAAGTTGGCTTTGTCTCTGGATAACCGTATCTGGCCGGTGATATTCAGCTATGTAGTAAGGAATAGAACATTCAATATTCACTTATAAATTACTCTAACAACACTGGCATTACTCTATTCAGTAGTGCTACTTCCATTTTAATCAGACTAAAGTGCGTATATTAACAGTCAGAAGAAAATACAACCCTTTAGAATCATAGAAACATAGAATCATTAAGGTTGGAAAAGACCTCTAAGATCATCAAGTCCAACCGTCAACCCAACACCACCATGCCCACTAAACCATGTCCCTAAGCACCTCATCTACACGTCTTCTAAATACTTCCAGGGATGGGGACTCAACCACTTCCCTGGGCAGCCTGTTCCAATGTTTCACCACTCTTTCAGTAAAGAAATTTTTCCTCACATCCAATCTAAACCTCCCCTGGCGCAACTTGAGGCCATTTCCTCTCGTCCTATCGCTAGTTGCTTGGGAGAAGAGACCGACCCCCACCTCGCTACAACCTCCTTTCAGGTAGTTGTAGAGCACGATAAGGTCTCCCCTCAGCCTCCTCTTCTCCAAACTAAACAACCCCAGTTCCCTCAGCCGCTCCTCATAAGACTTGTTCTCCAGACCCCTCACCAGCTTTGTTGCCCTTCTCTGGACATGCTCCAGCACCTCGACATCCTTCTTGTAGTGAGTGGCCCAAAACTGAACACAGTATTCGAGGTACGGCCTCACCAGGGCCGAGTACAGGGGCACGATCACTGCCCTGCTCCTGCTGGCCACACTATTTCTGATACAGGCCAGGATGCCATTGGCCTTCTTGGCCCCCTGGGCACACTGCCGGCTCATGTTCAGCCGGCTGTCGACCAACACCCCCAGGTCCTTTTCCGCCAGGCAGCTTTCCAGCCACTCTTCCCCAAGCCTGTAGCGCTGCATGGGGTTGTTGTGGCTGAAGTGCGGGACCCGGCACTTGGCCTTGTTGAATCTCATACAGTTGGCCTCGGCCCATCGATCCAGCCTGTCCAGGTCCCTCTGCAGAGCCTTCCTACCCTCGAGCAGATCAACACTCCCGCCCACTTGGTGTCATCTGCAAACTTACTGAGGGTGCACTCGATCCCCTCATCCAGATCATTGATAAAGATACTGAATAAGACCGGCCCCAAAACTGAGCCCTGGGGAACACCGCTCGTGACCGGCCGCCAACTGGATGTAACTCCATTCACCACAACTCTCTGGGCCCGGCCATCCAGCCAGTTTTTGACCCAGCGCAGAGTCCACCTGTCTAAGCCGTGAGCCGCCAGCTTCTCTAGGAGAATGCTGTGGGAGACGGTGTCAAAGGCCTTACTGAAGTCCAGGTAGACCACATCCACAGCCTTTCCCTCATCCACTAGGCGGGTCACCTGGTCATAGAAGGAGATCAGGTTGGTCAAGCAGGACCTGCCTTTCATGGACCCGTGCTGGCTGGGCCTGATCCCCTGGTTGTCCCGCAACGTGTTAGAATTTGTTTAACACTAATTTACTGTCTTCTCCATTCTTTGTCACGTACAGATTGCTGTTTCTGAAGCACAGTAAGTTACTCATGTTGTCAACAATTTAGCAAATAGGGCATTTGCTAGAAAACATCACTGTCATTATACCAGCACTGTTCATGAATTTGCCAAATAGCTTTGGCTGAAAAATAAATTGAAGGAAAGGTCAATTAAACTTGCGGGGGATTAGTGGAGTACTTGGGAAGCAGGAAATCTAGGCTCTCTTCTTTTCCTGAGGAATTTAAGCTAATGTCTCCTCCATACCAGGAAATCCCATGGGCTGTCAGGCTCCAGAGAATGGGGGACTCAGTCTCTTTTGCAGATAGTGTTCCAGTTGTGTTGATTAGAGCAAGGCTTGGAACTCCAGTGTTTCATTTTCTGTGTGAAGATCTAATGGTTAGGTTAAAGACTATTTTCTCCCATGACTCAATATTTAAGCATTTTATTCAAAATGGAACCGGTCCATTGAGGAAGCATTAAGGGTATACTGCCAAAATTGCCTTTGCCTTGTCAGTTTGGGCACTCCCATAGGATTCTGGAAGTTCTGGTTCCTTCAGGCAGAATCCCGTGTTGCTACAGTCCAAATGAATGTGCCAATCATTGAACAGTTAGGTACAAGATGCCACATCCTCAGGAATATTACGAATCCAGCAAGTTGCTTTAATTGCATATGCCTAAAACAATAATACTCAGGATGGAGGATTTTCTTTCCCATGAAACAAATTAGGAGCAGTTCTTATTTTGACAAAGAAATGCAGAAATTCTACTTATTTTAAGTGAATTCACCATTTTTTATGCTTTTATTTTTGTCATTTGCACAGTAGTTCATAGTCTGTTTCAAAGCCTACGTAAATGAAAGTATTTCCTTTTACTCCATTGAACTTCGGAGCAATTCAGCTGTGTTGTAAAAGCATTTGTTAATCTGTTACTAGAGCCTTTTGGTTTTTCTTGGTTTTTTTTTTTTTTTTTTTTGCTTATGTTATCCTACACTAGAAAACACTATACAGTTCTTTTTCTATTTGCCTGGATTTACTGAGAGCATTAAAATAGCGAATATTTTTCTTGATGTATTGAGATGCATTTATAATTAATAACACATGGTAACAAAAAGTATTTTCACCTACCTGATACAGGGGGCATATGTATAACTATATTTAAATGAATATTCTTGAAGTGTTGAGGCATGGAATGATATCGTCTTGTATCAGAATGAAGAAATCTTTGCCTAGTCATGCTCTGAATAATAGGGAGAATTTCAGTCCCACAAAGCTAGAATGAGATCTATGAAACTGAAACACGTGTCCCATTCCTGTTGTAATGGGACTCAGGAGACATGGGTTCTTTTTTTGGTTCTGCTTCTGGTTTCCTGAAAAGCTACAGGCAAATCACCTGTCCTGGTTTCGGCAGGGATAGTTAATTTCCTTCCTAGTAGCTGGTACAGTGCTGTGTTTTGGATTTAGGATGAGAATAATGTTGATAACGCACTGATGTTTTAGTTGTTGCTAGGTAGTGCTTACACTAGTCAAGGACTTTTCAGCTTCCCATGCTCTACAGACTGAGAAGGCTGGAGGTGCACAAGAAGCTGGGAGGGGGCACAGCCAGGACAGCTGACCCCAACTGGCCAAAGGGACATTCCATACCATGGGACGTCATGCTCAGTACATAAACTGGGGGAGAGCTGGCCGGGGGGGGGCCACTGCTCAGGGACTGGCTGGGCATGGTCGGCAGGTGGTGAGCAACTGCATTGTGCATCACTTGCTTTGTATATATATTTTTTTTTCCCCAATTATTAAACTGTTTTTATCTCAACCCATGAGTTTTCTCACTTTTACTCTTCCAATTCTCTCCCCCATCCCACTGTGGGGGGCAGGGAGTGAGCGAGCGGCTGCATGGTGCTCAGTTGCCAACTGAGGTTAAACCACGACATCACCTTATTTCCTTGTACCCTAATTCCCCAAATTGTAGAATAAGGATAATTATGCTAATCTCATTCATAAAGAGTGCTGAAATCTTCTCTTGATGATTGCTGTATTACTAACATATTGCAGGTATGGTGCCTCTGTTGTAATCAGTAAGTTATTACAACATATTCACAGACTGAAATGCTGCTTCTGTAGTAGCAATGTTTTGATTTCTGCCACATGTAATAATTATTTTGTATTTTGTCTCTCGGGTGAAGTTACAGAGGAAGAAAAGAACCTTAGTAGAACTCTAATGAAGTACTGGGCTGACTTTGCTCGAAATGGGTAAGAATCATGAGACTCATTACACATATTACTGGTTTGTACTGACTCCAAAGTGAATTAGCTGTTTTATTGATTCAGTCTTAACTGCTGTGATTTAATTCCCTTGCGACTGAAAAGGGCATTCACTCTTTCTTTCTTGTTGTTTACAGAAATCCTAATGAGGAAGGTTTGGTTGACTGGCCATCTTATAACCTAAATGAAGAATACTTACAGATAAACCTAAAAGAAAGCCAGAAAGTTGAAAAAAAAAGAAGGTAGACTTCTGGAGGAAGGTGATGTTTGAAAAGACAAATAACAAAAGAACGGAAAACAAGAAGGTTAATTCAGAGTTAAAATTTACAGTCTAAACATGCATATAATAGGCAAACTATTAGGTTAGTAAAAGAAATTACTTAAAATAATTTTGAGGATAAAATTATGTTTCCCTTCATTTCACCTTTTCTTCACAATTGTCATACTTGCAATTATTCACTGTAATAATTCCAACTGATCTATTTCCCCTTTGTGATTCTTTACTTCTTCCTGGATTCGTGTCTACAACAGAAGCCTCACTTATTAAATACAGGTACCGGATTTCCCCACTGCTCAGGTTTTTCTGTCACTTCCCCATGACTGAAGACAGAATGTAGCAGCAACATTGTTTTAATAAAGTGAAATCAATAAAGTAAAACTGTCTTTTGATGTCAAGTGTATCAGTGATGGTAGAGAAGTTTTGGTCTGTTTTAGATACAGAAATGTCCTCTTTGGGGAAAAAAAATCGAACTAAAAATCTTCTGCTTTGTAAGTCAATTTTACAACAGAGATAGTATATTTCTGACTGTTGTGATACGTAATTGGTAACAGTGGTGCTGGAATTAAGACTTCTGTCAAATGTTAGAAAAGGGAGAAACAGTCTCCACTAGCCACACTTTTTTTTCTTTTAAATTTAGCAATAGCTCCCTTAGAAGGATTAATGTTGGTAACATTAGTTTCACACTTTCTGCCTTTTCCATGGTGCTTTACATTGTGTTCCAGGCTGTTCTCTGTGTCATTAGTCAGTTCCAGATTCTCTGTTTGCACTGGGTCACAGGCCTTCATTACTAGTGCTGGAGAGGGATTCGCTTACCAGAATTATTCCCGTGCCCTTACCGGCTGATGTGCGCTTGGACTGCCAAGAACAAGTCTTGAACATCTCATTTCAGTGTTGTCAAGAACTCCTTTCTCTGCTAAGTCTTGTTTGTTTCCTCTATCTGGCTCCTAGGCTGCTCCAGCTATCCCAGCCACATTCCTGACCTTACTGCTACCTCACGGCAGCATTATGCAGCTCCATAGATCCTATGGGGCACTGGGCAGCTGTTCCCCCCTTTTTTCATCTCCCCTCTGTATCTCTGGAAGAATTTAAGATTGTTCATAGCTAATAATGTCCTACAGCAACTAACTGGTCATCCCTTCTTTCTGAATGTCTTTATTGGAAGAAATTGGGTGGGATTTCCTACCTCTTTCTGCCCAAATTCTGTTGCCAGTCAGAACTCGGGAGGTAGGGTTAGACTGTTAGCACAACTGCTGTTTTGGTAAGTGGGAATTCCTGCTAAGCATCTGTCCCTTCTCCTTTGTTTTAGCTAACATGTTTTGTAAGGGGAATATAATTTCAAAATTGTCTTGATAGATTTTCATTGCACATACAATTCCCCTGAGGTCCTGTACTACTCCCTTTAAAAGGAGATAAACAGGCAGCATTGTATGTATAAGCACAGAATATATGCTTATGTTGTAAGTGTATGCAGAGAAGTGCAGTGGAACTGACTTCTTATACACAGGCACAGTGCTAAAAATAAATCACAGTGGAAAATGTCAAAAGATTTTACTCCTATCTACTTAGGGGTGAGTGCTCTGATACTCTGTCCCATCCGAGAGACATCCTGATGTGAGATTACCGCATGCTAAAGAGACAGTGTTAAAGCTGTCCAAGCGCTAGCTTCATAGACTCTGGCTCTAAGCCAGCTTCATTGAATACTCACCAGGGGCTGAGTAAAAAACCAAACTGACCCTGTTTTAAATGCAGACTTCTAAACACTTCTACCATACATACTTGAGGCAAAATGTAATTGGGAGCTCTTATGCAATTATGGGCCTATAAATGTGATATTTGTCTCCATTTTTCAGCTATTGAAATCAAGAAAGGTAGCAGTGCATTAAAGTATAAAGAGGCAAATATCATATGGAAGGATTTTTTTTGATTGATCCCTGACTTATGCGTTATCCACTGATTGAGGGTAAGCTGCAAAACATTCTCTCTTAAAATTAAATGCCAGGCAGGATTCAAGAATTCCACTTGCCAGGTATGTAGCAATGTCTCCAGATTCTACAAGTTTAGTCTATGTCACTAGAGTAAGAGTTTCCACATTTGCAGAGCTTATAGGTCATGCTTGTAGATCCATACAAAGTATCTACAGGCAAGGCTGTAGGGATCTAAAATCCCATTTGTTTATTTATTATCTTATTGTAAGTAAGATTGGCAGAGTTTGCAGAAACCGGTTTGCACTGGTAATATTTTCAGAATGGCTGCTTCTCTGGGACTGTGGATGGAATATGGGCTGAGACATTTTGCAGAATGGGTACTTGAGAGAGAAGTAGTGAGTAGAACAAAGGTTGAAGAGTAAGGCTTGGAAAATAGTAAATGAAGGGGAAAAATAAAGGGAAAGCAAATGGGAAAGGACAGAGTTTAGTAAAATCAGTAAAGAGCAGGAAATAGAAAACAAATTGTTTATGGAGATAAATAAAGTTTGTTACAGCAAAAGGAAAGAGCAGCAAGCAGAGTACACAGCATTTGGCTTTGTAGCAAGGGACGACTCCTGTAGTTTGTGGGTCACAAGTGAGTTGAGGCATGCATGCCTATCAGGATGGAAACCGAGTCACAAGCAGGGATTTTTGTAGTTCCACCGTGCATGGAAATTTTTCCCCTGCCAGGAACCAAAGCAGTTCAATGTAAGTGGAGACAGTGAGAGAATTTGCAACAGTATTCAAGCAGGCAAACAGGAGTGCAGAGCTTACTACTACACAGTACTTCTGCCCTCGGCTTCTAGGAAACCTTTATCACACAGATAAAGGTAGAAGATAGCTTATGCTAAACTCCATCACTTGTACCCCAGGCACCTGTTTCCATTCATTGCATTTGACAGTGCGTACATCTATCAATACAGTATAGACTGTACATTCATAACAGTGCAGACTAATCCCAGACCAGTTTTATTGACCTTTAGTGTCATGAACTTCACTCTTGAGAAACAAGAAAAAAGTCTCCCAGAGAACATCTATACAGCTATAAAAATTCTGCAATTAAGTTATTGACCACATTATTTCCTTAGAAGCTCAAATTTACAGTTATCCCATTTGCCAATGTATACTGTGCACTAACCATACACTCAGAAACAGCTGATATGCACGCTAGCATAGCATTGGCATTGTTAACAGTGTAGCTGCTGCAGCACAGAGCTCAGTACAGCGGGCAGGAGTCTCCTGATTAACAGAGCAAATGCTGAAGACAGTCAGCATGCATTGAATGTGTACATCTGAAGCTACCTGCCAACAGTTTGCTCTCTAAGCCGTCCAGTTTAAAGTTGACCGGGATTTACCTACAAGGGCTGTAAATCACACCTGTGCAGATATACTTAGGAAGACTTGTAGTAAAGTACACAAGCACAGCCATGGTACACAGGACTACTAGGTGCATCAGATATGTGCTGAACTAATTTAATGACTGTGGGTCTTTACAGTTGACTTAGCTGAAAACAAAGGTGCAAGCAGTAAATTAATCTATAGAAATGCTGTCTCTGACAACTGAGAACTTTCGTGATGTAAACTTGCAAAACAGCCTTCCGGGGGCAAGAGCTACTGAGCCTTGCCAAAAAAAAAAAAAAAAAAAGGCAGAGCCCAAAGCTTACATAAAACTAACACAACCTCTTAGTTAACATGGGCACAAAATCTCTTTTATTTCTGTATAGCTGTCTCTTCCCTCTTTTTCATATCATGCTCCCATGATAGATGTGAGTTCACGTGGAAGTCCATAAACCCTCCTGATTTTTCAGAGGCATTAAATGTATAGTTACCACCCAAATCCTTTAATATTGTTCCCACACTACAAATGCTGAGAAATTGTCTCTGAGTGTTGCAAAACTCATGTATTGTGTTAGATACCAAACAAACATCTCTGAATATGCAGGACTGAGTGACAGGTGGAGTATCCACCCTGCGGGAAAAACTAAGATTTTTCTAGTACTGTTTTTATCAAAAAATATCGTTTTGTGAGAATAAAAATCCCTCAATTTTTACTTGAGCAAAAGCACATTTTTCAGGAGTATTGTTTTGGATTTTGCTGTTTGTGGCTATATTGTGTGTTCCGTACACTGAGACATTAATACCAAAATGAAGTAAACAGATTTAATAAAGTAAAAGTGTAGTTCCCTTCCTGGTCTCTTCACGGTGTAGTGTGAGGAAATCCTAACTTGGCTGAAAGATGGTAGTGTTACAGCAGCAGGACGAATCTCCTGGTGCAATGGAAGACTGTTTTCAAAGCATTTTAAAGCACATAGTTGATGCCTGAGGTTTTGTGAATAAGATTTATAAGGAGCACTAGGGAGCCAGTATGAAACTTGTGGGGCCACTCTGCAAGGCAGGAGGTCTCTCCGTTCCCATGTACAGCTGAGCTGCCATGCGCTCCCCTCAGAGTGGCTTACAGGCAGGGCAGTTGCTCTGGCTGCCCGTGGCTGGGTTGGCTCACAGCTTGAGCACTGCTTTTCCTAATCAGTGGCCTTGCGTAACAGTTATACTTAACAGAGTATATAAGGCAACACACTGAGGAGGTAAATATGTGACTAGCTTTCAAAATGGCAACTGGAAAGGACACATCGCTGCTGTCCTTGATTCTCACCGTCGGGGCCACAGTGCTTGTAGCTACTGGTAAGCTTCAGAAGGGTTTTTACCTACTGCCTTCTGTAAGGAAATAGAGCACGTGTGCAGCTTGCTCACCTAGGGGAATCCCAGCTTTATTGGAGGATCTGGGCACCCAACCTTGCTGCATAGAAATTAAGTCTGAATAGTTCTTAATTTATTTTTGTGATCTGTTTTCAGTCATTTGTCTTATTTGCCGTTTTTGCAAATAGAGAAATCAAATTCCTGTCCCAAAATCTTGTCTGCTGAGGCAGAGGAGACCACTGTACCACATTTGTAATTTGGTATTGAGAACTTTCACACCGATCTTAAAATGATTCTTACCTAAATGTTAACAGTATTTGTATATGCCAGGCTATTTTCAGGTATGTTAGAAGATTTTTCTTTTGGTTGTACATACTATCAAGGGTCCGGAATATATTTTGTGTGTTCACAGATCTTTTCTTAAAAAGGAAATGCCTTTTCTTAATGAGAGCAATTTATTGGACTTTTAACAAACAACCTGGATCAAAAAGGATTAAGATCTATATGCAATTACTAATGTGTATGGATAGTAAGACAATACATATGATACATCTGAGGGAGATTATACGTACAAACCAATCAGAATGAAGGCTGAAATAATGTCAGCTATACTGATTAGAGTTTATTGAAGCCTTATGTGTGAAAATGAATTGTTTAAGCAAACAAAAGGTGTATATTTAAGTAGCTAAAGCTCTCGGAAATTGGTAATTACTTACAAATAGACCAATTATGTGATTTTGTTCTTACATCCCCCAGGACAAAAAGTAGAGCAACCAGAAGTGGTGACCAAATATGGGAGAGTCCAAGGGCACCAATTCAAAGTAGATGCAGCTGAGAGGAGCGTAAATGTCTTTTTGGGACTTCCTTTTGCTAAACCTCCAGTTGGACCACTGAGGTTTTCTGAACCCCAACCACCTGAGCCATGGAAAGGTGTCAGAGATGCCACTTCATACCCACCAATGTAAGACAATGGCAAACCCATTGATCTTTTTAGTAATTTTATATTATATGCAATTCCAGGACTCTGATGTACAGGGCAATCAAAAGCCACAAAGATAAATCCCTTGGTGCCATCTCGTTACCACCTGCAACTGTTACAATGAATGCATTTCTAAAGACATCTTTATAAGCTGCTGCTTTTATTAAAAACTCTTATTTAATGGGCATCAGTGATGAACTAATATGGACCAGCACTTTGCCAATAATGTTCTGTTTTGGGAGCATTTGGCCATTACTTAGCAATGCTTGTAAGCTGCGTAGCAGAAACAGAAAGAAGCTGAGGAAATGTTGGAATAAAATATTAGAAGAAAAAAATGCTGAGTGAGTCACATGTTTAATAGGACACATAAGAAATGCAGACCAATTCTAGTCTATATTGTAAATGTCTTACTCCATTTGTACTACTGCCCTTGTTTAGTGCCTCAAGCCTAATAACTACCATTACAATATAAAAAGCTGTTGAAGATGTAAAATAATTAATTTGTATTTTCATTGAAGTAATTTATAGCCACGTGTATTTGCAGGTATATTTCTGTAATATTTTGAAACATGCAAAATTATACCTGCATGTCACTCTGTACTGCTGTAGACTGTGGCTCCTTTTTATGGATCTCTTTAATGCCAGGTCAAAGGAAGAAAATACATTAAAAGTGAAAAAAATTTTATGTTTTCTGTTGCCAACAATCTAGAAATGTACTAGAGACTGGTTTCTGGATTGCACTTTATTGTGGAAGTACAAAAAAGCTACACTTCGTAGCTTTGAGGTTTTAGTTTTTTCTGTTGCTTGTTATTTTTTCGTTTATTCAGGTGTCTACAGGATAAAGTACAAGGACAGGTTTTTTCGGACATTATTACTAATAGAAAAGAAAAAGTTCTTCTCCAAGTGTCTGAAGATTGCTTATACCTAAATGTGTATACACCCGTTTCTACAGAAAAACAGGAGAAGCTGCCTGTAAGTAAAATCATTATAAAACCTCCAGCAAAATAATTTTACAGCAAACCTACAACCTGTGCTATATGCAGACTTACAGCTGCGGTTTTGTGATTATGATCAAGTTACATGCTTTGCCCCAGTAAATATTTGCTGAGGTTTAAAAGATACACAGAATCCTATTTTACAAATAAAATTTTATTGACCTTTTAACTAGGTAATGTTTGATTTCCTCTAAAAAATCTGTGAAAAGTCACGGGGCACTGGTATAATGTAAGTTTTTAATAAAATCAATGCCATTTTGTAAGGCTGCAGACCTCATATTCGAAAGACTTCTACCATTTGTGAAATGTAATCTGAACGAGTTAGGAGTGAACAGCACAAAATAGTATATTTTGGTTTATATTTAGTTTTTAATTACTGGGAGCTCTTATCTGTGCTGGGTTGTTTCTGGTTTTGTCTTTCCAGGTCCTTGTATGGATCCATGGAGGTGGATTAGTTTTTGGAGCAGCTTCATCATATGATGGTTCAGCATTAGTGGCCTTTGACAATGTAGTGGTTGTAACAATTCAGTACAGATTAGGTATTGTTGGATATTTTAGGTAAGATATTTTATCTCAGTTTTTGCTAAGTGATTTCCAAAATTATGTGTGCAAAGCCTTTGTGAAGAGACGTGCAGAATACTTGCTTATGCAAAGAAACTATATGTTTCTTAATTACATATGCAACAGTTGGGAACAATTTACAAGTTCCAAGTCAGCTTCCAAGTCCGTTCTTGTTTAATTGCTCCTCTAATCTCAGCTCTGAGCCATTTGTTTTTCAGTTATGTAGAGAAGCTCTGTGTAGCAAATGGCAGCTGATTTCTTATGCCACAGATTGTATTTCTTTGCCTTTTTTCTTGCATTGAGCATTTAAACAAATCTATTCTTTCTCTGCAGCACTGGTGATAAGCATGCCCGAGGTAACTGGGGGTATTTGGATCAAGTAGCAGCTCTTCAGTGGGTTCAGGAAAATATCATACATTTTGGAGGAGATCCAGGATCCGTCACTATCGCTGGAGAATCTGCAGGAGGAATCAGTGTTTCTGCTCTTGTAAGTTCACAGTAATATTGAATTTTAATTACTTTGGGAAAAAAACTACAGTCCACGTTCATTTTTAGTACCTGCATGAAAAGTCAGTGAGAGAAAAGGGATGGTTTTATAGTAAATGACACATCACCTTGGTCTGTAACACCATGTGATATCAATACAGCTTCTGATTGATGAAAGTGTTCTTTTCATACCCAAATCTTGTAGTTCAGACCCAAAATGTTATGCCTTATCTACTAAATTAAATTCTGGGGTGTTTTTTGCAGTGCCAAAAAACCAAAAATTTATCCTTATGAGAAAAGTCCTTTAAGAGGATGTATTGCCTATTTCCTGTTTGCTTTGACAGTCACTTGTGCAAAGTAACCGAGGGAATAGTCATGATAGCTGAACGAGACGTGCATTTTGTGACCCAGTGATGATGTAAACTTTTTACATCAACACTGAGCACATTGGCTAAGAGGTTCTTCTTCTTCAGTCTCTCACAATTTGGTACAGATCACACAGTGAAACCAGTGTTCAGTGATACACGTGATAAAAATTCCTGTTTCCTAAGCTTCTGCCGTCTGGCCAATAGTTCTTTATTTCCCTTCTGCAGCATAGCCAGACTATCTTGGACACAGTTATATTCGATCCATATCTGGCTTGCAGTGTAGTTCCATGAAGTCTTGGAAGCAAGGTGCTATGGGAGGTGAAAAGGCAGGCATGAACTCCTTATCCCTGATAGTGCTGCCAAAGCCTTTTGCATAGCTGAACTATGATCAGAGGCTACAGAATAACAGTCTTATGACATTTGTTTTCAAAATGTTTTAAATGGCAATTCCCGATATTGAAATTCTAAGTCAGTGGTCAGAACATAATGCTTGTCATGCTTTTAATGCTCGTTCTTGCTTTTTTACAGGTCTTATCTCCCCTGGCAAAGGGCTTGTTCCATAAGGCCATTTCAGAGAGTGGTACTGCAGTCAGGATTTTGTTCACTGACCAGCCTGAGGAGGAAGCACAAGTGGGTGTTTTGTGGTAATTTAATTATTTTTCCAGATAGTTTTGCATATCTTAAACTGTTTATTCCAAAATGTAGAAACAGGTTTTTTTTCTTGTGAAACTACAACCACAGTCATTAAAGACAGTATTTCTGTGCACAAATAATACGTGTTTGCTTTGCTTTTCAAAGACCCAAATATCCACCTATGTCTGAGTGAAAGCAAAAGACTAAGGAAGCAAAGAGAGAAGGCAGGGAAGAAGTGTGAAAAGTAAAGGAATACTATAACATGTACTGTCGTCACGAAAATTTGAGCTATAATTTTTGGCTGGAAAATGGCACCAGATTCTGTATACTCTTCTCTTCCCCTCCTGTTTGATGCCTGTTGTGTGCAAATAAACAAGACTTTATTCAATTTGTTTATATTTGAAAAGAAGAGCTGACTTCAACCCTTTTTTTTTTTCAACTACAAGAAACAACTTCCAGGAACCTAGATTTGATAATCTCGGATATAGAAGAGGCAACATTATAATGAGCTCTAATGACAGCTGTTACTCCACCCAAAAAGACATCATCAAGAATGGTATAATGTGCTCTTTGTTACCATCTACATGGTTGTATTCTGACTGTGCATCACTCTAACTCCTTTATGTCATCCTGCCTTCTCAGCCCAGCATGTTATTTACCAGAATGACTATCTTGGTCTACTTCTGTATCAAAATATTTTAGAGGAGTATGTTTTGCCCTTCTGCTTAGCCCACAGTGTGAAGGCTTATGAGGGCTTCCTGTTCTCTACATCCGCAGCTGGAACACGTCTGGCTTCAGTGATCCTTCTGCAGAAGCTTAGACTCCCCCCTGCTGGACTCTCAGGCTCGGTGGCACATAGAGCCTTCTATGGGAAGTAGATGAAAAAGTGGATGTTTGTTTTTATTGATTGCAGAGAATTGTTGCTGCCTCTGGCTGTGAAAAATCCAGTTCAGCTGCAATAGTTGAATGCTTAAGAGAAAAAACAGAAGAAGAGATAGTACAGATAACACTAAAAATGGTAGGTGGAATTATACTTCTTGCATTTAAATGACATTTCAAATTTTATCATAACAGAGTATGCTATTTGTGTGTTGTAATATTAGGAGAACTTGAAGTGAACGTAACATCTGACTTTCTTGACCTTTTCAGGATTTCACAACACTGCAGCTGTGCTATACCTCACCAGAAAAATGTGAACAGGTTACTTCCCTTTCATTCTGCATAGACTTTGAGCTACTTGTGTTTTGCTGTCATGCTCTACCAGGCGAAGGAAAAGAATGTATGAAATGTCACAGTTTCTCCTGGAGAACTGGAAAATTAATTAATATAATATATTATGTCCTACTTAAAATTTCTTATCACAGGCTTCCACGTTCTTTTGCAGTTTCAACACAGAAGTTAGTTTTTCCACTACTGCTCCATACATCCATAATAGGATTGAACTAACTAAGAAGAGATGTAAATTGGACACCATCACCTCTGTTTCACAAACATTAAAAATATAATGCTAATCTTCGCAGAATCTTCTGCCTAGTGCAGAAAATCTGTCAGAGAAAATTTAAAGATGGCTTGAATACTATTATTTCTTATACTTTCACTTGGCACTTAATTTGTTTTGCTTTGGAACTATAGTAAAAATCTGATTTTTTTTTTCTAGAAGCAAAATTTGTGTATTAATGAAGCTTTCTTTTTTTTCCCCCCCCCCTCCAGTCTTCCCTGTTCATCAGTGCATATACAGATGGTGTATTTTTTCCGAAGAGTCCCAGGCAATTACTATCTGAAAAAATGATCAGTGCAGTCCCATATATAATAGGAGTAAATAACTGTGAATTTGGATGGTTACTTCCTATGGTAAGAGACTTATAATGTTGTTAGTTATATATCATTTTGTTAATATAAGATTTTCTGATAAATATGATTCTCTGTATCATGCAGACAATGAAATTTCCTGCTTACACAGATGGTCTGGATGAAGATGTTGCACGTCAAGTTTTACAGAGATGCTTAGCATTATCACTTAAGGTAAGAGACCATTTTCAGAGTAACCCAGTGCTCCTTCTTCACTGGTGTGGTTCTATATTTGTACTCCTGGAGGGGTATATTTTATAGGCAAACTTTGTTCTGTTTGACAGCTTCCTACCATGGGGCAGTAATGGGCAGCAGACATGGTGTATTCCTGTTGCCACTAGTGATTGACAATACACTTTAAATTTCTATCCTAAATGACCCTCTTTTTTAAAAGGAGTTCTGTGGAAATCCAGGAGCGATTCAGGTACCTAAACATAGATCTCTTGTGACATTTTAGATACCCTAGGTTATCCAAGACATGCATGGTACCAGCAGGTATGACACAAGACCTACAGAACACACCGTTCTGAAGCAGTAGCTGGAAGCTAGAAAGGATAACCTGAGATGTTTAAAATGGCACTGAGACCTATGTTTAGGTATCTTGAGTTTTCGCTTCCCTGTAATTTACAAACCTCTCAGCCTTCTGGTTCCTTTGTGCTCTCCTGAAACTACTAAATGTAGAAAAATGCAGATTAACGGGTAAGAATTAAGTACTTGCCAGTACTTGCAATGGATCATTCAGTGTCACAGACATCCATCATGAACTTGGAAAGGCAGAGCCCAGGCTTGTTCTGAAAGGGAGTAAATTATGGCCGTCTACAACAACAAATGAATTTTACGAAAACCAACAGGATTTTTTTTCTCTTATGAGGGTTATTTCCACAGAAGGGAGAACAGGCTACCATATCTATTTATCAGCATCACTGACTGATGTTTATCTAAAGATGTGTGATCTTTAGAGCTTGCAAATCTCTTTTCCCTGAGAACATCTATATCTGGTAGCTGTGTAACTCCCCATTCTGAGCTCTGAGCCACACTCTGGCATAGTTGAGGATTTTCTCTGAAAGAAGGTAATGTTTGGGGTTTAGCCAGGGACATGCAGATGGCACACTCAGTTAGTGCTGTTACTCTTTATAATATTCATCATCATTATAAGAAGTATTTTTGTTGTTTATTTCAGGGTCTTACTTCTGGAGATGTTGATCGAGTATACAATGAATACATAGGGAATGCAGAAAACCGTGCTCAGGTGCGAGATGGCCTTCTTGATGCAATAGGAGACTGTGTGTTTGTTCTTTCAGCCATTGAAGTTGCTAGATACCATAGAGGTGAGTCTCTAATTCAGCATCTATTAGAAGAAATGTAGAATTCCATCCTGGGGTGTGTTTATGGACAGTATGCATTGCACTTCATTATCCAAAGGACTGATAGTGTTTTCATTTTATCAAAATAGCTTGTAATGAAAGTTTATCATCTTTGGTGGCAGGTATTTTCAGCTCTCAGACTAACACTCTTCTGTATATTTTCTACTAGATGCTGGCAACCCAGTCTACTTTTATGAATTTCAACATCGACCAAGTTCAGCAACAGGTGTTGTACCAGAGTTTGTAAAAGCAGATCATGCAGATGAGATTGCCTTTGTCTTTGGAAAGCCATTCTTAGCCGGTGATGTATCCATGCTTACTAAAGTATTCCTTTTCAAACATCATTATTATTAATTTTACTTATTGGAGGGCTTTTAGAATAGACTTTCTCTCTTAGAAACATTGAAATCAACATAAGCATTTTCTGTCTTTAGTAGTAGTTACTTCTCATGAAATCATTCATCTGTAGTTCTCTCCCAGAGTTCTGCTCAGGTGAAACTCCCATAGCTCAGAGTAACAAGTAGAACTCATTACAGTCTATTGGAATTGATATAGCTGATACTTTTTTGATTATTTAGTTTTTAATGTTGCCATTTCATCTCTCACTTTGCAGGGTATGCTACAGAAGAAGAAAATAAACTTAGCAGAACTGTTATGAGATACTGGACTAACTTTGCTAGAAATGGGTGAGAATCATACTGCTAATTACAGCTCAAGTTTCATCTGTGCTGCCTGAAACATAATAGCAATACTTACATGGTGGTTCCTACAAATTTGGCAGAATTTAAGATAAATATTGAAGCAAATTATTTCTATTCTTAATGATTGCAAGAAAAACCTTTTAAATGAACCTGCAGACCAAAAAAAGAAAAAAAAAATCCCAAGAGCTATTACTCCATCTGTAATGGAGTTTTAGATGCAAAAGTAATGGCAATTATTAAATGTTTGCTATTCCACTGATGAGCGTTTTGATAAAAAACATCCAACTATTCAGGTACTAGAATCACATAATCTGATCTCTCGCTATTTTTCTGAAATGCTCTCAGCCTGAGCAGTCAGAGCACAATTGATAGGCAAATGGAAAGCTAACTTTTCATTATATTATTTCCAGAAATCCCAACGGAGAAGGCTTGGTCCACTGGCCTCAGTATGATATGGATGAAAGATACCTGGAAATAGACCTAATGCAAAAGGCAGCAAAGAAATTGAAAGAACGCAAAATGGAGTTTTGGACACAGCTCACAAAACAAATGATGAATGAAAGGAGAGAACACACAGATTTATAAGACTTGTGGAGGGTATAGTTTGCTTTTAAAACCTGAAGTAAAGTCAAACAAAATTAGTTTCTCAGGATGCAGAGTTTAATAATCACCTTCTAACTCACTATTATGTAATCTGTTGTCATGATCACAGTGAAAGGAGAGAATCAAGGGAAATTTGGAATGTTTGTGGGACTAAAAATCACTATTTAATGAAGGAAGCAGAAAAACACCACAATCTTTCAGGCTCAAAAAGACCATGGTGTCTACTCAGTGGATATCAAAACTGAATAATGCTGCTGTGAGAAGGGGGAATGAGGGGGAAATTGGCAAATATATTGAAATCTGTAAGAAATTACCTATACAGAATATATCCTAAGTGTCAGAATATGTTATATGCTTATTCCCCTCTTCTTTCAGAAGAGAATGGTCAGTTGTCGTTCTTGCAGCCTTTTTCCACTTTCTTCAATTGGAAATAGCTTGTAGGGAGCAGAGCATCCATCAAAAAACATGTGAGATGGGCTTGACATCTCACAAATGAGGACAGAAAATCTCTATTTGTTTTCTTGTTTTGTAAACTGTTATAAATAAATGTTGCTTTTGATTTTTTGGAACTTCCTCTTCTTTCACTTAACTGATAGAGGCTAATTCCAAGAGGTTAAATCACACCCATGAAGCCAGAAACGTGCCCAGTTTCTTTCTTTAACCTAAAGGATTTCAGATATGATTTTTCCAGCTTTCTTTACAGGACTTGGGTCTCAAGGCTGTAGGGTTTTCACAGACTATTCTGTGGGGTGATTATCTGTTCTTCAACCCTTCTGGCAAAGAATTCACAATTCACCGGATGGAGGAAGGAAGCATTGCTGGCAGGACAGACACCCACTGAGACAGAGCGAGAGCAAAGTATGATGTTGTTCACTGCATGTTGTTAGCTCAACGTTGTCCATGGGCCCACAAAGGGAAGAGCTGCTGATGTGAAAAGCATGCACCCCCAGTCTTCCTCCTTTCAAAGGCACTAGCAGCTGTGACCACATTTTTGGCATATCTGGAAGGCGTCAGGGCACACAAGTAGTGGAGTGGCTTTTTTGCAAAGTTACATGACAAGCAAGATACACTTGCCAGGCACAAAGGAACACACAATGTAAGCAGCCAAGAATCTGTAAGAACTCTACTCATAACAATAAACAAACAGCAGTAAATTAGCTCTAACTACCCTCTTAACGGGTGTCAAGCTCATCCTCTCATCTCCCACAGCATCTCACAGTCTACGGCTACTCTTCTCGGGAGGGGCTGCCACAGTGACACATTGGCAGCCCAAGTCCGTGCCTGCAGGTGTTGATTTCTTGAGGATGTCTTCTTCCTCCTCACCTCTGGGTTCACTTGGGCGGGCTTTCACACATTGGTGGACCTCGAGCAGTGTGATCTATACTGAGCCTCTGACTGGCTATCCCCTTTTGTGCATTTTTTCCGTAACTTGCAAAAAACACTAGTTGTTAGCATTACTTGCAAAAAGCCATCACTAAGTAACAGCTAATTGTAGCAACAGTGTTCAACCATACTGCTAGTTCTGTCACATATTTCTTAATGCAGCATATGGGGCACACTGGGCATTTTATTCCTTCCCCTGTTCTGATATGAAGTAGCCTTTAAGTCCGTTATTGGTTGGTTTGTTGAATTAGTGTTTCTGTCCTTGTAGGTTCACAAAAAACATTATCTTACACATGACAGAAAAAATCCCATGTGTTTGTGAATGCGAAATCATAGGTATAACTTCTGTGGAAAAGTGAGGCCCTTTATTTTATTAGGCACATATGATACCAAAGTAGTTTCTGACTGTGTGAGAAGAAGCATTCTGTCCATCTGTCTGCTTTAAAACCCCAAATATAAAGAATGGTATGCTTTCAAACAGTTGAGAAAGGAATAATACTAGGGCCACAATGTATAGGTTACCTTTAAGTAGCGGATTGCTACATTATGCTCCAAATCACATTTTATTTTATGTCTTTAATATTAATGGTCACTTGGTATAGATACCCAGTTAGGCTCAAGGTAACAGTACATATACATTAAGTACAAATGTATGCACGGTGCACCTGTATTTGAAGAAATTCTTAGCAGTATATTTAGTTGATAATATTCAGCAAGAACTGCTGCTATTGTTCTGTTTTTCACATTCTGTCAATAGAACACTTAATCTTTTTAAAAAATTTATTAATTATACCTAATTTCTATAATTGCCTTTCTAAGTTGGTGACCAAGTATGTTTGTTATGTGCCATTCCTACTTCTCAGGTCATCTCTCCTCTGGCAAAGGGTTTGTTCCATAGGGCTCTCTCAGAGAATGGAGTTGTAGACATAGAACTCTGATAACTGACTGTCCTGAAAAACAAGCTAAAGTAATTTTAAAACATATATTGTTCCACATTTTAGTATTTTAGCAGTATTCAATATTATTACTGACCTTTTAATATTGTAGCTTTCCACATGTTGATGCTTCCTGTGAAAAAAATCCATTTGCACACCCATTTATGATACTGCTTTGTTCAAATTTGCAAATACTCAGTATCATGCATGCTGTTGTAACTTACGTCACAGGTTTTACATGAAACATGACTCCGGTTTTCAGCTGTGATGGAAGGAATTGGAGTTCTGCAAAATCACTTAGCATTCCCAGCACAGTGCAGCTGATGACTGTTCACTGTGACTCAGTTGCTGAAGAAAGCACTGCCCACAGAGGAGTAAGTAGCATAGTTAATATAAGAAAATTGTCGGTCTTTTGTTACGCTGATTGCAGGGAATTGCAACTATGCTGGCTGTGAGAAACCTGATTCAGCTGCAGTGGTTCAGTGCTTAAGAGAAAAAACAGCAAAAGAGGTTGTAAACATAACTCTAAAAATGGTAGCTAGTGCTGTACTTTGTTTTATAAGACAGAATAAATCCTTCTCTAAGACTAAGATAAGTTGAAGCAAAACCATCGTATGACATTTGCTTGGCTTTTGCAGGACTTCACAACAGTGCACTTGAACAATAATACTGCACCTGAAGAACCTGAACAGGAACATTCCCTGCCCTCCTTGTGGTCTGTTCTTATGTGTTTCAGGGTAGAAGTGCATTCATCACAGGAATGTAAACAATTAATGCTTTTTTTTCCCTGGGAACGGCTATGAACCAGGCAGGCTCACGAATATCGGACAGGAGAGTTAAAATTGCAAAAATGGAACTGGCCAGCTTTGGGCAGTCCTTTGTGTCATCAGCAAGGCACTTCCTAGCAGCTGGCTGATTTTTTAATACAGTGTGCAAGAAGGAAGGACTGCATATTGGAGGAAGTACTACAGCAACCTTTGTAGGAAGTACAGTCATTGAGAAACCTCTTCTTTTTGCAAAACTGACTTTTTGTTAGTAGCTGTTTTACCTGTTGCCATGACCAGTTTTTCCATATCACTGTGCTGGCTTGTCAGTTCTTTCGCAATCTTACCACGTAAGCTTATTTTAACCCTGTTACTCATCCAACCCTAAGAAGCTGGAGTTAGAAACTGGTTAACAAGTCACTCTCTGCCTTGAGCATTCAGTATTAAATTCTTGTGCGGTACTAAAATTATGTAAGAGAAACTCAGAACAATGCCTGAAACTTAGTACCTTTGACATTATGTATTATAACTAAAAATAGGTCACTTGGGTGGTTTCTTTAGGTCAATACTAAGAAAGCTGAATTATCTTTCCAAGCAAAACCAATATGCAAATAACAAAGGGGTACTTTTTTCTCCAGCATTCTCTCTTTATTGATGCAGTTGTGGACGGTATATTTTTCCATCACTGCTACAGGCTGATAAAAGGATCAATGCAGTCCCGTACATAATAGGAGTAACGAACCATGAATTTGGATTTCTACTTCCAACTGTGAGATGCCTATAATGCCTTTTATTTATACGTTGATTTCTTAACTATTCAGGACCATAGGAGCTCAGAGAAAACATTCTTTTTACTCTGCAGGTGCTGAAATATCCTCCTTTTGCAAAAGGATTGGACTAAAATGTAGCATTCAAGCATTAAAGAGCACAGAGTCTTTCACAGTAAGAGGCAATTTTAATGTGCTAATTGACTTTTATCTAGTGAGGGTTGGTACCTCAGACCTGCACTAGTCCCCGCTTTGTTTCCCCCTTCATTTTCTTGGACGCAGACACTGCAGCAGAATTCCCCCATGTACTGCAATGTCCTTCAACTAAGTGCCAGATGTAGGGGGGGCATTAGGTTGCAGTTCAGGCTCTGCAGAGGGTCCGTCCGTTCAGGGTCCCTGAGGCTGGTTCCCAAGCTCCAGGAGATGCTACATGTATCTGAGGAGAACAACCTATCCCCGAAGAGAATGGAGCCATGAGCTGGAGATAATTCTGTGAAAACTCACAATAAGATTATTCAAATGTTGTTTCCTTTATGCGAGTGATTTCCACATATGGAAAACAGCAGGCATTGCTGACTGGTCGTACCTGAGCAGGTATCCATGCAATTCCCTTTTGAGCTCCTGCAAACCTCTCGCTTCCAAGTGGGGCTTTAACAAGTAACAGTGAAGCACCAGCTTTGAGTTTCGATTACTTGTTTTACTTGTCTATTAGACAATCCAGTGTACTTTTATGAATTTCAGCATCAACCAAGTTCAACTAAATGTTCAAAACCAATCTTTGTAAAAGCAGATCATGCAGATGACATTGGCTTTGTACTTGGAAAGCCCTTCTTGGCAGGTATCTGCGTTTGATAAATAATCTGTTTACTCATCATTTGTACTTGAGCACTGTTAAGATAAAAACATTTCTGGTAAAATAAGAAATTTTAGAATTTTTGTAGAGTACCGGACGCATGCTCTTCCAGAATCTTCTTTACCCGGAGTCAGTTCTGGGACGCATATTCATGCGAAGTCCCTGTAACGTTGGAATGAGTGGCTACAGCGGTTTCGAAACAGAAAGGCGCCAAAGCCGCGGTGCAGCACCGTCCATCTCGCCCTTCCGCTGCCATTCCCTTGTCTCCCGCCGGCAGTGCTGCAGGCGAGGAATTTAAACTTGGCAGACCAATTATGAAGTGCTGGACTAGCTTTGTTCGGAAGGTGCAAGTTCTCATGCTTAAATACCACACCAAGACCGACTGACCTCTAATTTTAATGACCGTAAATGAGACCGCCGCGCCCTGCGGGGCCGCACAGGACGCGGACCGGGGAGTGGCCGCGCCACAAGGCGTAAGGCCCGGGGCGGGCGGCCGCCCACTGCGCTGCGGCGGGGAACGGGCTCTGGCGGGCGCGGGGTGCGGAGCAAGGGCGGCCCGGCCCGCTGACCCCCCCCCCGCCACGGGCACCTCACGGGCGCCGCGCTCCGGCCCCGGGGCAGCGGGGCGCGCCCAACCCCTGCCTGACCCCGCGAGCATGCGCACGCGCGCGTCCCCACCAGCGGGCGGTGCCGGGGCGTCGCGGCCGCCGGAGGGGGCGAGCGATCCGGCGGCGCGTGTCCGCCGGCGGCCGCCGTAGCGAGACGGGCGGGGCGGCGCTGCAATGGCGGTGAGGCCGCCCGTGCTGCTGGGGCTCCGCGACGCCGCCGTGGTGGGGCCGTGCCGAGGAGGCGGGCGGGCCCCCGCCTGGGCCACCAACAAGCTGGGCGGCTCCGCGGTAGGGCCGGGTCTGGACGGGGCGGGGGGAGGGTGGCGGCGGAGGGGCCCCGCCCTGAGGGGGCTGGCAGCCCGGAGGCAGGTCGAGGCGCCGGGCGCCCTCGGAGCGTCTCCAGCGGTGCCTGTGCTGTTCGTCTTTCAGGACTGGGTGCCCTCCGTGCGCCCGGGCTCTCCCTGCTGCGGGGTGTGCGGGAGGGCGCTGGCGCACCTGGTGCAGGTGTACTGCCCGCTGGACGGGTCCCCCTTCCACCGCGTCGCCCACGTCTTTGCGTGTGCCGGGAAGGGCTGCTGGGGAGCGCCCCGGAGGTGAGGCCGAGGCTTGCGCTTTCATTCCTAAACGTGCACAGCTCGACCGCGGCTAGTAGATACCACCTCGGCTCAAGTGTTCTGTTCCTGACGTGTCTTTTGTTTTTTTACACGGCGTGTTACAGCTGGAAGGTACTGCGCTCCCAGCATTTGCAGGCGCAAGAAAAGGAAACACACGGTTACAGCGTAAAACAGGTATAACTAGCAAACTGCCTTTGTTTCAGCGTGCTGGACGAAGTGCAGTGTTGAGGAGGTCTTAAAATAAAAATGCTGTTGAGTTGGATGAGTTACACGCCTGTATATACTTGTTTAAGTAACCGTAACCTTTCTCAGGAAGCTGTGCTAGCTGCTAGTTTTGAGTCATGTATGTTGGTCACGTGGAGAAGTCATGGTCGTGGAATTTTTGACGCCGTGAGTGCTACACGTTATTTACTAGGGGATTAACTTCTTGTTTGTGATCTATGTTAGGCTTGTTTTAAAGTGGAGATTGCAGCCCAACTGTGTGGTCAAAACCGATGTTTAATACTTTAATTACTTGAGCTACCGAAACGTTATTTTTTAACTTTAAATGATTGGGCTATACTGATTAGGTTTGGATCTTTAAGATGTTTTCTTTATTTTCTAACTTAAATAGATTTTTTTAAATTTTACCATCAGTTTTAATTAATCTGACTCAATTATTGTTAATATACTTCCGGTATTTTTGCTTGTGAAGAAAAGCTGTATGTTGGCTTAAGAAGACTGAAAGAGGAGAATGGCTGTTAAACTAGTGATGACAGGCAAAAAGTGTTTATTCAGCTGCTACATTTGCAATATTAAATTTTGGTCTGTGGTAAACAATCTGATAAAAGGATGGTATTATCGTTGTTGTTGTTATTGTTTTCCTCCATATTCTGCCCTTTGAGCTTACCTGTGGTGCAGTAACTGTGCTTCAGATAAACATACCCAAACTAGCTGTCAGGGGTCATGCCCTCAGCCAAGGTATGGCAACATGATGTACAAAGGCCATTCAGAAAGCCAATGAATTCTTGTTCTGTTTTGCCAGTGTGAGATTTTTTCTGCCATAACTGTGCTGCTGTGAAAAGTAAACATGAGTATGCTGGTACCTTCCACTGTGAGGAAAATAGGCAAAATAACACTAAGCCTTAGGTTAAGGTTTTAGTTTTCTTACCTGTTATGAAACTGTATTTGAAGTGCATTAGGGTGGCTGATCTTGACAATGTTCTTTTTCCTTTTTGGTTTGTTTTTCTTTTTGTTCTTCTCAGAAAC
Organism: Aptenodytes patagonicus; assembly: GCF_965638725.1. Classification (NCBI taxonomy): domain Eukaryota; kingdom Metazoa; phylum Chordata; class Aves; order Sphenisciformes; family Spheniscidae; genus Aptenodytes; species Aptenodytes patagonicus. Next base: position 10,874,621 of record NC_134959.1, read on the forward strand.
AAGAATTGAACTTTGCTGCAAAGGACTGGTGTGATGAAGCAGATGACTGGGGAGTCTGTGATGGAGCAGAATCTCCTGCGTGTGCCTCCCTTCAGCTGCTTGGCTTAAATGAAGCGGCGAGCAGCTCCTTGTCCAGAGAAACAGAGTGTGCATCCCAGTTCCAACAGCTTCGCTTGTCTGAAGCTATGGATGGGTCAGGTTCCCTGAATACACATCCTCCAGCCAGTGAGGGAATAGTAATGGCAGCGTCTAGTTCAGCTCCTGTGTTCCAGCCCTTTTACATTAGTGTTGTGGATGAGGAAGACTACACTGGTTTCCTTGATACAGATCATGCAGATAAGCTATTGAAGGAGTATCAGCAGAGAGAGGGTGTTGATTTGGAACAGTTGATGTCAGAAAGGTGAGAACAGGTCTGGATTTCATGCTGAAACTGAAGGGATTACGTAGTTTCCTGTATGCTGACTGATAATCTAAATCTGACTCTCACTAAAGCCGAATGTTTTTTGTTCATAACTGGGTCCTTCAGGCGTCATTGGTGTGTCATTCTTTGCTGGAAGAACATAACAATGCACCCTGTTCTGTCAAATTTTGGGTTATTCAGAGATGCATCTATTTCTGAGTGACTAAGCAGTTGGAATGTCCTTGGACTCCAGATAGAGCAGTGGACCGTCAATCTCTGAAACTAAACCAGTGTGCTTTAAACAATATCTTACACTAAATGGCATGAGTTTATATTGTGACATTTGACTTTTTTTTCTTTACAAGGCTAAAGCTTTTCTTATATTCCAGTTGCATTTTTAACACTTCAATTACTTGGGGATTTTGACTAGAGACTGGGATGATGGTAAGACTGCCGAAGATTTTGTAAAGGTTGTCTGAAAAACAATTTTTGAAGGTAGTTACTGAAAATATTTTCAGTATTAACTTAGGTAATCGCAGTGAGCGCTTACATCCAGACCATTTCTCTTTTGATTATATTAACAGGTACAGTGACTTTTGCTGAATTGTGGACAACAAGGAATTTTTTGCTAACTAAAGCTACTGTCAATTGCAGAATCTGCATAGAACGCTTTTTAGTAGTGGTGTTCCTGTTGAGTTTTGTTGACCTTTATAGAATCATAGAACTTTAATTACACTTAATTCAAAATTTAAAAAGACAACATCATAATTTAAAAATTAGAAAAACTTCTGAGAAGTTACTAAAGGAATGATTTTTTTAAGGAATAAGCAGGTATGTGGTGGATTTGAATCTCATGTGGTAGTTTGAAACACTGTTAGTAACTGTAAGCCACCAGAAGCCGAAGAACTAGAAGCAAAATGTTCATTTGCAACCACTAACAGGAATTGCCTCTTAATTTAACATGTATAGTTTTTTTCAGTGTACTTAGTATAATTTAATGTGAATGTATAGTAGCCATTGCTTATTTAAAGTATGCATATCGTACTGAAAACCTTACTGGAAATTTTGTTTCTTGTTTTCTTATAGTTTTGCAGGTGAAGGTGATAATGAAAAATATGAGAAGAGTGAAGTCAAAAGTGGGGACCACACATTCCATAAATTTATGAAAAGAATATCTGTGTGTCATGAACAGATTCTAAGGTATGTTGATCATCTGGTTGTAACAGGGAGATACAGAGCATAGACATGGATTGTTAGGACATCAAAATAAACCATTTCATTGGAAGTAGATGTATATTTCTGTTTCTTAATCAAAAAGAATTGCTAAGAGGGCTGTTACCATGCCTGTGTGGTCAGACTTAAGTCCCTGGTTGGGCTTTTTTATACGAAGTGTAAGTAGATGAGAAGCAAAGTGGGATCAGAGACCCCAGATCTGGCTATGGGATACTTTCTTCAATGTAAGACCTGATGAGAACAGACCCACATCTCGGTGGGATCCACCCGAGAGTGCTGAGGGAGCTGGCGGAGGTGCTCGCCAAGCCACTCTCCATCATTTATCAGCAGTCCTGGTTAACGGGGGAGGTCCCGGACGACTGGAGGCTTGCCAATGTGACGCCCATCTACAAGAAGGGCCGGAAGGAGGATCCGGGGAACTACAGGCCTGTCAGCCTGACCTCGGTGCCGGGGAAGATTATGGAGCGGTTCATCTTGAGGGCGCTCACAAGGCATGAGCGGGACAACCAGGGGATCATGCCCAGCCAGCACGGATTCATGACAGGCAGGTCCTGCTTGACCAACCTGATCTCCTTCTATGACCAGGTGACCCGCCTAGTGGATGAGGGAAGGGCTGTGGATGTGGTCTACCTGGACTTCAGTAAGGCCTTTGACACTGTCTCCCGCAGCATTCTCCTAGAGAAGCTGGTGGCTCACGGCTTAGACAGGTGTACTCTGCGCTGGGTCAAAAACTGGCTGGATGGCTGGGCCCAGAGAGTTGTGGTGAATGGAGTTACATCCAGTTGGCGGCCGGTCACGAGCGGTGTTCCCCAGGGCTCAGTTTTGGGGCCGGTCTTGTTCAAGATCTTGATCAATGATCTGGATGAGGGGATTGAGTGCACCCTCAGTAAGTTTGCAGACGACACCAAGTTGGGCGGGAGTGTTGATCTGCTTGAGGGTAGGAAGGCTCTGCAGAGGGACCTGGACAGGCTGGATCGATGGGCCCAGACCAAGTGTATGAGGTTCAACAAGGCCAAGTGCCGGGTCCTGCGCTTGGGCCACAACAACCCCATGCAGCGCTACAGGCTTGGGGAAGAGTGGCTGGAAAGCTGCCTGGCGGAAAAGGACCTGGGGGTGCTGGTTGACAGCCAGCTGAACATGAGCCGGCAGTGTGCCCAGGCGGCCAAGAAGGCCAATGGCATCCTGGCCTGTATCAGAAATAGTGTGGCCAGTAGGAGTAGGGAAGTGATCGTGCCCCTGTACTCGGCCCTGGTGAGGCCTCACCTCGAATACTGTGTTCAGTTTTGGGCCCCTCACTACAAGAAGGATGTCGAGGTGCTGGAGCGTGTCCGGAGAAGGGCAACAAAGCTGGTGAGGGGTCTGGAGAACAAGTCTTATGAGGAGCGGCTGAGGGAACTGGGGTTGTTTAGTTTGGAGAAGAGGAGGCTGAGGGGAGACCTTATCGTGCTCTACAACTACCTGAAAGGAGGTTGTAGCGAGGTGGGTGTTGGTCTCTTCTCCCAAGTAACAAGCGATAGGACGAGAGGAAATGGCCTCAAGTTGCACCAGGGGAGGTTTAGATTGGATGTGAGGAAAAATTTCTTTACTGAAAGAGTGGTGAAACATTGGCACAGGCTGCCCAGGGAAGTGGTGGAGTCCCCATCCCTGGAGGTATTTAAAAGACGAGTAGATGAGGCGCTTAGGGACATGGTTTAGTGGACATGGTGGTGTTGGGTTGACGGTTGGACTCGATGATCTTAGAGGTCTTTTCCAACCTCAGTGATTCTATGATTCTATGACCCAGGCTGTCTTTGAAGACTCGCTGAAATCCAGGCATAGAGATTTTCAAGAAGCAGTTTTGAGGTGGAAGTATAATACACAGTGGTATGCTGTTGTGATAGATTTCCAAGGCTATCTGCTCTTCTGAAATTTTTTAACCTTATTGTGATTGCTTATGTCTCAGTCCTTGAGATGTTACTGAAGTAAGAAATTACTCGTTTTAAAGCCTGAGTTGTTCTACAGCTTACTGTGCTTATCCCTCGGGACCCCATAGGCTTCAGTTCTTGTAAATCTGTTGCTTTTTGTAGAACAAAAGCAGATTTCACCTCAGAGCAGCTACTTTCCCGAAAGAGGAGTTAATTCTGAATGAAAGTATAACAAAGAGTTCAAATCATAAAATATTCATAGTACCAGATAATAGACATGGTTTTCATGGATCATACCAAGTGTTAGTTTTTAACTTCTTTGTTCCAGAGAGTCCAGTGCAGCCTATCTGGTCAAGCTGTCTCAGTGTGAGAGACAGGACCTTTGTTTATCAAGTTTCCAGAACCAGGTGGAACTAACTGGTACCTTTTTGATGAGGAGGTAAAGTCTGAGGGGCTGCTTACACAGATAAGAAACATTAGAAACGTCAATTAATTGTCAAAGATTATACAGAAAATGTACTAATGCAGAGTGCAAGTAACACTTTCAGACAACTTTTTTTCACTGGATCTATCACTTTGCAGTATTATGCTCTGAATTTTCCATTCTTCTAAAACATCACCTCTGGTGATCCCTATGACTATCACTAATTATAATCTTTATGTAGCCCTCCCTTTCCCCTTCATGGGTGTTGCGATATGCCTGTTAGACCCCATTTCTCCTGGGCTGCCAGATCTCCATTGAGTTTTCAGCACAGCACAGAATCCCCCGCTTGGCATTCAGCGGAAACCGTCTTCGATCTTCGTTTCCTGTTAGTTGTGGAGCTCTTATAAATAAAACATCAGTTCTGTGGCATAACTACAGTGGTTTTGAGACCCATTCTATGTTGAGTATCTTTAACTGCCACTGGTTAGGATTCCATTTTTCAGGGAAGTGTAGTTTGCTTAATTAAATGAGTCAGGTACAGCATATTGTGGAGGTGTCAATTCAAAGCATTTGTCTCCTTTAAATCCAGCTCTTTCCTTAAGTCTTCCCAAGTGTTGACCTTCCAAGTACTTCCCTCTCCCCATCTTTATTCTTTGTTTAATGACTCATCTGAAGCTTAGGCAATGGTTCTGGCTCATAACAATGTTTTTTACTTCAAGCAAGTTCAGAGGTTTCAGAGAATCCTCAACACTGTTGCCAACATGTAAGTTTTCATATGAAATACAGATACAAAAAAAATAACTACTTCTTTCCTTTCTTCTCTTAGATACTCTTGGGGTGGCCAGCCTTTATTCATAACATGTCCTCCAGCCAACATTAACAAAGGTATTCCAGCCTGCAGTAACTGTGGAAGCAACAGAATATTTGAATTTCAGCTCATGCCAGCGCTGGTCAGCATGCTCCAGAGTGATTCAGGTGTTGACCTTTGACTTAGCTGAATGAATACTAGAAACAGTCACCTTCTTGGTAAAGTTTAGTGGGCTGCAATTTGGATTGTTTCTCACTAACCACACGCACTGATGTGCTTAACTACAGTGATCATCTTACATAGAATCTACTCTGTTTCCATTACAGATTTCACTAAGCAAAAGATATAATTCTGGTTTATGGAGACTCTATGATTGCAACTTCATTTGCTCACTAGTGAACTTTAATAACAGCAATATAGATAATTCCATGACCTTGGGAGTAATTTGTCTTTATTGCCTCGTAAATGCGGCCTTGGAAAATAATAAATATTGTCAGATAAGGTTGCAGACACTTAAGACGTTCTTTGAAAATTCTGAGTCAGCTTCCTTTAAAATCTTTAAAATTAGAAAATGCTATGTGCATAGGACACTGAATATGAAAAATATTTTCTGAATTGGCAAAGATTGAAGTATAGCAATAAGCAATAGCCCCTGATGATGTAATTTTTCATACCTTTACATTACATACCTTTATTGCTTTGTTTTTAGATCTGTCAGTGGAATTTGGAACTGTTATAGTTTACACATGTGAGAGAAGCTGTTGGCCAACAGATCATCAAACCCCTCTTGAAGAATTTGTTTTTGTACAAGAAGACCCAGATCAGAGATTATTTAAATAAATTGTATTTCTCCGCATAGATGGAAAGTCTGTTGGGTTTGGTTTTTTTTTTTTACTACAGGTGAAAGTGTGTAATTATGCAACAGAATTTTCCTCAGATGTGGTGAAAAATGAAATTCATTTGATGACATTGTGCTTGTTTCCAAGAATAACTGATTGAAGTATGTATTAGCATGCCTCTAAAATGCGGTGACAGAAAACTTGCATACTTCGGTTACACGTGGAAATTTAAGTGTAGAGATTGTTTCATGATTCTAGTTACACTTAACATTTGGGGAGGGAAGTAAAGGAGAAAGGTTGTCTTATTGCAGTTAGTTATACTGTTAGCATTCATCAGCCAAACAGGGTCCAGTTTTTAGAAACTGTTAGCAGTGAAGAACTTGATGTAAGCTTGATTTTTAAAAAACAGATCTGCTTTGTTTTAACCACAGATTGGAAATTCAGTGGGCAGTGGCTGAAAGGGCCTTGCTGTCACTACTGTCTTCCTATGATGGACCTCTTCTGTATGTTTTTCCAATGAAGGATAAGTTACATTTGCATGGCTAAATGAGCTCTGGCGGTCACATTGCTTTGGATGGGGAAAAGGTGGAGGTTTTTGTTGGGGCTTTTGTTCTCGCAGGTACAGAATGATGGGGTAGGTACAGCACCTGCCTCGTTACCGCAGTCTAGTGCTCGCAGGCTAATTGTGCTGCTTTAGTTAAAACAGTCTGAATTCTTCTGTGGAGTTCCCTGTTGGTTTAGGCTAAATTGCAGTGTTTTAATTGACTTAATGGAGGAGTAATTTAAGTAAGTGTCCTTAAAGCTCTTTGTACAGGTTTAATGCTACAGCATAAATTAATGCACTAAAAATGTGGGTTTGAAAAAAAAAAAAAAGAGGGGGAGTAAGCCAGAATGATGGAACGTGTTTGTAGAACTACTTTTTTTAAGGAAGAATTGTAGCTTACCATGTCAGCTTCTAGAGGTGAGTCAGTTAACTGAGGCTAACGTATATAAAAATCTCATGCTACGCCTTGAGTACCGCCAGCGCTCCCCACGGGTGCTCGGCCTGCTCTTTTCCCCGGCTGTGGTGGGTAGCCCAGAGGGCAGAGTTTGTGGGCCGAGCCCCGGCTGCAGCAGACAGGCGAGGGCCGCCTTTCCCGCGAGGCGGTGCCGGGCCGTAGGCAGCCCCCAGCCGAGGCGGCCGGGGGGCCGCGGGAGCGGGGCTCGAATCGGCGGCTCGGTCCGCCCCGTCCCGCCCGAGCTGCGGCCCCGCTGCAGCCTTCCCGGGCGGTGCGCGGGACGGGGCCGAGGCCCTCCCCGCCGGCAGGGGGCGCTGCGGGCGAGGCGGGCGGCCGCCGCTCTGGTCTCGCCCGGGCTCGCTGTCCGGAGTGCGGCCCGGCTGAGGAGAGCCGCGCGGAGTCGCTCCCTTTGCCCGCCGCCGTTGTTCGCCCGCCGTCATGTCCGTGCCGGTGTCGGGCCCCTTGCGCAGCGAGCTGGCGGAGGCCGTGGCCCAGGCGCGGCTCTTGGTGGTGGGAGCGGGTGGCATCGGCTGCGAGCTCCTCAAGGACCTGGTGCTCACCGGCTTCAGCAACATCGACGTGGTGCGGGCCGGGGCCGCGGCCGGGGCGGAGGCCGGGGCGGATGAGGGGCCGGCGGGCGGCGGTGCAGCCCAGGCCGGGGCGGGGGGGGGGGGGCAGGGAGCGGGGTGGGGGCCTGGGGGGGCCGGGGCGGCGGGCGGCGGGGCCGCGGCGGGCGCGGGGGCGCTGTGGCGGCGCGGCCCCTCCCGCCGGCCGCATTGTCTGCGTGTTTTCAAACTGCTCCCGGCCCGCCAAAGCTGCCGGGCGAGGCTGCCGCGCCGCGCCGCCCCTGCCGCCGGGGGACGGGCTCCGCCACAAAGGGGCTGCGGCCTGCGGGCGCCATCCGCGCCGCCGCCTCAGACGGGGCCGCCCCGCGAGGCTTCCTTCGGCGGGCCGCCCCGAGCGGCGGTGCCGCTGTGCCCGGGCTCCCCGCCGGAGCGAGCACCGGGAAGGGGGAGAGGGCGGTCTTCCCCCCGGAGGTCGGGCCGCCTTCCCGGGACAGCGGCGGGTCCAGCCGTCGCTCGGCGGAGGGGCGGCTGCGCCTCTCTGGGAGCCCGTAGATGAAATCCCCTGGGAAACAGCGGTGTGCCATGTTCGCTGCCCGGCGATTGCTCGTTAAAGTCTTAGTTTTGCCTAATGCCGCCTTTGCTAATACTGTGGATAATGGTCCAGTGATGGATTGCAGCGGAAAACAAAATACGTGGGAGGTGAACTGTATTTTTAGATACCGAGTTGTAAAACTGTCAGTCTTAGAAGTCCGGTCACGATAGCTTCCCGCGGGCTGTTGCTTTCACTTTTGCTTCCTGATACTAATCTCTGAACGTGTATAGGGAGGGCAGACTCGAGAGGGTGGTAATGAAAACGGGATAGAAATAAATTTATTAGTGAAACTCTGATTACCTAGTTTCCAGACCTTTATTGATTTCTTATTGTAGCCATAAAAAGTATATGGTTTTAAGAAATCATGGGAGTACAGATCCAGCTAGAGCACAGGTCTGTTTCCTTGAATATGTTTTTACTTGTGTGTGCCTGGCCAGGAGTCACATCTGAGAGTTTTGTATGACAAGTAGTAAGAAGTTTGTTTTTACAGCCAGACTTGTTGAGCAGAGCATATTAGAAACAGCTTTTATCTCGGACTACACCAGCTTGTAGAAGAGTACAGCTACTTGTTTGCCTTGTTATTCATACAACTCAGGCCTTTCTACTGAAATACTTTTTAAAACTTGTGGGATATGCTTAAGAGTAATTCCAGATTGTCCCTTTGATTTGAGTCCGCCACTGAGAGCCTATCCAATTTTAACATTGTACTGGTGAAGCAAACGTATGCAGAAGAGTGGAAGCCTGCATTTTCTGCACTGTTTTTTTCCCTCTTTTTTTCTTCCCTACCTTACTATGTCATTTGTGTACTCCTGCAGTCTGTTATAATAGAAAGAGTTTAATATCTCCTGATTTTCCAGTTAGTCATTAGGCATAAATCTCACTGGGGTATGCTTATTGTTTCACCTATTATAGTTTGATTTTTTTGTATTGTCTTTCAAGGCTGACTTGGTTGGACTCCATTAACTTAAGTACATGTTGGATCAGGGCCATCTTCATTTAAAAATATCATTGGCAGTGTTTTATGCAAGACAGTAACATTTTGATAACATACGGAGTGGGTGGGCAAAAGACAAGGTGAGAGCAAAAAGAGAATTGTTACGCAAAGAGGAAATTTGCTATTAGAATAAACCGCTTTTGTCAACGTTTGTGATATTGTTGAGGGTTTTCCTTGGTTATTAAATACTAACAAACTTGAACACCTGAAAATGCTTTTTATTATTATAAGTTGTAAATTATTTTTTTTAAAACAAAATATTAATACTAAAAAAAAAATTAATAGTTTTGAATACCAGACTACTCACAAATACGTGATTTCATTAAGTATACTTCATTGAAAGGCAGTGCCATTGTCCTCATGAATGAAGAACAAATTCAAATTACTCAAAATCCAAGTCTGAATTAAGAACATGAATACGTATTCTTAGGAAGTTCTGAGGCCTTTCCTTCTAACTTACAAAAATGGGAGCAGTGTAAAAGTTATTTTAATAAAAGAACTGTTAAATTCTGGTTATTCTTAGCTAGATTAAAGCTTCTGTTGAGGTCTAATGGTCCCGAGTATTCTCTTTGGAAAAAAAACTTCCTTTGCTTCTTTTGGTCTTGGTAGTACTGTTTCCAGTTGTAGCTTATGTCACTTGTTATCATCTCCAGTTAAAATACTAAAAGCTTTCTGAGTAGTAGAAGTTTTAACAGAATTATGCA